>NC_136693.1:19220015-19927632 GCF_947650265.1 Symphodus melops | reverse complement strand
GTCTTTTTGTCCATCTGTCTTTGAGTTATGTCAGGCTGACTGTTGGTGCATACTTCATTAAAGAACACGTTTGTTCATGTAACAATTGATCAGCTATGTAAAAGTAAAAGGAAGAATCTAAGGTGAAGAAATCCATTCAACTCTTTTCTCTGTATATTGAGACTGTGCTGATTTCTTGTTCTTTAGTTATGTTGAAGGTGAATGAGCCTTACTCTGTTTAGACTTTAGATTTTTTGTGAAAAGGGAATGTTTAAAAGACTTTTTCTATAACTGGGGTTTTCTTGTATTTTCTTATGCCTTTGTCTTGCCTGGTGATTTGAAACAAAGTTGAATTGTTTTACTGTAAAAATGAAAAACTTCAGCATGCGTTCATGTTCAGAGATGGAACTTGCATGTGTTTGTTACCATATCATGTACATATCTAAGCTCTAGGTAGGCCATGTCATCCATGTTTCAAAGCTGTGTTTCACTGTTTCATGCATGTTGATTGATGCAAAACTAAAAGATAAAATGCTATGCTAAAGAAATAGTCACTGCTTTCGTACTTTTCTCATTCAGGGTCATTTATTGGTATGGTTCATGTCCATCATGGCTTCAACAGCTAACAAATTGCTCAAGTTCAGAAAAAAAAAAAAAAATTCTCTTTTTTTTTAAACTCCAGCATGCACAATAGAGTTCTCTGAGTCACCTGTGACCTGCTAAAGTACTTTTACATCAAGGCCTCTTTGCCACTACATCATGATTCACTAAAGTGGTATCCTTACACATCCAGATGCCTGCATCCAGCCTGAGTTATTTCACTTTCGATAGGGAACAATTTTTTCTCTCTAATTTCTTTCAGAGAGCTTTAGAAAGCATTTTGACAAACACTTCTACACATACCATGTTTTATAACAAGCATGAAAACAACTTCAATGAAGCAATAATTAAATTGGCAAATTATTTAGTAGAAATGTTGAAAACAGACCAAATCACTTGAGCCAGATCTGTTTTTTTCTTCTGATAGGTAGACTGCAAGACTGGTAAAAAAAATGTAGATATTTGTCACTCTGCTGCAGCTGAGCTTGTAAAGAGCCTGTGCTATTTCTAGACCCAGCACTCCCTCAGCTTCTGTTTTTAGGCTCAGACAGCAGCAAGCGGCCCGTTTTGTATATCTGTGTATATCTACAATTTTGTTGCCAATACATATATTTATTTACATAGATTAAGATCCAATTTGCAAATGTGTTTTACAACTGAAGATCTTGGGTCACCTCTGCTTTTTAAACATGGAAAATAGTAGAGAGGGGTTGAATAATATATATATTATATATAATATATAATATATTGAAATGCAAAAAGAGCAACAAAAAAACCCAGCTGTACATTAATTTGTAATTCATTTATTAGTGCCATGGTACATTTGACCCAATCTGCCAAAGTTTTTTAGGATAAACAAAGTTCTTTCTCTCCCCCATTAAACCTTAAAAAACCCCCACTAAAATCCAAAACACTCTCTGGATGTGCTTGTAATATTTTTAACATCCTGACGGATAAAACCATGACACAGTCTACTTTTCAGTGTCAATGGTCAGCTGGCAGATTAGGTCTTTGTAATGTATGTTCTTCTCAGGGTCTGAGAATGCAAACAACATTTCATCCATCTCCTGCTGATGGAAGACCTCACCTGGTTTGAACAAACAAACAAACACACATCACATCAGTGGTTAATAAGCCCATACTCATAAAATACTTTCTTTTCCTCACAGAGTAGGAAGTGAACCTTCACCTTCCTGTGTCAGGTACTTTGTGAGCTCCTCAGCCTCCAGGTATCCTTTATTGTCTTTGTCCAGAACCTGAAAACAGAAGGATGCCTCTATGTTTACAGACATTTCTGTATCTAAAACCACAATGACTCAGACTCATTGTTAATTGCACTTGCTGGTGCTGAAACAGGAGTATATAGTAGAAATCTGTGTACACGAACCTAGTTGGAGCTCATAAACTACAACCCTAACAACAATAATAACAACAGAAGCTCTCACCTCAAAGGCCTGAAGCACAAGGTCCTCAGGGATCGGAGGGAACCTCAACAAACAAGCACACACAGAAATATATCACAGCTATTTGTATAAGTAAGCCTTTGCCTAATATCAAGAAATCAATCAATATATCTTTGGCTAGTAATTCCTGTAAGAGGATGATCAGGTTTTTTAAGTTGTTTTATGTGAGCTGAGAAAGTTCCATGGAAGAACAACATAAGGACAAACTGTTGCTTCATGTTAACACTCCAAAAGAAGCTGTATAGTTAATCATGCTTTAGCATGACAACCTATTTGCATCATGACTTAGCTTTCATCTGACCCTCAAAATTAACCTTTTTATTTATTTTATTGCACATAACAAGACAGACAAAAGACAAGAGCATTGATTATTGTTTAAGTCAATGTCTTACTTGTTCTCCAGCAACACTTTGGTCATGGCTGGGAGGAATTTGTCCAAATGGACATATCCTGTTTGGTCCTCTTCAGCCTGTAGAAAATGACAAGGCTTCTTGGTTTTTGGTCTGACATGATTTCACCATAGGTTATCAGAAGCAATGTCTAACGCAGATTCCATTTTTTATTTCATTAGTCAAACGTAATCCAAAAATATACCTTTGATTATGCATGCTAAAAAAACATAGTAGTATAATATTGGATTTTTTTTGTGACTGATACAAATGGTGATTGAAAAGAAAAAAAGACATAATAACTGAAATGGCAGCCATTCTAGCTGGAATGAAAAATACTTTCTCCATCTAAAAAGGCAATCAAAAAACACATTTAAAAACATTTTAAAAATGTGCTAAATCATACTACGTTGTCAGCTATATATGTCAGCTATATGTTTTATATCAGAGAAATAAAAAATGCACATAAATCACTGTAGGTGTTAGAGAGCAAAATAAATTGTACTTTATTTTGTAGGTTTAGCTAAATGTTTCCTTATTTTATAAAACAGGTAACATTTGTTTTGAAATCACAAAATGACTCTTAAATAAACTGCTTCAAACTAGATGTGATCTTTATCTAGTCCTGTCACATACCAATTACAAGCTGCTTGAAACTACTTAAAAAGAGAGGTTAAAGCTGGACAATTTCTACCAGTCATTGATTTAGGGCCCAAATGATATAGTATGGGCATACAGTATTATGCATTTCCTGATTTTTTAAAGTCTTATTGTGAGTATTTCAGTTTCTGTGTTTTGTGTCCCTGGTGTTATAAAAGGCTTGAATAAAAGCCAAGAATGTCTCCTTTACATTATGTCACACAACATTATTAAACACTGAAACACAACAAGCCTAAAACAGAATATGCACCACTGTCTCTTTGGGTTGGTTCACATCATGAGCTGGTTAGGCTACTTAGGAAAGTCTATCACACCAAAATATCATCTACAGACATGGACCTTTTCAAAAATGAAGCTTTTACACCTTGAGTGGTACCAGAATCTGATCTGTCTCATGGACTAATGGTTTTCTGTTATTGGCACATTAGGTAAGATTAGGTCCTTATTGGTCGTCTCTCTAAGAAAATGTTGCATAACAAAACTCTGAAACAGTTCATATACTTTTTTTGTATGAATAAGGAATATTTCCAACACTATTCTGACCTCAGATATGAAGCCATGAATGTCTGCCTGAGAGGGGAAGCAACCCAGGGAATAGATGATGGTGCCAATCTCCCTTAAAAACACAAAATGGTTAATAATAAAACTAGTGTTTAAAACTGGCTTGCATTCAGTACATTATACTGGTTTTCTGCCATTTGACTTATCCTCACCTCACTGTTAGACTCACCGGGAATCCACAGTGTTGTTTAACTCATAGTCAAACGCTTTAAATGCTGCTGTGATCTTCTTTTGCACATCGGAAACAACGACCTCTAAAGAAACAGAGGAACCAAGAGAACATTCTCAGATAACTTGAACTAGCTAACCATGATTGTTTTTACAGCGTCACGGGGCTGCCCCTATGTTTATTTCATAACCACAATAAGCAATACAAGTTAACAGACTTTAATAAAACTAACTTAGCCGGTTTGCTAAATCATACCAACCTGCGCTTTGCTTGTTCTCTGCCATGTTTTCCCGATTCTCAAACCGTTGCCTAGCAACCGACAGGGGCGCTCATAGAAATAAATGACATTAACATAACTCATGGTTCATAGTTGGTTGTACTTCGGAAAATGTATACTTAATGTCTAGTAAACAGCTTGAATAATCCCTATCTTTGTACATAAAAACTGACAGCGTACAATAATTTCCACTAATAGAGCTTGAGCTGGAGCCTGCAATCACAAATTGTAACATAAGAGTATTTTTTCTAGCCTAAATTATCGACATTTTCATTGAAATGACATTATACATTAACAAATAAAACAAGACCACAACTAGATGCTTGTCTGCTCACTTCTTCATTATTTCAAAAATGATTAACAATCTCACAAAAAGTCTAAGGAGTGCTCCAAGGTGGGCTAACTCCTCTCACACATTCCCTCATCATCCTCTGTATTTCTGCTCTAGACTTATTCATTTGTATGCCTTTTAATTTCTCTGACTTTGTTTATTAGAACCAAAAGACATGTTGAAAGAGCAATACAGAAATTGCTTAATTTTTCAAAGCAGTAAAAAATACATGAATGATAGAAAACTGCATAAATTATAACAAAAAAAAAGGCATTAACAAACCCATCTACTTTCAAGTTAGAGATAAGACTGAATCCAATGTCATTTAAACAGAATCTCCTGCTCTAAGTTATGAAGAACCGCTATAGGTCTGTAGCCTATAGTGAGCAGGCTCTAAAACAACCTCATTATAGCACTGTTCTTTAATCCCGACCCACCCATCCCGGTGCATAATTTGACCATTACAACAATGTGTCTGTTTTTAAGGTATGTGATTTATCTTGGAAGACAATTTTAGCCATAGTGCAGGTTGAGAAAATTCTCCAGGAAGACAAAATTAAATCAGCTAAGAGGTTAAGGCCTAAGCCTAGAGTGGTGAGACATATTAAGGCCATTCAATTTGTACATGAAACAACAATCACAGAACATCACAAATACATTAATAGGCTTTTTTTTTTTACAGGTTTTAAAGAAAGGGGTGAATAAAAACAATCAAAGTGGGCCAAATATTCCAAACAAAATACATTTTATAATTCATTTCAACTCATTTAAATTGGAAAATGAAGTGTTTAAATATTTTGGAAGTCAATATCAGATTTCAGAGATACGCACTTATATGGCTTCTGATGTACTATTATAATCACAATGGGGTTTTTAATACAAAATTAATTAATAAAAGCCTCAAGAGTCTTGCTGATAGAATATCTTTTTCAATTTAGTGACAAGAATACTTTCAAGAGATTCCTCTCAATTATAATTCACCTAATGTTTAAAAGGAGAGTTACATCAATAACACTGAATGCATATCAAGAGAGAGACCATGTTTTTAGGATGTTGAAGAAGAAGACATCTCAGTTGGGAATGTTACTGTTACGTTAACTCGATCTTAGGTCTTCTGATGACTTCACTCAAAAGCAGCCTGTCTGTGTGTGTGTGTGTGTGTGTGTGTGTGTGTGTGTGTGTGTGTGTGTGTGTGTGTGTGTGTGTGTGTATGCAGGTGTGTAAGTGCATTCACATCTCTGGTTGCCCCTCATGAACAGGGATTTTGTGGTCCTGCCCCTGTTCTCCAGCTGGGACTTGTTGTCCATACTGTCCATTTTCTACATGTATGACTTCTATCGGCTTTACTTCTTGTTGTAGGTGTTGCTGCATCTGCTCATGAGCCTCCTCTCTCTGCTCTGCTGCCTCAACAGTACTGGGGTTTGCCAGCTTCTCCTCCAATGTCAACTCCTGCCCCTGATGAGGCGCACTGTTGTTGATTGAGTCCTGAGGTGGGAGAAGTCACTTAATGATACAGGAGCTCAGTAAATTAAAATAAAATACATACCGGTATTTAAAACATGACAGATAGAAATATATCAATAGATTGATTGATCTTACATTTATTTAACACTCTTTAAATTATGTAGCATATGTATAGGATAACGATTTCTGCCACTATCAAATTAAACATTTGACCAAAATGACTCCAACAGCTGCCCACATGTTAAAAGGAAGTAAAAAATATAATTCTACCATTAGTTATTCTGTCAGAATTGAGGATGAAGTCAAGCAGAGAACATAACTTTTACTCACGACATGCACGAAATGCAGAATCTGACAAAAATATACTCAAAGTTGACTAATTTGTTTTTTTTGTGTTGTCCTGGTATGTATTTGAGATTGTAACATGCCATCCAATAATCTAGTCAGCAATGTACAGTATAGCCTAGCTTCCATGATGGCACTCCAGCAGCTTTCTCAATGAAGGGGCAGCACTGACAAGAAGCTCCTGTGGCTTATAAACTTACTGCTGACAAATATCTCAAACAACCCCACTTCAAATTACCTGAACTATGAATAAGCATTAACAACTTTGAAATAGTTAAGGGTATTATCATTTATGTTCTATATGATTTTATAACATGATGTGTGAAAATATACAGCACCTGTGAGTGAGGTAACGAGCGAGAAAGCAGCTCTGATGGGCTTAAAAGGCCATCCTGGTTGAGATCCTGAGTCTGGAGTAAAAAATCTACTAAAGACACCACCTGTACACACACACACACACACACACACACACACACACACACACACACACACACACACACACACACACACACACACACACACACACACACACAAACTTCAAGTTAGATGTACAGGTCAAGATGTTTGAAAGCGTTTTGTTTGTAAGTACACAAAATACAATATCTGTTCAAACACACAGCACTTATAGACCTCCAGACACTCCTGCTTACCTGCTCAACAGCCTGTACTCCAGGTGTATGATAGTGGTTATATTCTGAGACAAGCTTCATCAACTCCAAACCATCCAGAAACCCGCTGTGTTCATAGTCATAAAGACCAAACAAGTAGAACACCTCTGGTACAAATCAGGGAAAGGACCCAAATGTTTAATATCCAACAAAAAATCAAACATATCCTATAAACTGCTGCAGAGGATATACACTGTGAAACTTCTATGCTGAATGCACACAAACACATGACAGAATGTTTATTAAAAAGTAAAGAATTTTTATAAGTTTTAAAAACACCAGAAGGTGGCGATGTCTACCTTGCTCGTGTGTGCTGATTTCCGGTCCTCCTTGGCCAGTCGCCAGACTGGATTCAATAAAACTTTGAAGCAACCTGCAGTATACACGGACGGCACAAAGCACATTTCAATGCATTAACATTAGGAACCAAAACTTAACAATGAGAAATCAGATTTCAACCCAGTGTGTTCAGTTGTCTAAACAGCCGTACCAATTTATTAAACCAGGAGGAAGTGCCATCTTATTAGAATACATTCTGCTCTAAGTTGGTTATTCATGTATGAGCTTAATTTCTACCTTTAAGACATAATCTATCGAAGACAGATACAGAAGGGACAAAGAAGACACTTTTTGTCCAACACTTATACTTAGTGAGCTGCTGTCCTGGTCTGAACAGAGCTCAGAGTAGTGTTGTTTCCTTCTGTTCACAGGGAAACACAGGTCGACTTCAGTTCAAAAGCTTTGTTGTCTTTTTACTTAAACTTAGAAAACTTTATTTATCCCAGAGGACAATTCAGTTCCACTGTAAAACACAGTGGATAATTTAGTTTGCCTTAAATTCAATATTTTCCAAAGAACCACATACTTTGATTTGATAATGCTCTCTATGAATTGTTTTACCAAGAAATGTTTTTTTTCTTCCCACACAGAAGGTTTTCACTGATATGGACTGGCGAGGTGCAGATCTATCAACTTTTTCTACACAGCTGTTAAACATCTGTCTAGTCAGATACATAAAAACTTGAGGATACAGTATCATAGAGGAGATTGGTATACTCATCCATTTGCATTATCTGCCAGAAAACATAACACCATCACAGCACATTCACCAACCAGTAACTACTCCTTATAACCAATGTGTATGAATTAAAGATAGGCTTAAGAGGTCCTATCATAAGACAATGTACAATTGTGTGATAGTTCATGTAATCTTATCAGTATATATGGTGCATCATTGGTACAACACTGCAGGTAAAGTCCAGAGTGAGCAAACAGCCACGAAAACTAATTTCAATGTAGTTTGCATGTTGCTTTGCTGATTTGACTACGACAACGTAAGAAGTTATTTGCTTTTTATGACAGGAAATACAGTCATTATATCAAATAAATATTTAATCATTATAAGAAACTAAATAATAATTGTAAGCTACACTTTAAATGCAAAAGTAAAGCATGAAGAAGGAAAAACGGAACACAGAACAATTTTCTGCTTAGATATTTTATCAATGCAATGCAACTGTTCAAAAGTTAAGAGTCTTAAAATCCCTAAGTGTGCTATTAACGCTTCGTCCATGTGTCATCACCTGCGGTCCTCCTCTCCTGTACTGAAAGGATTGGCTACACTGGCTGCTGCGACATGGCCATCTACAGATTCCTCCCTGAGAGATAAAAAAAAAAAGTGTTATTAAACAAGAAATCACCTTAATCTTTTTCTTGCAATGAAAACAAAAAAGTACCCTCCTTAGTTGGGAAATGCTTCAATTAGCAAGTTGCTTCAAATATCCAATAGTTGATCTCAGCCATTCTGAAATTATATCTTACACACTTTTGTGTCTTTGTATAAAACAACACACAACACTTTGTGAATGTTATTTGTAGCTTGTAAATAAAATAAAGGTATTGCCCAGTTAATGGATGATTAACTAATGACAATGACAAGCATTATATGTTTTCAAAGCAAACCTAAAGTCAACTCCTTGGAGTTAAAGAATTTGGAGGTGTTGTTACCCTTGAGTGGCAGGAAACCCTGGTGCAGCAGGGCACAGGTGTATCAGCAGGAACAGGAAGAGGAAACGCGGCAGCAACCTGCCCAGGTGAGACTCCATGAGCACACCTAAACACACGTCACATAATTCAGAGATAGGCAGAACAGAAACAGATCAAACCTCTAATAATAAAAGCAGGCGTTTGCGTCTAAAAAAATAATAAAATCAAACAACCAATCTGTGTCCAGGCAAATGACAGTCATTTAACTGTAGGAAATAAATTACCTGAAGCATTTACTCTAATAGTCGCCTATCTCTCTGCTGATAGATGGGAGTGGTTTCGCCTGTCGACTAAGACACTGTGTTAAGGGAACAGGCTCACTGATCGCCTGTAGTACATGAAGCAGCCCACCTTCCTCCTCACAGGCAGAAGCTAAGCTAACAAAAAGCCTAACAAAGACCAGGGCTGACACTACTTTCAACTCAATCCCGTTTACACATGGACTGTAACATCTGAGCACAGCTAATTCAATAGTAATGTCTTACCTAAAAATGAAAGAAAGCTCGAAACAAATTCAAATGTGACAACTTTTAGCGTAAAACTGCAGCCTCGTTTTCGGGCGAGTGATTGATAGAAGTAAAATAAAATATTTAATAGAATAGCGTGCAGACTAAATTCATCAACAAGATACAGTCAATATAAATCCCAGATGTAAAACACAGGCCGTCTCTGCATCTATATTTAAAGCTTACCTGTCTGCATGATTGATGTGTGGACAAAAAAACCGACTGAACGTTTTCTGCCGGTTTGTGTTTACAGATTCATTTCTGAAGAGCAGCACCGCCCCGTGTCACTCAGCTCGCGCTCTCACTGTCTGCACTGCGCAACGGCGTGGGCACGCGCGCTCCCTGGCTGCCACGGAGACCGGACTGTTTTGGTCAATGACAGGGTCCACGTGGAAGATCACGAGACACGTGCTGTCAGTGAGCCAGGCCACGTCCACACCAACCTCTAAACTCCGCTATAACAAGACATTTTGGCTTTTCGCCTTTATAAAAACGTTGGTTTTGCCATCAGTTTAAATATGCTTCATGCATGATGTTATTGGAGGACTGAGAAACCAGTCCAAGTTTGAACTGACTGAAACCATGCAGCATTCCTCTGAACAGATAGGTGAATTTTAACACATTTAGTTTAATAACAGCAAACTCCATTAAGGTAAAGCTATGAAATACGTGTTTAACTAAACTACTGCATAAGAAAGGACTTCATGCACTCCTTGTATTTGACCACAAGATGTCACTGTTACTCTTGGATTCATATTAAACGCATTTAAGGAAGTTTAATGTGTAAAATGTTTTGCCAAAATAGATGAGACAATTAATGTTTCAAAGATAGCATAACTGCTGCAAAAATGTCCTACCATGGCATTGTAGGCACACACTGTGGGATGACAAAACTAAAGTAAAAATGTTAATAGCCGTTTGCTTTGTTTCTTCTAAGTGTATCTAAGAGTTTTGGTAGTTTTTAACAACATTAAAATGTTATACAAAAGTCTGCATATAACAGTGATCCACAGGTCAAGAAAACTTTGTAAATGATGTTTAAACTGTGCAGTGTAATTATCCTTATGGCTCCATTAGGTATGTAATCTGTATCCTGTGAATAACATCAAACTAAAGAACGGTCATTGGACATGACAGATTTTAAATCCTTCTGTTGGTCCCAAAGGGGAACGTTTTTCTTGAACGTTTATGCTGCTGTCCCAAACAACTTATTCAGAAAGAAATCTAGGATCTCCTCAAAGAATTACAGTACAGAAACATGTGAGTTTAAGTTTGGGGGTTTTGTCTGACACATACGTTTATCAGTAGTTCAAATTATGTGCATGACATCATTTCAATGTTCTGTTATCCCAATAGCTATTTTTCAGGGATTCCTCTCAGGCTCTCCCAGAGAAACAGCTGGGCCCTCAGATGTGTCAGAGTCAGTGCATTCCTATGCTCTCTCATCTACACATAAATGTTATGTCAGTCCGACATAACCGGTCCGACATAACCATTAAAGTGACAAAGACAAAGAAGACCATTTTAAGAGACGGTGTTTTACATTTTTTGAGTGGCATTTTCCTGAGCAGCTGGGACACAGAAAGGCCTTGATTTAGAATTACAAAAAGAGTTACAGGATTAGATTTTCCCTGCATCCTAATTTCAAACTAAATAAGAGGGGCTACATATTTGTTCTTTTTTTTTCTTTCCTGTAACTGAGTTTGTGAGACTCTTAAGATAGGGGGGAATTTAGATTTTAGATTTTAGAACAAATGCTATTGGGTTAATGTTTTTGATTTAGTTTAGTGTGAAGTGGTCTGGATGAATTGATTATTATATTTTTATATTATTATTATGAGTGATTGCATTTACCGAAATGTAATCTATTGCGAAGTACATTTTTCACAAGTTTTTGACTCTTAAATGTCTTAAATACACGAAAGCACAGCTTCATTTTAAGAAAACCATACTGAAAAAACACTGGGGTATACACCTTTTAGCTAATTGTACAGAAGCATTATGACATATTACTATATGTTAATTCAATGAAAACTAAATATATGTGTCCCTTTGTATTGAAGTATGAAGGAAGTATAAAGAGTATATCATGAATGATGTAAAGTATTTGACGTGCTTTACAATTCTTTGACCATCAAAAAACATTTAACGTGAATTTCATGTCCGAGGAGGTAGACTTTACTTTAGAGGTGTAGATTGGCTGCCTGTATTTATCTAAATGGTTGGATTTTTGCCCTCTAACTATTTTTATGTTTACCATCTGCCTTTCTCCCTCATGCCTATTTCTCTGTCATTCGCTGAAGTAATGCCAGACTGAGCACTCAAATTACTAAAAATAGAAAAACTCTACTGAGATGCCAACACAGCAGCATGGTGAAAACACAAACCACAAACACATATGAACATAAACCAAATACACACTCATATAGCCACACACATACAGTTCAGGACTAAAGTTTGCTGTTAATGTGTGCTCATCAGTGTTGGGACTAACACTTTACTTGGTAACTAAGTAACACATAGGTAAGTAGTACCGGTAAGTACTATTTGCAGTGACCAGTAACAAATGAGTTACTTAATAATGCTGTTACAGTTACTGACATTAAAACGCACTCATTGTTCACTACTTTATATGAAATAGTTGACAACAGGCAGGCAAGATGATGCTATCGTCAGCAGAGCTCCATAGTCAAACACAGGCAGGGGGTTCATTCAGCGGTCAGCTTTCTGTCTCTGAAATACTGACATTATTTTCCCTGCTCACTTTAAACGACAAGCATACAGCGGTGAGTTGTAGTCTGTGTGCAGGAAGAAAAAGTTCTGACACAACAATGCCCAACAATGGTGTCTCATATAGACAGTTTAGAGATTTTTCCTTCATGACATCACAAAGGGAAGTAACCCCTCCCAAAGGTGGGTTACACTCCCACTGCTAGGTGTTTATTATGCCCTCTGAGTCCATCTTCTCACCGTAAGGTCAGATTTAAATGCCAATGATTTTTTCACTCATTTCATTATTTTGGCAGGAGGGATCAATCTTTTTGAGGCTAGGCTGTGTGGTTGAAGGACAGTATCACTAATAAATACCCTGCTGCTTTGCAAATAGGAAATAGTACATTTATTTATTTAAAGTTGATTTGATGCGGACATAGCAATTACTTTGGACAAACCAGATTAATTGATTTGAGTGTTTTAGCATATGTGCTAATTTGCAACACTTGTCCACAGGCAGCTTTTGAAAAGATAAAATCAATTAAAATAAAAGGAAAGAGAAAAACAAAAACATAGCAGACAAACAATAAAACAACAAACAAATGCAAACAATGTTCCAAGTTACTTACAGAGCAAACAGCAACATGATCAAGCAATCACCAGTTAAGAGCTATTCATGTGAGCACTGTTGTTTAGATTTTAGCCATTGTTTGAGTCCTTTGTTAAAAGCATTACTGTTGTTTTCTAATTTTAGATTGGTGGGTAGAGAGTTCCAAAGTGTGGCTCTCTTTACAGAGAGAGCCGACTGACAGAATGACATTTTGCATCTTGGTACCAGACAATCACCACTTGTAGAGGCTTGTGTGGTCGCTCTGTGAGAGCTCTGACGCCTGATGGCCAGTTTAGAGAACAGTGCCGGCACATGATTATTTAGACATTTAAAAAACAATATAAGATTACTAAAATTCATTAAATTTTCAAAAGTGAAAAGGTTGTATTTTCTTAAAATGCGGCAGTAATGCCATTTCTATTGCAAATTTACTGCATTGAGCCCCAGATCTCTCACCACAATAAAAAAATGTACATTACATGTTAACATTCGACTGCTGTATAACCCAATTCACTCACAGACCAACAAGACAGCCCTCAGGAATAATTTAGGGTTTAGTTTCCTGTCAAGGACACTTCCAAATGCTAACTTGAAGTGACAAGGATCTTACCATAATTTTTTTAAGTATTAGACAATCTGCTCTAACTCCTCAGCCACAGACATTCCTGACATATTTACTGTAAGACTGACTCACTAAGTGGTTTAGCACTGTAGTGGCTCATTAACAGGCATTTCTTTTTTTTTTTTTTTACAAAACATCCTATTGACATTCACTTACAGTAAGGGAGATTAAAGGTGTGTGTGTGTGTGTGTGTGTGTGTGTGTGTGTGTGTGTGTGTGTGTGTGTGTGTGTGTGTGCGTGTGTGTGTTTCAGTAAGAGAACCATTTTTTCTTGCACAGCAGGAAAACAGAGAGATGGAGACTTGATGCAGAAAATTGGACCATTAGTCAGGGATGTTCTTACAGATCCCTTAGCACTGAATGAGAAGTTAATGTTAACAGGAGACCACCCCTGCTGACTCTGTGTGTGCTGTGGGGTGATACAGCTTTTAGTCACAGACGTCTGTGAATGTGTCAGATTCATGGAGTCTGTGATCTAAGTTTAGTATGAAGCAACTCTCATAGATTTAAGAGCAAACCAGTGAAAGAAAAGTGTCCCTGGGATGACTTTCCAGCCCACTGTTTCTAATGGTCACACTCCATACTTGTTAATTGTTTCTTAATCGTATAATGTTCAATATGACATTTGCTGCTGCTTTCTTGGCCAGGTCACCCTTATGAAAGAGATATTGATCTCAATGGGTTATACCCTGGTTAAAAAAAAATCATAAAATAATGAATGGTAACTTATTCTTATGGATTCTTACAAAGGAAGAGAAGGTAAAATAAAGTGAATATCTTCAGTTACATCACAATATTCTATCATACAGCAAATGCCTCATAGATTTGGTCCAACAGTACGATGGTACACAAGTTAAAAACCTGGAGAAGAAGGACCACACTGGTATCCTTCTCACACCAGTCTGGTTGTATTTCAAATGGACTAGTCCAACAAAAACACAAGGGGGAAATGAAATTGAGGAATCAACATGACCAAATTAAGTGTTTTAGATCATGAGTCCAAGTCTCCTTCTTCAATCCCCACTGATGGTAGCTCCCACTTCCTGTGGGAAGGGCTTAAAATGCCATCTTTGACAGGTACACACCAGGAGCTCTTGGGCGAACAAAACAGGAAGAAAGGGAAGTATTACTTTGAAAATAAACCTTGTGTTAGCAAATTAAACCATGAGACAAAAAGTTAACTAAATTGTGTGCAACCAAATTAGAAAACAACTGTCATAAATGCAATAAGGTGTGATTTAAGTAAACAAAAGAATATGTTTGGTGTGAATTATTAAAGGGGAAACTAAATGAACTAACATAAAGAACAAGGTGGTGGCAGCAGCTGATGTGGCTGCCACAGAAGCTAAGCCACTTTGGATATGGAGAAGAAAGAATTTGAGGACCACATATGGAGGCAGATTTTATATCCTGAAAAGCTCTTACCTCTTGGGTGCCCTGGCTATGTGCCCATCCAACTGGTTCAAGGTGGCACCACCAAAGCTGAGTGAAGTTAATAAAGCTCCGCCCCTGGGCCTGATGGTATGTTTTACAGATCTACAGAAGATGCCCTGTAGAGGGAAAACTATGGAAACTGTTGAGGACAATCTGGAAACAGCAGTTTGTATCTGTAGAGTGGTGTAGAGCTGTGGCCATGAACAAGAGTTGTTTACCATAGGTCACATTCATCAGATCAAGGCCACCTAGATTAACAGTAATGATATCCATGTTTATATGAGTGAATTTGCAGAATGCATAATGGGTTTGTGCAGCATTAGCTAAAAAGCTTTCCTCTGGACTTTTTCCATGTGCCCTTTTGTATTAAGAACAACATTGAAAGCTACTATGAGCTTTTGAAAATTTGCCACTCACTTTACAACTGACTGATAGTGGCAATGGCCTCTTTTTTTCACAGCTTATTTCGAGATCATCCTGACTGGCAGCAGGACAACGGCCAGCAGTGTGAAATAGTGCATGACAACTGTTGGCACCCCTGTATTGTTGTATTGATGATGGCCAATGATCTTACGATCACTGGCCAAGTATTCCTCTTAACAGTGTTCCTCATATTCTGCGAGAAAGACAGCCCACAAATACTTCACTATTTGTTGGCTGTAAACCAAATATAACTCTGCTGCTATAATGAGACCTCTTAAACACATAATATGTACCATAGATTCACAAACCTAAAAGAATTACTCTCACGTGGTTGACACAATTAAAAGATATTTCCACAAAATTATCAAGATGAACAGATCCATAAAAATACACACTATCAACTGCTTCCTTGGTCCATAATGAAGATAAAGCTTGCAAAGTGACGTTGCCTTTCAATCTGTGAAGACAGCCAAGTAGCCTCAGTGTCTTTTTTTATCTAGCAAGGGGATGAATCGCAGTGCATCCAGAGAACAACTGATCTGAGACAAGAGCAAAGAATCACCACTGGGCACACAGATAAGAAAGCGGCAGCTGCAGTCACAGACCAATTGAAGGAATGACTGAAGAGGACCCAAGCTACTTTTTTGCAGAGTCTGGTACTAACAATTAAGGCTCTACTAATATGTGATGTGGCCACTGAAGATGTGCGAGATAAACTAGCTGCCAAGAACAACACCCACTTCAGGATGTAGTTTGAACTACTAAAATACCACAGTGATGATTGTAAGTGACCAACTGGTCATGAATACTGGTCTCAAGATCCAGACAGAAAAAGTAAGTTATGTAAAAAAACTGTCAATGCCAATTCTATGCCCAAGCACAAATAAGTTAAAGCATCTACCCACCAAGGAAGAAGTGGTATTTGCTGGGGAGAACCATAACAGTCAAAAGCATCCAAGGAAGACTGACATGAGTTGGTGGTGGCAGACGTGATGAGCAAGCAATGACTGGACAAGGTAAGAGGGAGTTCTCCAACAATCATTAGGATGGGCCAACCTGTGTAAGATCCCCAGACAAGTCTTAGATAGCTAATCATAGCCACTTAAGACACCTTTTCAAGCCAAGCCAATCTGGCATAGAGGTTTGGTCCAGATGAGAACTGTGGCCTGAGTGAAAACTGTGGCCTGAGTGAAAGCATCCAAGTTAATCTCGACCATATCCTGTCTGTTTGCAAGGCTGCTTTGGCCCAGGGCCGCAACAGGTATTGGCATGACCATGTCTCAGAAGAAGTAGAGAGGGGAAGTTTGGCTCTGGTTTCAGAGAAAAACAAGAACAGGACTGAGAAGTCACTTTTCACTCTTCACTCACCCACCACTTTCTCACTCTATAAAAAAATAAATACAAAGATTCAAAATACCCATCCAAAACCAGACTTAGTAAAGAGTGACACAAATTTGGCACAAAAAAGCAAAAACATATGTGTGGGTGAACCATGGCTGAATCACCAGCCATTCTTATACAGCATATTCCCATCTCTGCTTTCTTATTATCAACATATCTTCATATGTGTCTAACTTATGCTGTTGCCTAAACCAGATGAAGGTGAATATTGTGGCTTTTTTTAACCACACTGCTCTATTTATAACTCACGTTTTTTCTCTTGTGGGGTCTACTTTAATCATCATCCCCGTCAGTGCAGATGGCAACGCTGCATTTTCTAACCCTCCTTCTCATCCTCTCCTCTGCCTCCTATCCTCTCCCTCTCATCTACTCCCTGCTCTTATCGCCTCATTTTGAACCTGCTCTTTTTTACAATAACACTCGACTGCCCTTCTCAACATTTGTCTCTCTGAGCTCCTACATTTAGAGAAACCAGAACAGAAATGGAAAAAATGTAGTAAGTGAAGAAGAACGGAAGGAGGAAGAGAAAAGAGGACAGAATATTCAAGGAGTGACAGAGAGGGAAGGAAGTAGAGCAATGTCAGTCAAAGAGATAAGACCGACATCTGAGGTAAACAAACACAGCCATAAAAATAAAAACAGGAACATAATCACAGAGATAGCAATTAGCAGCTCACACCTTCAACAAGCTTACAAGCTCTACACATGTTTTACAGCCTACACACTGTTCATAAACCAGACATAAACAGCAGCAACATAAAAAGTCCTAGGTTAAATTCCCATTTCAAAAGTTGCCTCAACACAAATGAAGTTGCTGTTTACTACGATAAGTGGTAAATGGTATTGTCCGACAGTAGTTTTTTGCAAAATGTAATGTAACTGCATGGCTCTGTTTGTCTTTAGCATAACCCAAGTGCATTCCCATGCAGGGACAGGGGGGTATGTGTCCACACACTGGTGGACACATACCTTCCTGTCCACATATGGGTCCCATCCTGATGCCTTTCCACCATTTGGTTATGTAACAAGGATTAGGTCTCACTGTTTTGTGGCCCCAACAGTCAAAACTATGTGTGCTATTTTTAACCACGGACCCCAATATAATATCAACAAACGCTTACCGAAATAAAGGCAACATTAACGGTCACTGCTGCTCATGTGGACATGTCCGTCTTACCTTAATATTCAGTGCATGGGCCTCCCTTGACAACACTAACAGCTATTGTTACTTCTTTTACACGTTTGAGGCCGTGACCTAAAGCTTTGCTATTGCAGAATCTGAAACCATTTTAAGCCTGTCTCTGAGTCTGTTTTCACTTCCTGAAGCTGAAACATGCTGCTCAGTATCTTTAATTCATTGACACTAGCCAACTAATCAGAGAGTTATTATGATGAGGTGCACTTCTAGTTCAGACACTCATTAAGCTTTCTTTGTATAGTTACGTATTATAGGTATGTATTTGGGATGCTGGATATCCTGCTTGCAAAAGAATTTTCCTTTCTTGGTACCAAAAAAGAATCATTGAACCTTGAACTTTGTTGAAATGTGTGAAGCCGCAATTAAATGAGCAAAGTTCAAACGTGAATAACCGTCCCACAAATCCTGAATATAAAAAGGAGATTTAGAAAAGTAACATGATAGAGATATGGCTCCTCCGCCACGCACACACACACACACACACACATACACACACACACACACACACACACACACACACAGCTCCATACTGTGAGTTTGTTTGAAATAGTTCCTGTCACATTCCACAAGTTAAGTCCTCTAGAATTCAGGCCATTAAAGAAAACCAGAGGAAGCACTAATTTTGTTATGGAGAATGTTGCACACACATGTACACACACAAACACACACACAGTCATTGTTGCAGCTCCCGAGTACAGAGTCAGTCTCTCACAGGGAGGATGTTTCTGTTATGCCCTGGTGCAACTGTACTAGTGCACAAACTTGCTTACAAACACCCCCCCCCCCCCCCCCCCCCCCCCCCCCCACACACACACACACACACACATACATACAAATACAGACACAACCACACATTCTACACAAAAACGTACGAACACACACCAACATACAAGCGAACAGTTCCGCTTCATAGGCATCTATCTAATTGCAGGCTTGTATCCTGCCAGGACATAATGTCCTGGGGACCTCAGGTTAAATCTCCACAGGCATCTGAGGGGGCACCACACTGCCAGGACCAATCACCTGTAAGCGCAACTCCACTACTTATTTACACCTACACTCACATGTACACAAATATTTATACATGAACTGTACTACTGTAGTGCAAGCACACATTGTTAAGCATACACAATAACATGTACACAAAGTCACATGCAAATGCACTCACCGGTTTGGGATATTTGCATTACCTTTAGTGAAGGCTAAACAGTAATGTTGTCATAGTTATTTAGTCTTTCCTAAGTGTGTGGTAAACACAATTGTTTTTCACTAATAAGTAAAGTTTTCTTCCACAGTATTAGTGTCCTGTGTTTAGAAATTGAGCCTGTGTACTGCTTTGTACTTCTGCTATTTTAGTACCATCCACTGTTTCACTCCATCAGTGTCCCTCTGTCTTCTCTTACTGAGGCTACACTTCTGTTTGTTGTTTGTGTTTTTTTGTCACTGCAAAAGTTGTACAAAACCAAAATCTGAAAGCACAAACACAGTTTGAGCACTGAGTGCCCATGGCAAAGCTCTATCTGGACTTGTACTCGTGTGTTAAAAAATACGAGAACTAAAATAAGGAAAATGTAACTTTCAATCCAGGGTGAGGTATTGTAGACATGGGCCAATATAGATTTTCTTTATCAGTGAGACAAAATGTACTGATATTATATTAGAATAAATACAGCTGTACAAAATTAAATAAATTCCAGGCATTTTGTGAAGTATTTTGTTGCTTTTATTACAACATAAAAGGGCCACACAATACCTTGTGCTTCCCTAAATCATCTAACCTGTTTTGGGAAAAAATGTTTTAAATAAGCAAAGAACATGTTGTGATATTAATCAAGCAAGGTTTCATTCCAGAACAGGGTACTATTTGTATTTATTTAAGCACTCAGACGGACGGCATAACTCTGATAACAAATTATGGAAAAATAAGTGGAAATTAGAGGTCTATATTTGATCACATTTGACTGACTGCACTCGTTAAGCGATCAATTTTCTTAATGAGCTGCTGCAGTAGAAGACATGACTCACAGATGTGCGCTGGTACTTAAAACACAACTGAAATAATAAGTGTTAGTCATCAGGATTGCTCCTCTCAAGAGGACCACTCTTTCTGAAGCAGACTTATAAATCAACAACAAATAGAAAAAGAGGAAACATATCCATACAAGTAACTTCAATTAACCAATCTGAGAAAATTAAACAAATCCATTTCATTGGAGGAAGAAATACCCAACATCTAATATTGCCACAGCATGCTTTAAAAATACTGTTTTGGTCCCTGTTGCTAATTAGGGGTTGTTCTTTTGTTTTTCTTCACAAAGAAGTCAGCTGTGTAAGTTAGTTTAAGTAATCCTGTTTTTTTTCCTCCTGTTGTTCATTATCCAGATGGGTGCAAGGAAGAGTTCAGTTCATTTTTATGTATTTATTCATTGTCTTGTTTCAGTTTTTTGAGTGTCACTGATAAACATTCCCAGTATTTAGTCAGCAAATTGAATCCTATCCTTAAAAAAAACCCTGGCTAGTTATCTAGCTATTAGCTTAAAAAATTACATTACATTACAGGATTAACAAATTAAAAAACTAGTTAGGCTCCATAAATTCTGGATACACCTAGAGGGTGGATAGAATAACTCTATCAATTCCATTACTAAATTACTTACTTACCCAGGACAGGAAATAAAGATAGAGGTAGTTTTCATGACTGATTTAACTTGAACCACCAAACTTTCACACATGTCAAATTTCTGGTCTCTGACGCTGTAAAGTAACATCTACATTACTCCTGTAGTCTTAAATGTAGGTCCATTTCCCTTCCTGACAGTCTATGTAGGTCCAGTGTTCGATACACAACCAACATACTTGTTAGACTACTAGCTGCATGTTGTGCAAAACTGCACTTAGAACAACAGTTTTTTTTAACAATTTCTCCATGATTATGATCATGTTTCATCATAGTAAAAATATTTTTTCATTATTTTTTTCTTTGTGAGGGGTTTTGACTTTGCATTGTTTCTGCATTTGCAAGTTTTGCAAATACAGAAACAATGTTTCTTTAGGCTTGCAGCTTTTGATGTTGTGTTGGTTTTGGATTATTATGTGTACGTGTTTCGGAATTGTCATGGTTAGGAATTTGGTGATCGCTGTATTCATATTCTGTACTACACTGATTAGCATTTACTGTAACTCTTATTTGTCTGGGCTGTCTATCCATCTACACTTACTAGGAGGTATAGGCTATGCAAAGTTTCAAGTTGAAGCAAAACCATGGCTCTTAGTGTGGTCTCTTTCTAAAAGACTAAATAAATATTGTATGAAAACACACACACACTGACACACACACACACACACAAAGTGCATCTATCTTTAGCAGTATAAATAGGCGTGTAATTAATGTTTGGACGTTTGAGTGATTAGGTGGAAACACAAACATTTAAACTGCTATTATGTTCTCATCAGGAGCTAGGAGACGTGGAGGAGTAAGCAGGAGACACGTGACAAGAATGAAACAGAGGAAAAGGAAAATGAAGGGAGAATGACTTGTGTGACATCAGAAATGGATGATTGTGTTTGTTGTTGATTGTACAGTAGAAAAAAAAAATTCAAAAATGTGACCGATTGACCCACAATGCAGCTGATAATGTTTACTCTCAAGATAAACTTCTACTTCTATGTAATATAAAAGGATAGTAAAATTACAGAAGAGGGCAATCAGGATGACCCCCCCCCACCCCCCCAAAAAAAAAAAAAAAAGTTTCTTGAAGTGGAGTCAATCAAACACTACCACAAAAGCAAAAACAACCAACAAGAAAGGTGATGCAACACAAAATTAGCACAAAGTGACACAACTACTAAAAGTCACAAAACACGATGCCACTAAAAAAAGCAACAAGACCATTTTGAAAACATGACATGTGTGTCTCTTTCAGTCAGGGAAGAGAATGACTTGGTAATAATTGAAACAATACATCCTTTTACTAAACACCACATTTACTTGCAGTCTCTTCACCTGCCTGGCCTTAATTGGTGTGTCATAATCAAAAATGTTTATATGATTTTAATCACAATCTTTAAGTCAGTGAGATGTTAACTTCACAGATGGTTCTGGCCAAACTGGAGTGTAATTTCTTCAAATTGTCAAACAGTAGGTACTCGTCTTAGATGTGTAAATTCATATATTAAACCAATGCAACACTAACCTTTCATTGACTCAATATTGCAACTGTTTATGTCAATCATGTTAATGTGTTTGTTTATTTATTTGTTTGTGCTTTAGGCTAAAAACCTTATGCAGATGTGTTTCTGATCTTTACAGAACAAAAAAAGTAAAAACTAATTATGAATCTGGACTGAAATTTTAAAAATGGGTGTAGCTGTGAATTAAATGTAAGTTGTGCTTGCAGTGTATGAGTGTGATCATAAATAAGATAACCTAGTTTAAAGAAACTATGATAGTTTAGGTTGAAAGAACATTTCTATAGCATGAGTCCGGTCTTACAGGGTTTTATTCTAAAAACATCAATAACACATTAAGGACTTTGGGACCTCCTACAAGGTCACAAGGTTAATCTTTGTGGATGTAACAACAAGGACACAAATGAAACATGTCCTGTTTCTTGTTGCAATGATTTATTTATTTTATTTTATTTTTATTATTATTATTTTTTTATTTTTTTATTTTTTTGGGGGGGGCTATCGTGGCTTGAAATTATTGACAAACTACATTAGTGCATTTATGTCCCCTTATCTTTACTAATATCAGCTGGCATCAGTTATTGTACAAATGTAAGCCAAAGATCTTAATCCTTTAAACTGATACAAATAACACCACAACTTCATAAATATGATGTCCCTTTAACTACCGTGCTGTATCATTAATATACAACGGATGCATGTGGAGATAAAATGATTGAGAGGTACGAGGTCAAAAAGTGCTCCTTATCTGTAGTTTATAAACATGCTTTTCATTCAGTAAAGATTAGGAATGAGACCCCAAGGGATTACCTCTCAATTCTGTGCACCCCTATATCCACCCCCTGTGTCCCCCACCTCCACCCCTCCAGTAATTTCTCCACCCCTCTCCTCCTCCTTTATCTCGGTGTTGTCCCATCGCTCCACTGGGGCGTTCAAAAGCGAGGGCGCAGACAGGCCAGGGTGGATACAAGAGAGCTGAACGTGCAGAAGGAGGAAGGGGACCGGGGAAAGCTCTTTGCACTGGCACACAGAGGACGCAGTAGAACAACCGAGAGCAACTCAGCATCAGAGCCCGGTAAAAGTAGAGGAGAGGAGCAGCAGAAACACGGAGCGCCTGTTCATCTCCACGTTTCAGCTCCGCAGGGAGGAGACACGCAGAGGAGGAAAGATTCCCCTAAACATAGTGAGAGCGTCGGATGAGGAGAAGAGGAGAGCGGAGGGCATCGGATAGGCTCAAAAAGGAGTAAGTTCTCACACACAGAGGGAACTCACATTTATTTGGGTTGTGAACTTGGAACTAGCTTTAACGGTGTAGGCTTATGCATGTAATGTAGTTTATGTGTAATACAATATGAAAAAACAAATAATACTAATACTAATACTGTATCTATCTTATGCAAGTTTTACTTCATTTAGACAGGGGGGAAAGATCATTGTGGGTGTTTATCTTTGACTCATGCAGCTCTGCAACCTGCACAGCTGCAATGCCTGCATGTTTGTTTTCATCATTAAATATTTATCTAGCTGAAATATATCAACTTAAAGATAACCCACGCAAATCCCTCCTATATGCCGCCAAACCGCTAGAGTTTCATCTGTTAAATGCACTTCGTCCTTTGTTTCTTACTTTAAAGATAAAATCAAATAAACTCAGTGATTTGCAGGATACAGAATGAAGCACGAGATGAACCTGATAAAAGATGATTTCATCCATGTTTACAATGCATAATTTTGGTCCAAACTGCGCAATTCTATAATCATTTGAAATAGCCTTTTGTTATAAAATGCACTCTTAAAATGTTGTACATTAAGACATAATCCTTTAAATCCTTTAATAAATAAGGCACAAATAACTGCCTCACAGCTTGTGAATACAGTATAATGTCCTGAAAAAGTAGAGAGTACTGATTTAGGTAAGTGAGCCTTTACATTTGCAGTCGTATTCATTTTATATATCATATTCCATATATCATATCAGTAAGGGTTGACCTTAAATCATGTATTTTAAATGAAACAAACATCTCTAAACTAACATTCCTTTATTAAGCATGTTTATACACATTTTTACAATTTGAGTATAAAAGATCTGGTGTCTTTCATTCACCTCAGAACATCATCTGTCCTCTGCTGACTCTGCAGACACTCATTATTTCTGCTGTTTGACTGATTTGTTATTTGTGGTTAAAAGTTACTGTCATTTCAAAATCTGAAATCAATTTTAGCATTGCTGTGTATTTGAGCATGTACAGGTATTTTAAGCTAAAATATATGTTACTTTTCTTTTATCACTACATTTGTAATTTGAGGCTTATTTAAATTGAACAAGTATTATATAAGAGGTAGATCAACAATGTTCCCTAAACAAATAGGTAGAGAAACAGAGTAAAAGTAAGAAAGTAAACTGGAAACCTCTGGTATGTTTTCAGTTTGGTGAGCCTACATTAGTAAACCTGATCTTGTAAGAAGCTCATTCACAAACTAAAAAGACTGCAGCAGCTCAAATTGTTCTAACCCCCTAAATTAAAGATGCACAAGACTCACGTGCCCTTCTTTCTCTCTTCTCCTGTTTTTAGCTTAGCTTGTATTTTCAACGATTTCCTGTATCCTTTAAAAGCGCACATGCATAAAACAAATCCCAGTGTTAAAGTATGACTAGAGAAGAAGCCTGAGGACTAAATGCTTGTGCCTGATTCATACTTTCACCCTTGTTAGGATATAAAGGGCCTTTAAAGTCCTGGTTGGTGATTTATTTATAAGAAGTTCTAAAATTAACAGCTAAGTGTGTTTGACTGGAGTAAGAGAGCACAGACGGGGAGGAGGGAGGAAAGTGTGGAAGAAAATATTTCACTGCCATTTTCTCATGTCTCCTGACAGTGGCAGCTCCAGACTTATTGGACCCTAAATCCGCCACTCACAACACCAAGCCCCGCCTCTCCTTCTCCACAAAGCCAATCACAATGACTCCCCGTGAGGAGAGCGAGGTAAAAAAAAAAAAAAGTCCAGGTTTGAAAAGTACTTTGTATTTGTTATGTTTACAAGGTGCTCATTTCACCCTGGTAAAAAAAAAACTATCGTTACACTCCTCTTCGCTTAACTTTTTTCCAGGAGGACTACCATATGTAAATTACTTTATTGATCAGTTGATGTGTTGTAGGTGGTTACCACAGTGATGAAATGGAAGACAGTTACAGCCATCTTTCTTTTGGTGGTTCTGTACCTGGTGATGGGAGCAGCTGTCTTCAAGTCCCTGGAGCAGCCTCATGAGAGGTATGTAAGTAAATATGTCCACCTGTCCATCTGCCTACCAACAAAAAATCTATCCATCCTTTCACCCATTTTCTATGCATGTGTCCATCCTTTTACCCATCATACTCCTGTCATTGACATTCTCTCTTCTTTCTATTATGTTTAGTTTCCAACTGTATAAAACTGCAGATTTTTAACTTTTTAAAAATGTGGTGTGCCCCGAGACATTGAGAATTTGGTCTTTGTATGAGTCAGTGATTCACAACTAGGGGTGTACTACTGGTACAAAAGCTCTCCTGGTGAAACACAAAAGCTAAAACTGAACCCAAAATCAGCAGTCACATTTGCCAAACTGAAAACTAACCTGGTAGTAATGAATCTACATGGTAAGCTATGGATATGGAGTTCCTCTGGGTTCAATACCAGGGCCTGTTAAATTAAGTCTTTATGTGCCTAATATAAAATCACTGGAGGACATAATGTTTTATCCAGTTTCTGCTTGAGATTTCAAAGAAATCATCGATGACTATGGATGAAGAAGATTTGAAAACAGTCAAGTGTAGTACAGATAGAGCTCATTGCTTTGATAAAATCCTCAGTAATTAAACAGAGTTCAAAGAGCAGCTGATACTTTTGCAATCACTTAACTTTTCAGGAGCCACAATATGGAGACTCAAAATGCTCACCAACTTTTACAGTTACTGTATGAACACAATCACCGCAAAGATTGAAGAACGTGTAGTGCAGTCATACAATGATATTTGTCATCTATAATTACTTTCGTATGTCGTCTCTCTTAGTGCCCAGCGTCTGGCCATCCTGACCCAGAAGTTGGAGTTCCTTTCCAATCATCCCTGTGTCAACCACAGTCAGTTGGAGGAGTTGGTAAAGGTGAGACTGATGTTACACAAATAGTTATAAGTAATGGATGTATTATATACAGATGTAATGTAGCAGAACTGCAGTGGTTTCAGCACCATAGACAGCTCCTAAACCAGAGCAGAATGAGGACATGTTAAGATCTGATTTTGTCATTTCATTCTACCAGAACTTCAAAGGTCATATTATAGGTATCTTTTCATATTTGATATGAAACAACAAATTAAACAGAGAACATGTTCTTTGCTTGCAGCAAGTTGTGTCTGCGATCCGCTCAGGAGTTAATCCTGCAGGAACACTAACAAATCACAGCAGCCTGTGGGACCTGGGCTCTGCCTTCTTTTTTGCTGGGACTGTTATCACAACCATTGGTAGGACACACACAAATACAAACACGCATGCATGCATGCATCCAGACAAATACACACACACACACACACACACACACACACTCTAAAATACTGATTTATATAATTGATTTTGCAGGGTTAGTTTGTCTTTGACATAACTAAAGGCATGGTTAATAATTTTCAAAAACTAGTATGATTTTGAAAGTAGCGTTAGCTCATTGCTCCGTCTGTACTCACCCCTTCCTCGCTGTGCTCTCTCCAAAGCAACACCCCTCAACTTACATGCACAAGCGTCATTGGTCCAGAAGCCGACCTGAGCTCATGCTTTGAGTGTGGGCTTGTGCATGCATGTGGGTAGAGAATGATGAGGGAGACAGGGAAGCATGATTGGCTCATGAAATTGGTACCTCTTGGCAGACATTGGTCAAACTTTTTACAGGCTTACAACTGCTACAGATGTATTTTCTCTGCTCCTTATTCAGAGCACATGAATTATTCATCTCTGTCATGACCTAAAGAGAATTTCAACCAAAATCTTAAAAAGTGTATCCGGATAAAATTACCAACCCAGCCTTTAAATAGGATTATTTTAATTGAACATGTTTTTGTACTTCTCTAAATATTTTCACATATCATCTTGTTTTGTGAGGTAAATGGTTCACTGATTAAGTATCTGCGTCATTGATATAATCTGTCATTATCTCAGTGCTGTAATCATGGCCATACATTGACCGTATGTGTGTAACTATGTGTTTCTTATGTCTCTCTTCACTACATTTTCCCCAGTTCTCTTTGGTACATATGGCATTTTCACTTTTTAATATTGTTGTAAACAGCTTCACTCTGTGTTGGAAATTTTTAAATTTTGATATATAATATTCTAACTCTGTTTTTATTTCTGTTCTCTCTGCAGGATTTGGAAACATATCTCCCCACACAGAAGGTGGTCGGATCTTTTGCATTGTCTATGCGTTGTTAGGGATTCCTCTTTTTGGGTTCCTATTGGCTGGTGTCGGAGACCAGCTTGGCACCATATTTGGCAAAGGCATCACGAGAGTGGAGAAGATGTTTGTGGTGAGTCTGGAGGAGAAACATCGACAAACACATAATGCATTATGCACAACTCAAAAAGGCCTTTTTACAACAGCAATTTATATATATATATATATATATATATATATAAAACTTGTGAAAATTAGGCTCTGCCAAAAATAAAACCATACACTAATAAATTTACTGACCTATGCCATATGTACCCACCATATGAATGGCTGCATTAACAGCATGAGAAGTAACACGTTTATGTCTCAAGTATACACTCTTTACATATTCATAATTTTTCTATATTTGATTAAAGTGCCAGATTGTAGATGTCACAGGGACTAATTTGGCTATCAGGATGCATTTTGAATACATCTGCTCTGTGCTGTATTTCAAAGAAGGGAGCACACAATTTTTGGGTCTACAAGGGGAAAGTCTGAAAAAGTTAGTCTGAATAATTTACAGCAAAGCACTCTCTACAATATCTCTACCAACACAGCCCTTTTAGATCATATTAACAAAGGCAGACTTCAGATTTAACTAGGTGCACAGATTGATGTGTTAAAAGTGGAAAGAATTCATTCATTTTAACAAATGGTTACTTTGATGTGAGTTTCAAAAGAGGGGGAAAAAACCCTCGATGATATTATATTCAGACCCCACTGAGCTATAGAATTCATGGCTCTGTCAGCAATCAATCAAATTATCTGCAGAATGAAATGATTCAGAAACCAGGACAAAAATGAATGGTGAATCATGAGGTTACATTGTAAATCCCACTTTCTCCAGCTAAGATACTGGAGCTAAGAGCTTGACACAGTCCTTACACTGCTAATGGGAGCAGGTTTAGAAATAAAATTAAAAGGCTCATACAGTTTATGCTCAGGTTTTAGACTTTAAAGTTAGTGTTTCAAATGATTACTTTTCTATTCTTGAATAAAATTCTGAATCCAGAATGAATAATTTAAAGTAGCTGGCTCCTTCTGCCTTTCAGGGCTCCTAAGGGACTCTGTAATTAGACTGAGGGCAGAGGGCAAATGTTCACTGTGAAAGAGGGTGTTTGTGTATGCATTTATTTTCAAAGTCTCACTGTTATATAGCCAGAATGGGTTTTACCACTTCAGCACTCAGGGGGCCAATTTGGAGGAGAATAAATTAAATTACTACTTTTAGCTTCTGGCTGTTTTACCATTTGACTAAAATGTGTGAAACAAAGTGATTTGTCTCTTATGTGTCTAGCCCAGAAAGAAATATTGTGTTGAATGAATGTTTGGACAACTTCATTTGAAATCTGTGTACCTTTTTAGCAAATACTTTAGTTTGTGAAATTCCAAAAGAAGACATCCCCGTTTTTACTTTTGAGAGAGAGTAGAGATATAACATGCACTAATTAAGGCCTGATGGCCTGGGTCAAATCCATAGTGAGGAATTTGTACATGTTGTGCACAATCTAACCTTATAATGTTTCTACAAGCAAGCATTACTAAGCTTCAGAAAATTCTCAAAACAAATGTTGGCATGCTTTTTGGTAATTTTAGTAAGGATCAAATTCTTAAAAAGTCTTTTCATTTACTTTGGCTTCAACAAAACGTTGAGCAACTTTCTGTGATTTTAACATCAACTGAGGAGCTTTTGAATACTGGAAAATGATGGTTAAAATATTGAAAATGGATCTAAACTCTAAATTCTCTTTTAATGCACAGTGCATTTAACTGTTTGATTTGAGAAGCAAGCAAATTTAAGGTCTCAGAGCATAGTTTCTTCACCGTATACTGTATACCCCGAACACAAGATATAAAATGTTTTCAGTTGGTTTCATCACAAACAGAACAAACTCGTCAGATCTCTGTAGAAGTTGTAGGGGTACAATGGTGAAATTCACCATTTTG
Source organism: Symphodus melops (assembly GCF_947650265.1). Taxonomy (NCBI): domain Eukaryota; kingdom Metazoa; phylum Chordata; class Actinopteri; order Labriformes; family Labridae; genus Symphodus; species Symphodus melops. Next base: position 19,898,182 of record NC_136693.1, on the reverse strand, counting down.
CCCATTTATTTTTCACTTCTTTCCCCTCTGCAGCACTGGGACATCAGTCAGACAAAGATCCGAGTGATCTCCACCCTGCTGTTTGTGTTGTTCGGCTGTCTGCTGTTTGTAACGCTCCCTGCAGCCATCTTTAAACACATCGAGGGCTGGTCGGCGCTGGAGTCTCTTTACTTTGTGGTCATCACCCTGACAACAATAGGATTTGGTGACTTTGTGGCAGGTAAAAACATAACTCGTGATTGAATACCCATGCAGACAAACCTTAGTCTCTGCATCACATTTCATTTTTTGGGGGCAGCAGTACCTCAGTCCGTAGGGACTTCGGTTTAGAACCGGAGGGTCGCCAGTTCAAGCCCTGATGCAGATCAGAATGTGGAAGTTGGTCTGGTAGCTGGAGAGGTGCCAGAGCTCTTCTCGAGCACTCCAGAGTTGCCCTTGAGCATGGCACCGAACCCACACCAGCTCAGGGCTGCCGCACTCTGACATCTCTCCATTAATGCATGACCCCAGGTTCTGCTTGTGCATGTGTGTGAGTCGGGCCTGTGTGTGTGTGTGTGAGAAGCATCTCTCAGGAATAACAGAGTGACCAGAACCAGAATTTCCCCCTTGGGAATTAAACTATCGTATGATTCTGCTGGATATATTGCCGTCATTGTGTCTCTGCTCCTCTGTTTCTACGTCTAGGTGGTTCAGAAATAGAGTACTTGGATTACTACAAACCAGTTGTATGGTTCTGGATTCTGGTGGGATTAGCTTACTTTGCTGCCATCCTCAGCATGATTGGGGACTGGTTCAGGGTCATTTCCAAGAGGACGAAAGAAGAGGTATGAGACTCCTTCATTTTATTTTTACATGTCATATCTGACTTCTATGTTTTTATCCTGTTCATTTCTCTTCTCTTTTTAAACACTGTGACAAATAAAGGATTTGCGCTGCTTGATTACATTGCCACGTCCCTTCCTCAACTTTTGCCCTCTGCTTAACGTGATTTCAATGATAAAATAGTTTTGTAATCCAATGGACTGTCTGCGATGCAAACACATTCACAGTCGCAGTCTATTACTGTGAGTATCACCAGAGAGAGACGAAAGATAATGTGTGATGATGTCCTTATCAGGAAACACATCTGGAAACATCACAGGTTATTCTGTTTTGATTTCGCTGAGTTTCAGTGACAGGTGAACACAAAGGTTACATTTTAACCTGGCTGTCAAACTTAAATCCCTTATAGCATAGTTTAACACAGAAAACTTTATCTTTGACCATAACATGATATCATGTGTGTGGGACTTGTTAGTTTTGACATGATTAGTTGAATAATTCTGATTTCCAACTGGAGCCTAAAAAGTGTTGATGCATGAGACATTGTAGGTGTTTGTGGGCTGTGTTCACTAATGCTCCCCATGGGTTCTCATGCTGAAGTCCTGCTGTGACACACCACCAGCCTCTGTTACAAGTGTGTGTTGTTACCATGAGACATGTTAATATAGGTTATAAAATAAGTCATGATGATGAAGTCCATATACACAGTACATTTCCACATGAGTGGAATAAATACATCAATGATGTGTAAACACGTTTACAAATTGTAGTTTAGAGGTTATCACATATTGCATCTCATTTATGAATGTACGGCAGCTGTAGTTCAGTTAGTAGAGTTGATCAACTTTAAATCAGGAGGTTGAGGGTTTAATCCTCAGGTCCTGTAGCCATCTGTCAATGTGTCCTTTGGCAATACATTGAACTCCAAGTTGGCCCTGTTGCTTTGTCAGCAGGGTGTGAATGTGTGTGAATGGGATTACTTCTGATGGCCACGAACCATAGCTGCCTCTACCATCACTGTGTGAATGGGTAGATGTGACATGTGTTGTAAAAGTGATTTAGTTTGAGCTCAAGTCCATTAACCATTTACCAGTTTAGTCTTAGAATTTTTTTGAAAAGTAGAAAAAAAGACTGAGCTGCATATTTTCTTATTTGTGTGAGAGGTTTTCTTATTGATTATTTTCAGCAGATCTAAGATGGGGAGGGACTGCCAAAAAAACCCCCAAAGTATTTTAAAACCATAAGAGACTTAAAGCTGAGTAAAATTTAAATTAATCCTAAAAGAACTTTGAAGTCAGTGCTGGCAAGCTAAAGCTGGTATATGATCCATCTCTGTGTCTTGTTTCAGTTTATAGTCTTGCAGCAGAGTTTAAGATTAAGTTTGTAGCAATGTTTTGGGAGACCAGTGAAAATAAACATTACAGCAGTCAAGTGTCTTTGAAATACATTTCTGAATGAGTGTTCTGGCATCTTGTTGGGAGAGTCAAATTTGTCAATGGATTTTTTGCCTTGGGCCCCACAAAAATCACCACTTTCCATTTAGTCAACTTTGCTTCTGTAATTCCTTTCAGATTAGAATCAGTCACAGAGTGAGTCTGATAATGTTGGTGGAATAATGGTATACACAAACCATGCTGTTCCATCACAATATACATATTATACTACTATTTTGTCTTATAATGGTGAACTCCCCAGTGTGTGTGTCAAATGTTCCATGGCTGAATGATCTGACACTGTGCAGTTCTGCGTAGTTACAGATACACTGTGTTAATCTAATTGAGTTGACATCCAGGTCTGTGACACCGTCACTCTTTGAAAGACTTTAGCTCAGTGCTTCTGACTCCCACCATCTCTACATTAAAATGTTTAAAGCCTGGATCTTTCCAGGACCAAGCTGTGTGTACGTGTGTGTGCGTGTGTGTGTGTGTGTGTGTGTGTGTTCGTGCATGTGTGTATGTCATACATTACAGCCATCGTGTTCATCAGATTGTGAGGGACTCATACACATTATCACACAAGACAAAACATTTAAAAAGAGGCGAACAAGGATGTGACTAATTGGATATGGTTGTATGGCCATCAAATGGAAGGCTTGTATGCTGAGTGTCCTTGAATACACAAACAGGTCACTTTTAAGTAAGAGCTGTCAACACATGGAGGTTAGAAACAGTGACATTGTGAAAAAGAGCCATTCAAACTAAGCTGAAGAATGTTTGAGTTGGTTATCATATTGTGTACCCATCCAAAGCTTTAGAATTTATGAGTCCCTGTACTATCCACTCATTACTTCCGTCTCCTTCTCTCTGCAGGTCGGAGAGATCCGAGCACATGCTGCCGAGTGGACGGCTAACGTCTCAGCAGAGTTCAAAGAAACACGGCGTCGTGTAAGCGTTGAGATCTACGACAAATTTCAGCGTGCTGCTTCAATTAAACGCAAACTGTCCTCAGAGCTGGGATTCAGCCCCACTCCTGAGTTCACCCTGCCAAAGAGGACCGCGTCGGTCAATTTCAATGATGAACGGGACAAAAACGAGAAGGAGGCCGGGTTGCAGGGCTTAACAGCACCTCTAGCTAGAAATGGAGGCGCTTTCATGAATGGCTTGGATCCAGAGAGGGGAGAGTTCATTGAACATGTCAAGTAGAAAGTGGACAATCAACAAGCTTTCAAGGTCTCCTATCTAGTTAATGTCATCACAGCTGAGAGAATTGACCAAATAAAGTATTTTTTAATCCAAAACAAAGTAATAAAAGGCCAGGAGGGACGTCTTTACAACTCCACATGAATGAAAAACTCCACAGTGGATTTTTTGTAAATGTCTTGTTTTATCCCCTCATCGCATCATCAAAACTAAGAAAAGGAAGAACACATCGGACAAGAGACAAACTTGAATGGAATAATGCAAAGCTGGTAATTTTGTCTCTTCTGTTAACTCATGCAGGAAATATTTCATTTCTTACCAACTGTAAGCATAAATGCACACTTTGGTGACCCTGTATCTAAAGGTCAGATAAATGTTACGGCCTCAATTTTTGCAGAATTTCATTATTTTAAAATATTAAGAATTTAGTTTGCAATTTTATTACACAGCTTGACAACTTTTTTTTTTTTTGATTGGGCAGTTGACAGTATGGAGGTAGGCAGGAGGTGCATGTGACAGTGCAGTTGCTGTAGGCTATATGGTAGAACAGAAATACAGTATATACAACTACATATGTGGTTGAATTAAGTGTCTTTATTTATCTGCCATATTTTTTAAAAAGGTTGCTTTTGGCAATCTCAGTAAGGTGTTTACTCAGACAATGGATGCTGTTGGAGAGATGTGTCTAACATGTCAAGGGATGATTTTAGAACTGCAAAGACAGAAAATGATGCTTGAACTACAGTACAAAGATGGCTGACTGTGACAGGGAGAAGTCGATTTTGTGCCAAAAACATAAAGAATGTAAAGATGTTAAGATTGTGAGAGAGACTGAAACTGAACTACAGATGAGAAAGAGCAGTTTGTTGTATTGAACTACAAAATGTCAGGACTATGATGATGATCAAGCTGAAATAGCTGTGTGTCTTTTTCGATGATTTAAAGGTGCTCATTTTGTAGAGGAGAAGATTTAAGTGTAAAATTGGTTACAGGGTAGGATCCTGATTTTGTTATCCGTTGTTGTTAAGAAGTCCGTTTTTTAAGAATTATTATCATTGCCTCGAGTATGACTGAAAAGCAGCACTGTTAGACAATTCTGCGTGTGTTTATTTTGGGCCTTTTTTTATGTTCCCCTTTTGTTACTTGTAAAAGTATATTTGACATGGTCAAAAGTGGTCTTAACGTGTCTCTGATCCTGGTTTTAGTTTTGAATGGCATCATCAGAGCCTCGACTGTCTGTGTGAGGACGTTCTTCAAACTTTTGCTGTGCCTTAAACTCTTTACTTTACCAAAACCCAGGGCAGGCGTAACACACTGTGGGGTGGACAACAGATTCAATAACTAACATGTGTGCTTTACTCTGTGACCACTTTGTTCGCTTCACCTGATGAAATAAGGTGTTTTAAAAGTTTGTATTTTTTTCTAAATACAGTCCTAATCAGTTGTTCACACACAATGTCCTGCTTGCCTGGATCCAAAGTTCTTGTTTACTCTGTAATAATATAATGGTATATAAGTGAGTAGACTGTTAAAGGCTTGACTTGTTTTATTAAATGTACTGGGAAACTAAACAAAATAGAACAACACAGGAATGAATCAGTTCACCTTTGAACCACAGAAATACTAATTTAAATGACGATTTAAAATATTAGTATTCAACGATGTGCCACACTATCATGTTGGCCTATGATACAGTTTATTATTCCAAGTTTAATCTGACGGACCCAAAGCTGCTTTAACTCTACAAAGCTGAGTTGGCTTCTTAGCATGTAAAAACATTTCTTATTATCAACTCATAAAGGACTGGAGGATAATGGTTTAGGAAGAAAAACACAATAATTTCATAACTTCTGTTGTTTACAATATTGATTTGAGTTTTTATTCCAACAGGAGTATTGGCAGATTTGCACATTGATGGGAAAGGAAAGTTTAATTGTGACAGAAAAAAATACATTCAGTTAAAATGCCCAGCTTTCATGCACAGTTGGTGTTTTTTTTAAGTATGTGCACCTGCCATTGAAAATGCACTTTTATTTAACAGCCTTTGAACATAACAACATGCTAAAGCTTTCACGGCCAACCAGTCCATCCTATCAGAAGGCTTCTAGGATGTTTGTTGTTATGTGACATTGACTCCACCATTAAAACCCACAACATTTTCTCTGTAATAATTCAAGCATGGGAAATTAAGACTCAGATTATTAGCCACAGACACAACCAGAACAAAAACAAAGAACTATGTCTGTTTGGTTTGAAGATAGATATAGTTTGGTTTGAAGATAGATATAGTCCCAACAAACAAGCAATATACTGAGAAAAGCTGGAAAAAAGTCTGAAAATGGGCATCAGAAATAAGTATGACAGTTATCGCATCACTTTCAGTCGTCATCAAATTGTACCATAGAAATATTTTGGATTTATTTCATTGACTGATCCAAGTCCTCATAAATCCTCGCTGACATGATGAGTAGACAGATAGAAAGATGTGGTATAGATTATTTGATGTTTACTTTAACAGACTGTATGTTTCAGTACTAACACTGAATGGAAACAGTAGTGTCATTTCACTGTCTGGTTAGTCTGCCTTTGCCTTCTGTTTGCTATCATTTTATGACATTGTTGTTACCGCATCAAAATGAACAAACTAACCTTTTCACTGTCTTCTAATCTGTTCGGTGCGTTATTACTTTTTATGAAGAGGATGATGAAAGTGTATTTTTCTAAACTGTATGTTTGTACTCGTAGACTGTTTTTACACTGATGTAAGAGTGGGAGAACACATTGTAATAACTATGTCTGTATGGCGTATCAAAACAAAACTTAACAAAGATTTTTGTACTCTATATGACTTGAAAATAAACCAGATTTGAATTCTTACTCTGTTTTCTGTGTAAGTGAGTGTGTGCAAGCTTTGCCATCGGATCTGTGTATACAGAAGAATATGTGTCATATAAATAACCTCTACCACCCTCAGAGATAAACAAACAAACAAAAGAAGATAGTTCTTCCAAAATGAAAAAAATATATGTTTTTTAATAATATTACACATCGGCTGTGATATCAAACTTTATTTTCTCCTAAAATACTGCTGCATGAACAGTGTGGGTCAGAGGAGTGATTTAGGACCTTTTAAGAAGAGCCAACTATTTTGATGAAATGTATGCAAAATCTCCAGGCTAAAAAGGAGTGATAGTTACCTTTTCTAGTAGAGGTTTACAACCTTTGGTAACTCTTACCCAATGAAGCTATACAGACAGTGTGGTCAGAAGTGTGGTCTGTTACATCTGCGTGCACACTCATCTGTGGTGGTCAAAGTGTACCGACACATCCTGGAGTTTACCTCCACTTATTGAAGTTAATTAAGATGTTTAACCGATGGAGGTCACAAGGCTTGTCTCGGTTATCTAAACATCATGGCCAGAATTTCCTAAGCACCCCTTTAATCACCTCTCTCAAAGCACATTTGCATGTCAGATTATAGCTGATAGGTTCCAACAATGCTATCAGTTAAATCTGATAAAATCACAATACAGTCCCAAAGGCATATAATCTAATGAGTTTCAGATTTAAATGAAACACATTTAATTTGAACTCTACATGCTTCCTTATAGTCATTGATAAGGTTGTTAGAATTAAGTTACTTTTAATGGTGTAAATCACTGTTTTTATGTGTGTGTCTAAATGACCAACTCCATTTATTCCCTCAGGCAAAGACTTGACTTTGTTAAATAATTGTAGGCACATTAACCAGGATTTTCTCCTCCCACACAGTTCCCAGCTGGTGAACCACTGAATAATTTTAAGAGTTTTCGCTTCCTGATAGTCCTATGAGTGTGACTGGCCGGCAGCAGCAGGTCTTATGATGCGTGAGGTGAAGTTATCAAAGCAGGAAGTACAGACTAGAATCAACAGCGCAGTCAGACAGTTACAGTACACTGGCTCATGAGCTCATATCACCAGCCAAGGCTGAGAGGATGCATGAACCACAGATCAGGTTACAGATTTCACTAAATAAGTTTTGCCACAGAACAATTGTGGTTTGTACAGCTCAGTATCATCACTGAAAGCAATATCAAGTCAAAAATATGTTGTTGTTATTGATGCGTCACTTGTTTGCGCTTCACTGTTCAGAATAACGTCAGGTCAGAGTTCAACAGAGAGTGGTTTTATATTCATCAGTTTCAGCTTTCCTTTAATTTTATGTTCAAGACATTAATATAAGAGCATGATTTTAGCATTGGTTGTATTCCTCCTATGGTGTTGTAAGTTTACGAAGTCTTGACACCATAATGTCAAGATGCAACATGATGACAAGAGACATGAACTGATTGTTCCCAGCATCAAACAGCCTCAGGTGAAACTGCCAAACCTTAATCCAAAAGGCCTTCATTACTTTTTTACTCTAAAGTTTTAGGTGAGCAAGTTTGCAAAGTGCATATTAACAGGGTTTTTTTTTCTTTTGTAAAGGGCCAGAAAGTGGTTTCCCTCTGAATGTGCTCTTCGTACAAGCTAAGCTAAGCAGCTGCTAGTTGTAGCCTCACTGGGAGTAAACAATAGAGATTTTGTTCTCATCTACCGCTCATCAAAAACATACAACAATGATTTATCCTCTTACTCTAAAACATGTGTTGCAAAATGTCCTCTAATTTGGGTCATTAATGAGTCCCAGCAGACATATTTTTTAAATGCAGCAAGAAAACCAATATCATGAAACCATTAATGAGTAACTGGGTGAAATGCCCCTGTAAGACGCAAGGCACCTGTTGACAACAAACTTGCTGGTCCCTAATCAATTAAAGCTGTATATACAGTATATTTGCTAATTTATTGACAAAAGGTGACTTTAACCTCTAACCTCTAGCATGTGACGCATATTAATGATGCTGTGAGTTGATGGAGTCTTTATGAGGTCAGGCTTTTGAACAGGCTGATATTTCTTCATTTTTTTCAGTAAATGCTTCTACTTCAGATTTCACAGTGGTCAGGAGAGGGACCCATGTTTTTGAGATTCCATCGTGCTACCATCCTTGTTCCACGTGTCTTTGAAAGTAATTCACCTGAGGGAGGTTAATGTTTCAAAAAATTGTAATTACAGAAGTGAGGCGTCCAGCTGCTTTTGACTTTTTCATAATGGTTTGTATTTTTAGCTCGTGAAGGCAATTCAGAAATGTGCAGTTGAAAAAAAGGCTAGGGACACGGACAGGTTACCAATAATAGCTCATTCTCTTTGTAATTGAACATAATATCGCCATTCAAGAGGATGGTGGTGAGAGCAGAGATGATCCTGTGACAGAATGACGCATATCTAGGTTGCAATTTTCTTTATGAAACAATAGGCATCACAGAGGTTTCAAACACTTTGACATGTTGGCAAGACAACCCTGACAGCCAGACAGTCAGACAGTGCAATCTTCATTCCAACAGGATATGAGCTTCATTAAATCTGCTGCAAGTACCAGATCTTACTGTACCAACCTATCACACACACACACACACACACACACACACACACACACTCCATTAACTCCTGATTACTTGAGCTTATATAGCACTTGCTTTTACACCACATGTAACACCTACACATTCACACAGTGATGGCAGTGGTTATGAAGTGAGACCATCAGATGTAACTAATCCCATTCATACGCCAGCAACTAAGCAGTGGGAGCAATTCATTGTTTGTTTTTTTTTATTATTATTTCTTGCCCAAGGACACATTGAACATGTGGCTGCAGCAGCCGGGGATCAATCCATCAACCTTTCAGTTGAGATATGACGACTCTACCACTGAACCACAGCCTTCCAGCAGGAAGTGTAAAAACTCCAAAGAGGGTTGCAGCAGCAACAAACAAACAAACACCAACGGCCTTCTGGCCACAACTTTAACAGCTGCTTCTGAATAGGAGGCTTTGAACACATATTCCATGCATGGGACATCCTTCTAGACTAACTAATAGGTCTATCTGTCATTACCAATTTATTATGCTGCTACAAAAAAAAAAAAAAAAGAGAGAGAGCTTCAGATACCCCAGAGCAAACGTTGGCAGAAATATAAAAAGATAAGCTGCAATATTAAAAAAAAAGGTGCTTTTAATCTGTAGTTAACACCTTTACAAATGTTAAACTATCAGTAAAGTCATTAAAAGACTGAAGGAGGTTTTTGGCAATCTGCAAATCCAGGTTTCATATGAATAGATAAAAGACATCCATATAGTCGTATTAAAGTATTAACCACCATTAAAACCTTTAGTTATAACATATAAGCTCTAGATGACAGACTTTTAATTGCTACTCATTAAACGTTTATTCATTGGTTCATCACTGTCTTTGTTTTATTCTATCGGTAGATTACGAAATCTAGTGAAGAACATAAATGGATGACCTCTCTTTCCGTCCTGTTCACATGAGCTGGCCAATACTTCCTGTCAGTGACTCTCCTCTGGCCCACAGAACCGCTGCTTACACAGTTTGGCTGGTGAAGAATGGGACAAATCATGCATACAGCAGGGGGATCCACGGTCAGTCAGTCTGTCAGTTTTTAAAGACAGACACACACCCATTCACACACAGATGCATACACAAACACACACCCACAGTCGGAGAGCCAGTAATAACATCACTCAGTGGACCCGTCTCCCTGTTTCCCGTGTCCTCTTCCACAGTTGGTTCTGGCACTGCAGCTTCCGCTCACAGCTCGAGCCAGAGACATCAGAGCAGGATCACTCTGAGGTGAGTGACTGTGCTGCCTCCTCTCTGTTCCCATATCCCAGCATGCCTCTGGCCTGTCACCCACTGCCAGGCAGGGAGAAGAGAAACATGTGAGAGAGAGCACATACCCTGTCCTCAAGACCTCAGAAGAACAAGAGGTCAAAGGGTCGGCACACATCAATACTTCCAATCCCAACGTCTATACTGCAGAGGAAACAATCAATGATATGGATCTAAATACAGTAAGTTCTCCTCAGACACGTCGTAAAGCTTCACCCAGGGAATTACAACTAATCTTTTTTGACGTTTTACTCCAGCCACCAATCCCGTGTGTTTCTATTGCTACAGGATGACTCATATCAGCATGAAGGACACCAAACTGTAGGATACTGATGTGTAGTAGCAACACAAGGTCTGGGCAACTTACTGTGTTGTTCTTGTAAAAAAGAAAATATCCTTTATTAATCCCTTGAAGGGGAATTCAACTTTACACTCGGATGTTGAAATTTGCGACACACAGGCTGAAATACACACACATGCACTAACGGAGCCATTGAGGGCTCAGTACCTTGTTCAGTTAGTGAACTGGCACCAACTCAGCCCCAAACGCAAATACCTACAGACTGAGCCATAATTAAACATAATTATCATTTGATGAATTAAAAACTGAGATAAAGAGGTGTTAAATACATCCATCTAACTGATGTTTGGTGGAGGCACCAATGAAGATGGCTGTTTAGAAAAAAAGTTTAAAAAAAAAGAAAGAAATGTTGCCGTTATATGTCAGTGTGTTACTACTTCTCTGTTCATTTTATTAATGTAGAAGTTGAAGTGACTGGTTTTAGCCAAAGTACAGTCATCGTGGCTCACACAGTAGTGTTCAATCGTTACCAGGGTTACTTAACACAAGATGACTAAAAGGAAAACAGAATCAAAATCGAGGGCAATTGTGGGCCTTCCCAGATTTGAAGATAAAGAGGCATGATTTAAGAGATGGGCCTTTTGTTAAGAGTCAACTGCTTTACCAAACTAAACTGTTCCATACCGGACCGTGTGGTGGAAAAGATGCTTTAGTATCATAAGCAAACATCTAATGACAGCAGCCTCCTCACTGTGTCTTGTAAAACGATATATTTGCTTGTGCTCTTAGTGACCACTTTCTATTTAATTGTACCTTTGCTTTTTTGTTTTTATGCATTTTTAAAAAGATGCAGTCACTAAGTGTAACCTCTCCATCAACACCTTTTACCTTCGCTAGATTTAACTCTCTGCACTGACTTGTTGTTAACTCATGTATTTTTTTTATATCTGCCAGATCTCACACTTCATCTTAGTGGCCATGTTTCTTAATCCTGTATCTCTTGGAGATTCAAAGAAAAAAGTGTGTTACAAATAAAATCTATAACTATTTAGCAGATTACGGGTCGATTAAAAAGGTTTATTGTAGTCTATTCTTTCATGAATGAAAATATTGAACATTTTGTTCACAAGGGATACATCTTTAAAGCTCTTGTGATTATTATCTTAGTTAGAGCGTATTCAACATGAACTTTTTTTGATGGACCAAACCCGTTTGAAAGATGAGCATATCAAATGTTTGTTGGCTTTATGAAAAAAAATCTTCTGATAAAAACAAATGATTTTTTGTGTGTGAGGTATGATGTTTTAGCTTCCAAATTTCTTAAAGCTTATTCTATCCATTTTTCAATGTCTAGAAAAGCTTATTTCTTCCATTGACAGATACATGCAGGCCAGGTGTATCCAAAGTGCAGGTCACACTCTGAAATCATGGCTCAAGTGTTCCACCATGTGGAGGCAGAGAGTAATGTGCACTTCATCCTTGTCTGACACAAACTCTGTGTGTGTGTTTGTGTGTGTGTGAGACATAGACACAAAGACAGCATCAAGGTTATAAAGCAGTTAAAATGTTTAGTTAAAAAAGAGAAATGAAAATGACATTTAGCCTCAGAAAACATTTACACTGATAAATGACACTGAGCTATTTCTACATAAAAACAAACAAAAAGTTGACTTGTCTGCATTTCTTGCAAAGTCTGGTCAGATAAAAAGCTCAAGAAAAAAAAGTCAGATTGAAGATACTTGTTCCATTGTGCTGGTTTTTTTGACATTGACAAAAACTCTAAAAAACATGAAACAAAGTCAGAGATAAAATTCTACAAAAGATTTAGCTGCCATTTGCAATCAGGTGATATGTGGCTAACAAGAGAAGACGAGCGGTATAAACAAGCTATGTACAAAGTTCAGGACTTTTCTGACCGCAGTAACAGGAGGACAGTGCTAAAGAGAAGAGAAGAGTCTAGAACCAGAGGAACTAATCCACCTGGCTACTTTACATTCAGTGACAATTGAAAACATTGGTGAAGCAGAAGGTTAGATAAATAAAGAGGAAAAAAAAGAAAAGAGCGACTGTATGAGGGAAATGCACACTTTGACATGCTTAACCATTCCCCTGCCTCATCACTCAGTGATTGATTTTGTTTGTGACAAGAAACTACAGAACAAGAACTGAAGTAGTTAAAATTTACAACAGACACATACACACAGTAGGAAACAAAGTTGTGATTTAAACAAGACACAGTTCAAGCCTGGCTCTTTCAAAATAAATGTGTTTTTTTCTTTAATAGTGGAGTGTTAGTCTATTTGCACCCATAAGCGTGTATGTGTGTATATTTCTACAAATAAATCACAAGTGCAAAGAGTAAGTGTGTACCTGTGTGTGTGTGTGTGTGTGTGTTTATTGATCTACTGAACGTGACAGTTGTCTCCTTGTTGGTTCTCTTTCTGCTCGTATGTCAAAGAAGAACGTGGAAGTTTCTCCTCTCCACCTGGGGAAATACACTTCCTGTTTGAGCCGTCTACAGAGGGACTATTGAAGGGTATGGGCCCCAAAACCTGCAGAGGAAGAGCATGACGAAGAACAAGTTAAAGAGAGCACAAGACAATCTAAGAATTAAAGACAGTTATGTTCGTCTCGCAGCATCAGTTGAGCTGAAATGAACAGAGACTGTGACACATTCTTTCCTCTTGACCTGTCTGACCTGAAACTCTTAAATCACCACAGGTTCACTTCAGCTGCCCTGATGCCATTAGAAGCTGACCTGGACTAAGTGAATGTTGACAGGGCTCCGGATATCCTGAAGACATATTAGAGGCCCAGCAACTTAACGGAGCACATGCAGCTTAACCCTCTCTGACAGTAGTTATACAGTCGCAGCACTTCTCCAAAACAACATGTGGCCTTTTTGGCAAGACAACGTAATTGTGTATTTGCATGGGTTTAAAAGTGAATCATTGAATTAGAAATGTCACATCAGTTATATTGTCTATTTTGATTATGAACTAGCAGGTCTGGCTGCTCCTGAAAGGTAGAAAACGTTCCAGCTGTTAATTTACTCCCTTTTTGAGAGCATGAATAACCAATCATTTTTTAGAAAATGCAGAAACACAACAGTTTTGTTATGGCTGAGTCTCTCTGAGTATTTCTATTTATGAAAACAGGGCGCTAATAAAGTTGTATCAAAGAATAACAAAAAAACAAAAAACAAAAAAAAAAACAGAACACAGATTGGACCACAGAAAGGGCAACCTGTTGAAAAGCTGAAATCATCCATTAAGCATGAACAGCCATACAATATTTTGAGTTTCAAATTTGTTGACTGGGTAAGATGACCATAAAAACCAGAAAGTCAGAAACACACACCCAGACAGCAAACATCGTTATTGTGTTGCCCTTTTCTGCTCAGCGCTTCAATCAGAGCCCTTCGATCACAACATTTTCCTTTTTAATGAATATTTGAAGATGTAACGATGTGTACCTAACACTGTGTGTGTGTGTGTGTGTGTGTGTCTGTGTGCGTGTGTGAAAGGGAGATGGTTGCAGCCGCTCACCTTGCTGTCGGATGCAGACATAGGAACAATCTGTTTGGCAGCGAGTCGAGGACTGCAGCGCTTCACTGTGGTTCTCCTCATGATGAAGGGACTCGCCTCCCCCAGAGGAATATCAGCAAACCCTGAGAGAGCACGAATGGACACTTCATTTTTTCTATACTCTTAATTTGAAAAATTAAATATATAGTGTTTTGTTCGGAGAACGATTTATTCCAGCTTGCGTTTTATTATTTCAGTAGTGTCCATATGTTTACATTCTGAGGTCCATGGAGGTCTGTTGATGTCTAAGAACAAACAGCTGAAGACTTTACGATCAAACTTTCAAGTGAAACAAAACGAGTCCGGACTAAGACTAAAAAACTGTCTCAAGAAAGGACGAAAGACTTTTTAGTTCTACTAACGAACTTATTCATTTTTATACTGACTCTTACAACTAATCCTTCCCTTCTCGCTTCTTCACTCACGTGTCTTATTTCTTCTGCCTGCTCCTACTTGTCTTTTATACTCGTGTCCTTTATTGATTTTGTTGTCATGATGAAGTTTTCTTGAGTCGGTAGCACTTTGAGAGTTGTTTTAGAAGTGTGACTGAGTAATAATTATTACTTAAACAGGTCTAAAGTTGCTCTTACCTCTCTGCACCAGCTCAGGAAGCCCCTCTGGTCTGAACTCCTCATCTTCGTGCTGGGTTTTGGGTTTGGGTGTCGTCACAGCGTTGGCTTTGATCTTCTTGGTCAGGTTGTGCAGAGCCTCCTGCGCGCCGTCTTTACCGCTGACATCATGGTGAGCGCGTTTCCCTGCGCCCTGAGGAGACCTCTGAGGGGTTGAAGGCGCCGTGTTCTCATCTAGATTTTCTTCAGGGCGTTTGGAAGAAGACTTCCTGGCTGAGCGCCGGGGGGGAGTACTTTTGGTGCTAGCCTCGTTAGCATGTTTGCTCGCTGTGAGCTGCTCCAGCCGTGTGGTCAGTGCATCGTTGGTCTCCTCCAGTTTGTGGACTTTAACCATCAAGCTGCAGTATTTATCCATACTCTCATCTGCCTCCTTGCTCTTCTCTTCCACAAGGGTGTTAAGTTCATCCAGGTCGCTCTTCATCTCCTCCAGCGCTCTGCTTTTTTCCTCTAATTCATTTTTCCTTTGCTCATGAGCAGCCTTCAGTTCTTCCAGCTCCTGAGTGTTTTCAGCTGTCTCCTGCAGGGCCTTCTTCAAGTCTTCCACCTCTTTCTCTCTCTCTTTTGCCTCCATCTTCAGCTGGTTCACCTCAGACTGCACCTCCCCACTGCTCCTACTGTCGCCTGAAAACGAGAACGATCAGAAACTATTCAGCCCAGAAGACATGTTTCAAAAGCACAAAAACAGTTCTCATCGCTACTTTAAAACAAGCACACATTCAAGTAATATAGGCATCACCTTTCAAGGGACTTAAGGACGCTTTACAAGGAGTAATGAAAGGTAGAACATTTCCAGCTTATAGTCTAACTACAAAGTGTTTCTCTTTAATATACATTTAACCCGTCTGTAGGCCTATGGGTGGATTTATTTGGATTCATATTGAAAGTTATTTTAAGAAATGCACACTAGCACTGACATTGAAGTTATCAGGGCTTCCAAAATCAAATCAAAGAAACATCTTATGATAAATCAAAGTCGTCTCATCATTATGCCTTTCTTTAGAGAGAATTTGAATCAATCTAAAACCCAACCCGAGCTGTGTTCAGACTTAC
This sequence comes from Symphodus melops, assembly GCF_947650265.1. Classification (NCBI taxonomy): domain Eukaryota; kingdom Metazoa; phylum Chordata; class Actinopteri; order Labriformes; family Labridae; genus Symphodus; species Symphodus melops. Next base: position 19,882,386 of record NC_136693.1, on the reverse strand, counting down.
AATGTAGCATCTCAAGTCAACTTCCTCGTCACTTATTTGACCTGCAACATTTCCTCAAGTGTGTCTCATACCTGAGCTGTTAAACATCACTTGCTTCTCCTGCTCCAGCTGCTTGCAGGTCTTCATCCAAAGACTCATCTTGCTCAGGGCTGAGTCTCTCTCTTTAGTCAGACGAGCAACGTGAGACGTTAACTCGGACGTCTGTGACGGGGGGGCAGAGAATGGAGAATGATAAAGACGTGTGTGTGCATGTGTGTGTGGGGGGGGCATTAAGCATTTATAGGATTGAAGATGACACAACCAAATTAAAGTACACGTAACCTCACATAACCTGAGTGTGTGTTTACCTGTTCATTGAGCTGTACAACAGACGACTTGTGTGTCTCGAGCTCCTTTTCCAAAGAGGCCAAAGACGCCTGAAGACTCTCTTGTTCTTCTGTGAGTTTCTTCTTCTCCTCCTCCACTCTTTGCTTGTCTTGTTCCAGTGAACAGAGAGACAAAGACAGCTGCCGTCTCTCTGCTTCAGCCAAAGATAAAGACGACTGCAATTCTTGTTGTTCAGCTTCCAGTTTCTCTTTCTCCTTTTCTACTGTTCCCTTCTCTTGCTTCAATAAGGACAGAGATTGTTGCATGTCCTGTTTTTCTTCCTCTGCTGAGGAGAGGCTAGTTTGAAGCCTCTCCTTCTCTTCTTCTACCAAGCTCAGAGCAGACTGCAGGTTTCCTCTCTCTTCTTCCACTGATGAAAGGGTAGACAGCAGTTTCTCTTTGTCTTCCACCAGCTGGGTGTTAACTTCTTCTAACTTCTCTTTCTCCTCCATAAGAGTTGAGACGGCGTCTCTCTGACCTGCTTCCTTCTCCCTCTCCTTTTCCGACACGACTCGCTCTTCTTCTTTTGTCTTGATGACTGTTTTAAGCTCCTTTATTTCTTCTTCCAGAAGCTCAATGTTGCTCCTCAGGTTGTGTCTCTCTTTCTCCCACTCCTCTCCCTCTCTCTGCCGCTCCTCCAGAGAAGACTCCAGATGTGTTTTCTCTTTCTCCATCTCTAGCAGCAGAGACTGCGTCCTCTCTTTTTCTCCTTCGCTTTCAGCCCTGTTTCGTTCAAGGGAGCTCTCTCTCTGCCTCGAGGCCTCCAGCTGAGCCTGAAGGTCAAGCATTTGTCTTGTTTGCTTCTCTGCTTCCTCTCTCATCCCTCTCTCCAGCTCTTCCACCCTGTTCCTCTGCCTTTCCATGTCGTCTTTCCTTTCTACCTCTGCCTTCTCTATACCTCTCTCCAGCTCCTCCTTGGCGGCCTTCAGTTCTTCTATCTCGCTGTTTTTGGTTTCCAGCTCCCTCTCCATGCGTTCTTTCACGGACCTCAGATTGTCCAGTGTGGCAGAGAGCTCCAAGAGTTTCTCACCGAGGTCTCTCTTCTCCTCCTCCACCTGAGGGCCAGGAGGTAGAGAGGACAGGTAGAAACAGAGAATAAAGTAAAGCAGGAGGGGGCAGATGGACAGAAGGGAAGGAAAGGAGAGAACACTGAGTTGATCTTTTTTGTTTCCTTTTTAAAGTGAAATCTCAGATATGGAGCAAAGAGAACAATAATATGACTGTACCTTTGTTCTTTCCTCCTCCAGTTCAGCTTTAGCTGTTTCAGCCTGTGTACGAGAATATCACCATGTCTTTTAACCCACCGTGCTGACCTTCTACCAAACATTCTTGCTTATGTGAAAGTTATCCAGGCCAAAAATATATCCGTGTCTCTGACAGAATACCTGAAGCACAGCATCCTCCAGACTTTGCTCCATATCCTCCTTCTCTCGCTCCAGGGCATCTATGCGATCCTGCAGTGAGTCAGACTTTCTCTGTGCAGCTAGAAAAGGTAAAAGAGCGCACGTTTTAAAACTGGCATAGACTCACGACACATCAACAGGTTATGTAATGTCAACGTATGGTCACCTTTGAGGAGCTCGCCCATCTTCTTTTTCTTCCTTTCGTCTGACTCGATGCGGACCTGAAGCTTTTCAATCCCGGTCCTCATCTGCCGGACCTCATCCTGTGTGGAGTTCAGACGAGAGGCGATCTCCCCCTTTTCTAGCAGAGAGGACTCCAGTGACTGCGAGAGACGACACACTTCGCCTTCTAAAGCCTGGAGGGGAAAAAAAAGAAAAAAAGACAGATTTAGAATAAAAAATGCCAAAAAATAAATCAAAGTGTTTTCAGTATCTTACCAGAAAAACAGAATCAGGTGTGACGCTTGTTGCTGATACAAAACTGATGACATTAATGTGCATCTGAACTGTTCGAGGCCAATGTCCTGTATCATGAACTACATGTGCTTACTGCTGCTCAGAAGCATAATTAAAGGAACAATATGAGAGAAAAGCCCTTCTTACCTGTATCTTGCCAACCATGGATTCTGTGTTCTGATTGGCCGAAGTGTGGTCTTCTTTGATCCTGCCCAGCTGGCCAATGAGCTCCTCTCTTTCTCCGCTCTGTTGGGAAATTGCTTGCTCCAGCGCCTTGATCTGCTCCAACAGCTGTAATCAAAGAGAAAGGGACGAGGGTCATTCTTATAAAGTCATTAAAACATGGGGAAAAAAAGGAAATCAAGATAGATAGATAAAACCACACAATCAAGAAGGGGCACATTCTTATGTTAACCTGTATCCAACAGAGGACGTGAGCCCACTCATGTCAGAGGTGCCTCTCTTGAATATTTGATACACCTACCTGTTGCCTCTCTGAGTTCAGTTTCTCCATGCTGCTTTGCAGAGCCTCATACTCCTTCCTTCCCGCTCTGATGTCATCCTCCAGAATGGAAATAAGGTTTCTGGTGTCACAATTAGTCTTCTCCAGATTGTGAGCTTTCTCTCTCCACTGGCCCAAAGACTGGTTCAGGTCATCTCGCTCCTCAGTGCAGGACACCAGTTCAGACCTCAGCTGGGTCGTCTACACAAAGAGTCAGATCAATAATACATTGTTGGTTTTGGAAGCTCATCAACAAAAACAAAGAATGTTTTTTTTTTCCATAATTAAAATGAAATCCAAGCACATTGTCTCTTTAATATTCATTGTTTTGATTGAGTGCACAAAGAGATTGCTCACCTCTGTGCTGAGTGTCTCCACCTGCTGCTCTATGCCTGAACAAGTCCGTCTCTGGGTCTCTATCTCATCCTTCAGTCTGGTCCTCTCCTCGTGCAGGTTCTCCAGATCAGACTCCATGCCCAGGATGTGCTGTTCCAGGTTGGCTTTCTCTGAGCGGACTCTCTTCAGCTCGCTCTCCTGCTGAAAGAATTTCTCATCCCAACCACCTAGGAGAGAAATATGAAATCAATAATAGTAATCTGACAACACACAAACAAAAACCTTAAAGTGTGACTTTACAAATCTGTCGTGCCATCATAGGATTTTTTTGTGTGCACTCACAACTACATGCATCTTCGTGTATCAGACTGATCATTAGATGTTGTATGCAGAAAAGAAAGGCGAGTGTTCAGTAAGATTTTTTTTACCTTTTGCCATCTCAAGTCCCTCCAACATCTCCATCACATCAGCCAGCTGACATTTAGCAGTTTGCAGCTGCAGAGATAATGTCTCTCTCTCCTCTGACAGCTGGGCCAACTACAAGTTCAGCACAGTATTTTAGCCGTGGTCAAACTTTAATGGAAAGAAAAAGGTCAGATTTTATGTGTCATTCTGCAACGTTTTCCCCCTACCTGGTCAGCAGCACCTTTTTTCTCCTCCAATAAGATTTGCAGCTTTTGTCCTGCGCTGTGTGCCTGCTCCTCTGCTGCGTGAACTCTCTGTTCTAAGCTTTCAACTTGGACTTCCAGCTCAGAGTTTAACTCCATCCTCAGCGTGAGCTCAGATCTCAGGAGGTCAAACTCTGACCGCAGGTACTCGAGTTCGTTTTCTCGCTTTGCGAGAACACTCTCAACATGCGTCGAGTCACCTTGTTCCAGGGACGGCTCTGTTGAAAAATGTGCAAGTTATTGAAACGTCACTGATCAGAGGTATAGACACAATCCAGTAAGTGAATCAGAACATCAGGAGAAACAGCTTTATTGTCTATAAAAGGATGTTGGTGGTTAAACTGGCCAAAGCAAAAATCTGTCGCTTTAATTCTTATGTTTTTTAAATCATCATAATTATTATGGCAAATCATATTGATATTATCTGTGCCAAGTCAAAGACCAGCATAAGATGAATTTATTGTATTCCTCACCGGTGGATGTTTCCTCTCTGTTCTCACAGAGAGAAGGAGATGGTAGTGGAAGCTCACAGGTTGAACTTTCATGGTCGTCTTTAGGACTACTGATGTCTGCAGGTACCTGCAGAAATAAAGAAAACATGCTAAACAAAGGCCAAGCTCAACAATACACCTGCCCCAAAACAAAATGTAATAAAAACAGAAAAGTGAATCATAAATATCCTGAAATAAATTCCTGCATAACTAATCGTGATAAATGTCCAGCTCTTTTCTACCTGCTGAGGCTGCTGCTCCTCGGTCCCCATCACGGCCTCTTCATCAACCAGACAAGCTGCCAGCTCCTCTTCAGACTGTTCATGTGTCATCTCGGTTTCAGAGCTGTTCTCTTTGAAGACCAGCTCCGTCTCACTTCATGGACAGAGGGAGATAAGATGCATGTGTCATGTAATAAAACACACAAACGCACTCATACGGGGGGACGGGAACGTGTATGTGTGTACCTGGAAGCTTCTTCAGAGTGGGTGGAAAGTTCACCCACTTCAGAAATATTAGTATCTGATCCGATGCTTGTGACGTGTGGCTCGGCATCAATGTCTGCTGCCGATTCTCCTGAGAAAAGGTGAAAAGAGGAGTCGGTAACAATTTCCAGGAGCTGCAGTGTTCCATGGAATGGTTGGTTATGTGTTACCACTCACCACTAGTTTCTTTCTCATCTGACTCCATGACACTGATTGGGTCTTCTTGGTTTTGGGCTCCTTGTGAGTCTGAGAGCAGCAGAATGAGGCTATTTTGTTGGTCCACTTGCTCCATTAGTGAACTGTACTTCTGCTCCGACACGACCAGCTCCTTCTGTAAGGCCCCCAACTTCTGATGCAGATCTGCCAAGTCTTCCTCCGACTGTCGGCTCCTGTTATGCAAGTCATACAACATTAAAGTCACGCCGTCTTAATAACAGCTGATATAAGCAACAAGTACCAACACATCAATATAGAACAAGATCAAAGAAATAAAAATGCATTAAGTGGTGAGACTAAAGCGAGGTTGATGTAAAAAGAGTACCTCTCCCTGTTCTCCTCCTCAGACCTCGTGTTTCTCGTCTCCAGCTGCTCCTGCAGCCTCTGCTGCTCCTGCTGTGAGGACAGGAGGGAGAGCTGGACGCCCTCCTTCTCCTCTTTGAGTGAAGCCATCTCATTTTCATACCGCTCTATGTTTTCTTGTAACTGCAGCCTCTCTTCAGTTACTTGATTTAGGCGACTTAGTAGTGTGGTGTTCTCCTCCGTCAGCTGGTTGGAGTTCACCTCCAGCTCGAGCTTCTCTTCAGAAACTTGTCTCTTCAGGTTATTGCTCTCCGATGTGAGTTCACACAGCTCTAACTCAAGCTGGATCTTCTGCTCATTTATTAAACTCAAGGAAACCTCTAACTTTGCTCTCCCCTCAGTAACCTGTCTAAGAGTGGATTCTGCTTCTTTCTTCTCTTCAGTTAAGGTCATGATGTTGGTCTGCAGTTGTTTGTTCTGCTCACTTAGCTCGTCTACTCTGGTCTGCAGCTCTTTCTTCTCTGCATTCAATTGAGTCTTTTCAGCGTCTGCTCGCAGTTTTTCCTCTGTTGCCCGTCTCAAAGTCGTCTCAAGATTGTTTTTCTCTTGCTGTAACTGCTTAACATTGTTGTCTTTGTCCTCGATGATTTGCCCGTGGGTCGTCTCTAATTGTAGATTATCCTCATTGGCCTGACGAAGGTGAGCCTCTAAAGTGGCAACGCTCTGCTCCAGCTGGCTTTTTTTCACAGCGTCCTCCTCCAGGCGACTTATTTCACAGCTTCGCTCCATTAACTCGTCCCTCGCTGTGACGTACTGACTCTCCAGCACTGAGTTCTGAGATTGGACCTCCTCTAACCGGGTTTCCAAAACACACACCTGTAAAAGAGGAGAGTTTAAAATGAATACAGCTCATAATTCATAAACAGGAAATTTAGCCGCCTACATTTCTGAACAACTAAAAAAAAAGCAGGACTTTAGAGAATACAACAGAATACAGTCACAATATTACACAATATTAGTGAGTCAAAAGAATGATGACAAGGAATCTTCACACTATTATTTATATACTTCTGTGAAAGTTAGTGTCTCCACCTGTGCTTTGCTGTCCTCCAGTCTTGCCTCCATGTCAGACATCTGAGTTTGGTTTCGAGCCAGCTGAGCCTCCAGGGTCTCGATGGTTCCCTTCAGCTCCTCAACCTGACCATCGAACGAGTTCATGACCGTCTCGTTGTCCTCCAGGTCCATTTGCAGCATCTCCATCTGGACCTGAGAGTGAATAGTTCAATAGAAACAACAAAAAGATGAGAAATAAGTTTCACTTTTATCTAAGAAGCTGTTGGAGATACCCTGAGCACTTCCCGACTAACACAACATAACGAAGGTTGTGGACATGTGAATAATAACCGAGGACACGTTTGTGACCAACCTTGATTTTGTTCATGGCAACCACCTTCTCCTTCAGCTGCTCGGAGGTTTTGGCCTGCTCTGCCTCTGCTTTATTCAGCTTCTCTTTCAGACTTTTGATAGTGTTGTCCCTCTCCTCTAAACCGCCTGAAGCAGCAGACAGAGTCGCCTTCATGCTCCTGATCTCGTCCCGCCGAGAGCTTGATTCCGCTTTATAAGCAGTCGCCGACTTCTTGGCGGCTTCAAGCTTCTCTTTGAGGCATTTCTCTTTGGTGAGGACATTTTCAATCTCCAAAGCGTGATTTTCGGACTCCTTGCTCAGCTTCTCAGTGAGTTCTCTGACCTCTGACTCCAAACTCGTGATCAGATTGTTTTTCTCCGTCAGGTTCTTCTCCAAGTTGGACTTGATTTCAACCGTGGAGGAGTGACTCGTCTGAAGAGCTTCGAGCTGTTTTTGGAGGTCAGCGTAGGATTGGTTGATCACGTCCAGTTCATTCTTTAACACGAGGAGCTTTTCGGCTGCAGCTCTGCTCACAGATACCTCCTCTTCTAAGGACGAGATCTGCTCCTGAAGGTTGTTGATCTTCTCAGTCTGACACAGCTGGATGTTCTTCAAAAGTAAAAAGTCAAAGTTGATAAATAACAGATCAAATAACAAATCATTGAAAATGTTGTGAGAAAACGAGCCAAACTAAAACTCAAAAGTAAAACGTAACACAAGCGCAATGTTTTACCTCGGCTTCTTTCTTCGTCTCCTGAACTGACATTTCCAGCTCAGCCTTTAGATTCTCCAGAGAAGAAATCTGAACTTCAGTGTCTCTCAGCTGCTTCTCTCTCTCCTCCGTTTGGCTCTGCAGTTCCCTCAGCTCCTCCTCTAACTGCTTGATCTCTTCAGATTTCTTCTCGTTCACCTTCTCGTGTTCCTCTACATTTTGGGACAGCGTCTTAATCTGTTTCTGCAGCTCAGCTCCAAGCTGCTCCTGCACCTTCACAAACTGATTCATAGAATTAACCTGAAATACAAACAGAGGTTTAAAATGAAGGTGGATATTGGTGTAGACAAAGGCTAATTATGTTTTAATGTCACCACACTAGGTGAAAACTACTGCAAACACAATGGTGATAGATGAAAAAAGTCATTTTCTGTTTTAACAGATTCTATGTAGTCCAGTTGAAGAGACCTGATTTTTGCTGAGCTGTAGCTCTTGTTGAGTCTCCTCCAGCTTCAGCCTGAGCTGTTCCGCCTCCTCCATCCTTGCTGCTACATTTTCCTCACACTGCTTCAGCAGGGCTGCCTTCTCCTCTGTCATCCTGGAGAGATTCAACACCCAATGCAGAGGAATTTTACTTCGGCTGTATCCATGAAAACCTCTTCAACCCTACAGTCTCATGTTGCACAGTGAGGCAGGTGGGAACATCTCTCATCCATAGCTTGAAATAAAAAAAAAAGTTCACCTGGTGTTTTGCTCCTCCTGCTGTGCGGTGCTTTGAGTCAGGCTCTCTCTCAGATGGCTGATCTCTGATTGGCCCAGTTCGAGCAGCTGGTCTTTGGAGCGAGCCAGGTCACAGGCTGCCTGGTGCTCGTCCTGCAGCTCCTTGTTCGTCTGCTCAGCCTGCTCTGCTCGAGCCACTTCTTTTTGCAAACGGGACTCCAGATTTTTGACCTGTTCGGATAACAGAGACGGCATTAAGCAAAACAATACATAAATATAACCCCCAGGCTAATAAGCATATTTCTTTAGGTCCAGTCAGATTCTAAAACGTTACCCCGCACTGTTAACAAGACTAAAAATCTGAACGGAGATCTCCAAAACAATTCAAAAGATACAGACAGGTTTTGATACAAAAATTTAAAATATTCAGAGCTAACGTTATATATTTTCAAAACATCTAGAAATGAAACACATGAACTGTCCCAAACTAGCTTTTTGTTACAAGTGCATTACATATTAAATGTGGACTATTAAACTGAACATTTGGAGTCAATAAATCACACGTAACAGGAACACACATCGAATAATTCACCTGAGCTTCAAGCTGAGTCACTTGCACAGCAACATTCTCCAGATCTTTGTTGTGTTTCTTTGCAGCCTCTGATAATTTAGACTGGAGCTCCTGGTACTGATGCTCCCTCTCCTCCAGCTCTGTGCTCTTGTTGAGGAGTTCCCCCTTCAAAGAGTCAATGTGATCGGACAGACGGGCCTTGTCTCCCTCGACACTCATGACCTGCTTCTACAATAGTAAGAGGAGCATTTCAAATGAGGGTTCAAATCATGTAAAGATGAAAGAAATCAAAAACAAGACGCATAAAAAATAAAATGTTTAGCATCCAACCAAAAAAAAAGGGGCAACAATGAAATTAAAACAAATGAAAAAAAAAAAGAAAACATTGAAAATAATTATTAAAGTTGACCTCAAATCTTGAGGGGACGGTAAACAGCTTTTTGTGTTCATATAACAGATCGATCATTTCATATTGCTTCGGATAAGTAGACTTCCACGTCTTTCCCCCCTTACCTTAAGTCCTTCATTGGCCTCGTTCATCAAGGTGACACTGTTCTCCAAGTTTCCAATTGTGTCTGTGAAGTTTTTCTGCACAGCCTCAGTTTCATTAATCAAAGTCTCCTTTTCCTTCTTCCACTCAAGCAGACTTTGGTGTTCTTGTTTCAGGTCCTTACACTCACTCTGGCTCGCACTGAGATTCAATTTTAGATCTTGAGTTTCCTTCTCGAGGACAGTCAACCTGTTGGTAAGCATCTCCGTCTCCTGCTTCTGTTTCTGGAGCTCGTTCTGAGATCTACGATAAAGAAAAAGTTTATGACCAGATAAAGGACTCCTTACTCTCGCCACACAAGGTGTGACTGAACATGTCTACCGTAAACCCTTTTTACCTGTCATGTTTGGTCTCTGCATCAGAGAGCGTCTTCTTCAGGTCTTCCAGGTCCCTGACTGAGGCCTGGTTCTGCTGCTCCAGTTTGGACTGAAGTCTTTTTAGCTCCTCTGCTTGTCCTTCTGATTTTACTGAAGAGAAAAAGACAAACTAATTGTTAAAAATACTCTGAGGAAAAACAAACAAACTGGGATTCCATCTTTTGTCATTGTTTTTCTGACCAATCGTTTACCTTTGAGGTCATCCAGCAACCCCTGGGTGCGTTTGAAGCTCTGCTCTACGCTCTTCTTCTCGTCCTCCAGCTGACTCAGACGCCTGCTGCTCTGATCTAACTGGACAGTTAAACTGTTCTTCTCTTTTTGCAGCTCCTGGATAGAGAAAATACATAAACATAAAAGAGATGGAGACCATGTAGAGGGGAGAAAAAAAATGCTCTGGAATGTATATCAACTTAATAAAAGCATGGCAGCAATATGCTTCCATTGTTGAGATTATAAACAACGTTTTACATACTATACTTGTGAATAAATAATTTAATACGATGATTTCCCACTGAAATCAACCCACCTCCATTTTCTTGCGGAGGTCCTGCTCTTTGGTCTGGCTGGCCTGGAGGCTCTGCTCTGACCTCAGTAACTTCTGTTTCTGCTCCTCCACTGTCCTCTCCATCTGACTCCTCTGGGAGCTCATCTGGGGAGGAGCGAGAGGAGAAATGAGTGATGAGGAGGAGAAAAAGGAAGAACTAACAAAGACAGAAAGTCGGAGATTTTTGAAACACATTTTGCATACAAAGGTCTTTGACCCAGTTTGAAGAGTGTCTTTATTGTCATTATACAGTTGTACAAAGAAAATGAAAGCAGGAGAAAAGGGATAGAGAAAGGTGGTGCAAACAACTGGATTGTACTTCTGAATCCCAACACTAAATCATCAAAGCTTTCTCGTAACTTTGTTTTTTATGTTGTATGTGTTTTTAACTACTCTTTTATCCTTTTAAACTCTGTAGCACTTTGAGATTTTAAAAATGTAAAGTGCTTTACAAATAAAATGCATTTTATTATTATTATTAATCAAGACATTGAGAAGAGAAAAATCAGTGTTTTCAACTTTGCGCGCAGTTTTCCCCTTTTTCATGCAAACTGAAACGAGGTGATCGCGCAGCAGAAAACAGGGTGAAGGCGTCAAGCTGTCTGCCATGTCTATAGGAGTATTCCAATCCACCTGAACTTGATGCTCAAGTAAAAGCCAGAATCTGAATGAATATGTCCACTTATAATGACACGAGCATTAAGGTACAGAATAACAGAAACATAAAAACAAAACACAATGACAATGTAACATTAACGTTATGTAATGTTTGTTCATGATGTTGAGCAGGGAAGAGTTTGACTGAGATGTTTTAAACTTACCTTCTCCACATCTGCCTGCAGCACGTTGTGTTCTTTTTTAGACTGTTGGAGCTCTTGGGTCAGCTTGGTTCTGGTTTGGTTCAGCTGCTGGTCCAAAGCCTGGTGAGAACTCTGCAGCTGGGCAAGCTCCTACACGAGATACATCGTTTAGATTCAAATTGCATTTGACTTCTAATGTTTGATAAAAGTGAGAAAGTGTTGAAGATCCAACAAGTGAGACCTTTTGACTGTCTCTCTCTTGGTCCTTGAGTTTCTGCTCCAGGGCTCGCTTGCAGCTCTCAGCGTTATGTCTCTGACAGTTCATCTCCTCCGTCACTTGTTTCAGCTTCTGCTCAACGGATGAACACTGAGGACAAAATTAAGACTCTTTGTCAGACATTTCCAGGATTTATTTTTTCTTGTTTGTTCTAGTTTTTGGTAGAATAAAATCTGTTCTCAGGCAGAAAAGTCAAATGCACCTATTATTAATCTAGTCCAGGTACGACCCACAGCAGCCTACCTTGGAAACAGCCTGCTGGTGTCTGTCTGTAGCCTGACTCAGCTCATGGCTGGACTTGGCCAGCTCTCGGTCCCGCTCAGTCAGCTCCTTGCGGGCCTGATTTAGTTGCATTTGTAGTTCTTGTAGCTTGGAGGCTTGGTTACGGATTTCCTTTTCCTGGGTGGACAGATTCCTCTCCAGCTCCGTCACACGGCCTCGCAGCTCTGATAAAGGCACAGTACAAACTAAAGCCCTGCTGCTGGACATGTTCAGGATGTCTCACTCAACTGGAGCCTTACAACAGCATAAGACACTATGAACAAGTAAGCAGGTCACCTTGGTTTAAGGTCCTCAGCTGCTCTGTCTGATGGGAGGAGCCACTGGGACTTTGTGCCACAATTGAAGTGCTCATCCGCTGGCTCGGTTTAATGGGTGTCTCCTCATGAGTGTCCCACAGGGACGTCCCCCGCCTTTTTAGAGGTGTTTCCATGGAATCCAGAGCCAAGCGGCCATGGCCCTGATCCTTTTGTTGCCATGGGAATATGGAAGAGCCAGCTTGGCGGGCAGCAATGTCCTTGTGGCCAACGCTGACTGAGGACTGATTCAACAGCTAGAAGAGAAGCAGAGACAAGTTAAGATCATAAACAAGGATGAAACAATCACAGGTGAGAAATGTATAAAAATGATGTACTCACTTTGACCTGTAGAACTTTGAGCTCGGTCTCCAGCCTTTGTCTTTCTTCCACCTCCCGGCTGCATTTCTCCTGAAGCTCCTCTAGTCTGTTGTCTAAGGAACAAAAACACCTTGAGACACCCACTAAAAAAAACAGTGGTCACTCCGATACATAACATTGCTGACTCCCCCTGGAACTTTCCCTGGGCAACAGAGTCCCTGAAATTAACAATATGCAAGTCTGACAGTATGTAGTATGTAGCTGCAAAACCAAATCACAGAGGTGATGAAACATGACAAGAGGAAAACTTGCATAGATTGATAAAATAAATGCAAGACATTGAGGATAAAAAAAAGAGCTGAAATACCCTGGTGTCTATAGGCCGAGACAGGAGCTGGGGTAGCATAACTTTTCTGTGGGGTGGTGTAATGCTGAATGTCAGAGGAGGTTGAAGACAAGGAGGAAGAGCCAGCAGGCTGAGAACGATCCAGTTCACTTTTGTACCTGAGCAGCAAAAAACAGCAAAGACAACATTAACAATCCATCCTCTTCTCCTTGTCTGAATATGTATAAACAGATATGTATAAACTCACTTCTTAAGCTCCGTCTCGAGCCGTTCAATCGTCTTCCTGCAGGAGTTTAGCTGACCCTCCAGGTAACTCACCTAAGTTTAAGGAGTGTAGTCAAGATCAAAGAAAGGGAAAAAAATGTCCTCAAACAGGAAAATCTTGGCTTCTTTTTCTTGTTGGACGGGTTGATTATGTACCAGACACTTGTTTGTTTGTCCGAAATACAGCTCAAAGTATGTGACACAGAGATGCTCTGCAATTATTGTAAAACATCACACGAATTATAACCTATTGATAGAAATGGCTGCTTGATACTTTTCAGTAGATTTTTTTGGGCACATAAATATCTGCTGTTGATATTCTGTTACTTGTAGTTTCCCCCCTGGTAGGATGCTAAGTTTACGTTTCATAGGAGCAGATATTTCATTACCTCTCTCATAAACTAACCTGCTGTTCTTTGACTCCCAGGTCATGGCATGCCTTCTGACGAGCTTTCTCCACAGAGTCACAGGACTCCACGAGGGACTGGTTCTCTCTTTTCAAAGCAGAGGTTTCGCTGCGTTCATTGTCCGACTGGAGAACAAGAAACAAATGATGAATGGATGTATTTCTACAACTTCTTTAGCCGACGTGTGTTATCTCCCCATGACAGTAAATACAGGTTTGTTTGCCTGTACTTACACTGAAACATTAAATATTTATCCGGCTAGACACCAACCTTTTGTTTCTGTTTTTGCAGGGCGGCCTCTAAAGAGTCCATCTGAAACTGTTTCTGGGACCTTTCCTTCTTTAGTTTGTTCAGCTGAACCTCCAGCTCCTGGATCTTCTGCAGGGCTTTCCCTGGAAGTCCATCCTTCCACTCCTCCACCGCCCAGCTCATGGTTACAATCTGCCTGAACACAACATCGTCTGAATCAAAGGGGAAATTATCAATACGTAATGGGAGGACCAATTCAGTGCTATATATAGATTTTATGTACTAAAAACATGTTAATTAAAAAATTTTAAAAAAAGGTGAAGAGAAAAATGTCAAATTATAGCTTTAATGCACTTCTCTCCTAACATAGGTTGAATACTGTACGCTGAATAATGTACTATAACATATCACACACAAGGAAGCGTTAACTAACGTTTTCTCACTTATTATATTGTCAAAGCATCACATATCTTTATGGAGACGTGAACGTAAACAAGGAGAGGTTTGCTTTTATTTGTTTTTTTTGTTTGTTTTTTACAAATAATCTAGCATGGTGAAGTTAGCAACACACGGGAAGCTAACCAAACGTAAACCAACGTGTTTACACTTCTTTACCAAACTAACCCTTCATACACGCACATTGAGATGTTAATGCTGGTTACACAAGGCTCACAATAAGTAAAACTTAAATGTCATCTTTACATTTAACAGTTTGAAATAACGTCTTTCTGAAGAGCTGCTTAAACATGGTTAAAGCAAAAGTCTAAATCAACAAAGGTCATCGGCTTTAAAGGACAACATTTTCATTAAGTGGACCGTTTTTCCCACTCTTTACTTATAACTTGCATAAAAGTATAAACAGTAATGACTTGATTGAATAGCTCTTACTTTGGGCGCGATGCTCCTTTATCTCTGTTTGTATTGAACTCCTTCAAAAATTCAAACTCTAACGGAGGAAACCGCAATCCGCTGAAACCCACGCCCATTGGCTAGTTATTTTGACGTAAGTCATGCAGCGTCTATGATTGGTCTACTTTTACCCCTGTCTCAGTACTGCCCCCATGTGGTGGGTTTCTGAAAGTTCTCACCCAAAACATTTGACTCCATAGACAAGATGTCAGATTCCTCCAAATTCTTTACCCTTCATTTTTTAAAGGCCGACTCTACTTTGTTACCTAACACTACATCAGAACCAAACTATTTACGATTTTGGTCACATTTAAGATTTTCACAGATATACTTTTTTTTTTCTTTTAGTTCTTCGGATAATCTTTCTGACATTGTGACACAACAATTACAGTCTGAAGTCAGTTAAAGTGTGTTTACATATAATTTACATATAATTTCAAATTTGACTAAAGGATATACTGGAGGAAAAAACAAACAACTGCACAGAGACACTTGGCATTTTAGTAGACAGCCACCGAGGTTAGGAGGAATCAAACTGGCTTGTTTTTTTTCAACAATTTTTTTTTTTTTTTTAATCACAAATACAAAAAAAGTAGAAAAGTTTTAGTTGGTCAATTGATAATGTGTGTCAGGAGACGTTTTGGTTAAATAAACAAAACAAGTGTCATGTTGAAATTTATTGAGTTCAGGGATTCTGATTTTTATTCCACATTCCAAAAGAATAAAATTCATGCATGATAAAGTAAGAGTAAGTTGCAAAAAGGGCAAAAAAACCATTTAGTTTGCATGTATTCTTATATTAAACGTGCAAGATGAGAATGATCTTTCCAGTTTATCCCTTGTGCCACATATTTTATAGTCAATGACGTCACAGAAAAAGAAAACATACCATATACATGCTGTATAGTCAAGCCACACAATTAAGTGACGAGTTTGAGCTGGTAAACAAAGGATGCAGTTTTTTATCGCTAGTTTTTCTTTCTTTTTGCGCATTCAAACCATCATTTACAATGTGTTTCAGAAACAACAAGAGTGGTTGCTCAACATAAACAGCTGTAAGGCAGCCACCCTCTTGATGCATATGTGCAAGGGACATAAAGAGTCATTAAGCAGGAGTTGCTACAAATATGACCACTGGAGATTTTTATCAATGGGCTTTTTCTAACCCTCAGTAAATGAGATTCACTTGGTTCATACTGTTGCATCCATAATAAGAGACACAGCTACAGGCATTAAAATAAAGGAATTCAACCTGTGCCTTTTGTTCTTCTGACGTTGCATTGCATGATATCTGAAGGCAGGCAAACCGTCCAGTGACAGAAAGAGCTAAATGAAACCAAATGTGCTTACAGGTCGGACATTCTGACATCATTTTATCATAAAAACTGTTAAAAATGTGAGTGCAGTATATAACCACCTGTGATGAACTTAGCATTCGCTTCACATTTCACTTTGTAACTGATCTTTCACAGACTGTTTGTGACTACAGACGTGAAACCGTAACAAAAGCTACTCCTGTGCCGTTTCTACTAAATGATTACATCTGCAGGGGGGGGAGACAACTGGTTACTAGAGCTTTACCCTCTCCTCATCCTGCTCATGAGTTAAGGATTGAATTAATCAAAAAACCTGCTCATAATTTTAACCAACACCCTAAACTTCATTATCAAACAACCTATTTTGTCTCGGATACTGCCTGTTCCTTCCTTTTCAGGTTCTTTTGAAGGTTTATTTTGGGCCCTTATATGCCTTTACGTAAAGCTAGGATGGTGGCTAGAATCAGATATCAGATTCAAACCTAGACTGCCTGGTACATTCTTTTAGTTAATGCACGTTTGAGATACCATGTTTTTAATACTTGGAAGCGTCCAAAAGGATTTTTGAAATTAAAATATGAAAGAGACGCAGTTCTTTTTTAAAATAAATATTTCACTCAGACTTCTTGAAAAAAATGTAAAATGTATGATGAGGAAGATAAACAAGTAAATAATCTACCCACTGCTGCCAGCGTGGAGTCTTTGCTGAGCAAAAACAACCTGGACTGAGGAGTCTGCAGAGAACTCACTGACACAGATTATAAAGCAGCTCTTGACCAAAAAGCAAAGAACGCTACAGATTTGCGCTTTTTTTCTTCTTCCTGAGAGCAAAAAGGGCTCTGATCCTGAAAATCCTATAAGGTCGTAGCACCATGACCCTCAATACAAACTGGGCTCCCCTGGTGAAGGATACACTATCCAGAGTTTTGTAGCTGGTTCGTTGTTTGTTAAACCTGTGGCCCCTTTGGTCAACAAGCCTCATGAAACACAAAAACAAGTACAACATAAACAACAAAACAATGTACCGTTTCTTCTTATTCTTTGACAATAAGCAAAGCATACTGTAAGACAAGCTAAGCACTGCTGATTCATTGAGGAATAGTTGTTTGCATGTTCTTGCTACAGAGTACCTGATGCATGGTCAGTCTTTTTTATTCACAGTTTAACCAAGAATCAACGAAGCTAGAAACTCTGATGCTGATTTTTTGGTAGAGTTCAAATGCATTAGCTGTAGTTAAGTAGTAATGCCCTCCCTCAAGACTACTCACCAGTTTTTATAGAAGTAAAAAAAAAAAAAAAAAACCTGC
The DNA here is from genome assembly GCF_947650265.1 of Symphodus melops. Taxonomy (NCBI): domain Eukaryota; kingdom Metazoa; phylum Chordata; class Actinopteri; order Labriformes; family Labridae; genus Symphodus; species Symphodus melops. The sequence goes on along the minus strand of NC_136693.1, from coordinate 19,865,510 downwards.
TGTGGAGCACTTGTGTTGTTAACACAGCTGCCGAAGACAAACCTTTCAAAGGCATAGTTACAGTTCTCTATTTTACACTGATGGGACCCTTTTTTGATTTACAGCTTGAGTGTTGATTGCCTTTCATTCCAAACATTATCTTCAGGTTTGACAGGCTGCAGACAGAAACGAGGTCCTCAGCCAGAACGTAAAACAAGAGACACCGCCTGAAGAGGCTAAAAAAACAACAACAGAATGGGTGACGAGAAACAGAGAGGTATCAGATGCATGACATGCAGTAGTGATGTGTTTTTGTTGCTGCTTTGAGAGAGGTGCATGGATCCAGTGCCTTCCTATTTAGTTTTTTTTTTGGTACTCGTCCTGCTGCTCTTCCGTTACTTCTGCTCCTCGATCTCTCGTTTGACTTCGGCTACATAATGGTGATCTTTCCCATGAGCCACCTCCATGATAGCGAGTGCCTGAGTACATAAAAACAGTGTTTTGAAATCATTAACAGACACATCCCAGTACAATGTAGGACACATCAGCTTTCTAAAATGGATATCTCTACATTTCAGATTTTGAGATAGCCTTTTATAGCTCAATTGTCTTCCACTACATTGTCTTTCCCAACAGTGACCACATCTTTAGATCCCCCAATGTTTGAACTCGTAGTGTGTCATCTGTAAAGATACAGATTGACCAGTATACCTTCTTCAGAGCCTTCACTCCAGGTGCCTTCTTCTCCAGGCCCAAATACAGACGTCCCAGTTTCAGATACATAGACGCCACATTCAGAGAGTAAGCTGGGTAGTGAACGCTGGAGAGAAAAATCATTCACACATCAAACTCAGCAAACTCAGCAATGAATGCAACTAAAACAATTAACACCAAATCAACAAATCATGAATCATGTCAGATTTGGTTTGACAAAAACTCTCAGGAAGTACAGAAAAAAAAAAAGATTAAATTTAGAGTGCAAACGTTTTCAGTTCTGTGTGGTGTAGAGGAGAAAGCAGTTTAGCATCATCAGAGACAGAATTTCAATAAAAGAGCAAAGTATGAATTGTTCTTCCTGAGGTTATACTGTACTGTAGGAAGAAAATATTTGCGCTTATTTAGACACAATTCAACTTGGCTCATCAAATTTGAAAAACAATAAAGATGAATATGAATAAACACTTAACAAACAGGATCTAATCGTTTCAAAGGGATCAAATTCCACATCTGTAGAAGAACTTCACCTTGAAAAACTGAAAACGCTCTGCAGAAAATCTAATGACAAAACAGGTGTGACATCCAAACCGTGCTAGTCCAACAGTTTACTCTTCAAGATCTCCAAAGTTAGAGCGCTAAGTTAATCCGTTTACCTGTATGGATGAACGATCTTCTCTCCGTAGCTCATAGCTCCGTCCCAGTCCTGCATGTAGAGGCAGACACCCATGGACTGATACATCATGTGCAGCATGTAGACATTAGTGTCTGCAAAAATAGATCCCATCTTCTCCTGGCTGAGCTCGCACATCTCGAGCAGCTCACTGGGGGGTGCCACAGAGTCAAGGAAATAATGAGAGTAACAACACAGAGAAAGAGAGGGGCGGACTTCAGACAGACAGAAAAAGTCGAACAGAGAAAAAGGATATTTTTGTAGTGTTTGGCTCTCCTGAACTCCTCAATGACATTTTTGGCATAACGGACCATGGATCGGATTTCCTCTGGCTCAGGTGGAGAACTCAGCTTCCTGATTTCCATTTTTTCATTGTCCTTTAAAAAGAGATGGGAAGAAATCACAAAGGAATCAGTTGAACTATTACATAAACTGTAAAAGAAATGAGGGGGGGGGGGGGGGGGGGGGGGGGGGGGGGGGGGTTTAAAAAGTCACATCCCATCTTCATTAAAACCCATTCATTCTAACAGCATGCAGCGTACTCACTGCAATATTTCCAACAGGCTCAAAGACATCGGTAAACATGTCAGAATAAATGGACTCAGCTTTGATCAAACATTTTTTACCCTCTACGCAGTGGACAATGTGGACATGTAGAGGGTGGAGAGAGAGAGGCTACAATGTGGACAATGTGGAAGAGTCCAGATACAAACATTTAGTGACACATGGTACAGCGAGTGGAAAATATAAAACAAATGATGCTCTCATACGCAAATGAAAAGCATCAAGTGATCAAACATCATGCATGTAAACACTCCACATTCATCTGTCAAATAAAACACATTGGCATGTCTGTCTATGGTTCACTGACTTTTTGAGGACTTTTATTTTAAAATTCAATTCCGATTTCTTTCATGCATCAATAGAAAATGTGCAAAAAACGTTGGATGTAAAACCAGCTGGAGATGTTCAAATATACAATCTGATGTTTTCAACACAAAGCACGACAAAAAGGTTTAACCATAACAATAATCTTAGAAGTAAAATATGTAATCTAAGAAAAGGTCCTGAAGATGAGCGTGTGGTACCTTAGACTTAGTGCTGCACTCGGTACACTGGCATGTGAAGAAGTAGGAATCTAACAACCTCTCTCTCCTGTCCTCTGTCGGATAGAGAAGATCTATGTAACTGTTAAACACCTGCAGAGAGGGACAGAGAGAGGGAGCTCAATTCATGAAAAAAACAAACAAACAAACAAACAAAACTCTGCAATTCAGAAAAATTCTTGGAGACACCAAGAAGCATCTTAGATGATAAATGACTGATGTGTTCACTGACCTCGTCTCCGGGGTTTATCTCTTGAACGGCTCTGACCTCAGCCACTGTGCCTTTATAAGTCACTATCACGTTAGGACTACAGCTGTGGTTCATCAGTGCTACACTGGACGGAGGAAAGGAGAGAAAAAGGAATGTTTCAGAGTCCTGATAAAAGCTTTGCACCTTTGTGTATAATCGGGGTGGGATACATGAGATGGGGCAGGAGAATCCACACTAACAGTCCATTTTCCAGCAAAAGATGATGGGCGTCACTAAGCAATCTTGATTGATCGAGACGACTAACTGCATTCCTAGTTTTTTTTTAGTCAAGCTCTTATATGAATTGATGCTGCTTTAATGCACAGATTGATCGGGCAGCAAACAACGGCCTCATCACAGCCGGTTTCTAATGGTGAGGAATCAGTGCGAGAAGGAAATGGAAAACATGGCTCAACTGCAGCTGCCTATTCCTTTTCCTACACACTAACCAAAATAATGCCTAACAGGTTAATCATTGGTGAGTTCAAATCTCAGTAAAACAAAGACTCAAGTGAAGGTTGTTAGACTAGTGATGCCAGTATGCCTCTGACATAACCATCAATAGGGAATCAATTCTTTCTCACTGCTCAGAATCAGAAGCCTAAGCAGCAGGTTGAACTGGGCTGCGACCGCAGACAGAATTAGAGTTTGGCCTCCATCATGTATCATCTATGGCTCCAACTTCTCCCTACTGTTTAAGAGCAGCCAGGAGGACCAGACTTTAGGTTATTGATCATGTGACAGCAGCAAACAACACTTTTGTGTGCCAGAGGAAGATAAAACTTGTATACAAAGAAAAATCCCACCAAAAAAAAAAAAAAAAAAACCAGAAAAACAATGTGCAGGGTGTTGCTAAACAGGGCTTGTAATATTGACCCCCCAGCTGTTAATGTACAATATTGAAATGAGAGGATTAATCACACTGGAAGGGGATTTGTACACAATTGTCAGATACAGGTGAACAGATCTAAATAACTATCAAGAGAATATCCTTCCAATAGATGGACTGTTGTTTGTCTGATGATGTGCAGACATGGACGACTTACTCAGGAAAAACAGCTGATCCGAGATGGGAGAGCTCCTCATCCTCTATGGTAAATCCATTACAGTTAACCTGGAGAGGGAGGGACAGAGAACAGCAGGGGGAGTCACATCACCCTCTCTCTCTCTCTCTCACCCGTGCAGTAACACTCAGCTCCACTGACAGACTGATCAGAGAGCTAAACACTGGAGTAACACAAACACGACAGGTCGTATGCAGAGCAGCATGGAGAGATGAGTAGAAAAGTACTACATTTGCACACAAGCTGCATCTAAATATCTTGGTTTCTTTATGCACGTTGCAAACTAGCATGTCAGTAAACAGCATAAAAAGGTCAACACCTGTGTCACTCTTTGTGTGAGCAAACCCTCTGATGCTTTCCAATCTAATCCCACCCTAACAAAGATCCAAGTCAGAAACTAAAATGTTATTCATCACCGATGGTCCCGTCTGTACTCTGGACTACATCTTCATTTGAAAAAATTATTTTAGGTGCATGCAGAGTTGAAGAGCTAAGGTTTGTGAGTAGCCATTTTTTTTTTGTTTGTTTGTTTGTTTTTTTTTAGAGTGGAGAAGTTTTGATGTCTGTAGTCAAAACAGGGAAGATCAATGAACAGAGTTCTCTGATGGCTCTATTAATGAAACCTAGAGTTCCTATGATGAGATTCAACTCTTGGAAGTAAGTGTGTATACCTGTGCAAAGAGTTCAGTGAGAGCCTGATCGTCGGGGATGTTGCTAATGTGTTTGGAGTAGAAATGATGCAGCGCTGCTATGTCGGCCTGGTTCATCTCGTCCTTCTCACTGTCCATCTTATCTAAATCTGGACGCAGGAAGAGAAGAGTGGGGACAAAAAAAGAAAAGAAAAAGAGAAACAAAAATAAACAGAGAGAAGGTCAATGATAGAAACTAGACACTCATTAAAAGGCCATCTGGACTCAGTTTGGTTTTTGAAGCATCAATTTAATGGTATTACGGGTCAGTCATGACGAGCCGACGATACACTTGGAGGGGGACTTCCTCTTGTGTGACCACTTTACAAAAGACATCTCCTAATCAAAAGGTCAGACATGTCAGAAATGACTAAATACAGTCGCACTTTAAAGGACATGACATTTAGAGTTTTTTTACTAACTTGACTCTAACTGGGAGACCAACATGCATTTGTCTTCACTTTTCATTTTTGTTTAGGCCGGCACTTTCCACTCAGTTATTTGAAGTGCAATGAACTTTGCAACCTTATTTAGAACCAGCTGCCAAAGAAGGCTGCAAAGAGACTTTTTGAGGGAGGTTCATGCACTTTACAGAAAAGAGATTACCTCAGAGAACACTTCAAACATTAATTGGATTTGTCTTTTCCCTTTAAGGAAAATAGAGCAGCCTGGGAGAAAAAGGTTAGAAAGCCCTGGCACATGGAGATTTACCTACAACAATGAAGTCTGAGTATCGACAGAGCTTCAGATAAATAGAATGCGATTACAAATAAGAAATGAACTACATAGTTCAAGTGTGGATTTAAACTTGTGCTTCTATAGCACTTTTATAGTCTTCTGACCACTCAAAGCACTTTTACGCTACATGTCACATTCACACACTGATGGCAGAGGATTCTGAGGAAAGTGGCGGTGCGTGAACCATAAACCAGTCGCATCCTCACGCCAAAGTTGATGCCACCAGAACAGTTTGCTCAAGGACACTTGGACATGAGGTGAGATTAAACTGCCATCCTACTGACTGAAGAATGAGTGACTGTATCACAGAGCCTCAGCAGCTAAAAGACATTTGTTTAGGGTTTGTTTTTTATTTTAAATAAATGTCACAGTTGTTTTATTTATTTATTTTTTATTTGTCACAAGGCCTCCCAGTAGAAGACTTTAGACCTTTGTGTCTACATGGAGAAATTCCTTTTCACAGCACTGTTTCTGTCAAACAGCAGTCAGTATTAGGAAACTGTCGAGTATGCTTTGCCATGTGTTGTAGTCAATCACACTAACACACACAGAAACGACAGCAGAAACAGCTGCAGCTGCAGGCTACTGATTTGCTTTGTGTGCAGGAGAGACAGGTGTGAAGGTGCGTTCTGTGTCAGTCCTCTGATGACACGTCTGAGCCTGCGACAAGCTCACACTAAATGATATTACCACATGGAGAACCAAAAAACAGTTAGAAGGCACCGTTATTTTAGACCAATGAATATCAAACTTTACAGTGTGGTCACATGACTTCATGAATTAAGAACAGAGTCTCCAAAGTTGAGTAAGATATCATCCACAGCCAACATAGAGGACAAACAGAGGAGGCTACATTAAACAGGAGACGGACATGTGCTGAAACATTAAAGCTTCTCAGTACAATCACAAAAAAAAAAAAAAAGACAGATGAGGGTTTGTTTTTTTTGGTCATTTTAAGAGCACAACTGAAGTGGTGTTTAAAGAAATGGAGAGGTGATGAAACTACAGCACACAGAAGCTTGGGATTTAGGTCCCAGCACACTGCACATTTGGAGTGAATGAAAAGAGACAGAAGCAGGCCTGGAGGCTACAGCTGAAGATATTAATAGACACTGCTCAGCTGCGCACACACACGTTGCCTGGGTGTAACTAACATTGCACACAAATGTAATGCACTCATCTCTTCACACACACACACAGACTTCTACTTACGTGATTCAAACTCTTTGAGAAGGAGCAGCCTCTCTGAAGGGGTGCGCTCTGTTGTGACTCTCTGCAAGATGAAACGCAGTCGAGACCCATGAGATTGTTCTTGTGAAAAAAGTAAATCATGCAAAAACAAAGTACAGGATTTTTTTGGTACTTTTTCAATGCATTGCCTATCCAAGCAGATGGTTTAGTTTGAAGGCTTTCTGGCTAACAACAAAATCAGTTTCACACATCAATGAGTCCAAAGCAGCAGAGAATGACGTTATAATGGCACTTCTTTCTATTGCAAATATGTAATCAGCCTATCACATGGCAGCAACTCAATGCATTCAGGCATGCAGACACTGTCAAGACGATCTTTTACAGTTCAAACGGAGCACCGGAGTGGGGATGAAAGGTGATTTAAGTGACTTTGAACATGGTTGTTGGTGCCACACGGGCTGCTGCGAGTATTTCACAAGTGCTAATCTACTTAGGTTTCCACACACAACCATCTCAAGGGTTGACAGGGAAAGTACAGAAAAAGAGAAAACATGAAGTTGGCATCCTCACATGGCTCCTTTCACCTCAAACATAGTCTGGTCTTTTGAGTTTCCCTTCAACTCGTGACAGCAGGCCTAACATAAACCACAACTGATTCCTAAAGTCTGTGTAGAAGTTTCAGCGAGGCAGAGATACTCCGAATATCTTAGTAAAAGGAAACATGTAATGTTTCTAGTTACACCTGGCTTTGATTTAGTTATTTTTTCATGTAAGACTGTGAGTGTTCAAAACAGTGCTGCCAGGATCCCGATGAGGGTGTGCAAACACAAACATATCACCCCCATCCTCAAATCCCTTCACTGGCTCCCCGTCAAATTCAGAATTGAATATAAGGTCTCCCTCCTCACCTCCTCACCTCCACACCCCCCCCCCCCCCGGCATCCCTTGACCCCCAGGAGCTCCTCACCCCCCAGACCATTTCACACACCCTCCGTTCAACATCCACACACACCAAGGACCAAGCTCAGCACACTCTGGGCGATAGGGCTTTCTCTGCTCTCCCTGAGCACCTGAAGGCACCACAGACTACAGCTGCTTTTAAAAAAAAGCCTTAAGCCTCATCTTTTTAGAAAAGCCTTCTTCTAACTTCGCTTTTTAGATGTTTTATGTGTTTTTAACTTCTCTTTTATCTTTTCAAACTCTGTAGCACTTTGAGATTGACAAATGTAAAGTGCTTTACAAATACAATGTATTATTATTATTATCATTATTGCTGTTGTCATGATATTAAGACAATGTGGTGATCTTAATTATAACTCCCAGTTTATGTTCAACCCACATTGTTCCAAAGTAGGAGGACACTTCTGAAGAGTGAAAGCGTATCAGCTGGGACTACTTTGAACATTTTACCTGTTTCATAATAATCCTGGCCACCAGTCTGACGGTCTCTGATGGACACCAGTTCTCTCCATAGGCAACCATAGCTACACACTCCAGCTTATGCATGGGCCAATCACTTCTCTGCATATTCACGGAGAGAGAGGGAGAGAGAGAGAGAGAGAGAGAGAGAGATATAACTTTAGTTAGTAACCCTTGGTCACATTTAACAGCACAAAACATAACTTTAAAGAATGAAAGGCCCCATAAAAAACAAAAACATGTTTAGAACCACTTTATTTTCAAAGAGCAAATCCTCCATAAATGACTCCTCAGACATTTACACCCCAGTTGCTCGCTTTCTATTTTGCCTCTCACAGATCAACTCCTCAGTTTTACTGCTGAGCACTGACTGAGTTTATTCTCTGTGCCTCAGAAGTGAAACTCCACATAGGCCAAGGGAGGAAAGGCTAGATTGTCATAGCAACAGCAGGAGTGCATTATGGGTGCAGTGTACCACAGAGAAGTGTGTGAACGTGTCGATTAAAACAAACGGTTCAAACAAATGGAGAGGGACATTTTTAGTCCTCACGTTCAGTCAGTTCCTTACCCACAGAAACAACGCGGCCTGCAAGAAAAAGCTGAAGAGAAGCAGTCTCACCTGACAGTCAACGTTGCAGTAGTACGCCTGCTTACATTTCCCACATTTAGAAAGGTCTTCTCGCCTGTAACGCACAAAACAAATCAATTCACTACTGCTGCGTGAAGTGACATTGCATGTGCATTAAATATTTCACACCTCCTTTGAAAAAGATCTCCTTACCTGATGTATGTCAGCTGGTTGAAGTTGTAAGATTAAAATGAATATTCTCAGTAACTTCTCACCCACAACATGTGGGAACGTAGTCATGATTACATGCACACTGATTGAGGTTTTAAAAGCACTTTTGATTTTAAAACTGTGACAAAAAGGCGTGACGCAAACACGTCAGCTATAACACCTACAGCACTTGCATTTGACTCGTGCTGTTTTATTATTAAACTCTACTCTCCTTCTTTTTGCATGTATATGTACAATGCAAGTCAAATGTCATTCAAGATTCATTCTGTAAAACAGGCAGTTAAAGAGAACTAACTTTAGAGCAAGAGAAACGTGTTTTATTAATAACTTTTTGCTTAACTCTATAAAGACACACACACACACACACACACACACACACACACACACACACACACACACACACACACACACACACACACACACACACACACACACACACACACACACACGGGACAAATGGGTGACTATATTTAGCACCTTAACCTTTTACTGCTCTACAAAGCTGAGGGGCAGCTCTGCTGGGACATGGAAGTGATTGGGTGACAGAGACAGCTTGAATTGACTTTAATCAGTTGTCATTTGTATCAGACCTGTCAACATGGCATACGAGTCAGTTACAGAGCTAAATCACTTGTTTTTAAAGCCATTTGAGCCATCCTTTAAGTTTCCAACACAGTGTGCCCACATACACCAACACACGTCAATACTCTGTGAATTTAGCAGGCAGCTCTTTCAAAACTACTCCACATCCTACACCCTGACTTGTGCAAGCATGGGACTGATTCAACCTTATTCATGTATTAACACAGGGTATGATCATGGGTGTATGTAGGGTGTTAAGATGGACCATGGGTTTCTCTCCGGAACAGAGAGTACTGTCACACTATAACAAAAAAGATCAAGTTTTCATTTAACTTTCATGTACACATGCTCAAAAAATGGCCCTGAGTGACGCTTTATAAAACATAATCAGATCTTTAACATGTGTGTTGGCAGTCATGTTAGACTCCTCTACATCTGCAGTGTCAGTCAGGTGAGCTGCTGGTCCGCACTGAAGCCAGCAGCAGAGGATTACAAGCTAACCTAGCTAGGTCGAGAAGTTAGCAAACACTGAACTGAACAGACCAACCTTTTGGTTTGTCGTAAATATGCGAATAATTTCATGACATTTCACGCAGGTTTTTTTTTTTTTAACTGTTTGGCACAGGTATGTAAGATGTTACCTGGTGAAGCAGTGCTCACAGTGGGCTCCTCTCTCATTCACTGTCAACACGAAGGAGTAAGAAGGGCAGGCGAACACCAGCTCCCCCACCGCGAAGTGCCTCACCGCCCGCAGGCCTCTGCCTTTGTCCGGGCTCAGGAACCTCTCCGTCCCCTCTATACCTTCGTTCTTCATGGTTTGTTCTGGTTCCGGTTCTTCACCACCTGGGACTGCTCCGTGCTCTGGTCAGCCACTGCCTGATGCCAGAGTTCCTTCTTCCTCTGCAGTCCTCTGTTTGAGGTGTGTAGCTCTTGCCGCCCCCTGCTGGACGGGCGACAAATAAAACATAAAACACAAATCGTACCAAAATTCAATTTACTGAGGGAAAGATGCAACACCACACTGTTAACCAGCTGAAGTGTTGCTCTCAAAAGTATTTATATCAGTAAACATACTAGTTATAAAGAATGAAACTGTTCCGAATCATTTATTTATATGGTTGAAAATATTTATTCATGCATTATTTGCATACAATCATTACATTTTGGTAAAGGCAAAGGTACTTTTTATTTAGCATATATATACTGATATAAGTCCTTATTATACCTGAATGATCAACAAAGCTGTAACTTATCTTAAAAGTTGTCCATAGTCTGTTATTTTAAAACAAACATATGTCAGAACTTAGTTACTTACCATTGCATGGTCTGAAGTCAACCCTGACATAAAAAAACTGCTTATGTACTGCTTTGCAGGATGCTTTATTTCCCCTCCGATCTGAATCTCCATGCTGTTTTGATTTTACATGTTGCCTGTTTTATTTAGTCATGAAAAGTAAACAAATGCAATTACTTATGGTAGGGAGAGCGGGGTAATGTGGAACAGCAAACAATGTGAGACACCCTCTGTATCTAGGCAAGATTAGACAGTTGTGGTCATGTGACCATTGTATTTTGAAGTCTCTCCCATTTCACACTTGCCAGTTAGAAGAAGTTGGAGCTGGTGCTCTGGTAAGTATGTTGTTTTTTTTCTCTCACAAAAATGTGTTTATCGCATGTAAAAGTAAACTTTCTTGCTGAGGGGAGGATGTGGCTTCTTAATAAGTGTTGCACAATCAGCAAACAGCTTTAGGTAGAAACACTTATATCATACAAGTTGATGAACTTCCAACATGTACAGCCATGTGCTTGATGCGAGTCAAAGATTAGCCTGAATTGCTAAAGAGGTTGTTCTTTCTAAAAAGGTGGTTATGGGGTAAAGTGAGACATTGTCCGTCTTCAGAGTATAAGGCCTATTTTGATAATTTTCAAATGTTTAAAAAAATGCTTATTTGTCCAATTCCCATGATTCTGTTACTAGTCCAACATTAGTTTGGGAATGTGTGGTTGTCAGTCTAGTTTTCATTGTTACAACATGTGTCCTTATGGTAATTTTAAAGTGGTTCACTCTACTCCATTGATTTCTCTTTTCCGACGCATGACCACTTTTTTTAAGAACAATCCTATTTCCACGACCCTTTGTCCTCAAGACATTGTGATCATTTCCATAGCTGGGAAACATCATGAATTGATGGAAATCTGTTAATTTCACTGATGTAATTTTATCTCAGTTTGAGGGGAGCAAATGTAAAAAGTGCATCACATTACCCTGCTCTCCCCAGTACAGCAATTTTTGCTTCTTCAGATTTCAGTGGATTTTAACATCTTTATTCTAAGTTAAATAAATGAAGAAAATAATTATAACTAATCTGCACAAATGCATCACTTTTTCATTTAATTATGCACCACCTATTATGTAGAAATGACATTCTGCATTATGGACAGTCGAATTTAGTTCAAGAATAGTGGCCTATACTGTACTCTACCACAGCAAACCAAAACACTAAATTGTAGACAATGTTTTTGTTCATTGTTTATATATAGTTCTCTGGCTAACTTGCTTACACATCAGTGATGTATATGTTTGATTACATTTGATTAGTTTAACTTAGCATTAGCTAGCTACATCCTTTACTGCATATGATTTGAAAGTGGCATTACCCATAGTCTAAGGGCTGTTTAAGTGGTTATGGTTAATGTCTTAGGTCCACCTAAAGAAACGTCTTACCCTTTTTTGGCATATAAGGACAATTCAGAAAATGATGAACTTACACACTCTGTTCTTGTGTCCTCCAAATGTGAAGACAAGCCTATTAAGAAATGAGTTTAGACTTCTCAAAAACCTTTTGGATAAGGGTGGATGTGGCTCAGTGGTAGAATCCCTCAAACTGAAGATTAGTTCATCAACATGTCAAAACGCCTATGAGCAAGACACTGACCTCAAATTGACCTGTGACACAGCCAGCGTTACATGCATACATATGATTGAGTTAATACTGAAGGACATCCTCTGCCATCAGTGTATGATTGTTTATATGAATGTGTGAATGTGACATGGAGTTTAAAAGCTCTTTGAGTGGTCAGAAGACTAGAAAACTGCTCTATAAGTAAAGTCTGTGGACCTGGGCCCTTTCACTCAACATCAAAGTACTTCCGAGATTAAATCTCTGCAGGCTGATTCTTAAAGAAAACTTCCCGATAAGAGTGGAGGTAGTTTTAGCAGCATATTCCTCATTTGGGAATAAGGTCAAACACATAGTAGTATGAATAGTTTTGTTTTTCGTGTTGTGGATTTAGAGAACTTACTTCAATAGTGTTGAACAAATGTTGTGCTGTTGTGCCCAAAATATGATTTCGGAAAAAAGGTCATGTTTCAGTTAGCTATCCGTGTAATACACAGCCAGCTTTCTTAAAGTGTCACTTCATTAACCATATTTTGTCTGCCCTAGTGACCTGCCTCTGCTGGGGGAGATTTTATCCATCTGCATTGTTCACATATACTGGAGGCTTAGTTCATGTCGAGGCGGCTCTCAGGTCAGCAAAAACTGAAAATAGTCTTTCCAGACAACCTTATTGTTTTTATGTATGTTATGACAAGCAGAAGTCGCCATGTGTTTAAACAAAGGTCTAGAAGTAAGTTTAGTATTACCCAAAATGCTTTCTTATGTGAGTTTTGAGTTTGGCTGCAGTTACACAAATATACTGTAGATTCAAGAGCACAGCTTCAGTTCACTGTACGACAGATAGATAGAAACCCCTCTTTTTACATATTAAAGTAAAAAAAAAAAAAAAAGATCCTTCACAGTGTCTGTGAAAACTGCAGCAGAGACATCAAGATATCCTCTACCTGGGCATGCTGTGTTAGATTGTCCAGACAAACAGGGAGACAGACAAACATACTCAACAAGGTTTAGTTTATATATATAAATGCATTTATTTAAGTTAATCATTTCTCCTCATTCAAAGTTGAATTTTTCTGCAGTATCTATAAAACAGGGAACAGTTAGAAGCGCTGTACAGTCAGACAACAAAACTAGGAACTGCAGCTGAGTACAATGTGTGTATATGTACATACTGTACACACACTGATGTAAGTATATACAAAAATATACACTTTTACATGTGTGACTGCCTCTTGCTGTTTCACCCACCACCGACATTCAATGATCCACATTCCTGTTAGAAAACACAATACCTCATTAATTCATGCTCAACCCTTTTGATTAGCGTTGAATTTACCATATTTATTAGTCATTACTGGTTGGTGACACTTGTACAGTATCGTGTCTTAAGTGCACGTTAAGCCCCTCGTGTGCCCTGACTCAGAGACACTGCTGCCTCTCTTAGCAAAAGATGGAGAAGCTTAAGCAGTCCTGAGCTGGATGTCTCGACGGGGCTTCTCACGTTACGAGAGGGGGCTGTTCTCCTCCTCCTTAATCCTCAAACGGGATTTGAGGTGGGCTGGAGGGAAAAGACATCCCTTTGGTTCGCATGAATCATGACATAGTTGAGAGAGCAAGAAAAACTTGACCTTCACTCATCCTCTAAGAATAAACCACATCATTTAATTGTTGCCCTACAAATTACAGGGAGTATGAATGAAGTCCTGCTGGCTCAGAGGGGAGGACAGTCTTGCTCGCTGACTGGTGTTAACTCATACACCCACTTTTAATGCTTATACAGGTAATTTATTTCCTCTCTGTGAATGATTGTTCTGATCTAGTTCAAGTTAAAAACACCCACAAACTGAAATCATCAATGAAGGGAAACCTTTGTCTAAATTTCAGCCCACAGCGAATATAAACTAGACAATAGATCAGCAGCAAAGAGTGCTCCTTTCCTCTGACATGTCCTACAGGTGGAAGTGAGACTAGAAAGAATAGCATACAAAACATACTAGAGGCAATATTTGTCTGACAGTGAATGAGTTGACTGTGACTCATTTGCAAAGACTTTTTCTTCCACCTCTTTCTTCCTCATAAAGAGAAAACAGGGAGGAACTTTGGCACAATGTGCTAAGGATGTAAACATTTAATCAAAGTGAGACACTTGACTACTAAATTAAGTCGTTTTCCTTTGTGTATGTAATAAAATAATAACAATAACATAAAAATCGTTTTATCTTCACAAGAGTAAGACTCCATTAAAAAAAAGAAAAGGCTTGAAACAACACATCTGCATTGCTGTAGCAGACACTGTTGCCATGGTCACTCAGGTGTGTGCTGTTTGCTGGTTCAGTTTCTGCTGCCTGACATTTTTTTATAAGCTAAACAACAGGAAGTTCAAAGACAATTTAAATGTGATTAAAAAAACCCAGTATGAATCTCTCTGCATTGTGCAGACTTACTGCCTTAAGTATTTATAGTCCCTTTTTCTTTTCTTTCTGGTTGTCACATCTTGTTACTCATCAGTGGTGTGACATCACAGGAAGCTACAGGCAACCAAAAACAGACAGTTTAACATTTGATTAAACATTTGGATTATACTTGGTAATACCAAATCCAGAGTTTAAAACATTTGCACATCAACACCATAAGATCGGCCCCTGACTTGCTTTTATCAAAGGGCCGACATGTCAAAGACTCATAATTTAAAAATGATCGTACCTGCAGCTAGCTCACCTGAAGACAACACAAACTTCAGATCCACCCAATGTATTATACCCAAAAACACAAAAAACGATGTGTGGAAAGATATCTAAAAGTGAATAAAGGTTTTTATGTCCTGTACTTTATGGATATTAATTGCAAACATTGATTATGAGAATCATCTTCCAACTACTATAGCTCTTCAGAAACAATTTGATTTGCAACTTTTATCCATTTTTGCAGTTCCCAAAAAGAAGTTAATTTTTTTTAAGTCAGTAGATCCACCTCCTGATCAGCATGTAGTCTAACAGGATCCCTAAATCAGATTTAGACTCTAGATTCTGGTAATTATGGAAACACAACACTGAACACTTATCGAAGGGTGCCCCGTGGGTCTCAAACCCCCCCCCCCCCCGCGGGTCCTGCAGCCAGGCATCACAATGCAGCAACCTGTCAGTTCACAGGCTTTTTTTTTTTTTTTTTTTTTTAACTTTCTCAGTCATCCACTCTGCTAACAGTTCGGATGAATGTTTAGGACAAGGCAAACATGTAGGACAAGATGGAAGGAAATAAAGAAAAAAACAAAACCATGGAACAAAGGAAGAATCAGACAACACAAAACATGACCAGCTGTCTTTGTCAAACTCGATTAATCAGGAAAAGAAACAAAAGAACCTACAAAGCATTTCTGAATGTGCGTGTGAGGGAAATACTGTGTACAAATGGAGACATAATGGAAATGAGAACATGTGATTTTAAAGGTCATTGCTGCTGTACAGTGTTTCTGTTCAAAGATGTCTTGTGTTGCTGAATGAAGGTTGAGAGGAGTTTAAGATGAACCCCGGTTATAAACCAAAAGAGAAGATACACAACAGGCATCAGGTATGACTCATGGAATGTAAATGGTATTAGTAAAACTATCAGGTAACGACAGTGGCATCATTCTGTTTGGTGACAATGAAATATTGTTTTGCAAAATGAAGCAGATCGCTAAAATAAACAAGATGAATTGTCGTTTGAATTTCTCATCAGCAAAAAATGAGGCAGACCTGCGTGCGCGGTCAAAAAACCTGCTCACCTCTCTGCACAATGAAAACAAACAGTGAAACCTTGTTTATCGCAGCTTCAAACTCCTGAACAGATGGCTCATCTAAACTGCACAGTGACGAAAACAAAATGTGTTGAAGGAAAGCATTAGTGACTGAGTGGAAATGTTGGAGTTGATGGCTGTCGCACGCAGCTTCCCAGGACACGTGCGTATGCTCAATTTATACTGTTGCACTTCAGCCATGACTTTGTAAACCCTTTTGTTTTTGAATCTGTTCTCCGGCTACAATAAACACGGTTTCATGTTATGTTGGCAAATAAAGGGGTTCTCTGATGTCAAGTGCAAAATGTTGCTAAACACACACAAGCATTTTCTTCTAAGTTCGTGCAAGAGCAGGGAGGGGTATGAGAGTAAAGCAACAAATATCTAAATCATGTCGCTGCTGGATGATCAATCAAAGTTTGATCTTGTTGCAGTGAGCACCTGTTTGCCCCAGAGAAAAAGCTGCATCATAAAATCCAATTGGAGCGATATTTTTAAGACAATTTCCTTCCTACATTTCTAACAAAGTCGCATGAAAAGAAAACGATTTGTGCAGAAAAGAAGAACATGATCGGTTCCACAGAGAGCTGTAGAGAGCAGTGAGAATAAGTGAAGAGAAACTCTTTAATTGCTCCCCTGAATTCCTTGAACACAAAGCATCCATTTTAAATTTGGTTCCTTTTTTTTTTTTTTTTTTAACACAAAGGCAAATAAAATAAGACGGATAGGAAGTTTTTTTTGTTTCTTCAGAGACATAATGGAGTAGGAAATGAAGATGCTGCAGCAGCCAGTGCGACAGCCTGAAGACAAACAGCAAAACCTGAGAGGGAGGTTTCAAGACACTTCCTGATTTCAGGAACTGCACCTGATGTCAGGCCCTTGTCCACAGCGGAGAAAACTCCCCCGTGAACCCCTGTCCCCTCCACAACACACAACCCAAAGTATCAGACACAGCATTATTGTCTCCTTTTCACCTCTTTTTTTTCCTCCGTTGATCCTGTAAACCAAAAAGGAGTAAACTGAAGGAAAAGCTCAGAGAATCGAGTCCATTTCCTTCTTTCAAACCATCCAAAAACCAAAGCAGAAGCTTCCACCATCCATTACAGGCTCGAGCCCAATGTGGTTAAAACAAAGAGAGAGCACCGGAGCAGAGCAACACCACCAACATCTTCTTCTCTTTGAGAACAATAAAATAAAAGACAACACCACCTCCTACTTTACCTCCATGGAGGTAACAGCAAGAAATAAAAAAATACTAAAAATAAAATAATTATAAAGAAAAAAACATCAATGAGTTCCTTTTCACCAGCATTTCAGAAATACAAATAAAACGAAGGATTCACTCGTCATTTGTCTCTGGAGCCATCAATGGAAATAACACTGAGGTATGTTGTTTGGATGGAAAGCCCCTTCATCTCTTTTCTCCACAGCATGATCATCACTGTCTGCAACCATCCACCAAACACAGTAAGTTTACTCGTCTACTGTCTACAAGCCCCTCCCCCAGAAGGTGTGGCTCTGTATTTTGGGAGGGCTGAGTTGGGGGAGAAGCGTATAGACATGACTTGCTGCACCTCTGAGAAGGAGGAGGGAGCGAGAGGGATCCATTAATCCATTGAGTTTGTCTTTCTCCTTGAGTTCATTTCCATCTCTTCATCCGTGTCTCAGAGTCTGTTAGTGTCTCTACATGATGTCCGATCTTCAGAGGGTCTCTAGCGCCCCCTATGATTGTAAATTAAGGGTGAACTTCCACTGTTGGTTGAGGTTAGGGCCGCAGACCTCCACTGTGAGTCCGCCCATCCTGGCACTGCGGCTGTCCAGGCAGAGATTACTGCCCACGTGACGAAGCTTCGAGTTGGACTCTATCTGCTCCCATTTCTGGCAACACACAACAGCCTCATGAAATAAACATGACATTTTGTATGCTTAAATGTTAAAAATGTGTATTTCAGCATTGTTACCATTCAGCAGTCCCTGTATGTATTACCTGTCTGCTGTCATTCTCTCGACAGCCTTGTAGTTTGATAAGAGAGCTGGCCGTTCTGTCAACCACCGTCAGACACAAGTCCATGTGTTTGACCGACTTATCCTTCGTCAGGGCCCACTCCTATACAGAAATAGATACAACATGTTGAATAATGCACAAACATAAACAAATCCTCATTCCCTGATCTATCAGAGCCCAATAATATAGACAGTTCAGCAAAGAGTAATGACCAACACATAAGGAAGGGTTAAAATGTTTCCCTGAAATGAGCTGACATGAAAACTTTTTTTACAGCACCTATAATAGTGACAACAAAGACTTGGGCTGATTTATAAATAGTGTCATCATCAGAGTTATCATTAAATTAACCTCTTATTTATAACTGATTGAATACCTTATTTATTCAAATGAACTCATTCACATGGTTTTTTGACCCAACTCTTTGTGTGTTTCTATTAAACAGATTTATTAAGATATTAAATTAATCAAAGTTCTGTTAAAAATAAATATAATTTGGGGCGCAGTGGTTAGTGCGTGTGACCCCATATATGGAGGCTAGTCCTCAACGAGGGGGGCCCGGGTTCAAATCTACAATGTGGCTCCTTTCCTGCATGTCAATCCCCACTCTCTCTCTCTCTCTCTCCCTAATTTCCGTCTCTGTGCACTCTTCTGTCACTACAATAAAGGCAAAAAAGCCCAAAATAAATCTTTAAAAAAAAATAAAAAATACACACACACACAATATATATTTATTGTCATACGATGTAATAAATAAAGGTTTGTGAGGAAGCACAGTTTATTTTAGTTATATGCAGCCACTCATATTAAACATAAAGTTAAACAAACTATTTTTTGTCTTTTTAAAATTATTTACTTAATTTATTAAAATTGAATCCCTTTTTATTGTTAGGAGTAACATTTATGTAGGTGTCCATTTATGCACGCACGTCTACTCCCTCAGTCTCTGCCCCAGGTGGCAGTAGCAGGAGATTGTGAAGTACACAACGGGTGATCCCCATGGACTTCACTCTGTCAAGACTGCAGTCACTGCAGTAAAAGCATTTTCAACATCAACCCTTGCCTTGCTTGTTTTGTGGTTGTAGAGCTGTTGTTGTTGTTGTGTGAGGTGACCAGTGCCTTGAAAAGGCATCATGAGCCAGCTAGTCAGTGGATAGATAGGCAGCATGTAGTGGCCAAGCACAGGACTCTAGCATCATGCAGACTGCCAGGTACACCAGCACCGCTTAGTTCACCTACAGAGCCAACAGGTTTACTGATGACGCTGTCAATCTGGACCTCCACGCCATTCTCAAGGGAATGGAGGGCAGGGGAAAAGGGCTTCTGAAGAAGTTTGTTGGCCTCAACCTGTTATCTTCGATTCTCATTAGTCTGCTTAATGGCCAGCTGGGTTAGAGCCAACTCCCTCATGGCTCTCCGGCGCTTCTCCTCCTCTGCCAACTTGGCCTTGGTCTTCTCCTCGATCTGTGCCTCACGTGGCTCTTGACACTGAACGGAAACCTCGAGTTGAGCTTCTTGATTTCACATTCTTCCATCATATGTAGAGTGCATGCCCGCTCCCTCATCGTCTTCCGGGTCTGAAGCTCCATCTGAGAAGGTGGCATGTTCTGCCTGCAGACATCTCAATTATTTGACGCCTCCCGACTTCTCCTGCCTTGTATTCCTCCTCCCTCTCCCTCTGATAGGCATTCTTCTCAGCCTCTGCATTAAACTGAGACGCTGAGAGAATGGACTGCCACTGAGATGATGACAAGACAATGGACTCTTCAGAAGAATTTGACTTTCCCCATTTGTCAATTAGTGTTTGAGCTAACTGATGGGGAGGAGATACTGTGTGGAAAGCACCAGTGTTGTTCTTTGGGGCTTCACGGCTAAATCCACGTCTCATGGTTAGAGGATATTAGTTTCAAGTTCAAGAGAAAATGAAAAAGGTTTGTTTAACAGTTGCAAACAACCATAACCACCGTGCTACTGTCTTCAGCGGAGCTGGTTGCTCTGCCACCGAGGACCTTATACCTCCAACCTCCCCATGGTACAAAGCCCAAATGACCGGTGTCGAGTCTCAGGGAGTGGGTTAGCAATGAAGCTCAGTTAGCCCTGAACCTTGTGGTAAACTCCAGGCATCTCTAAGATTTTCCTTTAATAACTCATCTATTTTCATTGTATTCAGCAAAGAGATATTCATAATTAGTGGTGTGCCTGAGTTGACTTACCACCAGTGTAGTAAATGTATAGTTTTGGCTTTTGCAGCATTTGCAGGGTTTTTTACTCTCGCAATTGTTTTGGAATGCAGTGCTTTTGAGTTTATACTGTATATAAACTATTGCTTGTTTATTAACTTCATTGACTTTTTTTAATCAGCCTTTTTATTCTTTAAGAGTGAGAGCTACTTGCACTCGCAGCACTGTCCGAAGCCCATGATGCAGAGCACCAGAGCGGAGCAGACAGGCGTCAGCAGTAGGATGTGTTGTCAGTTTACCATGAACTTTAACAGTACTTTGTATTTGTGTTCATTTTGACAACTCCAAAAAAACAAAATCACATCCTGCTTGTTCTTTGCAACATGCTGTAAATAGTTTTGTGCAAAGCTGCACATCTACCTGGCAGCAGTGTTAACAGGCTCTTACTTAAATGTTAATTACGAGTATTTAGAGACTATATGAAGGTCTTGAAATGTCACAGGATGTCTTCAGTTATACAACAATGTGTCACAAGAAATGACTATTTTCACTCTTTATATATTGATCTACCAAAGACTGTACCAACCAGTGTTAAATCATACTATACTAAATAACTTACAACCTCAGGAACAGTTATTATTGTTATTAATGGCATCACTGTAAAATATCGGAGCTGCCAGAGCTTCACAGCATTATATATATGTGTGTGTGTGTGTGTGTGTGTGTGCGCGCGAGCGCGTGTGTGTGTGACACTGTTTCAGATTCAATATTGTGTAGTGTAAAGGTACAAAGTATAAAGTTGTACCGACAGCAAAGCTTGAAGCTGTTGTTCCCTGTCTCACAATATAGAAAAGGCTTAAATCAGAAACACACACACACTATACATTCAAAGTGCTCCTGAAAAGTACTGCCATGTACAGATTCTTTGTGCAGGCTTTACCTTCCATGTATACTTTATCTTCTTTTTTAACTATCATTTTTGAGCTTTTATCGGTTAAACAGGACAGCGGAAGGTGCGAGAGACATTTGGGAATGACGTGACATGGAAAGGAGCTACGGGTCAAATCTGAACACGGGCAGCACGCTCTGAGGACAGATTTTGCACACGGGTCGCGCAAACTAACCACTCGGCCATTAGAGCCTTGTACACATTATTTAACAAGCTGTATTGTCTTTTAGACTTGAAACAGTAAATGTCCTTAACATCAATAACATTGACACTTTTCATTACTACAGATCTCCCAAGACATGTCACATCAGTTGACAGGTTATTGAATCCTTAAACATACTCCCTGCTCTCACCACACGTGCCACCACTCTCCACCCAGGTGTCTTTAGACCATGATTTTAAAAGCTGACCTGAGTGTGTCGTTGTGGTAACGCTACCTGGTTTCCTCCAGCATTGTGACATTCATAGACGCCCACCACCCCGTCGGCAAAATGTCCCAGGGTGTCAAGACAGTTTCCTCCCTGCTGCAGGGCTCCAAAAGCTATGTCCTGATGATCGGGGACTCTGAACAT
Organism: Symphodus melops; assembly: GCF_947650265.1. Classification (NCBI taxonomy): domain Eukaryota; kingdom Metazoa; phylum Chordata; class Actinopteri; order Labriformes; family Labridae; genus Symphodus; species Symphodus melops. Next base: position 19,843,925 of record NC_136693.1, on the reverse strand, counting down.
ACAAACAAAGACAGATTTGTTGCGTTGTCTTTTAATCTATCATGCTTTTACCAGGTTTATAAAATGTGAGTCTGAAATGTTCGACTCCAGCAAACAGAAGTCCTCCTGCTTCTCCTCACAGATCTGTGGTCTTGTAATGCTTCAACTAGAATTTATGTGGGCGTTGTGTGTAATTAAAGTTCATTACATAACATCGTTGTGTCATAACATGTTCCCCTATCATATTACATAAAATGCACTCATTTTCTCACCGCAGTTCAGGATAGACATTCTCCAGGTACCATTTGAATGGATGGCAGCCTAACCTCTTCTTCATCTCCAAACGACTCTGGATGCTGTTGTGTGGAGAGAGAGAGAGAGAGAGAGAGAGAGAGAGAGAGAGAGAGAGAGAGAGAGAGAGAGAGGTTTAATCAAAAAAAAAAGAAGCAGATATTGATTGAACTATAGCCCTCCTACTCTTCACAGTCTGTGAGGGCAGATAGTGGAGGCCTAGGGCACGTATGAGGCCGCATCCTTCGGGGGAAAATAACTGCTTAGGCTGGCACTGGAGGGAGATGCCAGGAGTGTTCCCACAACGTTGTATAATAAGCACTTTGTTGAGCTACACAGAAGGAATCTGAAAGAGCTTATTGCTGTGTGGACAGTTCTGAGGAGAGTGGGAATGTGCGAACAAGCAATGAGCAGCACAATGAATGAGTGGACTTAGTTTAAAAAAAGAAAAAGAGAACAGAAGAATTAAAGGTCACCAGGGATATGGAACTTTTCATCAAATAATATCCCTTTATAAACAGGACTGAGCATCCATGCTAACAGCTCTGAGTGGCAGCATTATGTAAACTAAGGCTTAAAGCTAACTGCTAATATGTTTTTTTTGTTTAGCCTGTGAGCATGCAAACATTTGTCAATTAGCATTCAAAACAAAATAAAGCTGAGGCTTACCGTAAACCTAACTTGATTAATTCTTTAAATAACTTGATGACTTCACAACCACATAACACACAGAGCTTATTGACATGTGTTTTAAACGTTAAATATCGTTAAAGTTAACAATTATTTTTGTTTTTGTTTTATTACCATTTCCTCCTGTATTCCCCGACTCTTTGCACATGACATTTCTGTCTATCATGTTCTTCCACTTTGGCTCATGCTTTCATGATCTAACATTAATCCCTTCAGTGTATCCAATATTATAGCAGCCTTTCGATCAATGCAAATCAGGCCCCGACATTTTGCCCTATTTTTCTTAAGCCACATTAACCGCCTCAGGACACCTCCATAAAACGGGAAACTGACTTCTTTACAGCTTACATACTGCTAATGGGAAATGAAATTAATGCGCTCATTTATGTGGCCACTTTTGTCATTTTAATGTTATGGTTTTGTAATGTTGTAAAACTCCTGCATCGCTTTATTGTACTCACTTTCCATAGGGGACATTTCTTGCTGAGGGTACAGCAGCATAGTAGAAGTTTTTAAACTCATCCATCCACACCTCCGCTGCTCTCCTCGTGTTCCTGAGAGAGGGGTGAGAGGAAGACGAATAAGGGAGGGTTGGAGGAAAGATAGAGCGAGTGACATAGAAAGAAAGTGACACAGAGATGGAGGGAAAAGAGACAGTGATACATTTATGATAAAGACGTGTCAAACTGTATTAATGTGTATGTATGTGTGTGTTTGCAAACACAATGCGTCACAAAGGACACAAAAAAGGCACCGTCCTCTAGCTTCACTTGTTCATCTATCTGTTCTGCCATAAGGGGGCAGAGTTCTTCTGGTTAAACGGGTTAGCGTGACTGTGTTTATTTTTCCAGCTACTGTGTGTGTATTTGCGTGCGTCTGTGTTCGAGTGAGAGAGTTTTTGCTGACATAATGTCCGGTGACATTTTGTCAAATTTTACATTTAGTCTGATGATGCGTCGGCAGGAGTCAGAACAAAGACGGCCTGCTCATCTCTACTTTCTACCTTAATAGCCTCATTAAAACGTGTGTCACAACATCCTCTCCTCAACGGGTGTTGACACACGGACACACGGACACACACACACACACACATTAGTAAGTCGGCTGAAACGGCAGACGACAATAACTAGCCAGCATGCAGCTCTTCATTTCTCCTGATGTGCATGTGTTCCCTCTATGCCGGTTGGTTCATTTGTGATAGCAGTCATTTTCAGACAAAGAATGATGGCACTTATTTTTAGATGCGCCCCCAAAACATGTATTCTGTGGGGCCTCACCTGACCATCATAAGAAGTTATGAGAGGAAAGACTTTTACCTTTCATAAAATAAAGCTCTGACAGTGTTTGAAATAATTCACCAAACTTGTATGTGTGTCCGTGTGTTTACATCGGGCATGAAGCTCTCATCATTTGCAAAGAAATCAAAAGCAGAAGTGCCAAAAACTACAGTTTCCCAAAAAGAGAGGCAATAACTAACAGGCCTAAATGAAAGTACCTGGCTTTACAGCATATCTAAACATGTTCACAGCCTGATCCCCCTCCAGCTTATTTTATTAGTTCTGACAATAAATAACTCCAGTTTTGATCGAGAGTACATTTCAATAGTAGTGTGTCAACACTAATTAGCAGGCACAAGTGCAGTGAATACCATACCTGGCTTGTTAGTTTCTTCAGTATTTATCATTCATGTATTTATTTGTGGGGGTCTTTCATGGAAATTAAAATGGTGGTTAAGGACAATGCTTTTAAACATTTTTTTAATGTTAGCTGGATTATATAGATGTTGAGCCCCTGCTCGCTCGACCACTAGAGAAGTAGAACAGCAAGCAAGGAGTTTGCAATATCCCACTACCTCTGTTAGCTCTTTTAGTCTGATGAATGACCACAAAAGAATCTCATCCTGTGGGGATGCTTACAAGTGTCTTTATCAATCACTCAATCTTTATTTGTGTTGCGCCAATTAATGGCAACAAGTTTTGTATCAGGACGTTTTAGCAGCTAAAAGACCTTGCTTATTGTTTTTTTGTCGAGACAGATTACTGACTTCAGTCTTACATTTAGTCTCGGAAAATATACATTCTTACGTATGGCACATCGAGTACACGGAGGGTCTCAAGATTTACATCATGAAAGCAGTTTAACCTAGAATCACATATGCACAGTACAGACAGCACAGTTGCAGTATTTGACTAACTTTAACTGTGACTATGTTTTCAAGCTCTGTAGAAATCTCTGATTCATCCAAAGTGACCTGCAGGCCCAGCAACAGGGCCGATACTCAAGGGAGCTACAAATGTGGCTTAAAGGAGCTTCTTAACGTCGACTGTCCTGTTTCGACAGACAATATACACAACTAAGATATTTGGGAAATGCTACTCCCAGAACAATTATCAAGTCATCGGAGTAGACAGAACAGGCACTGTCTCGTTTCTCCCCAAGGTCAGCAGGCAGCAGGCTTAGAGAGGGTATGTGGGACTTTTTTCAAGCTGATGGGTAAGAAGATGTCCCGAGCTGAACCGCAGAGCACAAATGAAGCTGCTCTTCATTTGACACGTGAGAACACTTGTACAGCCATCAAGTTAATAATACATGATATCTCAAATTGTAAGAGAGGATTATGCAGCTACTTTTACGACTGTGTGTATTTTTTATGTAACTGACAGACAACATGCACACCATATTACCATTGTGCTTCTGGGTTAAAATGAGTCCCCTCTACAGTCAGCGTATTATCATGAAATCTAAACTGTCATACATTTAAGTAAGTCTTTTTTTAGATCCCAGGAGGTCTGATCCTCTTTTGTTTCTCATGTCTCTGTTGGTCTGAGGCTACCGGGAACATTTTGTCTTTGTTTATCTGCTGCTGGCAGTCTCAATTCACAAATATCACTCAACATCTCTGACTGACTGTCTCTGACAGTAACTTATAAAAATACAACATGTTGTGGATTCCAAAAATACTCGAAAGGAAGCCTCATCATGCCCTTATGTTTCTTTTTTTTCCCCAGAGCTTTGTCCAGAGAAACCACAACCTCTTTAAATTCCCTGTGTTTGGTGAAGTTGTTAATCAGGGCTGTGAGGGTTTGCTGGGCTCTTTTCCAGGCTGAGATTCTTGTGGTTGGAGACAGATTCAAAGCAGAGATCCATATCTTTTCATGCATCATGTTTCCTATTGTTGATGCTCATTCAGTAATTATGTGGTTCAGCGTATCAGTAAACAGATCTCCTCTATAGAAAAAGAGCTCTTTCCAAATCTGAAGTCAATCCCCCCCCCCCCCCCCCCCCCCTATGTTTAATACTTTATTGTCTTTTAATTGTCAGCACTTGTTTTTTAATTATGCAGTGCTGGTGTAGTCTCTGAGCTGTACTTAAATTCAATTATGTATACTCCTTTCACTAAACTTAATATAGAGTCAGAAATTATGTAAATAAAACAATAAGTCTGAGGAGTGTTATAAGGAGAGGCACTAATCAATTGAAATAAAAAATATGACCAAAGATATCATAACAAAAAGTCCCAAAGAATCAGGACTCATTGTAAAAGCTGAATTTTATATGAACACATTGATGTTTGAATTAGAAGCCTGCTGGGGTTATGGTAATTGGTTTATGATATTCTGTATTTAGCTGTTTTTCTTAAAGATACATTTAAAGATCTTGGGATCCAACTACCAATACTTTGGAAAACAGAATAACGTCCTTACTCGCTCTTTATCAACCTTCCACACTAATGCAAAAGATACTCAACCCTTTACTGCCAGAGAACCTTTTCAAACAGCAGGTTGATACTGTGAAACAACGTTTGATATCAGAACTACTCGATCAAAGGATTAGAAAACATTTTCAGTTTGGGTCAAAATAATTGAGGCAGATTGTCTGCCAGACGTTCAGTATTTGTAGACCTTGGTATGAAGTCTGTCATCATGACTTTAAGGACTCTCAAGATATTCAGGATAGACAACACAAGTCGGAAGTTAACAAGTGACGACAAGAAATGAGTTAATCAGAAATGAAATACATGAATGAAGGTGTAGTGCTTACATCATCTATGAGTGTTCAACTGTGTGTGTGTGTGTGTGTGTGTGTTACCTTGCAAACACTGTCCCACTGCCTCCAGGGAACGTATAGGGATGTTGTTTTCTGAAGACGTGACCAACTCTACTGCAGGGGATGATCTCCAGACTGCCACCGCACTGCCACACACGAAATGAGATCTCTGAAATGAACACACACACACACACACACACACACACACACACACACACACACACACACACACACACACACACACACACACACACACACACACACACACACACACACACACACACACACACACACACACACACACACACACACACACACACACACACACACACACACACACACACACACACACACACACACACACGTCAGGTCAAACACATTTTCTCTGTATAAATATTACTGTTGTTTATTATAAGCACACTGTAAGACGAGTACCTAAACCCAACAACTAGCATCGTCTGTACTTGAATAAGTGTTTTCAAAATGAGACCACATACAAATGTGAATGTGAGCTGTTGATCCAGCTGTGAATCACTGCACTGTCTCCAGAGAGACATGAATCATACTGTTTATTCTCAAAAGATTTCCTAAATGAATTCAGACAAGGCAGCAGGGAGACAAAACAGTTATTACATCATGGAACAGTTAACAAATGATCTCTATTGTGTACACTTAGGTTCTCCTCACTCAATCCTAACTACGATCATTGTCACATTATCACTATCATTTTCTAAGATCAACTTTCATCTGGAGGACTCTTTCATTCAGATATGACCATCAGAGGATTTTCAGTTCTTGGCACTGAAACCCTGAAAGAGTTCATAAGCTGATGACAGTGTGAGACGTATCATCGGTGCTCTCCGTGTACAAAGAGAGATTGACGTTTTATATGAGAGCAGAAATGTGTTGTTAATCAGAGCAAAAGGACAATTATGATAAAAGTAGAATATAAATGTGAACAGGTTAACAGCCATACACCATGTATAAGAAGTGGTTATGTTCGGTTGTTTTAAAAGTGAAGCCACAGCAGAGATGCCTAAAAACCTTCATTATTTCTAATGGCCAGCAGGGCGCGACTCCACTGGTTACAAAAAGACATCCAAGAAGACAGCCCCACTAATGCAACCTTTTATGAACCAGGATGGAGTTGTAAAACTGAGTATCCAACCTGTCATCCAAATATCCGGTCTCTTCTTGTTCCTAAAAACTCAATGTGACATGAAATGGCTTCAGTTAGAGTTTCTTTTTACAAAGCTAAGCTAACTGGCTGCTGTAGCTCCATTCTTAAATTATTAAACAGACATTTCAAAAGTAACTTTTGAAATTTAGTAGTCCACTATAAACCTCCTTTACACCTGCAGATTACACCGCAAGTGTCAGTTCTCCACACTTTGGTTGACGTTGTTATTACTTCAAACTACATAGCATTGATACAATATAAAGGCAAATATTCTCATTATAGTCCTGCATAGCAAACTGTTTGCTTGATACGCCACTTCAGCATCTTTCTTTATACGTAATGTCTTGGCTCAAGAGTCTAGATATTGTTGAGATATTTTCAGGAGTGCATCTGTGGAAACAGCTCAAGAGTATTCCTTCTTCTGACATCCATCAGTGTATAAAACTTTTATGCCCTAAACATTATCATCTTTTTGACTCCACTGCACTTACCTAAGTTCTCTCCACCCCAGACATCCATCATCATGTCGTACTTCCCTAGCAGCTCAAAGTACTCCTTATCCATGACGAACAGACCTCCTGCTATCATTGGAGTCCTGCAGAGGGGACAGAAACAAAGAGTCAGATTAGTAGTTGGAGGCAAACCAAAGCGTCAGACATGTTTGATTACTTGAGTAGATGAGTGGGTTGATCCGTCTCACTTTATGGGGGCGATAGGATTGCCTTGTCTGGCTCGTCTCTGGTCCAAGGTCATATAGTCCCATTTAAAAACCAGATTCCAGTCAAAACCTGCCAAAAAAACACACAGAGGATGAAATAACAACACCATCAGGACCATCATTTGGGATTAAGTGGTTATATAATTAGATTTGGCAGGTTCCCATTAGGTGTCTGGAAACATCAGCATCTGTCTGGTTTCACTTGTCTGTGTTCAGAGAGAGGTCAACATCCAAACCTTTAATATGTAGATTGGCCCATTAACACAATGTACTAACCATATATACGGCATAGAAAGTGAGGGTATACGATTCTCATCTCAGATGATTTATTTTTGTTTTAAACACTAAACAATAAAATGAGAATCAATTATACTTATGATTATTATCAGAATCTCAAGGAAACTATCTCAATCATTCTAGACATGTTAATCTGCACACATCTGTATACATGTATGTAAAATAAATGGAGGAACCAAGAATAACAATGCTGCAATGCATAAATGAAAGTGTAGGCATCTTAACAGCTGACTTCAGGTTCAAAGTGACCTGCTGATGGAGAAGTTCTGTACGGAGAGCTTTTCACACGTAAAAAAAAAAAAATGTATACGCAACTCTCAAAAGGGAAAAGACAGGACACTAAATGTGTCAAAAGATACCCATCAAACCAGCTCAATGAACAATGAACAACACGCATGTTGACATGTTTGTGAGTTAGGCACAGTTTAGTGTTCAGTTCATAGACTGTATAAAAAGATGGACAGCACAACTGCTCCACGAAAGTGAAGACAAGCGCCTTAGATGCCGGTCGATGTCTCTACTTGTGCACAGTACCTCCTTTCAGGTCGGCCGAGGCTCCGACGTACTGAAAGTTGTCCATGTTGATGACATCTATGATGGGGGAAACAACTCGGGTTTTGTCCTGAGAGAGGAGAAAGAAAATCAGAACAAAGCTTTTTACACAACATTACACTTGTTTGTTGGATTCATGTTCTGGCTCCCTGATGCATGTTTTTTTTTTAATACATTGAGAAAGGAAACAAATGTGACACAATTCTTTCATGAATGATACTGTTAAAAAGATTGGAATCTTGTCCCTCTGCTGTGTTACTTTATGAAGCTGAAAATGATAACACTTATACAATTTCAAGTACAATAAGTTGGGCAATCGGCTCTTGTTATTACCAACTTGCTTGCAAAGAAAATCCCTGTTGTATTCTGCATGATTGATGTTTGACAAATGTAACTGATTTCAGAGATTTGAAGCAAATTTAAACATTTCTGAACATGACTTTGTTACTAATGATAAATGACGAAGCGGCATGTATAATCTGACACACAGAGACAGAGTCCGACTCTTCTTATCATGAAACTTTGGGAACTCAGGGGAAGACTTTAAGAAGTGTTGTCTGTTTGTAACTTTCACCACTCAGAGTGAACCTGATGTATTACCGAGCTGTGTTCTCTAACTATACTGTCTGATATCAGAGCGCTGTGTCACAAGGGGCGGGCTCATTCTGGAAATGTATTTCTCAATCGGCTGAAGAGGACACTGAAACAAATAAAAGATGTTCATACACTGCTGAAATAAAACCAGTACAAATGAATTACCTAAAAGTATTTTGTGCCTTTGTTTTGGAGGTCGTATTGAGATGGCGGGCACACAGCCCAAATGAATGATAGTGAAACACTGCCCGTGATTCCTGTCAAGTTTACTTTTTTAATGTTTATAAAGCAGAACTGAAAGTAAAGCACCAGTCAGCGCAGTCATTTAGAGAGAGGATCACTCAGTGGCATCCAGTACGTCAATAACTGAAACAAACTGAGCTGAGTTTATTTGTTTTGTGACAAATTAACTTGGGATGTAACATGAGCTTTTACCCACTCCTTTTTGTATTTATTATTTAAAAAGAGTCAATTAGTGTGACAGCAAAATGTTTCTGATTTGTCTCCAGGCATTTAAGAATTTAGGAGCGACAAAATGCCACGTTTGGGAGGATCAAATGCAGAATCAAATCTTGCATAAATATTTAACGAACGACCTCCATTTTTCAAACTGTGCATCACATCAGACTGACTATCAATGCGTTCCCTCTCCAGTAAACGCGGAGAAAGACGATACTGTAAATATCAACAGATTGTTACTCTGTGATGGACTTTAGTTTGTGAAATACAAACTTTGAGAGTTAATCCTTTTCATATCAAATCAACTGGGAGTCTGTGATGGAAGTGGAAATAAAAACCTGACTGTCATTGCCCAGAATGAATACTTTAAGAAGATTACTCTGTCTTTGCTGAAACCAATCAAGTTAAATACTTACTAAAAGCAGCATGGACTGAAACACATTTGTTAATGACTCCTGACTGAAACATGAAAGATGAAAACAACTACATATTTGTGCGTGTACATGTGCGGCAGAATAGTTTGACTCCTTTGGTTCGTCTAAAGTAACACATGTTGCATGTGTCAATGTCTCGAGTACCTGGTTACAGATCTGATCTACCGGCAGGTTACATTTGACATGTTTTGTTTTATTTTGGTTTAATTTAAAAAAAACACAACAAAAAACAAAAAAAACCCCCATTGGAGATCAATTGAAGTTTTTTCGTCACTGTCACTTTTCAAGAAAGCCAGAAAACTTGATCCTGCACTTTTTGAGGTCAAAGCAGAGTGACTTCCCTGAGCTGCTCGACACAGTGTGCGTGTGTAAAGTGATTACAAATGTCACAACATAAAAAAGCTCATTGTCCTTTCATAGCTACTCTGCAGACTGGACTTTTTAAAACATATTTTAACCTGCTTTGTATATAAACTACACTGTGTGCATATATGAATGATAGTAATCTCTATTAATAAATAGGTGTGTCTACCTCAGCCACTCTCTCCAGTAGCGGCTCTAGCCAATGGTCGTTACATTCACAGTGAGAGTCCAAAAAGGTAAGGACTGGTGCTGTGGCAGCGTCTGCACCTCGAACCCTCGAACGCATCAGTCCTTAAAGAAGTAGTAAAAATGTTTAAAAAATGAGCTCAAGTTCAAATAAACAGCACAATCTTTTTGGATATAAATGTATGTAAAATTACCTTCTCTGCGGTCGTTTCTCAACACACGCACTTTTTCAATCTTTCCCAGCAGCGCTCCATCCTCCGCTGAAACAAACACACACACACAAAGGTGTCAAACAGATTAAAAAAAAACACATTTCATATGCATTTATACACTTTTTTTTTTCTCTCCAATGCTTACGGTTATCACTGTAGTCGTCCACCAGAATGATCTCTTTAACCAAGTGAGAAGGACTTTTCTTCAGGACACTGAACAGTTGGAAACAGAGTTAACATAAGTAAAGAATAAGAACTTTATAATCAACAAATCCAATTGGAAAGATTTTTAAGCAGACAGCACACACCATTCACCTACCTGACCACAGTCCTTAGCAGAGCAGAGCGAGCCTCGTTGTGAAAGGTGATGACGACGCTGGAGGCGGGCAGCTCAGACTTCCACTGTTTATGTCGACAACTACAGTGACAAAGCAAAAAGGAAAATTAGAAAGCACGTAGACAATATCTACAACATTAAAATGCCTCCATGTATAAAAATGTAACAAAAACTACAACACACAAGTACGTGGGACTGACAGCCGATTTTGAAGACCACCAGGCCAAAATACCCAAGAGGTTGTGTTCATGCCCAAGACAAAAACTGAAGACCATACTGTCAGTGAACCGTCGTTGTCGTCGTGTGTTCAGTCCCTCTGTGTCCACCACCACTTGGAAACATTCAATAAGCAGCTGGATCAAACTAAAATCGACATCCCTTTAAATGTCCTGAATTTCCCTCAGGATCAATGAAGTATCCATCAATCTGCATTTGTACATTTCGGTTTCAAAAAAAGTTTCTGTGTTTTTAAAACTGTAAAGTTAGTTTTAGTCGCTTCAGAAAAAGCACGGATGACTGCCCCCCCCCCCACCTTCTTTTCTGGACCGCCTTTTCAATCAGTCCTGCTGCCCGCTGTGCAAATGACACATCACTAGCAGATCAATAAGAGGCACATCCGTGGCTCTTTTAGTAGGCTAATGGCTCTAGTTTGAAGGTCAATTTATCTGGGAGGCCAGACTGCTGCCTTTATAAAAAAAAAAGTCCCATAGCTCCTGTAGAAATGAACACTTTACTGACACTCTATGATGTACTTTGACTTTTTTTTTTTTTCCTCCACTGTCTTTGTGTCTAAAGTGACACACGACATGTACAAATCACGGGAGCCAATGCCAGAACTTTTATCAGACACTCATCATAACTCTACAAGTCATTAATCAGATGCTGATGTCCTAAACTCAGAGTTCATAAACACCTTGTTCAACCATAGTTTCTTCCGTGAGGTTTGCTCTGAAGAATGCAGCAAGGCAGATTCATTCAATTCTTTCCCCAGAAAAACTAATTTTTTCCAACTTGTTTTCCCCATTAGTTCCTTAGGAGGAGTGCGTTTGTGCAGTTTATCATCGGCTTCAACAGAGTGGTCTTTTATCTTTCTTTCCCCTCTCGGGTTTAAGATAAGGTTGATTCACAATAATCTCAAAGAGGAAGCAACAGAGTCCACTCTATGTCATTACAGTTAGAACATCAATGCTATGTGTAGTTCAACAGAGTCACAATAACAACAGAAGAGCACAGAATAACATCCTAAAGTTAACAAAAACAAAATACAGCCGTTTAATTACACGTACAAAGATCGTACGTACGAGATAATCCCCCCCCCCCCCCTTAGGTGAATCCTCCTGATTTGATCTCGCATCGGCTCACTCAGACTTCATGTGGAAAAAATAATACTAAGTTGCTGGCAGGAGAAACTCTGGATGAAGTCCCACTGAAAAATGTGTCAGCTTGTGTTACATGCAGCTTCCCCTGAATATGTCAGGAGTTTTCTGCACCACACAGATCCCATCACCTGCCATGACGTGTAGCTCTCGACTTGTACACTGAAGCATTTGTTCAGTTTTGCTTTCTGACCCACATCATGCACTGTAATTAGTAAGTACCAAAAAGACTTCATCATAATATCTCAGAATGTGTCTGACTTATTTTTGTCTCCTCATCAATTATACAGGCAGAACAATCGTCAGCCATCAGCAGAGTTTAGTGTTATGAAAGGAGCAGACAGTGAACAGTGCCCCTTTCCTGCTTTTATCTGATAGACCACAATAGAGGGAGTTTCCAAGAGATCTTATCCAGCTTGAACCAATTAGTGAAATAGACACGCAGCAAAGAACAGAATGTACACATTCACTCGCAGTTACAAGATTGTTTGTTTTGTTGTTTTTTTTAAAGGGACAAAATGTCATCAAATTACATAATCTGTGGTGTGTTTTTACATACTGGTCATGTCTTGTATCAGGCACAGCTCGGTCCATACGTAGTTTGTCGCTCTCCACCTGGTTGAATTTGTTCCTGGCATATGGATCCTGACCCGGTCTAACCACTGTGGCTCCAACGTACAGATCCTGGTCGAAATCCTGCCAGCGCACTTTCCCTAGAAAAACACACAGACAGTAATATTAGGTACACAGCGGGCTGGCATGAGCACATCATGATACTGTAGTCAAAGAAAAGCTGGTCGTTGTCCAAAGCTGAGACATCGACGCAGGTTTTTATTCGGTATAGTAAAACCTGTACAGACGAGAAGGGTTATTTTCTTATAAGGATTCTTACTTTAAGACAAAAAAATATATCTAATGAAATGAGTTTGAAATCAACAGTGTTAAGCCAAATAAAAGCTGCCACACAAAATAAAGTTTAAACTTTGGGATGAATGGGATTAATCATCAGTGAGAATGTGAAATGTAGGAAGCAGCCTGGCAGATGCAAGAATCCTTCACGAGTGACAGGAAGGAAACCTCGCTGCTTGACAAGGCAGCAACACGTCACGGAGCAAAGCTGACATGAGATTTATGCCGCAGCATGTATGAGAAAATATGTGGAGCAGAATAAAGCGGACAAGGCCAGAATATTTTAATAAAGCCAGAAAACACACAGGAGCATTTATTATTCACTGCACTGTGTAAGAAAAGAACAATCATCCTAAATTTAGCTATTATCTGCAGCCTGAAATATGAGTGTGAATATCAAGTAAATACACACACGCACGCACACACGCTGTCTGTCTGTCTGTCCAGATTAGTGAGATCATTGTGCACTAAACAGAGAAAGTTGTCATGTTTCATTTCACAGTTTATCACTGAGTACAGAGACACAGAGACACAAATAATAATGCAACTAATTAGCGAGGTGCAGCTGCTATGCTAATGACTTGTGTTAGGCATATGGCAGCATGAGATTATACTATCGCTCAGTATGGATCAGAGTGTGCGTGACAAGCAGAGACAGACAAACAGAGAGAGAGAGAGGAGAGAGAGAGAGAGAGAGAGAGAGAGAGAGAGAGAGAGAGAGAGAGAGAGGGGGGAGAGAGAGAGAGACAGAGGGGGGAGAGAGCGAGAGAGAGAGAGAGAGAGAGACAGAGACAGGGACATGGGGAGAGAGAGAGAGAGAGAGAGACAGAGACAGAGGGGGGAGAGAGCGAGAGAGAGAGAGACAGAGACAGAGACAGGGACAGAGGGGGGAGAGAGCGAGAGAGAGAGACAGACAGAGAGAGAGAGATTGGGTGCGTGTGTGACAACATGGGAAAGTGTCTCGCATGCTAATTAGCTGAAGGGCTCAATGATCTGCCTGCGACTGCAAAACAGCACCTCAGAGACTTTACTGTGCGTGTCAGAGTGTGGGATGTCCTTGCTGATATCTCTGTTTAGTGTCAGAGAGTAATTAATGTAGTGACATTTCACAAATGATTCCACTTCAAGCTTTGAAAGTCTTGAGCTGATACTTGGAACACATTTTTCTTTCATCCTGGTTTCTTTGTACTCCCTCAAAGCACATTAACAGTCTATCTATTCATCCAGTTGACATTTTACAGCATGCTCTTGGAATCATTGAGCAGGTACACCAATCCACACCCAGACGGTGATCTGTGGGTTTTCACTCAGCCTTGATCTCTTGTCACTCAGATGTCTCCGCCCACAGCTGCTGACTGGTTGTTTATGTTTGTTGCAACAGATTCTAGAAATCCCTTGACGCTGTCAGCTTTCCAGCTGATAGTTGCTGGCAGGCAGGACTCTCTCTCAGAGCCATTCACCTTATCTGAACTGAACCATGAACCTTCTGACTACTAGGTCAGGACTCTGGCGCTTAGCGTGCCACACACATCATATTTGACAGATTTAAAAAAAAAAAAACAACAACAATGAATAAGCTCGTAAACACCAGGCTGAAAAGCATCACTCAAAGTGTGCTTTGCTTCACCTGTGTCTTGGAGTAAATGTTTACATCCAAGGTACATTTTTAACCATGTGGTTACTTTTTCCAAAGTTTGCATTTGCAATTATTGTCGGTAAGTTTGAAAGAGAAAGAAATATACAATTGTATATTATCAGAAAAGGTTAATATTGATATTAATATTAAAGACAAAACAAATAGTTATGAATAAAAACAGACTTCTTCTGTAAGTCAGAAAGGAAGCCTCAGTATCATGTAGAGCAATCTTTGTAAGAACAGGAGGTTTTAGGATAGGTCGGAGTGTTTATGTTTACCCGAGGTCCCAACATCGATCATGAATCTGTTTAAAATGTGAGTCGGATCTGAACACGTGGTATCTGATTCTGTACCCTCGGCCTTGCGTGAGTAAAAACTTTAAGAAACTTAAATCAGCAAATCAATCAATCAATCAATCAATCAATCAATCACCAAACCAATCAATCAATCACCAAATCACCAAACCAATCACAAGCTCTCCTGAGTGAATCAATACAATAAGGGTAACCCAGTGAGCTGGGGACTGAGAGAAAGCATTTCCAAACATCCTAAGATAACAGCTTAGCTTCCTCGATATCTTCAGCTTCTTGTCTTACCTTTCCCTCCCTTCACACCTCTCACTTACCTCCTTTACCTTTTACCGCCTCGTCTGATTGTGTTCATGTTTGTGGTTGACGTGATGCCCTGCCATAGTGTAAAGTCGCCCTGAAGTTCAAACTCCACTTGTTTCCAAATTCTAATGGGATTGCATTTCCACTTGAAGACCAGACAGGAGTGTGTGAGTTCAGCTCTGGCGGCTCACAGGCCGAGGAAGAGAACTCTCTGCTCTGACGCTTCAGCTGCTGCGACTGAAGCTGCTCCGCTCCAACTCTGCTGAAAACATCGTCTCTCAGAGTGTGGGCGGAGACGCGTCGTTGGGTTTGTGGCAAGATTAAAACAGATCCTTGAATTATTTTGGATAATATTGTAGCTCGAGCATTTCAAATCTGTACCAGACAGCCAGGCTGCGTTGAAATCGACTTCTCTTCCGCTGTGGTTACTTTCACATGGGAAGGTTTAGGAGGCCGAGAAGGTTCAAGTTCTGCTGGTCATAAAAAAACTCGACAACTATGCTACTGTGTCACCACATTACAAAAAGGAAATGGCTTTGGTTGTAGGAACATAATGTGGAGGACTGTCTGAGAAAATGACTGTTGCGTAGAGTGTCTGCTGTGCACATGCTCAGCAGCTGGAGGGTGTCTGTCTTGCCTTTAATCTCGGATGTTTAGAGGAACTTTTGCTCCACAGGGTCCTTTAAAACATTGAAAAAGCTTCTTTCCCTCTAGATTCTAATAATAAAATGGTATTATATCTGGCACGCTCATGTGATCACACGATAGAGGATGAGTGTGTTTGCGGTGCTTGATGGTTCGTGAAGTTCCCTACCTGGCGGCAGAGTCTCCAGGCTGTGCGACTTATCATCAGTGTTGTGTGCTTTTCCCCTGCTGGACGAGTCACTGGAGCCCCAATCATCCTAGAAACAAACACAGCAAACAGTCAGAGTCATAGCATGACATAACCAATTTGAAAACAAGTAAACAGAGGCATCAGCTGAGACCAATCTTACAGAATACTAGGAAGGATTTGAATCAGAAGGGTTTGGGTATAAAACAAAAAGAAGGGGAAAGATTGTTCCACAGGAGTGAAATGGAATCAGGTTTTGCTATTAACTTATATTTTCAAGATAAGTACATTACATATTTTATAACTATTGTTTCAGGTTGGTTTTTTTTCCAGAAAAAAAAGCTTTGAGCTTTTTTTTTTTTTTAACAAAGACAGCCCCTCACCCTTCAGTCCCATGATCAGAACAAGGAAATGAGCAATGAAACATGCTGGCCAGCTGTCTCTGGATGGACCGTGGTACAAAGTGACTTCAACAACAGTCACAGCTCAAAGCTGTGACAGCTCAAAAAAGGAATATTTCACCCAGTCTGTCTCAGCAGCTAACTGAGCAGCCCACTCAGGTTTAATCTATTTAGACAACAGGATGTTTACAGATGGGATCGCAAAGCACTTAATCTACAAATCTGTTCATGCAAACATCTCATTTGGCATTCATCCGCGCACACAATGATGCATCCAGAGCCTGAAAATATAAAAACAAACAAATATTTTTCATCCTCAAACATCAACAATGAGCCTGAATCGGAGGCCTGCTCAGTCATTGGGTGAGGTCGTACATTAAACCAGTCATGTTGACGGCCTTCACATTTACTCAGTTGGACAGAGGGCTGAGCCGTCCCTCCTTATGTCCGTCCGTGTTACCATTCAAAGCCACTGGATCAATACACTAGCAGGCTCAGCAATTAGCAACCTTTCATTCCCTGTCCAAGCCCTCGCCCTTGAATTTAGAAAAGTGTCGTCCGGCTGTCTTGTAGCTCTGTGGGTCTCTTTCACCTCCAGCCTCTCCAAAATGCTTTATTGATCTGTTTTCTTTATTGCCTTGGGACAGCCAATAGCAGCGAGACAACTCAAACAACCATAAACAGTGTTTAATGGTTTATTTATACATCTGGAAGGAGAGATAGAAGATACAAGAAGGATTTTCAAGCTGTTTTTTTTTTATGTTTTTTAAAAAAAAACCACTTAGGACTTTGCAAATAGAGCTAAATAACTGCTGTTGTTTTCTGTGACTCTCGCCCTTCACTTCACTCGGTGCCAGCTTTTCCCTTCCTCAGCCGTGTGTCAATCTGTGCTAAAATGATCTCCATTTTACTGTGGCTGAAAGAAGACTAGACCAGCAAACACCCACAACGACAATATAAAATCCTATAGAAAATCAATTTCTGTGTGTTCACAGCAGCCCAGTGTGTTCACTGCCAGGTTGTAATGCTCAGTGTAGGATGAAAGCAGAGCTGGCAGGTTGCTCTCGACAGAAATACAGTTTGACAGCTTCCAAGGAAGAAACAGGACATGATTTCAGGTGAAATAAAGCTCCACATTGGTTCCTTTCTCGTACCGTGTTCGCCTGTTTTGTCTCTGACATTTTACACTTTCTGAAACCCTGACGTTGCTTATTGTCTTTTTTTCCCCCTTCGATGTTTAAAAACCTCTCTTTGAAGGCTTATTTAGAAGAAATAATAAGCCTGAGGAGACTCTTAAGCACCAAAAGGAATGGATGAATAAAGTCGGCATAGTGTCAACTGTCAAAATATTTCACCTGCTGTGAAATACATTTCACAAAGTGGAAAGGGTAGGCCCATACTACTTGTTTGTGATTGGACAAGCAACGTCATCTTGCCCTGCTGAAGGAACTGTGACCAGAAAGATAGAAGAGGAACTTGAGCTAATAACAGAGTATTTCAACAAAGGCCATAATCCACATTTAGTGTGATTCTTGATATGCTTATCACATATATCATCTTTTGGTCATTGATCACCACAGTTGTCAATTAAGAAATGGGATCAATAAAGTATTTATCTACCTACTGAGAATGGGCCTACCTTTTCCAGTTTGTGAAATGTATTTATCAGCAAGTTAAATATATTTTGTAGCAAATGAAATATTTAGACAGTTGACCTTCAGGGCCACTGTACGGTCGTGTTTCTCAGCTGCTCTTTCCATGCCTGGCTGCCTCGAGGTCCACAGTGCAGGGACTGCTACATCTGGAAAACATGTAGTAGTAACCCTATGTCTCTGCCTCTAACAGTTATCTGGGCTCATTTGCAACAACAAACATGCAACGAAGATCAGAGTGGTGGTACGAGACGCCAAAGTGCTCATTTTTACAACAACTCCAAAAGACTTTCTTTACATATTTGATAGGGAGGGATCATGGGATTTGATGTCTTTGTTGTCAAACAACCGGTTATGTCATGATTTATTATGTGGTGTCTCTCTTACTTCCCTAAAAGACAAACACCTAAATGAAACAAACATGGCCTTAAAGCGCCTGTTAGAATTTGGTCTGGTTCTGAAACACATGGGAATGAACACTGATGCCTCTTTATGAACCACTCAAGCAAACAGGACCATCAGCATGAAGACTGACTCTTCCTATTTCAAGATTTATTTTGAATGTTTGAAGCGGCTGCTGGTAGGTGTCATACAAAGTGATTAACAGCATCTGTTTTTTTCGTTTCGTTTGACATTTTTCCAGCGGGAAGATTCTCAGTAAATCGACACATCTGACTCTGAGAAGAAAGCAGCATTAATTTTACACATGTTGATATAAAGTCATCTGAGGGATAAGTGGTACTGCTTTGACCCCAAGGGGGTGCCAAAAAAATAATGCAATATCAAACACTGTTGTTTACTAACAACCAATTCTGCAATTGATGCTCTTCTGCATGTGCTGCAGACAGTAAGAGGAGTTTTATAAAACACCCATCATTGTTTACTGCATCACTGTGCATGTATGAAAAAGTGAAACATTTTTCTGTTTGGATGTAGGTACACAACTGAACATATTTGTGTGTGTGCGCACACACTGACTCCATCCAGCAGCACTTTACAGAGGAGGCCTGCAGCACCCAGCAAGGAGCAGACGTGTATAAAAAGCAGCCCTTAAAAAATGTATCGCTTCATCAACTGACTTCTTCATGACTTCGAAGCTCTGCAAAATTTACAGTCCAGCTGTTAACTTTGTGGAACAAACATGATCCTGCAGAACATTCATAATGATGCACAGCTTCAAAGCAGCAAGTGTTTCGGTGAGCAAAACAACAAACATGGAAATACACTGTTATAACATTCTCACTTAGAGAGTCTAAAGAGTCCAAATGACGTCAAAGACCAGCCATAAAATGCCTGAATTAGCTAGAACAGGGAGGCAGGGGTTCAGTGGTGGAGTTGATCATCTCTTAACCAGGTTGGAGGTTCAATTCCGAGCTCCTGCAGTCACAAGTTAAAGAGTCCTTAGGCAAGACACTAAGCCATGGGCCACTGGCCAATAAAAAAAAAAAAATCCATAATTCATTAAAATATTGACAAATCATCGTCGTCATCACCCACGCCCATCGTAAATGTGAAATATGGTGTTTAATGGAAAGCTGCCTTTACTAGTCTTATTAGGTGCAATGAAAATATTTCATTCATCATGAAAATCTCAGTCTGTCAAAGATCAAGATTAACCTAACAGCCCAAATCCACGCCAAGAGTACCAGCTCCACAGAACTCCAAGAGGCTTACAGTCGACCAGAAAGCTTTTGATGGATTTGATAACAGCTGTTCTCAATCTGCAGCCAGTTTATAGGAGGACTGTTTGAATGACAGTCAGCTGGCTCAACAAGCAACCAAAAATAAAAAACACAAGGACAGCCTGTTGAACATCTCCTGTCGAGGGTGTTAAGCCACTTTAAATACAGTCATATCTCGTTTGCTCTCGAGTGCACACATTCAAAACGTCACTTCGACCAGGTTTTCAAAATGTTTAATATCCTTTTTCTCAACTCTAAATCTAATGCCTACAGCGCTTACATCAAATGATGTAAAATATCCCCAACCTGCTTGAACAAGAGTTCCTGCTGTGCTTATAAATGTCAAACATCGATTTGACGATGTCAGTTCAAAGTTCCATTTATACGTTGTGTTTGAACATCCTCGCTTTCCTTTTCCTTGAAGTCAACAGGACAGTTTCAGGAGCACAAGGTGGCAGAAGGAGGACAGACAAAAAGAGAAATGAAAACTATGGGAGAAATAAGAGTGAGAAGAAGAACAGTATAAAGAGGAGTAAATACAACAATCCAGCTGTGCTCAGTGAAAAAAAACTCCCTGTGATTTATGGGACGATGCTGTCCATAACAGACGAACCAAAACAGAAGCTATAATGAGAACAATGCACTGCTGAAGGACCATTTCACATGAGTTATTAACATATGACTGCTATGAATATGACTTTTCACTGATTGCATCATGATTTAAAGGGTAAGCAGACAGCAGATGTTGCAGAGCTATTTTTAAAACTCTTGTGAATCTTTCAAAACCTCTTAGTGAAAAAGGCCCAACAGCCTGCACCTGCTGTTCATCCAACCAAAACCATGATTGATTAAAACTGTGCAGACACAGTAAGACCTGACAACACAAACATATCAATGCAGCAGATAAATCAATTGGATGATGATTTGTGCATAGAGATCTTCACTAGCAGCTAAACCAATGTTCTGTAAAGTAAGTAATGTGGTTCAGCATAATGTGAAATATACTTACTCTGTTTCTTAAAAATGTTAGATGCTGGTAGTGTGGTGGTTAGTGTGGGCGCTTGATGCACGATGCTATAGTCGTCAAAGCGGGAAGCCCAGGTTCAGATCTGAACTGTGGCTCGTTTCCCGCATGTCCTTCTACAGACTGCCTTATCTTTAAATTAAAGAACAAAAATTAATCTTGAAGATATCACTCCCGCATGTCTGTACAACTAATGAAGCTTTAACTAGAAGCAAGTTAGCTTAGCATTAACTGCAATCTGGATGAGATATTTGGCATGTCTCCCTTTAATGGGGGGTTAAAGGCAGGATACTACAACAAATACAACTTGTTAGTTGTGGTTCACAAGAAAGATGCAGATTCAAATATTTTCACCTTAAAAAGGTCCCATATTCTGCCCTTTTTGGGGTTCATATAAATCGAATTTATGTGTCTAATAAAGTATGTTAACAATCACAAATGTTCGATAAAAGTGTCTGTTTTCATGCATTGCTGCTCCATGCAGGTTTTCTCATCTGCCTGCATTTCTAACGCTCAGAATTTCCACGAAGACGGGGAGGGAGGGAGAGAGAGAGGGAGGGAGAGAGAGAGAGAGAGAGAAGGAAAAAAGGAAGAAAAAAAGCTTCTCAAAGTGTGCCAAGTCTGATCTGATTGGTCGGCCGATCTGCGCTCTCGTAATTGGTCAGTTGTTCGGCTTTGTTCACGGATATTTCGTGCCCCTTTTACCATATTGGGAATGCTACAGTCAGTCTGAGGGGAGCTTGTGCTTGCTACAACGAACCAATGGGCTTGGATCAGTGACATCTTTGTTTTGTGATGTCACAACACACATTTTCAATGAGGGGGGGCTGGGGACCGAGCGTTTCATGCGGCTATTGGTACTGCTAACAGAACAGGACGTAGGAGAAGGACTTTGAATATTTGCCCATAGATGTGCTTGAACATGCACAAGACACCTGGAAAACACTAAAGAGCAGATAAAACCAGTAGAAGGCAGAATATGGGACCTTTAATGCAGAGCCAAGTTAGCTGTCCTCCCCTGAGTGCTGTCTAAGATAAGCTCACAGTCTACTATCTGTAGTTTAAAGGAAGAATATATGACTTCTTTTTTGATCCAGTAGATGTTGCACTTGAGCAACAGAAAGAAACCAAAACAACTTGAGCTGCATTGTTGTGTTAGCATGCTAATGGTAGCGCTGTTTAGTTTGCTCGCAGCCTCACACTGAACGTAAATTTACACTAAATGACCATTAGTGATTTAAATAAGCAGCGAGTAGAGTGAATGTATTCTTCTTTCCTAAAAGAAGTTCCTACTTAAACAGCATTTATACTCAAGGGGATGAGCTGGCCGGGAGTCAAGTTTATGTAAACAAAATGTAGAGAGTGTGTCGCACTCTTTGACTTTACTCATTGTGAACAGTCAGGACTCACAGAGATCTTTTCAGAGGATATACTGCATTTCTGCTATATTTAGGTGTAAAATGTCACATAGTCAGCCTTTCATGTTTGCAATGCAGAAACAAGGTTGGCATTGTACATTTCATGGCTCAGCTTAAATGGCAAACGAGAATGTAAAAGGTAAAGAATGGGAACAGATTCCACATCAAAACCTTTACTCCATCTTTTTGTACCTTTATGAACTAAAATTCCTTCCAGAGACTTTCCAATCACTCCTTTGATTACTCCTTACTTTGATTGACCAGTTGCTGTTTTATTCTACTCTTTTATCTATTTTACCTTTTGTATGTTTGTTTTGCTGTTTCTGTTTTTAACTGTTAAATCGCCTTTTATTGTTGTAAAGCACTTTGTGATCTTTTATCTGTGAAAGGTGCTCTATAAATAATTACTTACTTACTCCTCGATCATATCTCTCTTTCTATCTCTTACGGTTTTCTATTCTTCCCGTCTCTCTCCTCATCGCTATCTTTTCTGCTGTGCCACTTTGACTGCAGGGTCGGTAGTCAAAGTGGGCAGATGGTCATGACACATAGAAATTTAAAAATACACACGCAAACAAACAAAGCACACTCAGAGGAGAGCATTTGATTTATGTCAGACTGAAGAGAACGCTGAATTCATCTGTAAAACACCTCCGTTCAATCTGCACAGTCAGGATATTTCTCTTGTGGTGGCTGCTTTGTTTTCCTGGTAAGAGCCTCCTAACAACTCGACATGGATGTTGCTGTCCCTCTAGTGTGCGTTTATCTCCCTGCTGTGTAGCTGTTTTATGTAGGGCAGAATCAAGATAACTGTAAAGTGTGCAAAAAAAACTTTTGAAGGACTTTCTGTGCCTTTATTGGAAAGATAGGACAGCGGATAGAGATGGGAAAAAAAGCCACAGGTTAGACTCAAACCTGGGCCGTCCGTGTTGAGGACTATAGCCTCCATATATGGAACGCACATTAACCACTGCGCCACCAAAGTCCCAAAAGAGGGGACATTTAAGGCGTTTGTGTTGTGCATGCAGGAACAAGAAACTAAGTTGCCGGTGGTAAAGCAGGACTCAAAGTCAACTAACTGTGATCTTGCAATAAATTTCATTCAGATGTAAAAAATGTAAAGAGTCTAAATCGACTGGATGCACTCTCAAACGCAGCATTTTCTACCTTTTATTCTACTTCAAATGATAAATGTGTCACTGTGTCTTTATATGACCTAAGAGGAAAACATAAAAGAACTGCTTCCCTTTATTTCTCTCCACGACTTTTATATTCTCAGAAAAACTCCACAATTTTATCAAGATGTGAAAGAAACGTGACAGAAAGAAAAGCCATATGCTTTCTGTCAACTCGATTTAACATACAGAACTCAATTTTGAAGCTGCTTTGCTTTGGTTTGAGTCAATTCATTAGTGTGATTGTGTTTTAAAGAGCACTAAGTAGCCTTAATAATCCTTTCTTCTCAACTGAAGGACGTACTGCACAGTTCTTACACTTGCTGCCTTGATAATGGGATAGACTTAAAGCCCCAACAGAGCAGCCCTCTGTGAGAGTGTCTTAACAGCTCGTGTTTGTTTATGTGGGGGTTTGTGAGCGTGAATGCATTAATGTCTCAATCTGGTGATCTGACTTTGAGTCAGTGTGTGGGGTTGATCTCGTCTTGCTCAGGCCTCTCACAGCCTGAGTATAATCCAGAGTAATCTGATCACATCCACTGATAGATTAATTCAAAAGGAGCCAAGAGTTTGCAATCACACACACACACACACACACACACACACACACACACACACACACACACACACACACACACACACACACACACACACACACACACACACACACACACACACACACACACACACACACACACACACACACACACACACACACACACACACACACACACTCTGTTTTTCAACTGTTGCTCCCTGCTCAACAAACTCATTAGTTGCCAAATTAAAGTAAAAACCAGGCTTCCAGCTCTGTGAGGCTACGCTAGACTATGTAGACAGCCAAATGAGCTAGCTAACCTCAGAAATAGCATCAACTCACTCACTGCAACACTCGTAATTACACCCTGGTTCTGCATTGAGGTGCTGTAAAGGTTCGCACAGTGGTAACACTTCAGCCTGACCCAAAGGCCCAACAGTGTATATATCAGAAGAGAAAAACAGTAGTGTGTGTATAACATACGGCCACTTCACTTGGTCCAGGCTTTCACCCGGAGGGCGTCATACAGCCGCTTGTGCTCTTTGTGATTAGTGAGAATGTCCTTCAAGTGGACGGCTAAGGTTCAAATCCCTGTGACAGTCAGCATCTGTCCTCTGAAGTGTCTTTAAGCAGAACAGTGGACACAGCTCAGCACAAGCCATGGTGAGTCTGACTGTTGACCTGCTGAAGGACAGATGAGAGAAACGTTGCCACGGGGGACTCACAGCGATATCATGGATTTTTAAAACAGCACTGGTTGGAAGCGTTAATGAAGGCAAACTCTTCCTGGATAGACGACTGAGGCGATTCAAACAAAAGATGTATTTTAGCATTATCCTACATGAGAAGGACTGGAAGTCACTGCAGCCTGTCTGATCTGATAAACATCAAAAATGTCAAAACAATGACTTCACTTGGAGCCGGGTGCCAGGCTGCTCTTAATATCTCCAGACTTAACCTGGAAACAAACGGGCAGTTAACACAAGCTCAAGAAAGAATGGGGTTGATAAACAAAAAGCACAGAAGAAGAGCGAGGAGTAAGACGAACCCTTACAACTTAACATCATGCTACGTGGACAGGTTTCACTCCTCTTAGTGTTCAGAATAATTTCCTTGCAGGAAATGTTCATCAAACAATCGGACCTCAAAGCTCTGTGTCTGCAGCTCTTAGTGCTGAAGTAGTTCAACACTGAGCACAACTGCAATTCTAACATGATCGAGCCATGCAGTAATTCATGTTCAACATGTTTGTCAAGCATGTAAGCATTTAGGATTTTCTGATTAGCACTAAGCACAGTAAAACTCACATGAGTTAGCAGGTTTGTCGCATTTACTGAAAACACACACAAAAAAAAAAATCAAAGTGAAAAAGCACTGAGCATTAATATTTGAACAACATATTTTGAATATTTAAGGTAGTTACAAATATACAGATATTTTCCTGCTAGCATGGCTACAAACAGAACAATGAGTGCTCCTGAAAAGACAGTTCAGGAAATCAAACAGAATCATACGAAACGTACACAGCTGTACAAAGAAGCAGCTAACGAGCTCGAGGGAGATTTCCATTTCTATGACTGAAGTTTTTAAATCGCAGCCTTGTGTGGATGTGAATGAGTCTGTCACAAGACCAATCAGCGGAGACAATGAGCACTGTGTCTGCTCAAGAAAACAACAACTTTTTTTCCCCCCCATCCTCTTTGTCTCCCCCTTCTCCCAATAGACGAGCAGGGACATGTAAATGAGGTTATGGTATGTATGTGAGTGTCTCAGTGTTCATACGGCTGACGGGGGGGGGGGGGGGGGGGGGGGGGGCGCTCCCTGTGGTGATGCTTTCCTCTTCAGCTCACAGTGAAGGTTGTTTATCCAGAGGAACAAAAAAAAAAATCTAGGATAATAAGTCATATTTTTTCACTCTTCGTCTTTAATCACAGCACTGTGTCCTCAGGCCACACACACACACACACACACACACACACACACACACTTTTTGTCTGCAGGCAGGAGCTGAGCATGAAAGGAGTGAACGGAGAGAAAGAGCATCTCTTCAGAAACAGTCATGACTGGGATGTCATTACACAGAGGAGGAGAGGGGGTTAGATAAGGAGAGAGGAGGCAAACAGAAGACTTTGACATTTGTGGTCATTTTGTTTCGCCTCGCAGCAGGACTTTCCAGTAATACCGTTTTTAGCGTTCAATCTGCTGAAACTAAATTTATTTTTTGCCTCTAGAGCAGCAAACTTTGGAATAAAACTGTCAAATTACGTGCAACTGAACTTTTCAACCCGGACACCCCTTTTTTTCCATTTCTCTCATCTCAATTTGATTTTTATGCATCTCCTCTCCTCCTCTGATCATTAATCCATGTGTTCTCTGTACTCCTTCTTCTCTCCAACGTGCTGGGAGAAGAAGCTGTTGAAGCATGGCAGTAAAAAAACTTTGGGTTAAAGCTTCAACATGCCAGCTTTTGAGGCTTGATTTGTGATTTATTTTTTATCTCATTTAACTGCGCGGTAAATAGTGATGCAGGCAAATATCGTGTTGAAACATTTAAACACATGACTGATTAAACACACACGCTAACATCCACGTAGAAGAGGCAACAATTAAAGAAGTCAACAAACACCTGGTGGCAGAGAAAAGGACGCATATGATCCTTGACCTGACGTCTAGTGATTTCTCCACTTAGCTACAGCATCTGGATAAAACAACATTCACGAGGAAAGTGACAGGATGGTGGCGGTGATGTTGCTCACTGCAGGTTCTTATCAGCATGTTTCTTCTTCTACAGTTGCACACACTGTGTGGTGACCGTACACACACACACACACACACACACACACACACACACACACACACACACACACACACACACACACACACACACACACACACACACACACACACACACACACACACACACACACACACACACACACACACACACACACACACACACACACACACACACACACACACACACACACACACACACACACACACACACACACACACACGAAAGAGCAATCCATTTCCCCTCATGTGCATTTTCAAAAAATCTCTTCATGCTCATCGATATACTTTCACAGGGAGCACGCTGAGTCGTTAGCCCTATTCAGACTAAACAACGATATTTACATCCCTGTGACACAGAGGTGTAAGGAGGTGTAAGGAAGGTTGCAGTGCTTCTGCAACACCGCAATGTGATGAAAAAAATAACACCGCCGTGGAATCAATATGAATGTATACAGACATGATGACGGCTGAGCATTGTTACAGCACTTTGACAGAAATACAGTCTGAAAAAACGCTATTGTATTTGTCAGAGCGAATTGAACAGAGGAAACCTTTGAAACGGTCTAATCAGATGTCAATGTTCGGGCGCTTGGCTTCTGCAAATATGAATGATGATTTAAAGATTCACAAAGAACCCATTCCCAGGAAAATACCTCGACTGTCTGTGTCTTAAGGGGTTGAACTGGGACATTTCGGAATATAAAAATGTAAAGGACTCCAACAAAACAAAACAAAGACACTGACACATAGTCATTGTCAACAAGGCTGTCAAGTATATCAGAAAAGCACAGTACGAGCTCATTCACTGTTTACTATAAGGGGAGCAGAACCCCTATGGAGAACCGCACAGTGTTTGTGTGGTTTGAGTTCTAAAGTGCCTTTTAAAGAAATCCTTTATTGTTCAGAATACAGTTCTCTCCAACTGAATATGTTAGTTTAAAAACAACAACAAAAGGAGCTATATTTAA
This sequence comes from Symphodus melops, assembly GCF_947650265.1. Taxonomy (NCBI): domain Eukaryota; kingdom Metazoa; phylum Chordata; class Actinopteri; order Labriformes; family Labridae; genus Symphodus; species Symphodus melops. The sequence goes on along the minus strand of NC_136693.1, from coordinate 19,816,568 downwards.
AATCACTAACTTCCTTAATACGTCAAGTGTCTGCCAAAATACGAGCAATCCATTTTAAGATTGAATGGACTTGAATTACATGAGGCCGGTTTTGAAATCTAATGAAAAATGTTTGTCTATACATCAGTAGTAATTTAGTAGTTTAGCGGACAGGAATAAAGTGGCAGCCAGAGCATCTCAAGTAACTCGGCTGACAACATTTTTTATGTTAAAGATGACAGAAGTGTGTGACCGAGGAGAAAAGCGATCCAAACATCACAGGAGTATCAGGGGTGTGTCAGAAGCTCCCAGCTCTGCTTCAAACACGTGTAGGAACTCATTAGGTGATGTGTAAGTGGAAGGATTTTCCTTGGTATAAAAACTCAAAACAGGGGGGGGGGGAAGAGAGAGAGAGAGAGAGAGAACAACAAAAAGTGGGGATGGGAGCTGTTTGTAAAATCCACAAGACTTCAACCCTGAAACTGGCTTGCCTTGACTTGGTGAAGAATTCGGACTTCAGTAAACTGTGACAAGTCTCACCAGGGTGTGTGTTTGTGCTTATATTCATTTGTGTTTTCTGTGTGTATCTGTATGCCAGAGAGCGAGCGAGCGGGCGAGCAAGAGAGAGAGAGAGAGAGAGAGAGAGACCACGAGGGAGAGACTAGGGGGATGTGAGATGGCTCAATGGAGCAATTGTGTCTGCTGGCTTTCTTCCCAAAACCCCATCTGCATCCTTCACACTCTCTCTCTCTCTCTCTCTCTCACACACACACACACACACACACACACACACACATTCCCATACACAGACGAACTCCAATCTGAAGAGAGTCCGACACACACACGCACACAAGATCAAACTAATTATCTTCAGTTTGTGAGCTTTGTTTAATGAGAGCCGAGCTGGTGTAACATCTGAATCTGCTCCAATGAAGATAAGCCTGTTTACTATTATCTCTTCTTCTCTTCTCATGCTCAGACACAGAAGTGGTTTGCAGGTAGGTCACACAATTCTGCTTCAAACGCTGCCGTCCCAAGATGACATACTGCACTTGCAGCAGAACACATCCAAGTGGAAAATATTTCACAGGGCTAAAATCAAGACGAAGGTATTTGAGTTTAGTAATCCTCCAGCTGCAGCGTGAATCTCTCGGTTCAGAAACTTGTATCATGCTTATCTGGTTTGGTTCGATACAAGTTGGGCTTATTGAACTCTTTTTGTCTTTGTGTGTGTAGTTTTCCCTTCAGGGTTCAAAACAGTAAAATATTAAAATACAAAATGCTGTTGTGGTAATATAAAAAAAAAAAATTCAAAAAACAATTCAGGACATGTTTCCCCTGACCCTAACCCATGTTTCTTTAGAGCCACACTCGGTTAAGTGTGTTACCACAGTTTTGGATCTGATACCCGACTTATCTAAAATGCCTCGTTTATTTAAAATTATAAAAAAAAATGTCTTAAAATGTCTTTTAATTCAGTTTTATTTGATATTATTTCTCAGTTTGTGGCTACATCTAGAAATGTTCCTATTCTTGCTCTACAGCAGAGATAGTTCTCGTTTGACTTTGTCGTCTGTTTTTAAATTGATAAAGATTTCTGGAACACTCAAAGGTAAAGTCAGAGCTATAAGAACAACTGAAGGCGACGTGGCAGCTGTTTGTCAGGGGAAGAACAGATAAAACAATGAACAACAATTTTAAAAAAGAGAGACAAACATAACATTAAGAGCACAACATAAAGGCAAAATAATGCCGAGCATAAACGGTCATAAATATTATCAAGTGCTGGTGTTATGCCTACCTGCCTACCATGGTGGCACAACAAGCCTGAAAAGTCACCTGAATGCTGTAAGTAGCAACACTACAGAGTACGCTTTTATAATAATACACACATGCTGTATTACAAAGTGATGTACAAGAAGGCACGGTTAGTCCTGGTGCAGTGTGATCGCACCCTTATTGAGCTGCCACCGCCAGATATTTGACTGTTCATTGTTGATAACTACTGAATATCTGGAGCCAAAAAATGATATTGAACAGCCAATTATACACTAGAAAAATAATTATTCTGCTTAGACCAGATTATTTTCATTACCCACAAATCTCCTGATTATTTTTTATATCAATGGACTGTTTAACTTTCCAGAAGTCAAAAGGATTACAAAGTGATATAATTGACTAATATAAAGAATCAAACAATAATGAAGGATTAACATGATCTAAATCCCTGAAACAGTGCACCCTTAATGTACTCCTTTATAACATGTGTTCATCTGTCTCGGGTCAGTCAGTGACGGTTCAACAGAAACAATACACAGAGCTCAGGTTCATGGTGTCATGGTGTCCCTTACATCTTGTGTTGGAGTTATAATGATGGCTCTGGACACACACACAGAAGTCTTTTCATGTTTGGTGAGAAGGGTCAGAGACAGGGCCCTCTGTGTTGCTGTTCAGAAGGATATGAAAGAACATGAAAAAGGCGGCGACAAAAAAAAAAAAATGAGAAAGAATGCAAACGTGGAAGCTGGAGAGTTGATTCACTGTTGTTGACAGAAGCAGAGACAGAAGAGTGAAAAACAAGCGGGCTGAGAGATGAACAAGAGATGCGGAGCATTGAGACGAGACACCCGACCCAGGTCATCTCTGTGGTCAAGCAACTTTGTGTTTTCAGCCGTCTCTCTGTTTTTATACGATTCTTCAAGTGCCAACTGAGTAGCTCCCAGTGGAGCTTATAAGAGACCCCACCTGAAGGTATACAATGAGGAAATAACTCACCGAGCTTAACACTTTCATGTTAAACTGCTAGTAATTAATTTTTTTTTAAATGTCATTATTTGAAATGCTGGTTAGGATGATTCTGCAGTGGGAGAGCTGGTAATTCCCCTCTGAGAGTCGGTGGGGGAATTAATTTGAGCAAATGGCTCCAGATAATGGGAAAAGTCCATTTTCAGGAGAGAGGGAACGGCACTGCGAGAGACACCGAGTGAGGGAACTACGAAACAAGACGAGAGGGAGCGGAGCGGAAAGGTTGGGAGGATGAAGCTGTGGGGGAGAGCGAGTGAAGTGCTGAATCATCCGAGTGTGTCAGCAGAGGGGGGGGAGGGGGGGGGAGAAGTAGGCCAGGGCGGTGGGTTGCAGAGGGTGGGGATGGTTTAGTTGTAGAAACTCTTTCATCAGCCACTTGCTTCCTCTCTTTTCTTTCATTGCACCCCTCTCTTCCTCTCGGCCTTTTTAAAAGCCCCCCCCCCTTCTCTTCACTGCTAACAGTAAATGATTGTCCCTGACTCGACCACAGCGGCGGTCTGTGATTACTAGAACCCGAAATGTTCCTTCTTGCTTTAAGACATATCTTCATGCTTTCATTACGTTCTTTATTACGAGAAAATGATTGTGATTTGAGAAAATTACAGCTCCTGGTGTTCCTAAAGGAGAATATGATGGAGAATATAATGAGGGGGTTTGCTCTAAAAAAGATCAAAGTGAAAAGAAGCCTCAGCTGGATTTGTATGAAGTTACAGTAAGAACCTTTAAGAGACCATGCTGAGGTCATGAACGTTACTGATAGACTCTTAAAATCTAGGACAAAACCTCTCATACTACAAGTGTGTGTGTGTGTGTGTGTGTATGTGTATGTGTATGTGTATGTGTATGTGTGTGTGTGTGTGTGTGTGTGTGTGTGTGTGTGTGTGTGTGTGTGTGTGTGCAAAGAGGAGCTTTAAGCCTCTAAATACTTTCTTTCCCATACAAGGAGAAAACTGTTCTGTAAGTCAGCAGGGGGAAGGTGTGTGTTTTTGTCAATGGGTATCATGTGTGGATGTGAGCAGCCATAGTGGAGGTGGGTCATGTTTGTGTATACTGCTCTGAGTGTGTGTTTAGACTGAACCAAAGCCACGATTTCTTCAGTCAGCTGCCTCCACATGATGTCCTGTGTGTGCGCTGCATACAGACCTTTCCATAAAGATTCAAAACCACACGTACACAATACAAATTGATCTGCTGTATTCCTGCGTTTTCTACAGTAAGCGTGTGTGTAAGAGCTGATTTTCACTCAAACTGTCGGACAAACTGTGGTGGACACGCTCCTCCTAAACATCATTTGTCCTTGGCAAAATACCAATAACTCCCTCAAAGCTTAGGATACACAACATGCTAGGAATTAAGCCACTGATGACATCAGCAGAACAAATGTCATGTCCTTTTATTCACAATATTAAGTGGGATTGACTCGGTGACAGATATTAACAAGTTGTAAAATAAGTCAATGAATCCTGCAGTTTGAGATCCTGAAAAATCAAGTCATTTTGAAAAGTTTAAAGTGTTGTACTTTCATAAACTTGTCACCTAACGGGCCCACGAAAGTATGATCTATCTACTCTGAAGCAGAGTCAGACGTAGTCCAGATTAAAGTTCTGAACACGTGATCAGCGACACTAGAAAAAAAAAACAGTTCCTCCAACTCCCATGATGCATCTCAAACCTTACGGAGTCTTTCTGTGTGGTACTCACTCACATCTGTAAGACTACAAACCTCCCGTTTGTAACTTTCCCGTCTAGCTTTTTGTCACCAGTCTATCGTTTCTAAGCGTGAGCGAAGATAACCAAGATGACATCACTACGACATCAGACAAACACCTCCGACGCCAGAGAGCCCATAAAAAAACGGTTTCCACCGTATAAGTCAACTGATCTTTCAGTTCATAAATGTTGCTAACCGTTCTCAGGATATACCTTTTTTTTTTGTATGTTTTGAATAAAAATACTTCCAATGCATTTTTGATCAGTTCCTGTTGGATCCCTGCTGCAGCGCTGCCTCTGTGTTTGTGGCTGACTGTTTATGTTAGGACACTGAGAGCCCACACAGCCTTAAGGTGGTAAATGATCCAGGATCACGACAACATCTTAGATAATCTAAAAATTCACAGACATGTTCAACGTGCTGAACTACAGAAGGCGAGCAGATGTGAGACTCTTAACAAAGGCTATAATTACAAACTCTCACTGTCACTCTGTTCCTTTTCTGACACACACAGCAGAATTACTTCTGTAAGGGGATACAGGCTCTTTGAAACAAATTGCTACTCTCATCACGCTGCTCTCCCGAGGGAAATGAATACATCTCATTTTAAGTTATGACACATAGTTCAATAAACAGGCAGTGACATATTACAGACCTGAAGCAAAACATATTTATAAACTGGACTGATTGTGTGTACAGCTTTTGGATATGTTGCCAAAGATATTTGGCCATGCTGATGTCTACAGGCTATTAAGAGTCCTCATCATTACTTTAAATGTGTGAAGGCCTCATAAAGTCCGAAAAACAAACTGAAGCAGATGGCGTCTATCTGATCATATACTGTAGATCGCTTCTTTTTACAGTCTATGATTCTTTCTTACACACTGTACTTTTACTTTTGTTCCCTTTAAACGGCTATGACCTCTCATGCAGGCGTTTCTTAACAGATCAACAATCTTTAAGCTGAAAGTATCCCCGCAAACAGTTAATAGCCTCTTTCACACCTGCACTGCACTTCTGAAAATACCCTGTTATGTTAAGGGGGGGGGGGGGGGCGCCTTTGTCAACACAGAATTCAAGAACATTCGCTGCAAGCGATCTTCATGCACATGATGAAGCTGCTTAATATGCTTAATATTTCTGTTTGCCAGTTTGCTCTTTTCCACTATTTTTTATCTGATTACACATTGCATCATTATAAAGGAAAAAAAAAAAGTGTATTGCGTCAGCTCTGTTGATTCATTGACCACCTTAGCCGGACATTTCTCTCCTCCGATTGTCTTTTCAGAACTTGTTGAACGTTTTCCTTTTTGATTCTTTTCCACTGTTAAGCATCTCTACAGCGAGTATCGTCTGCTGTCCCGAGTACACGTAGGATCGTATGAAATCACATGAGGTGGTACGATCGCTTCTCGTGATCCATGAGATGATCCTCACAATCTTCTGTATAATAACTGTATTTATATAGGACTTTGTGCAACATGTTACAAAGCGCTTCACAATTAAAACGAGTAAAGACTTGAACAAATAAATACACAATGGCCATGAAAAATAAAAACAAATAATTAGGCAAACAAACTAAAACAAGTTTTGTTGCCATGTTGCCAATTTTAGAAAAGAGAAATGATCTCCATGTGAACAAAATGCAGAACAACCTTCACATCTTTTTGGATTGGAATCATCTAAAGAGCTCGGATGAGACCAGCGTTACTCACTACAGTATGCTAATGCTAATTCAGTAGATAACTAATGAAATATTTAAAACATGTTTCCTCTCCACTCCAACTCACAAAAGGTAACCAGTGTGTTTGTAAATGTACCCTTTGGGCTGCATGTTTGTGCTTCATTTCCCTTGTGGGTGTTGTGTTTTCATAGCTGGGCTTGTTTGTAGAACACGTACATCTTAACTTATTAAAGCTGTGAGAGGAGATGACTTCATGAACATGCAGGAAAAGTTCCTTTTTCAAGTTCAGCTACAGATGATTTACACGCAGCTATAGTGCAGCCTTGTTCCTCAGCTCGAGTCCTTTGTCTCTGTTTGTTTTAACCTTGTGCATGAATTGGGGTTGGGAATGCCGATTGCTTTTAGTCTGAAATATAAAGCACTTTGTGCCATATTTTTGTTAAATGAAGAGTGCTACAAAGTACAGTCTTTAACTGAGCGAGAGCAACAGAGGTTTAATTTTCCATTTTTAATAGCTGCTCATTTACAAACTGTGAGAAGAGCGAGTAATTGTAGTGAGTAATGTGTTAACAGAAACAGCAAAGATATTACTCCAGGCATAATTCAAATTCCCTGACGCCACAGTGTTGATCCCACTCCTACCACTACAGTTTTAAAATGTTCATCTTTTCTAAGTCTGTTCATACATTTCTATTGAGCCAGCTGACATGAGCAGTGTCTGTCACCGTGTATGGCTGCAGATTCTTGTGCTTCAGCAGTTAAACATTCTCATTCAATCATTCACAGGGTTGTTGGAAAGTAACCTCTGCCCTGAGAAAAGATGGCATGCTCTGAGGTGAACATGTTGTTAATGAACGGCAGCAGGAGGACGAGTGACTGACTGGAGAAGAGAAGGAGGCAGAGGAGTGAGACAGGCCACGTCAGGAACAAACTCAGCTGACAGACAGTAAGGAAAGGAAAATTAATCAGACAGCCTAACTATCCAACAAAGAGAACCTTATTCAATATACAAGTACTCCAACTGTTTTTCCCAGAACTTGCTGTGAGCTGGCAGTACCTGTGTCTGTAAACTGTACGGTAGCAGCAGACTTGGCTCATTCTCCAACATGACGTTAGACACAGAGCATAATGACAAGCAGCAAGGAAAGGCATGAAGCAACTAATTTCAAACAACCGAAGGCATTTCAGCCCCTTGATGGGGTCTGACACAATCACATCTGTTTTTAGTCCCACCCCGCCAAAAGCATAGATAAATTAAAGTTACCTCTTTAAGGCAGGAGCGCACCAAAAGTCGTGCGGGCCTGCTGGCCAAAAAGCTCAGGATATTTCTCCCGCTGAGAAGGTGGTTTGTAAAAACTGCAAGGAAGGGCCCAAAATGGGTCACAGGCCTGCTTTAGGTTGGTCTGAACATGACGACAACTTTTTCAGAATTTTCCCCTCAGGTGACAAGTTCGAGCAGACTGCAGGAGAACAAACAAACTAAATAATGAAAAAGAAAATAAATAGCGTGAGAATGCAAGTATACGTAACAACAGAGGAAAAGTCTATTTGTGCAAGACAAAAAAAAAAGCAACGACAGCAAATAACCAGGGGAAAAGAGACCACAGAGGGAAGAGAGTGCATTACCATCTGGTGTGGAGAGTTACAGAAGAGTTACACATCATCACATGGTGAAATATAACCCGAGTCAAATGACCAAACATCCCTAAACAAACACAATGACAATGTTAACCCAAGACCCAACTTAAATAGTTCAAGCTTTTCAGGACAATGACATTCAAAACAATAGACACAGAATCTTTATTCATATTCTAGTGTTCAGTCATCTGCAGGCAGAAGTCACTGCTGTCACGAGCAGTTTTCATCGGCTGTTGATAAGCCAGCTAATTAGGCTAAGGTGTTGTTCTTCTTAATGTTTCAAGCTGAACTGTTTTAAAACACGAATCTCTAAACATAATGACTGCTAATAACAAGCGTTAAGTCCATTGGAACATGTTTCAACATGTTTGGTGAAAAGAAGACATGGATATAGCATGCTAGCAGCAGGTTAAATAATGGCAGCTGATGTCCTGTATACTGGTAAACTGGTGCATGTATGGTGTTAATTTTGGACTATTAAGCAAAATAAAAGTAAGATAACATGAAATAGTCAGTAGTTGGCTGGTTATCATAATGTATTTAACCAGGATGGTCCCACCAAGATCAAGAACCAACAGAGACCTGGCCAAGACAGTCAGCAGCAAAAACACAACGTTAGCATAACATGCTAGTCTTTGTAGCTTACATCAGCACAGACAAACACACTTTGTTCACACGTTGTTAGTGTTAAGGGGAGGATTTGATAAATGGTCATTTTATATTCTAGCAGAAACATACAATCCTCAACACATTTCCTAGTAAAGAAGTGAGGCTTAAATTGTTTTCTTGCAGCCTCCCTGACAGGAATGCTGTCAGGGAGGCTGCACCTGATGGGTGCAGCATCTTATTCCGAGTAACAAAGGTTTTCATACCATAAATGTCTGTATATGAACCCATACTGAACAATTACATCTGGCAGAGACTGTAGAGTACTGAGGCAGCTGAACCAGACGGTAATTGACAAGACTCATTACATATAAACCTTCTAATGACAGGAACCCTAGACGAGGGTTTCTGTTCAAATTAAGGGTTCATGCTCAAAGACAGGAATACTCTACATTCATGTTAAATATTTAAATGCAGCCCTCTGTTTCTGCACAATCACCATCCTGTATGGCGTGCTTCTCCCGTGACAGAAGGAGAAGTACGCCATACAGTAGCAGTCTGTTCCAAATACCACAGACTCTTTGCAGTCTCAGGAGTCTTTTTTTGGAGAATGATGGATTTTCAGGCTTTTTCCCTTCTGAATTTCAACGACTTGGAAAAAAGAAGTTCTATTTGTGCTACCTCTTCAGAGCCATCCAACACAGACACCGCTATTTAACTTGAGGGAAAGACTGGGAAAAGGATTGTGTTGTGTAAAATTGAGGTTAATAATAGGTTGATAAACTCAGAATAGTCTGAGAGACGTGTCCCAGAGAGTTGAGACCAGCCCACAGGAGAAGTCTGACCATTTCAGTCCTTTGTTTCAGACCTCTTTATACATACATATATACATATATATATAATCATATGCTTCTCTGACAGCCTGTTGATACAGACATCCAGTCTGTTGTGAGTATATAATTGTCATTTCAGTTTCCAGTTATTCTGACTTTGGATTAATCTTTTAGTCATTCAAACAGTCAAACAACCAGCCTGTCACTGAGTCATTTACTCTGATTATTAAACTAGGATAAGCCAGCACAGGCGAGTCAGCAGTTTTCCTTCCTGAAACTCGTGAGACAAACTGTAAAAAGACTCTTTACAAGTTTCCTCTTCTTTAACAGTTTTTCCTATAGCATTACAACCTTTGTTGTGGACTTTGGACTTGTTGGGGGTTCATCGTGCTATAACAGTGTGTGGGGTCCTGAGCAGCAGCAGGAGTAAGTCATTAAGTGGGCCAACATCACATGTACACTTTACATTCAATAATTTCCAACACAAATTCATCAACCGCCCTAAATGAGTTTTTTTTATTGTCTTTTGTTACACCAATGTTATCAACCTGCTTTTTCTTTTCTTCTTAAGTTATTATTACACAGAGTTAAGATATGCAACCTCCAGAGAGCCGAACTGAGACTTGTTCAGTAGAGATAGCCACAGCTGGTTTTATTTATTTTTTACATGCCGACACCAGAACCACAGTCATCTTAAATACCACCACATTGGGGCGGCAGTAGCTCAGTTCGTAGAGATTTGAGTTGTCCCGATGCGGACTGAAATAAATAAATCCTTCCGGTTATTATGGGATTGCATTAATGGCTAGAAAAGTTTAATTGGTGTCACAGTGAAATAAGCCCCTTAACGAGTTGGGAAATAAAACATCTTAATATTCAAACATTTGATTGGATATGTTGTGAGTACCTGTGTCTTAACGAGTATCTGAATTTATGGCCTTTAACCACCTTATTATAACTTCTATAATTTAATGTTATTTCCTCCTTCACAACAATGTAACTCATGTAAGATAACAACGACCTTGACCTTTGACCACTAAAATCGAGTCAAATCATCCAAGAGTTCAAGCGGATGTTTATCCCTAATCCAAAGAAATTCCTTCAAGGCAATCTTGAGATAACTCAGGTGCTCATTGGCAAAGGGCCATAGAAGAATTAGTCTGTTTTAAAAAAAAAGAAAACGGTATCAGCCCTTTCAGGCCTTCATCAATATCAATGAGCAGTGAGTTAGAGGTACAGTGAGAGCTGAACATTTAAACGACGTTAAAGACAACAAAAGGACAAAATAAATGCCATAATTAGAGCGAGGGATAAATTAAGAAAACATCTTAAAAGATAAAGAGCCACTTTAATATTTGGTTTCAGACAGTAGTCAGTGTGTAGGAAACAATGTTTTTGATGGATTCAGTCTTTATTGAGCAGCTGAAAACAAACGCTGGTTCATTATTGAAAAAAAACCCAACATGATGTAATGCGGGGTGAGAAATTAACACCTCCCACCAGACCACTGTTGAAAAATCTATCCACCCACCACTTTGGCGAATAGCCACACATTATTGGGACAACTCTTCCAAAAATCAGCTGCAGAGTTCAGACACAGAGAGGCTTTTGTCATTCTGATAATGACGCTGTTCGGTATGCAACACATGAAATACAGGAATACCAGGAATATCCTGGTTAGCAATGTATGGGTCATATTGTTAAAATAAGGTCATATCTAAAATGTCTATAAATGAATGAACTTGGAAAGGTATGTCTGGATTTTCACTGACTGTGCCAGCTAAATACCATTACCTTAAAAACCTTTAAAAAAAATGGCTTCTAAAAGATACTTGTTGTGCATTTGCTAAATAATGCCAAAAACTGCTAAAAATATATATTTCGGAAAAGAAAAGGAGGACAAGGGTCTGCATCTCATTCAAGGTGGATATCAGCATCAGGATTCTGCGACCTAAATGTGACAGAGCCTCACACATCGACCGTGAATGTTTCAGGATGGAGTGGGAGGCCAGGATGACAGTTTCATGTACCTCAAGCCGCCCTGCGTTAAATTCGTTCTGAAAGTCGACAGCAACAAACAGCTTAGAGCTATGCAGATGGAAAATCCCGAAAGAGATTTAGAATCCTTTAAAACACAGACACGCTCTTTACAGATATGAACAAAGTATACAAGCAATGCTTTAAAAAGCCTCGATCAAAGTTAATTAGATCACAGCACCAACTATACATGGGTAGGGCTAAAGTCTTAAACTGCTGTTTAACGAGAGTGCCCATAACGCTATCAGAATCCTTTGGGTTTATTGTACAGCACTACCTGCAGCTGCAATACATATACTATCTATTTCAGTTTGTAGCTCAATCTGTGGAAAAATTAAACATTTTAACGGCTGTCTCTTTTTTTCATTTTCTGATATTTCATTTGAATAATTCTGCCAATCCTTAAACAAAAACATGCCAAAACAACAGAGCTGCATCATTTCCATTACAGCATTACCCAGTCAAGTAGCAGTGACTGTAAATACACCAATTCAATGCCATGGATTTTGGAGGAATGTTATACCTGTGGTTGAAAGTCTTTCCCACAATCATTTCATAGTCAAACATCACAGCCACCTGCACTTCCCATCAGGCCTATTTGAATAATTTTCACAGATAAGCGCTGAGTTGACCGTTTACAGCTTCACTGTGAGGTTTTTCCGACGTCAGTGTGGGAACACAGCTACAATAGTTTGCCTCTCAGTGACAAACTGAATAAAAGAGGCTGCTCTGTTTTCTGTTTGGTGTCTGAATAAAAAACAGATCTTTGAAAAGCTCTCATATCAGCGCTGGTTGCATGAACAATAGATACCGTCCCCTCTTTCTACTTTTTCCATGAATGCTCAGACATCTGCCAAGGAAGAAATCAACCCAAGGAGAAAATAATCCAGTCTGAAGCACACTCACAGATGCACCATGCGGTTGTGTTTAACCACAATGAACATACCATCCAGAGTGGTGGATACGAAGAAAGAAAGAATAAACACAGTGAAATAAAAACTGGATTTCTCATGTCAAAGATCATGATGGAAAACGATCTGTTGGAGGATGAATGACAGTTTGATATAAACATACATATTTTGTATACACCTACCTCTGTAGAGCTATTAACTAAACACTTTGCCTTTATTCATGGCAATGTATCAGTCTTTCTCTAAACAGGAGCCTGTCTGTCACGGCTGACAGATGAAAAGCAGGCCGTCTTTCTGGTGGGGGGAAAAAAGACCTGCCAAATCTGACACAACCCATCCTTCCACTGATTGGATGAAGCCCTCAGGGAGTGCACCGAACACTGAAGCCAATTTACACAGTGGCAAAACTTGGCATCTTACAGCATCATGTGATGCCATTGGGCCCAAAACATTTTTTCCATATTCAATAAAATAACCTGGGATCACACAAAATAATGTAGAATGAAATGCTGGATTAACCTTGAACATAGCATAACTGGATTATCACTGCAGCTAGCTAGCAAAATATGCTAATAACTATCTTATATTAGAAGGTAAAGAAGCTGTATTTCATTTATTCATGACAGTTTTATTCTTGTGTTTGTTGTTTTCACAAGGCTAAAAATTCATTCTAAATTCAGAAAATAACGCTTAATATTTAATACCAAACGTGCTAAATTTTCAACATGTTGAAATGCTGTTTGGGGGAGGGGTTTAGCAGCTTCTTCGTTCCTGACATCAAAGAGGAAAATCTGGAAGGGATAAAACAGAAACAACTTCTTTCACTCCACACACACACACACACACACACACACAACAGAATGATGCGTCTCTCCTGGGAATGCTAAGAAGTTGTGTAACTCTAATGTGACCGTGACGCAGTTTCTTGGTTCAAAGACTGTTTTTATTTAGCTATCCTCTAAGTGAATAATTTCTCAAGAACAAAACAACTGACACATCTGCAGCTGCTTTATGTCTCAGTTTACACTCTGTATCATGCCAAATCCGTGAGAAATGATCATTACTTTCACACACACAATCAATAGTTCAACCAAAAAGTGTAACTGTAAAAACTGTATACTCGTCGACAACTGGCATCCACAGCTTAATTCAAGCCTTTATTGATTCAGTCAGTGTTTGCTCGGTGGGAGTGCATTCAGTGAGTAAGAAATAAAGGATGCTTCCTGGCTTAAATTACACTGTATTCTTGTTATAAACATATCAAACTGCTGTGGCCTCAAGTGGATTTGAACCACAGGTGTGTTAGCTTAAGGACTGTTCTGTAGTTACACAACAGCAGGAACTCGAACATATGTGACATTTGTATCAGTTCAAACAGTGTGTGTGTGTGTGTGTGTGTGTGTGTGTGTGTGTGTGTTTGCAAAAGCCTGCATACAATGCAGAGATATGACCTTAAAGATTACAGATGCACTGCAGGGGCTGTGATGAGGGCTGCTCAACCTCATCCAACCAACATTATAATATACATCAATATTGCTAAATCATGTCACTCTCACCCTCACTGAGAGTGACATGCAACCACTCAGTAATAGTTTCTGCAGAACGTGCCGAGCCAGGTCATTCACAATACCGTCGATGATAGTATGATTAAAAAGCGAGGATTGGTGCATTCGCGGACACGCAGAACCTGAGAACAGCAAAAGGTGCTGATAACAGTGGCCGAAGCCTTCCCAACAAGACTTGTGGACCAGTCGGCCTTAAAAGCTCCCAAGGATCCCTGCTGCTGAGCCAATTTATATTGTGCTCTTCTCTCCACAGATTCCTGGAAGAGAGGCACTTGTGAGTCCTCTACCACCAACTACAAGCTAATCCAATCCTCTGGCTAAAATCACAACACTCTGAGAAATGCTTGACGTGATCAACCTTTGAGTGACAGCTGAGCTCCATTTCAAAAGGAGGACAATTTGTGCACGACTCAATCTGGCTGGACCGTGTTTACAATACATGTATGCACGGCAGTCTTTCACTTGCAGGAACTGAGTAAAAGCATGCGAGTGTAGGGTTTTAGTATACTGCATTTCAGCTAGTCTTCCATTCTAAAGAGCTAACGTGTGTAACGTAAAATGTTTGTTTTTTTTACTGTGGTTTTCTGCCACCCTCCCTATCTGCCATCGAGCGCCCAGCTCATACCACTGATTAGCAGGAAAGTAGACTCAACAGCGGGATGTTGGTTTCTGAAAAACCTTCAGAGGTCTGTCCAGCAAGGAAGACTTTAAAGTGGCTTCCTGGTGAGCCAGCCACATGCTTGTAACATTGCTTCTACTGTGTTCAACAATGAGCATATGGGTTTGTATAAAGTTAGCTGGGTATTCCTTAAGTTTCCTGTCATTTATAACATTGTGTATCGTGTTAGGCAGGAGAAGGAAAGTGGAGAGAGTATCACAGAAAGATGCCAAGAGGCAGACAGTACGAAAGCAATATTTCTATGACTTTCCATAAATCAGAAATACTTGTATTTATCTCCAGAGGGGAAAATGCAGAATTACAAGAAGATAGTGAAAGTCTCAATTTATTCTGCAGCCGAGAACCACAAAAAAACGGAGTTACACTTTCTCAATGTGGCGCTAAACCAACCAGGTTCCAGCCCGTGTACTCTCATTTTATGACGCAGGTTCTCGCCATTCAGGGCAGTAAACCTGAGAAACTCCCCAGACCAGTCATTAATACCGTGTACACACATAAGACAAACTTTTACAGCAGTGACAGCTCTAAATTTATAATAAAATATCAGGAGCGTACCATTTTGCTCTGGACTGTTAAAGGCATGTAAGAATAGTTGCAATAACTTTGTCAGAAATAAGGATATTAAATGTTGCAAAGGAAACCATTATATTAGCACTGACACTGTGTTCCAAAAGTGTCAGTAATAAAAGCTCAAACCAGAGGACACTTTCCCAAACAGCATACTGTAGAGCTGAAACGAACGGTAGAAATGCTGCTCACGCTATCATGGGAGTAGGACAGAGCAGACGAGCTCGTTGAAGTCACTCCCTCTGGCAGAGACACGGTCCTTTAGATTTTTTAGATGTGGATTTTTTGAATCAGCTGCCGTGAGAGAGTGAGACACAGAGCTGCTGGACCCTGTATTCAACACAGTTCCTTACAGGCAGTAATGACACAACATGTCCATGTATGAGCTCGATTGATGGATGCAGACGTTTGGGAAAAGTTCAAATGTGTGCTGGATATAAACAACTTTTATTATTGTCAATGAATAAATTCTTTAGCTGTGTTTTACTGTACATTTCCTCTGTGCCACTTTAACCAGACATCTACAAGTCCACACTTGTGACTCTGACTCATGAAGGATTTTAGGAGATTTGATATTCACACTTTAAACATACAAAGAGAATCTATTGTCCATATTTTGAGACCTTTTAGTACTGTTGATATTCTAAACCCAACCTTTCATTTTACCTGTCTGCCAAAACAAAAAAGAACTGAACCGAAACAGGAAGGAACTTTTTATTTAACTTTAAGTTTGTTGCCGGATCAGAAGTACTGGAAGGATTCGATGATTTACAGAAAATTAACCCCTTGGTATTTTTATTAGAATCAATTTATCACAATTTGTAATCTATAAAGACCTACAGTTATTCTTCAGATGTTTTCATGCTGTGTTTTACTTTTCTTTGGGGCTTATGCCACCATTAAAAAAAAAAAAGAGACATTCTTGCATTGAACTCTTGAAGCTCTGGATCTAAGTTTGATCAAATAGAATTTCATGTTATACGGTTGTTCCCTGGATCTAGAAGATTATTCACAATCTTAAACTTCGGTAGAGGAACTTGACTTAGGCAAGACTCAGCAAGATTTTCTATTATACATTTCAAGCAAGCAAAAAAAAAAACTGAACTCAACTTTCATTCTCTACTCAACTCTCAAACCTTTTTTTTTTTTTGAAGACTTGAGTTTAGACCATCATCACAGTGGGCTTTTTAAAAGGTCTCCAATAGCCCAAAATAACTCAAATGTTACATTCTCTTTTTGACTGAGCATTTAATCTATTGGAGGACTTTAATTTTAACTAATACAAATGATTGTTGATTGAACTGCCTTCTTTCACTTCGGGTGAGACTCGAGTGCTTTTGAAAAAGTCACAAAAGAAGCAGCTATAAAAAAAGATTTTTTCTCATGGCAGTGGGATAATGTATTAAACCTTTCAACTCCTTCAAAGTGGAGGATGATTTGATGGAAAACAACAATTTACCTGTGCAGCAGCACCATTGTTAAAACAGATTAAATCTCTCTCTCCCTCTCTCTGGGTAAACAGCAGCCAGGTGTAGCCCATAATCCAGGCTCCACATTAATGCAGCCTGCAATCCATCTCCAGAGAAAGTTGCTTATCATGGAGTGCCACTTTGACCCCCTTGACAACCACAAATACAGAGAGAGAGGGAACTATCAGCCTAATGGAAAAGTAAAAGGGCTGCTCTGGTTGACTGGAGCAAAGCAAACACACAGAGACAGATAGGACAAGACAAGAGACAGGTGGAACACACACAGGCCTTTCTCACAAACACACACTCACAACCAAGTCTAGAGGGGTAATAGAGGGAATGTACTGTGCACACAACCACCCACGCAGATCACCTCACACACTTACAAGCTGCAGGAGGTTACACACCGGCCCACATCAGCACTGGCACATTCACACACAAAGTAAGCTCAGCCTGGATGATCCAAACACAATCAAGTCACTGTGCGCAGTTGCTCTCCTTCTTCACACACACACACACGGTGTGTATGATGATAAGTCTCCAACACCTGGAGGAGTTTTAACTTACATGTCAAGCATGACGTGTCTGAAAAAGTTCTCAGTCAGCCAGGTTCATGGCAATTCAAATCCAACAGTAGTATGCATACTACAGCATGTACAGGCCTGGTACATTATGACTGGAATCCCTGGCTCCACATACACAACATGAAAATCACCAGCTTCTAGGCTAGATCACCACAACTGCACACGTTGTGAACCAGCTTTACGGACACACTGAGGAGAACATCAGCTAAATACAGGTGATACAGTGTACGAAATGGACTAAACAAAATTTTTAGTTTAATAAATAGCCATCATATGACATAGAAAAGTCAAATTCTACTGTCTAGTCATAAACCCTCATGACCAAGGTGTTCATTCAGTTTATGTTTTAAGGAAGCTACACCCTGGGTTGCTGTTGAATTGTATTGATCTATGTCGAAAGGTGTTTCTAACATAGCTGCAAATCAGAATCAGGGAAAGGTGAAAAAGGTCAATGGGCAGAATTGGGCATGGATGTGCCTTTTCAATTTTCCATTCACTGCATCTTAACTAAAGTAAAGTCATCCAATGTTTGGCTTTTTTGCATGAGAACATTTGATTAAATGGTAGTCACATCAGTCAAATAGGCTGTGGTTCCTGCTCTTGCCTTCAATAGCCTACAAACTGTGCGCTGAGTTAATAGGGCAAGCAGCCTAACATCAGTTACATCAAGAAAAACGTGTTAAGGATGTTTTAACACGTCCTCAGAGTTAAAGGGCAGCTTTGTTCCCAAAGTAGGACGAGAGTGCTTTATCAGTTAAAATTCCTTTAAAACACATTTTCACACCAAGGTTGATGTCACTGAAGTCAATATGAAACAACATACTTCCTGATCTCTGCTCGTTTCTCGAAGCAGCAGAGCAGCAGCACTAACTTGTGCTGACGTGCTCTCGGTGCTCTATAGGCTCGGCCCCCCCTCCTCCCCAACCACCACCACCACCACCCCCGGCCCTGTGAGCCAGGCCAGCAGCCCTATTTTAACAACAACCTCTTTGCATGCTTCCACCGTAAAATCTGATCAGGAACCGGCACCACAACACTACACTTGTTAGTACGCAGCCCGGTGTGGACGTGCTCCGTTCACCGGCACAGCGGGAGGTCCGTGCACGCCGACCGGCCAGCCCAACTACCCTGCTGCCTTGTCCACACTCATCTCCACCAAATCAATGCCTGTCCACTGACACTAGCGGGCCCTTTATCCTGTTCTTCACAGCATCAAAACCGAGCCCCGAAAAGCAAGTGATCGTCAAATCAAGGCGCTCCATCTTCGCTTTGTCCTGGAAGAAAAACGCGCACGCGGACACGGCGACGGAGTCGGCAGAAAAAGCAGCCGAGGAACAGAAATCCTACCTTTCGACTCAACGCTGTTCCCGAGTAGAAATAGTAGGCTATCCCCAGCACCCATAGCACCGCAAAACACAACAATATCCTCGATTTCCTCCGCATGGCTGTCCCTTGTTTGTCGTCCTCCTCTTCTCCGTCTTGTGTCTGTAGCAGCGGCTCGTCCCGGTCGGCTGTGTCCGAGCAGGGCGCTTCTTCGGGGCGTCTTCTGCGGGATTCGTCAGTCGGTCAGGGGGAGCGGTGGGAGCAGGAAGCAGCCAGCCAACATCAGCGAGGTTAGAGGGCAAAGGCTAGCATACTCTAATCCAATCAAACACCGGCTCAGGCAGCCCGGGAGGAGGGCCAGTCCAGCCAGCGAGTCGAGCCGTGCCGTGCCGTGCGGTTCTGTGCTAAAGCCAAGAACAGGGGGTGGGGTCAGTCTCTGTAGGAAATGTTAGTTGTTAAATATCAGTTGTGTAGCTTTAGGAGCTGTGTGATAGAGAGCATCTGTGATCATCTTCTTGCTACATGATTTCACTGTCTGTCAAGAGCTGCGCTTGCTTTGATGAGACACCAGGGGCGCCAGAGTCACTTTAACCCATAGACTGCTTTAACCCAAGTTTAACCAACAAGAGTGCATGACTGAGAAAACAGAGGCTGCTGTCTGCTTCAGAGCCAACTGAGCAAAGACAGACACAACCAGAGGCCTCATGACTGTCGCTTTAGCCCCTTTTTTCCTTTATTTTGCTTCATTCATTCATTTCTATTCCTCCTCTCCTTGTTTCTTACTTCATTCCATCCTTATTTGCTATCTTACCCTTGACCCTCCTATTTTCCTGCCTTTTTCTTTCTTTCTTGACTATTCTCAGCTTTTTCCCCCTTCTTTCCTCATACGTTGCCTACTTCCTTCCTTCCTTCTTCTCTCACATTCCCCTTTCCCTTCCTTCCTTTCCTTCCACCTCTCTATCCTTCCTATCTTTGCTGCTTCTGTCCCATTTCTTTCTTTCTGCCTCCCTCCCACCCTTCTATTTTTCCTGCTCCTTTCCCCATTTCTTCGTCCTCCCCATTCCTTTCTTCCTTCCTTCCCCATCCTATCTTTCCTGCTTCGCTCTCCTTCCTTCCTTTGTCCTATTTGTTCCAATATTGTTTGCTTGCTGTTGTTACCTCTTGTTTTCCTTCCCCCTTTAATGCGAACCAGAACTTCCTAATTTGAAAAGAATGAAAGATCAGAGAATATAAATGTAGACATGAGAGAAAAAGAAGAAGAAAAGAACTCATGGAATAAGAGTGGAAGGAAACAAGTGAAAATTGAGTGAAACTTCTACAGTAGGCTAGCCTACACATACCCTGTCCTTTATCCTTTTTAGTTTTTTAAATGTTTAAAAAAACATTATCACTCACCAGTTGGTTGATGAATCACAGCTGATTTGATTGACGTGAGGCAACAAGAGAAGAAATTAAAGTAGAAAACAAAAAGTAACTAAAAATTAATCCTTTTTTTTTACAGAATCATAGTCTATCCCCTTTTCAAACTAAAAATACTGAAAATGTCTAATTGATTCAGACGGTTCTTACTTCTTACCTCATTGTGTTTGCGCAAGACTCAGTGGCTATTTTTTAGACGGTTACAGGGTCTCTAAGCATCAGAAAACAAGTATTTAATAGATTCATTCAGAAAATCTCTAAATGTTCATGAGGAAATCACTGTTGAAATCACAGCGCAAATAGAATACTTAGTGGCATGTGGTACTAAGATAAAACCTCTCTGAGAGCTTTCGACTAATCTGAGAGGTCTAGTTCATGTTCGTCATCTCTGACATTTCCCATTTTAACTGCAAAGAAAATGTGATTTTAACTAAAAAGCAGCATGCCTCACAGCCCAAGTAAAATACTCTCAATACACACTTTGTGCTGCGCCTCACTCCAAAGAGTGTCCCATAAGTATTACACACACACACATTTATTCATCGCTTCTCTCTCTGCGGTGGTCTGAAGAGAGTGTTTATGTTACCTACAGTTGTGTTTGAGCACGGATAGGTGGAAGTTAAACGGCGGTGTGTGAAAGAGAAAGAGAGAGAGGGGGTGGAGGAGAAAGACGCAGAGAAACAGATGTGCACATTTAGCAGCACAAGGGGGAAAGAGGGTTTTATCTTTCGCCCTTTGCCTCGGATGTCCTGAATAACTATTACGAGCGTCTTAAATTACCCCTGAAGAGTGTCAGTTTGGCTTTCAAGACCTCTGCCAGAAATAGAGTGAGGAGGCAACAAGTCCTTTTTATGACTGAGCGTGTGTATCATCTTTATGTATGTAAAAAAAAAAAAGTCCCACTAAATATGCTGTAAATCAAACATACTTTCCCACTGTGTAAGAATAATACCATGGCAGTCTCCAAGAATAGATGGATTTGATTAAAAAGGCAAGCTTGTAGATTTTAAGGAAATATGTTTTAACACCAGCCACACATGAAAGAAGGAACATTTCAAGATCGTACCCAAAGAAGTTCCAAAGGCCTCATTAATTTGATCAATTTTAACAGAATGAAAGACAAAATCACACCAGCTGAGGAAGTGAAAACCTCTTGTGTTTTTTCTATCTGTGTGAAAGTTTAGTTTTGATGAAGGCTGCACAAAGCATTGTCAGAAAAAGATAAATTACCATATGTTTTGTATTTATGAGGACATGCATCCACACATTGTATTTTACTTCATATTCCTGTGACAAGTACATTTGGTTTGAGTCCTTGAGACCTTACCTTTTTTATCTCGTTATTTTGGGAACACAACGCTCGTTTTGTCATGATAATGAGTTTATTTTCATTTGCTCAAGGTTTCAAGAAACTTGTTATCACTGGACTTGAAAGTCAAATGGATTTGAGCTTGTAGCACTTTTTGAGTCTTGTGACTACTCATCGACATGTGGCCACAGGAGCTGGAGATCAAACCCCCAACCTTTCAGTTGAGAGAGGACCAGCTGACCCACAGCTGCCCAGTATGTCCACCTGGGGCTTCCATATTCTATAAAGATTGAACAGCAGATTTCTGATCCTGAATTATTCTGCCCATTGAAGTGTCTTTAATTTAACACAGTGCACCTTTTTTTTTTGTTTATTACGTCAAACACATGTTCTGTAATCACGACGAAAATATGTTAAACACTTTCAGTTCAGCAGTGGTTGAAGGCTTGGGGAAGCAAAGTTGTTTAAAAAAAAAGAAGATTAAAGTCACAAGTAACCCTATGATGACGTGCCAGCGAGACACAAGCCCAGCATGTCAATGTACAGGAGTTTCAACATGAGCTGAGCGCAGAGGATTGCAAAACTTGCTGAACGAGAAGAACTGCTGCCAACAAATGAATGCATTTTTCAGGCTGTCATGCACGCTGTTAGACTGCTCTGCTAACAGGACCAATGTGTTTCCTACTGCACAGACCTCCAACAGAGACGCATACC
The DNA here is from genome assembly GCF_947650265.1 of Symphodus melops. NCBI lineage: Eukaryota > Metazoa > Chordata > Actinopteri > Labriformes > Labridae > Symphodus > Symphodus melops. Next base: position 19,794,735 of record NC_136693.1, on the reverse strand, counting down.
AGCAGTTTCATGACTCACTTAGGGAACAGGAAACAAGCTAGTAAGGCACTTACTAAGACCACAAGTCTGGTATCTCACTATTAGTTTGCTACTTAAACAGAAGGCATGAAAACTCAACCTTAAGCTTTATTGTTGGTTCTCCGAGTTTCACACAACCTTCATTTGAGACATTTCTTTGAGTTGTTCTCATCTGATAAGGGTCAATAATAAATCAGCTGCTGTTTTGCAAACCACAGTGGGGACACAAACTAGCTTCTTGTTTCTGTAGAAACTGGAAGGGAACATTGGGAAATACTAAAGACGCCTTTAGTTGAACTGTTTTGATAAGGACTGAACTGGGGACAGAGGGGTTAAAACCAAACGTGTCACACCTTTCTGGGATCTGTAGTGTACTGTCTGAACGTAAGCAAGTTCTTTTCTGAACTCTGAACTAAATTGCTGATTCTTGAAGCTTTTACTGAGTTTAAAAAGTTCTTAAAGGGACGAAAGGTTAAATTCACCGTCCTCCTTTTCTTGAACCATGTTACAATTTATATAGAATCAGAATCGGTTTTATTGCCAAGTACATTTACATATACGGAGAATACGTCTTGGTGCAAAGATAACAAGTACTTCAATAAAAGAAAATATGAGAAGCAATTACAAATGTAAAGAAAAATAAAAAACACAAAATGTACAAAGAGTGTATGAGGGAAAATACATTTAAAGTCCACTGAGAGTTAGAAACCGTTTTTGCCTTCACATTACTGTGATGTTTTCTGACTGTGAGGCTGATGAGTCTGTGTTATGTGGGGGGAGGGCAGGGACATCGTTTATGACATGTACTTCTGCATGTTTAAATAAAATGTTTTAAATTCTCTTCACTGAAATATTACATTAAAGTGTTAAACCTCCAGTACATTAAACCCCCTGATCTTTACGTGTTTCATTCAGCAGTAATGAAAATCTCTGATTGTTAAACAGGATTACATACTTTTTGATGACCGTTTTAAATTCATTTTATATACAATGTTTTTTTAAATGATAATCCCTTTAAAGTACAAAAACTCTAAGCTTCCACTGCCAGGTGTTTATTAGTTCACAGCTCTGTTCATTGATGAAAAGAAAATCAAACTGCTAAGTTTCATTGATCTCAAACATAAAGCCACCGGAGACCAGACGGCTGTCACACAATAACACATACGTTAGCATATACTAAAGGAAACCATCTTTCATCAGAAAAAATATTCTATTTAAACAAGTGTTCTCATCCTCAAGGTTTGTGTTCATGTTCTTCAGGCTTGTGTTCATTTTAAGAAGAATGTGTAGTAAATCCAGAATGTGTAGTAAATCCAAAGAGTTACTTCAGACATTCACTGGCCTGTCTCAGTAAATAAATCACTCAACAGCCACAGATATTTTAAGTGCTCAAATGAAAGTTTTTCTCCATGTGAAACCTGACAACTTTCTGACTTCTATGAATCTAAAACATTTTTTCAAATGACAGCAAAGTGTCCATGACAGAGTATGGAGTCTTTTAAATAAATAAAACAGACGGCTGCTAAGAAGGGATTTAGTACATTTCACACGTAGTCTAACCCTATTTTTATTGCAATTCACTGAATTAAATGTACATTTTAAATCCATATTCTTTACATTTCAAAATAAACATTTTACACACCATTTTCAGGGCTGTAGAGAGAGAGATCATCTGTTTTATTTTCCATCACTGTGTGAAGGTTTAAGAAGTCAATGTGCCTCCTGACAAATAGCTTCAGTCACACAGGAGCTGTATGTGTATATTAGACTTCCACCAGTTGATAGCTTTGTGTTTGCAGACAACCAATATCTCACAGTAACTGCATATATAACCTATAAACACACACATCAGGCATTGCAAAAGACATTTTAAAGCGATTTAGTCTCCCTTGACTGTCAATTATTTTCAGCTTGATGTATTCAAAACTCAACATGATGTGGCATGCTGTCAAATTCAGAAATGTACAAAAATCCACAGTCTTTAAGGATATAAAAAAAGGTTTTTATTGAAAACCAAGGCAAAGATGGACAGTGCTCATTGTGGGAGTTCAAACGGTGTACTTGTCTTCTCCTTGCCTCTGTGCTTTGTGATAGTGTGTGTAGCTGCTGTACAGCTCATTGAACACCTCCCTGACTCCCATCTGCAGTCCGGCAGTAAGAAACTTGATATCCTGCTCCATACACAGGTCCAGTATCCGATAGATCCCCTCTGTCAGATGCTGCTTGATGTTAGGCCGCAGAGTGACCTGGAGAAGTGAAAGGAAAAGAGCAGGAGGAGAAATGAAACAGGAAGTGAAAATATGGCAAACACAAGCGGAATATTCAGAAGTCAAACACTGTTCAAATCACCATGTTTGTGTTCCTCCATCAACAGGCAGCAGAGATCTGTCTGTTCCTGTCTTACACTTCTTTATTTCCCCCCTTTACTTTAACAAGAAAGATTTTCTCTTTCTTGTCCATTAAAGGCAAAAAACGTCTGTCTACAAACAGCCGAGGGACAAAATACCAGTTTATAATAAACGTGCTGGAAGAGTTAATCATTTATTTATAACAATTCAAAGCTTTCTGCTTTTTTGTGTGTGTGTTAGCAGCACTGTATGACAGACAACAGCATCTATCCTGATAAAACGTTTGTTAATGCAAAGGATCACAAAGGCCGCCTGTCACTGATGATCACTTTTATTCATCTTCCTCCTATTGTATCCAGTACAGTACTCAATAATACCCATACAACCAGATCTACTGTATGTGCATTATTACTCCTATCGGAAAGGTAAACACACCTCCTATCTATGACGATGCACATGCAAACACAATGGACAAACAGTGACTCTTGTTCTCAGTGAAGCAAACATGACAAGAAAGTTCAACAGTGTCGAGCCATCTGTCACAGGACCACACGCTACACGCTACATGCTACACGCTACGACCGGCTGATCTGAACAGTGAGCTGAAGCAGTCCTCCAACCACATGATCACAAAGTGTGTGAGTCTGTTCAATTATAAAATAAACCCCCCGTTTCTGTGACGTGCTTCACATTCAAGTAAAAAACATATTTACTTTCTGTAAACAAATCACTGACTGCAGAAGACGTCTCATGGAGCAGTTTTTTAGAGCTTAAAGTGAGCGGCAGTCCGACCTTTAGACGCCTGATGTTGTTGTTAGAACGTGACGGACGGTGCTCTATAAACTGTCTATCTTGTATTTTATAAATAGCTTATGTAGCCTTTGGTTCACTCCAAACAACAAACTACCAAAGGTGTTTGTCATGACACACAACGTAGTGTTTAGCTTATTGAAGATTTTGTCTCCTCAACCTGATGTTACGTTTCCTGTCCTGATGCTTTTAATGTCTTTTGTGAAACCCTTTGCATTGCCTTGTTGCTAAAATATATGTGCTGCAGAAATAAACTTGCCTTACACCTACTCACGTCGTGTCTGTTAGCAGCCTAAAATGAAGATGGGATCCGTGTTAAGTACATTTAAATAAAAGGTACATTTATAAGGTCATGTGAGTCTGTTTGCAGTACTCCAACACCTGTAGTGCAGTTGTAGGGTGGAGACGGTTCAAGTCTAAATCATTCTCTGTTTGGTTTTGGAATGTGAACGATTTCTGTAAAAGTAAACTGAATATGTTGTTTCTTACACATCATTAATAAAACAAACAATTAGGTTTCATTGAGGAGACAATCAGAGCTATCTCAGTCCTACTTTGAGTTCTCCTAATAGTATAACTTTCTCCCCCCTTTTTTTCTGTCTATCATGAGTTGGACAAAGTTTAAAATATTTGATGATGAAGTATTGGAGGCTTTATTAATAACATTTTTAATACAATAGCATTTTCAAATTGTTAAATATAAAAAGGCAACAGCTAAAGGCTTCAGTTCACAAACTAAAGCAGCGTCAAAACTCAACGTTTCGACTAACACCAGTCCTGTCTGATGCTCAAAAAGTTCAGGTCAGACTATGAGTCAGTATAAACTATTGTGAAGCAGAGATGGCTAAATGACCTCTAATTACAAAGATGTCCAGGTAAGTAACAATTTAACTCTAATTTACGATGATTACATGACTCATAGGCAGTAGAACAACAGACACCTCTTTCTCTCTGCTTCTGTCTCTCAGTTGGTCCGCCTGTCTTTCTCTCAACGTGCGACACTACTGGAAACTGCTGAGTCAGCTTGGCGCCTCAGTAAATGCAGTCTGGTAGCAGAGAGGAGCCGCGTTCACCAGCCAGACGTGACTCACTGCTTGGAGGGAACATCCAGCCTGAAGTTTCATCCAAAACTCAGAGTTACAGTAATCCTGGACCTGCTCGCTCTGATCTGTGAACATCAACCATTCGGCCAATAGAAACACTCCCCCCAACCCTCTCTGCTCCTGAGCGTCAGCATCCCGTCACTCGATAAAATATGCCAGCTAAACGACAAACTAGTGTGGATCAAAGGATCAGCTGAGATCCTGCTGCCTCTTTCGTGTGTGTGTGTGTGTGTGTGTGTGTGTGTGTGTGTGTGTGTGTGCGTCTGTGTGTGTACCTTCTGCAGCTCTGTGACATACTGAGCCACCATGAAGGCTGACAGTGTGGTGAAGCCCTCAGCCGTGGCAGCGATGTGAGAGTACATCCTCTCAATCAATCTGGAGCACTGCAGATACACGTCACTGTCGGGACCTTAGAAAACAGAGATTCATGTCAATTCATTCTGGCTTTAAGTCTTTTTTGACCTCATTTCTAGACACACAGAGGGCTTCACGTCCAAGTCTTCGTAGTTATGCTTCCCTTTGGCTTAATTCACTTTTGTGGCACTCTTGTTGCATCAATGTGCTATCAATGCTTTAAATGTTTCATTTTGAATAATTGAGGTTCTAAGAGAACAGGAAACAGTATGCACGTAAAGTAAAAAAGGAGCTCAGAGAACTACAGATAAGTCCACAGCTTGCTTAAAATGCAGATCCACTGGCTTCTGAAAAACATTTCATCTGTGTTGACGAAGCTAAGGTTCTGTGATGTCTACAGTTTACAGGCAATTTAGACTGAAAATGTGTTTCTGATTGTAAACACTCCCTGTTTGAACATTTCTCTATATCTGAGGTGCTGTTAAGTAAATATAAGCAACTGTGAAAGAAAGCGTACTTGGAAATAAAACAAATTCAATACAAGTTCCACCAGTGCCTTAAATCTTATATTGTCTTATAAAATGTCCTCTTTCAATTTTTCACAGCATAAATCATATTTCAGGTCGGAGTTCACGTCAACAACTTTAAATTTGTTTCCCCAGAACATGTTTTTCTCGTTGTAAATCCACTCTCCTCCTGAATTTAATCCTGCCTATAAACCCTTTATCTCAGCCCTGCTCAGAACAGGCTGTTTCTGTGTCTGTAGCTTTAAATGTATTTGAGATGTTTTCAAACCAGCCCTTTACTGTAAGGGCTTTAGTAGCCTGGGCTTTCATGTGCCATGCCCTAGTATTAAATGTGAGAGGGCAGACTCAGGCCCCGTCCACATGTAGCCAGGTATCTCACAAAACTAAGATATTTTTCTACGTTTTGGCCTCTCATCCACACGAAAACGCAGATTTACGGCATCAAAAACGAAGCTGTAAAAAACCTCCGACCAAAGTGAAGATTTGCGAATTCTCCGTTTATGCGTTTGCATGTGGACGTCAATAGTGGTTTTGCGTCTCGAAACGCCACTGCCTGCGACAAAATATGTTCTTACGTCACATATGCGACCTGTGTTTACATTCGGAAACAGTATGAATGTGCTTAAAAACGCACTTCTGCGGTTACGTGTGGATGAAGTTTTTTCTAAAAACAAGGTTTTGTGCATATAAGTTTTTTTTATAGATGGAGGGTGCAGGATATTTGTTTTTACAAAAACCTGGCTATGTGTGGACAAGGCCTTAGAGAGCAGAACAAACACTTAGCTTTGGGAATGTTAGGGGGAGGGGTTACTGCCCTTTGTGATGTCACAAAGGGAAAATCTCCAAACAGACTGTTTCAGCACACAATCTGAAAAGTGGAGCAGGCAAAAGTCGGAGAGGATGGACTTTTCTCATAATTGGGGAGTTTGTAGACAGACTAGGGAAACAAAGTGTTCAAAATACATGGTTAAGTACGTCGGTTTGGGTAGACTGTAAAAACACGTTTGACCCATGGAATAAATGAAGGTGTCTGAGGCCAAACAATGTTCCACACCTGGATATTATTGTAAATGTGACTCTTGATTTGTGTTCTCTGTATTTAAACTGATCTACCTGCTTCTTCTAAAGGTTCAACCTCAAAACCATCGACACAAATGTTGCTATGCAATGCAAAATCTCCTCCTTACATGAAGTTCAGCTCATATAAAAGAGTCTTTTTGGAGAGTTTGTCGGTGTCACCTGTGTCATTGTCTCCCCTCTGTCGACCCTCCTGCATGATGGACGCTAGCAGACGATGAAAGACGTTTAAGAAGGACGGAGCTGCGTTCAACATCACCTAGACACACAACAAGTCAATAGTCAATAATATATGTATACTGTCAAACACAAGAAAAGGTGTTAGCACTCGGGTGGCCAGGAGAGCAGAATTTGGAACTTGGATATGACAATGCAAATCAAGACTTTGATACCTATTTTGATACCATGGCAACACAAATATAAGTCCTGTGCACCCAATATTGTGTATTGTCCTGTTTTTAAGGAGCTTTTTTGATTAATTGTGACTAAAGATTTGTTTTAGAATTCTTTAATACTACCACACAGGTTGTGCAGAGGCTGTTGTCCTCAAAGTGGGCGGCCCGGCTCGAGTCTGGCCTGTGACTCATTTCCCGCGTTCTTCCCCACACGCTCCCTGATTTCCAAAACTATTCACTGTCCTGTCTGAGACAGTATCATTTTAAAACACCTTGTATTAATGGGTTGAAAACTTTAACAACCTTAGTTAGAACCTAACAATATGGGATGATTTCTAAAACATTAATTCAGGGTGTCATTTATCCCCTCACTGACTACAGCAGTGAGGGGATAAACCGAGTGTCATCTTACAGCAGTAAACATGGTGTTCAGGTGATACTGTTACAGTGTATGCTCTAATGTTTTAATTTGTCTTAGTTTAGTCAGGCATGTGGCCATATTGAAGGAGCAGCTGAAGAGTTTTAGAGGGTTGAATGACCTTTACAAATTAGGACAAAACAGTCCTGCCATAACCGTCACATCATTTTCACTGCTTGAGTCAGAACAGAGCAGCTCATAAACTCCCTGCCCAAGTGTTTTCTGAGGAAGAAGTTTGATCCCTACAAGAGCTTCTTTTATTTTCTTACTTTTTCTCCTTCTCGGCTCTCTGTTTAAGGCCTATAGTGGGCTGAGTGAAGATGAGACGTAGCGAGACAACGTGTGGTGATGTCACCAGCTCTGGTGGGGGCTCAGTAATGGTTTCCAGCGACTCAAACCAGTTCCAGGACAACCAATGCTGCATGCCAGCTCCCCTTCCTCTCCACCTCCTCCCTTTGTCCCATCACACCTCCTTTCTTCAGCTCACTCCTCTCTTTCCTAACTTTTCATCATGCGTCACATTCAAATCACATCTCAGGCTTTGATACAGCGTCAACCGCTTCCTCCCTGATGTCTCTATGGTTTCTCTTTTGATTCCTCTTTCTTCCTCTATAAAAGTCCTCCCCCTTCCTCTGTTCCCCTCGTGTCTCTCTCACCGCTCTGTTTTGTCCTCACAAACATCTGATATCAGTTAGCTGGATCTTGCCCTCTTTTATATAATGCAGCTGCCTCGCTGCAGTTACACTTTGTCAGTGTTTCTATAAATTAGAAAGACAAAGCAATTACCACAGTAAAACTATTTAACAACAACAAAAAAAAGCCTCGTAAGGGCTGGAATGTGGATTCAAATTTTCTAGTTAATCATCTTCTCTCAGCAAGAAAATTAGGTACTTTTTTCCCCACTTTGGGTGCAAGGCCAAGCCTGGATGACCTGGCCAAGATTCAGCAGCTCTGGTGAGCTGCAATATCCTTCAGTGCAAAGTTATCATCCTCTGACTTCCAGGACACAGAGAGAGACAGAGAGAGAGACAGAGAGAGAGACAGAGAGAGAGAGAGAGAGAGAGACACAGAGAGAGAGACAGAGAGAGAGAGAGAGAGAGACCAATATCGAAACGTCTTTACATCATGGATTTAAACTAGCTGTCTTCAACTATAATAACCTTCATCCCAAGAGGGAGACGTTTAGGTTCAACAAGTGTGGGACACAACAAGAGTGAAAAAGAGAAACAATCCCAAGTGTGATAACACCTTCTTCATTATTCAAAAATCAATGTTATATTTACATCTCTACTACAAGAAAAAGAATCATCTTTACTGGAATACATGACAGCCCCTCCCATTGGATCTATTTTTATTCTTGAATACATAAAAGATCTTGTTTCACCACCAAATTACACCTGACGTTCCTTCGATCTGTTCCATCTCTCCTCTTGAATCTTTATTTATGATCTTCATATCGTACCTGAGGATGACACTGAATGATGGCAAACAGCGCCTCATGAACAGCCAGGAACGCTGACTGGTAGACGGGTGGAGTCAAATGATCCAGGGGCACGGACTGAAGAGCCCCGAGGACCAAGATCACATGATGGGGATTAGTGAAGAGCCCTTCGCCCTGGCGCAGTAGTGATGTCATTGAAGTGACCGTAGGAACGGTAAAGGGGAGGGTCAATGAGGCGTCCTGACTGGACGATCTCACCATGAACTGCAACACATTCAAAATAAAAAGTTACAATTATGAGGATAATAAAAACAACTTTGAGATTTAATAACACATGATCATAAAGCTGACAGTGAAGCAGCTAAATCTGTTAAGGATTTATTATCTTGCTTTTCCTCCTGTGGCATGTTACAAACAACTACGACGTGGCAATTTTACTGCGGTTCTAATTTTATATTCATCGAAGAAATGCTGCTCAGAGACATGTTACAACAAACAAAACAGGAATATTTTAGGTGTTCCTCGTTACCGTTTGAAAAGATAAAGCTTGAAAATAATCCAGAGACAACCGATGAGACAGATGACAGACATATGGACACAGTGAGAGTGGGTAACAGAGAAACAGCATGCTTAGCATATTCAAGTACAGTGTGTGTGTGTGTGTGTGTGTGTGTGTGTGTGTGTGTGTGTGTGTGTGTGTGTGTGTGTGTGTGTGTGTGTGTGAGAGCATGCGCGCGTGTGCGCGTGCGTGCGTGTGGTTAAGCAGATTGCCATGTTGTCTGTCTTCTCCACCCAGCACGCCTGATGGAAAACAAATTGACTTAATGGGATAAATTACAATGAAGGGGCACTTTGAGGGAAGTCAGTCAGTCAAACTGTGACTGTCGTCTTGGCTGCTGAGTCACTCAGGACGGCTGTCACATGTTCGTCCAGCAAACTGTCACTTTAATTATTACGGATGTAGATTTAAAGAGCATACCGTAAAATACACTCAGCATGGTACTGCTCTTACTTCTTAGCTTGTCCTAACATTTCTGACAAGTCTATCCATATTATTTTACTTTATACAACATCTTATAAAACACGATCAAAAAGGAAAGAAAGCTATGTTTGTGTTATTCTGGAGTATTTCTGTTCAGGAAATCTTAAAGCCTAAAACAAAGTGCTGGCTTTAGAAGGGAGTACTTGGCATAAACTATAGTTATGTTTAAACCAGAAATGTGAATAAGTGTGGTTAAGTCTATGTGAAAATGGCACTAAGAATATTTTAGAAAAGAAGGCAGCTCCACCTGCAAAAGAAACTGCGGATTGTTTATTTCCAGATTATCCTCAAAGTTCATGATGAGCGTTTTAAAGCCATTTCCAAATAACTTGTAATTATTCGCGTGTACGCATGCTGAAGCAGATCCTGGCATGCTTTCCAGAAGCAGTGTGCTCATATTTGAATGTGTGTTTTTCTCACCACCATCGCAGATATAATCTGTGGTGTAATGAGCCACAGAGCTTTAGAGCAGGGCTCAGGTAACTGACAACAGGACAGCAGCTTGGTGATGATGACTGCAGATAACACCTCCTGGAAAACAGCAGGAGAGGACACAGAGGGAGAAGAGTCCTCGTCAGGTGAGTGGAACAACAACAACAACAAACGTGATTAACTGTAAAAAGAAACAACGACTGAAAATAGTTGGGGGTTTTTTGAGTTATAAATAAATTGAGCCTCACTCTGTAGTTTCCTGCCCTCAGCTCGCTCAGGTCCAGTCCCTCTCTGATCTGGAGGAGCAGCAGGTTCAGCTGACCTGTCGTGCTTTCTTCCACAAGGTGGTGCAGCAGCTCCTTCACAGCCGGCTCAAGCTCACAAAGATCATCCGAGGACAGCCAGGAGGCTGCAAGCAAAGGAGAAAAAGGTCACATTCACTTAAAAAAAAAAAAAAAAACTACATTTCAATTACACAGCAATATATTCTTTCTTATAGTCGTTTTAATAATGTCTGGTTTTGAATAGGAGTACACAGAATCATTGGCCACGTCATTGTATACACCTATATAAAGCTGCCCTGATTATTCTGACTGTTTTAAACGCGTCATTTCAAAATGTTTCAAATGTTTCCTGATGTGAATGATGTTTTTCTGTTTTCTTTTGCTCCTCGAAGAGAGTTAACTGAAAGCAGACATTTACAAAGAGAATAAACAGCTATGTGCATGATAAGTAAGCTGTTCAACGAAACACACTTCACTATCAGAAAACTTGTAGGATGGAAAGAACGAATTAAATCTCCTGTCCTTGTATCCCTGACCTCTGTGTATTATACACCGTGAAAGCGTCAAATCGCTCAAATTGAACCGAGTTGCACATGTCAAGGATCTATTTTTTTCTGTACCTGTGAGCAGCCTGTACACAGTCTGCAGCATCTGCTTGAACAACTCTTCCAACTCTTTTTTTGCCTTCTTCTCCTCCTCCTCCTCCTCCTCTCCTCGTTTCCTCATCACTGCTTTGTAGTATGCTGACAGGAAATGGAGAGAGGAAACCAGGAAGTCCTTTGGCCTGTGGGCAGAACTGATTTCTCGGAGGATTTGCTGGCAGAAGCTCTGATAGAGACTCGTGTGACTCGGGGGGAACTTTCTCTCTCCGTCCACTGAGAGAACAGACAGCTCGCAGTGCAGCATGATGGTAACGACTTCTACTAAGAAGGCCTGACTGAGGCGGCAGGATGGCTGGCTGACCGACTGACTGACAGCGTGAGGCTTCAACACACACTCCACGACTGGTCCCAGAACAGCAGTCGTTCTCGTCAGCATCTGGGTCAAAGTTTGATCCATCTGTTTGCTCTTCCCTAGGTTAGAGGTCATCGCCTGGGAGAAAGAGGTCAGAGAGGCCAGCAGGAGATGAAGAGCCAAAGTGGACCCTCCTGGATCTGCTTTACCTGAATCAGCCGATGAAGATGGTGCCACGGTTTGCTTGCTTGCCATTTCAGAGAGATAAGTGGCAAACTGGTCCAGGTTGAGTCTCACGCTGCTGTTTCTGGATATAATCAAATGGACCAAGCAACTAATAAAGCCTTGCACTGCCTTGATTAATTCCAACCAAAGTGCACTGCTTGTGGTTCTAAATCGTCCGTTGTTGCTTTGCCAAAGGAGCGAGGACACGGCTGCCTGCAGCAGAGTGCCACCATGGATGAGTTTCAAAACGCTCTGAAAGTTTCTGGCCTCCAGCAGACGCGTCAGGATGCTAAGTAGCTCCGCTCGGAAGCCGGCGTCTACCTCACGCTCAGGAGCGTCTGAAGCCATCTGGTCCGACTGACTAGAGGTGGAGGTGAGCATGAAGAAGAGAAGGAGGAATACAGAGGACAGATCCTCAGAGTTCATCCCATCTGGGTTTAGTTTGGTTAAGATGTGCAGTATGTTTACCAGCTCTTTGCTGTGTGCGTCAGTGAGAAGAAGAGACGCTTGTCCATTCTTTGAGGAGGCTAAAATGTCCTCAACGAGAGTCTCTTTTTTCACAACTTCGGTGAGAGCTCCGACCTCATGAGACTTCAAGAACATCGGGGAAACCTTGGGTACATGTGCTGCCTTGAGAACACCAACACTCCTCTGAGTGAGGGTACAGACTGTGGCAGAGAAAAGCGAAGGCGACTCAGCAAGAACGGAGCTTTGCAGAAGCTGGGATGAAAGAAGCGAGAGAGTCAGAAAGCCAGGCGGACAGTCCTTCTCTCTGCCCGTCTGCCTGCTGCGGAGTGAACTAACAAGCACATCTGCCATGCAGCCCACAGCTTCTCCACTCAGGTAGGGGGCTATTAAAGGCAAATTGGACGTGACTACATACCAGTGTGCTGCCTTGTAGGAGCCAGCATTCACACTCCATAACTGCCCATCCCAGGCCTGCTCTCCACCTCCACTCACCTCAAACTCTGATGAAGCCAAAACAAACCCAGCTGCTTCGCTCAGAAGTGCAGCGGCGTCGGCTTCAGGGAGTAAAGAGGAGTCGAGCAGGACTTTCTTCGTCTGTTGTAAAGTGAGAAGCTTGTACAGCAGACAGGCCATGGGGCTGCATGATGGTTGGAGACATGCAGGTGAAATCTCACCAGATAGAAGACTTTGTATTTGTGTCACGGCTGAAGGGAGGTCTTCAGCCTCCCCTTGAGCTGCTGCGTGGGTTGAGTCAAGACTTGTGTATTTGCTACAGTGGATACTGAAGAGTGTGTCCACTTCCATCCAGGTATACTTGAGAAGAAGAGCAGCCTCCTGGGTCCTCTGTTCCCATGGCGCCTCCATTTTTAACTCCAAAACCTTCTCCGACTCTTTTTGGTCCAATCTCTTATTTTTTCTTTGTGTCATTTGAACTGAACCTGCGTTTCTTTTTACAGTCTTTTTCTCTCTTGATAACAGCTCCTTCACTACCTGCTGCATTTCCACCATTAGCCCCTGACTCTTCCTCACTATGGGAAGAGGAGAGGCATTATCGAGAGTCTTCAGAGTAAACATGACGACATGTAGCAGCTGGCTCAGAGAGAACAGCTTCAGAGACGCGTCCTCTCTCTCCTGGTCCACCTTGATGTCTTTACGCTCTCCTCTATCATCGCCTCCTCCGTCAACCTCCATCTTCTCAGCCTCTCTGTCCCCATTCTCAAGGTCAGGTAGGATATACCTCCTGATGCTCTCTAACACTAATGAGCAAATCTCCAGGCAATGGGAGGGGGGAGTGTCTATAAGACAAGTTCTGAGCGAGGCAGAGATGCCGTCAGACAGAAGAGGAGGGCGGAGAGCATTCAGGGCCGGCTGACAAATCACAGACAAGAGCTCAGAGAAGAGGCGAGGCAGCTGACGGAGCTTCGTGTAAGTCTCCAGGAGGCTGCACACCAAGAGCTGTGAGAGACACACACACATTGTTTCAGTCAAAAAATGATCTTGTGCATGTTTAAAATGTGACTTGTCTTCATGTTGAGTAAACAGCCATAATTCCTCTGTAATCTCGTGAGCCTGGCCTCAAACGGCTTTCAGCTACGTGCGTAAATCAAAATTTAAAAAAACAACAACAACAACACAGTCATTCAAAAATAAACGGAGACCTGTCGAGCCCGTTGCACTCGTGTGTCTCTGCATTCAGAATCAACCCAGGCTGATGATAACATCTGGTCCAGGTCTGGCTCCAGAATCAAGTGGTTGAGACTCAACAGCAGCTTTAAGCAGCGGTACCATGCTGGGATGCTAAAGACGATTAACAAAAGAAAAGGACAGTGTAAGACAACGACCATGGCAAAAGAAAAGCACCTGAACATCACCTTAAGTGACTGATGCAAATACACATTCACAATGAAAAATATAGGGGCACAGACTATAGTCCTTCAAGCACGCAGCCCAGGTTCGAATCTGGCATGAGGCTGTTTTCCAGCATGTTATTCCCCACTTTCTCTCTCTGCCCGATTTCTGACTCTATCCACTGTCCTGTCTCTAAACAAAGGCATAAGAAGCCTTAAACTAATCCTTATAAAAACAAAAAAACACTATAGAAAATCTTTCAAGTGAAGTGTCATATTTTACCTTGGCTGGGCCTGGTTGAAGAGCATTTGTCCCAGGGCTCTGTAAAAGTTCAGCTGGACCTCTCCATGTCTGATCCTGTCTGCTGCTACATTATAAATATCAGCTGACAGAGCCTGGCTGAGCAGGGACTCCACAGCCAGCAGAGCCAGACTCCAGCTCTCTGGGGAACGAGGGGAGGATGAGGACACTGGCTGCTGCAACGGTGGGAGTCCACCAAGATCCACATCCAAGACTGGGACTAACCTGGTGAAAAAATAGAAACACAGCATCCTTTGCACTTCCTCGCCGTCTCCTCTCCCTTTTCCGTAGCTTTCCAGGAAGAATTTAAACAGCTGAGTCACCGTGCTTGACTTCACTGTGTAGAACAGGGGCGGCTCACAGTAGCCCTGACAGCTCAATTTGGAAAGTATTGCACTGACAGGCTTCAAAGGGCCTTTTGCCCCTCCAGGACCACGTTTCCCAGAGTCCTCTTTGGGTGGAAGGAGCTCCTCCTTGTAAGAGGTCAGGTGTTCGTTTGGGAAGAGAGCTAACTGAAGGATGGAGTCTATTTTGATGCGAATGTCTCTGCACAGCTGCTGACGGAGACCGAGGTGTGTGTAAGACGGTGAAAACTCTCCAGAGGTGAGCAGCTGACGGAGTAGGACTAATGGCTGGAGCATCTGGTTGGCCACCATGGTGAAGACTCTGTTAGGATTGGCTTGTTGTCGCTGAACTGACAAATAGCGCGACAGGACCTGAAGCAACACTTCAAACAGATTAGACGAGCTGAGGTTCTCCTTTGACTTTGGAGGGGCTTTATTAGCATCTAGCTGTGTCTCATCTGGAGGAGTGTCAGTGATCGGCTCAGCCTGAGGACTGTCAACATCACCGGTCGGCTGACTTTCAAGACCCTCAGTCATCACCTCATGTTGACATGTGACAGACTCAGGTGTTTGGGGGTCTGCAAGCAATGGCTTCTGTAGCTCGAGGCAGGCCAGGGAGCAGAACTTGGCCAGGAGATCGATCATTAGTTCGTACTTTGTGGTGAAAACATATGAGAGCGCAGGAGCAGAGAGAAGGCCCTGACACACACTCAATATGATGGACACACACACCGGTGACTTAGAGTCAACACGTGAACACTCCTGGAGACGGTCAAGCAGCAGCTGGAGGCAAACAGAGAAAAGGTATTCAATTAAGATGTTAGAACAATGTCCTGCTTTGTAAAGAATGAAGACACTAATCACCAATAAAGTGATTATGCAGTAAAAAAAAACATGATTTCTTTAAAATCATTTCTCTGTGTTTGTATGGGGTAAGAATCGCAGCTGTACCTGTGCCATGTTTAGCCTCAGGGTGATGGTCTTGCCCTGCTTAAGAAGAGTGTGGAGCTTCCGGCTGTGGAGCAGATCATCAAGGTAACACCACAGTCCTTCCAGAACGTTTTCAGGAAAGTCAACCTTACGATTGTACCAGCCTGTCAAAGCGTGTGAGCACCAGTCCAACAGCACCTACAGCAGGAAAGGGTCAGGACAAATGAGAGTAAATAAACAATCCCATACTGTTGTAAAATACAAATACAAAATGTAAACATTGGACAAAGAGCTGTTGGGCAGAAGGCCAGACAGTGCTTAATAAATAATAACATCAAACCGGTTTTCCGGTAAGTAAAAGCAAACAATTGACTGGGTCTTCACTCTGTTGATTTTGGATATTAAATTAAACATATTTACATACAATGAAATGCTACAGTCACTTCTGACATGTAATACATGTTCAACTTCTCAGGGTTCCTGACACTGGCAACATAAACACCATCATCTAAACACAGACGTTTGTCACTCCAGATGTTACCTGCTCCTTGTTGGATAGAAGGCACTGATTGGAGATCCAGGCGAAACGTGCCAACTTTAACTTGTCCTCCCATGGAGTCTGAGGACTTTTCAGTTTCAGATGGATACCTGAGTAGATGGCAGCCATCCCTGCAGCTCGTGTTACCTCTGTATACATATAAAGCAGAGTTAAAGTCAAACAGACAAACATTTAATACAAGCAATTATGGTTTTTACAATATATGTAGTGTATCTAACAATGACAGACACACCAAATATGGAGGAGCCTTAAAATAAACCTGTTCAAATGTCTACAAAGTATTTAAGTCTATAAAAGACCTAACAAATCTCAGGTCATCAGTCAAAATCAAAACAAAGCCCAACACAACATGTTTTTAAACACTTATTCTATTTTAACGTGAGGTATTAACAGAGCTCAACACGTACAAAAGGACCTCTCAATCACTTTTGTAGATTTTATATTTTAAGAATAGTTCATCTCTTATAGCATGTGTTTGAACACGCTGTAACCCTACAGCTAGCGGCTAGCATGTTAGCATCTGCCTGCTAAAGTCCAAGTAAACTATTCCTGTGACTGCTTCTCCTTCACACAAGAAACACACTATTCCTGAGCCAATATATGTCCTTTCTAAAAAATAGTCAATAACACATGAGGTAACTGAATTGTCAGACTCACCTCTTATAACCTGCACGTGCCCCTGTTTTCACATGAGGACGAACTTTCAACTTTCAACCTGCCGGTGGGACAAAAGCAATCAACAACCGAGGTACATGATCGGCTAACCATTGCCTTGAAATATTTCTCCTTTCCACCCCATTGAACAGCTAAAATGTATCATTATAATATTCAATTCATCATAACAAAGGTGTTTCGGATGTTTATAAATTCGGAAGGATTCATAATTATCTAAGCGCAATCTGAAAAAAAATAAGTATGCATTATGAGATATTATTTTGAATCATAGTCGTGTTTTTATGAACTAAATGAAAACTTATATTTTGTAATTTGTCTTTTAGAACCTTTTCTCATTCATAAAATACATCAAAAGGTGTTCTGTCAAGAAATGCATCCCTTTAAATTGACAGACAGTCTACCGACAGTGGAGAGTCAAACACTGCAGATCATGTTGCATGCTAATGAGAAGGCGTACCGAGTCTCCAGAACAATAGGGACACTTAAAGTTAATTAAGTATAAAGATACAGTTCAAACACTTCCTGTAAGGTGAACGCAGGGATGCATTTCTCGGCATAATACCGTTAAGCAGGGTTATTATTATTTTTGGTTTAATGTTCTGGGATCGTTTGGTTTTGTCTGGCAAAGTTTGCTTGCATGTGTCAGCCATTGAAGCGTTCGTCGGGAAGGAAGAGGAAAGGGTTTGCTGCTCTACCTGTGAACTTTACCGAGGTCACCTTTCATGATCTCACTTATTCATAGACTTCTTGGAAAATTGGGTGTTTTGTTCAGACTGAATGTGGCGTTGGTCGGTTCTCAGTAGCTTATATCCGCTCCCCCTGCACACAGGGCGACAGATGACAGTGACAGGCGGCGGGGTGTGTGAGAGCTGATTTCTGATAAGAGATAAATGGAGGCTGTCACACGCAGATAAAACAGACAATAACGGTTAAACCCGGCATGTAACGACACGAGGCTCAATGATCTCACGGTGTGTTTACATCACGGCTGGAGGACTAACATGTTTCTCCCTCTGGGTTTAACTAATCCAGAAGCTCGACCACCAACACTTACTGACAGTTAAAGGAAATACTTAAAGTGTTTAGAGAGTGTCGAGTCACCCTCCGACATATTGGACAATGCAGCTTTTATCCAGCATATCAAGGTGCACACATGGAGTGCATTTGTCTTCATTCAAGCTAACACAGATGAGACTGTTGTGGCTGGAGCACCGTCTCTCCCTCTCCGCTGTCTACCGGAAGAAGAGACAGTCAACCGGGGTCAGGACATCGGTCCATCCGACACTTGTCTTCCCTCTCCGGCCTTTCCTACTTCACCGTAACTGTCCCTCTGTCCTCTGTTCGCACACACCGACTGCCACACACACACCTGTTGCCTTTAGCAGCTCTTCAGCCAACTCCACGCCTCCCACAGCCGGATCAGTGAAGACCCAGACCCGGACAGAGAAAGACCAAACACAGACCACGTTCCCCGTGGAGGATGTCAGAAGGATTTTGCGACTAGCCCACCCGGAGAGATGGAGACTAGCAGGTAAGAAGTGTTTATACATCTTTTAGGTACCTTATATTTTACTGATCCATTAAAGACCTTAAAATGCATTCGTGCTTAAAGTAAAGGTTGTAGACCTGTCAAAGGTTTTCACCTTACTGAGTAAAACACGTCTACTGAAGGAAAAGTCTACATTTCTTGGGACAGTGCGTTGAAACGTTTTTTCTTCCAAAACATTAACTAGTTTTGTCTTATGAAGAACCTTTTAGGGTTTAAATGTATGAACACACACACACACACACACACACACACACACACACACACACACACACACACACACACACACACACACACACTATCATTAATCCTGTTAGATATGTTAATGTATATGTCCCTCAGGCCTCAGGGAGGTGAACAACCTGCTCTGACCTTGTTTTAGGGGCAGGTTTGATTTATGAACTCCTTTTCATCAGTTTTTCCCCCTGCGTGAGCCTTTCCTTCTTAAAGTTTTACACAGTTGCAGGGCGAGGTTAATCTCCTATTCTACAATTTGTTCAAAGCACATTTCATTATTAACTTTATCTGCTTTTTCATCGCTTCCTCTTTCC
The DNA here is from genome assembly GCF_947650265.1 of Symphodus melops. Lineage (NCBI taxonomy): Eukaryota > Metazoa > Chordata > Actinopteri > Labriformes > Labridae > Symphodus > Symphodus melops. The sequence continues at coordinate 19,776,086 of NC_136693.1, read as the reverse complement.
ACCCCAGCTGCTATGGGCTTCCTTACTGTCTCTAGTGCAGTGACTATGTCGGCGCCATTCTTCTTGGGTAAAGTGATCGACACCATTTACACAACCGGAGCAGACACAGAAACCATGACGGCCTCCCTCACATCGTTATGCATCATGCTCACAGGAGTGTTCCTGTGTGGAGGGGCAGCCAATGCTGCCAGAGTCTACATCATGCAGATCTCAGGTGAGCTGAGGACAGACAATAGTTCTGTACACATGAAGAAAAAAAAACGCCCACGTACAGTATGAGTTTGTTTGCTGGAGCTGTATGTGATATAAAGTGTGACTCTCCTCTTCCTTTCTCTGTTTTTGTATTTATTTTCTATCTACTCAGGAAATTCTAGATGAACAAACTATTTCAGTTTATTTTATATCAGTACACTTTAACAGAACTGAAAGCCTTGGAAAAAAAATCACACTGGAAAACATCATGTGTGAAAGTAGAGCCTGGATATGGTGGGTTTAGTTTAGCATGAATAATGTGAAGAGGAGGAACAGCTGGTCTCTCTATGAACTCTAAAAGTCCGTCAATAATGAGGTCTATCTTGTTTATATAATCTGTATGCAAGCAGAGACGTACAAACATTGTGTTCACATTCACAAACACCCTTCAGTGTTTGTGAATGGATTTGAACTTTAGTTACTTTTTAATGCAGTCGTACTATTACACGTGGAACAAAGTGAGACGAGCTGTGTTTCTCCCATTATCAATCTTTGTGTGCAAAGAAAAATTTTAAGATCAACTCTCATCAACGTCTTTATAGACAATATGACAATAGTGAAGACACAAAAGGTGATTTTGTTCATTTTCTAAATAGTTATAATAGCTAAATAGTCACATATTTAGTGTGTAGAGAGTGTTTGTGTTTTTTCATTTACCTCTTAAAAGGTCAAATCTTAACCCATCACTTTACTTCAATTCAAAATGTATTTAGTTTAAAAGATACCACAAATGGTGATGGATGGCCATCACAATTTTTCAAAGCTCAAAGAATTGTATTAATTTTCAAAATTATAGAATGTACATCGGCTATCCAGCACCCACAATGTACATTTTTAATTAAATCACTTGCCAATATTGGAAATAACGTATTTATTTCTAAACTTGGGGATCTAACGTGTTGTTGGAAACTCTTTCCTGCATCGTTCTGCTAATGTTTTGTTTTTTTCCGATGTCACTTCAGGTCAACAGATTGTTCGTGATCTCCGTGCCTCTGTCTTCTCCTCCATCCTCAGACAGGAAGTGGCTTTCTTTGATAGGAACAGGACTGGCGAGCTCATCAACCGCCTCTCCGCTGACACGGCGGTGGTGGGACGCTCGATCACAGATAACCTGTCAGACGGACTGCGAGCTGTGGCCCAGGCGGCTGCTGGCGTCAGTATGATGGTGAGTCGGACGGTGCTTTCATGATGACGTGAAGTGGGAAATAAATGTGTTTGGTGTAGTGCTGGGAGAATGAATAAAAAGTAAAGGCTGATGAAGTCAGCGGAGAAGTGAACCACAGCCAGTTACTGGAACGTGTTGAGTGTGATCAATGTGAGCGTTTTACTAATGAGGTTTCTATAAATCAAGGTGTTGATCACCAATGAGTAATCATGTTTAATAACTGTGATCTCGATGTCAACCCAAATGATTGTGATTAGGATATTTGCTTTAATCGTGCAGCCCCGGTTAGGTATTGTGTTACTGTGTCTGAAAACGCACAGCACCTGAAATAGTTCACCATAATAGATCTGTTGCTAAGATCAGTCTTGATAATGAACACTGCAGAGACATTACAGGGAGTATGTGTTGCTTATGTAAAATAAGCCGAGCATGGTATGTGCATGTATAGGCTGGCATTGTTTAGAATCAGGAAGGAGTTCTGCCAGCACGTGAGCTGACAGTTTCCTTGTATGTAACTGTCTGCCGGATGTTGAGAAACAGGTTTACTGAATACCTCAGATTAATGTGGAGAAACATGTAGATTAGGTTTAAAGACTGCCACACCTGGGCAAATCTCTAGTTGATACCACAAAGTCTAGGATTTATGGAAAAGGTCACCTATTTCCTGTTTGGACCAACGGGTGATTGAAGTCTATTTGATGAGCTATAAATGTGGCCTATCTGACTGTATTCTGACACCCGTCTCCAGTATTTAATTTTCTTTAATTTCTTCATGTTCTTCTGATCAAGAAGTACAGATTTGGTTTTTGTTTTAAAAAAAGGGGGGGGGGGGACAGTCTACTGAGGATTCATTTTCTTTGTCCTGGTTTCATCTTTTACGAGTGTACACCAGACGATTGTAAACACAGCTCATGCTCACTCTGAAGGAAATGACGGACATAATGAGTGTGATTTCTGTTTCAGGCAACTTGAAAACTGCTGTTTTAATTCTTCAGCCCACTTGTGTCTTTTCTCCTCTTTTACTTCCATTAATTGCTGTTTTGTTCTTCTCTCTCGTTTCTAGTTCTATGTCTCCCCGAGTCTGGCAAACTTTGTGCTGCTGATCGTTCCTCCTTTGGCCGGTCTTGCTGTCGTCTACGGCAGATATCTTCGCTCCATTTCCAAACGCACACAGGATGCTCTGGCCCAAGCGACACAGGTTCAGTACCCACAGACCAACCCAGTAGCAAACATCTGGGTTTAAAATGACATTATTGGAAGCTGTGATGGTTTTAAGGACAGAATGCGTTAGTTAAGTGTAGCTCTTCTCACTGGATGACTCTAACAAATCCAAGTACTATACTAAGGAAGTACATGCAGAGAAATCCAAAGTTACAACTTAAAGTGATGAGGAGGATGATCCCGGCCGAAGAACTTTGTCCTGTGGATGCAGCGTGAGTGTATTTACAACATGCTCGCTGATGTCCACGAGGCTGCAGCACATATGTGCTACGAGGGCACCCTTCTGAGAAACGCCAATGATTGTGCTCCTGGTAGAGTGATACTTCACCCCAGGTGGTTAGGTCCGATCCACCATGCTGTAATTATAGGTGATAGGTTTAACAATCCGGTGGGATAAAACCTGTTTGGAGGGAGCACACCCCTTATTAGCAGCACCCTAATAGACAAAGAGAAAGAACCCTGCAAGATGAATGTAACTGTAAAAACAAAACCACAAACATGGAGAGTGATCAATTCAGCCAAAGGGAAGCAAGGACACTCCGTCGCTAATTACCTAGCTCCTACAACAATAATCTGCCTCTGAACAGTGATGTCCACAGGGGATATAACCAAAGAAATGATATCAATGTTTCCAAGTTTAAGGCTGAAGGTTGATTGGCCGCATCTCATCAGATGAGGACAGCTTGTCGCAGCTTTTGGAGGGCAAACAATCCACTGCTCAGACTCACAAGGCTACCGGCAACAAACTGGAGTATTTTTTTGTTCAATAGTGTGATGCTATTTGATCGTCCCTGTGCTGCTCACAGTGACCTGTGTAAACAAGATGATGACATTGACACAGATAGTTAAACTTGTCCGGGGGTCATCAGAGAGAACAAAAAAAAAAAGCGTTGTTTTTATGAAAAATCAACATGTGCTTGTGCAAGATGGAGATATCCAGAGAGAAGAAGAGACTGGGGCAGGTGAAAGAACAATGATACAGACGCAGAGCTGCTTGCGTAGCGTAATTACATTTGCAGACACAGCATATATGTTGTTTGGATAAGCTGATTCCCAACAGATAAAGTAGCAAAATAATCATGTTAAATCATTTTTGTGTTTGTGCAGTTGGCAGAGGAGCGTATCAGCAACATGCGGACAGTCAGGGCTTTTGGTAAAGAGCTGTCTGAGGTCAACACGTACACGCAGAAGACAGACCACGTTTTGAGCCTGGCCAGGACAGAGGCTGTACTGCGGGCTGGCTTCTTTGGGGTGGTAAGTGTGTGTGTGTGTGTGTGTGTGTGTGTGTGTGTGTGTGTGTGTTGTTTGTGTGTGTCTCCTGATAAGCATGTATGTCAGATGGAGATAGCCACAAGATCGCGTGAGATCATAGCAGCCCAGTACAGTGTAGCCTGCTATTGGTTTAACTTTATCAAAGAGGAACGGGACACAGTAAATAAAAGGAGCCCTGTAGGGTCTTATTGGTACCTTTTGGCACCCAAAAAGAAGGGCACCCAAAAACGTAGGACAGTACGGATCCCCTCCTGCATTGTCCCTTCCTTACGCATCATTCTGAACTTTTGACGGTGGAAATGCCAATCAAAGGGTGTCAAGCCAAACCCAACTACACCCGGAGCGCCTGGTGGAACCAAGGCCTTAGTATCTGACATTTCTGTATATGAAGAATGTCTCCCCACCAAAGTGTCTTCTCAACTTTTAGAGAACAAATATAAAAATGTGTGCACTTAATGCTAACTCGATGACACAACGCTGCAGCTCCTACAGCTCTCAGACCAGTTTCCCACTTCATATCTAACACTAACGCATGTTGGACATGTGCACGAGTATTTTCTTCTTGTAACATTGTTCACAAGGAGGATTAAAGTCGAGTCTTGTTGTTCATGGTGAAAATATCAGAAACTCCTTCTAATATAATGAAATGCAATTCATCATCACCACAAACACTGTATTAAAAAAAGATTTAGCTGGGTGTAATAATTTTGAACATGAACTCTTTCAGGTAAAAAAAAACATTCAAATGTGTCTGTTTGCAACACAAAGAGAGAGAGACTGGCATTGGTCATCTTTTCCAGCAGATACTGAAAGGGACTGTAATCCTTATGAGACGTGCTGCTGCGTCAGATACTAGCAGAGATGTCAGATTTTTTTTTTATTCATTTATTTATGTTTATTTATTTTTTTTATCAAGAAAATTGTGTGTGTCCGTGTGTGTGTCAGACGGGGCTCAGTGGGAACATCATGGTCCTGTCAGTGTTGTACAAAGGAGGCCTTCTGATGGCTAATCAGCACATGACTGTGGGCGAGCTCTCATCCTTCCTCATGTACACCTTCTGGGTTGGCATCAGTATTTCAGGTAATACACACACACACACACACACACACACACACACACACACACACACACACACATATATACTGTATATTGCACTGCATGTATGATGACTCATGGCTTGGTGTTTTTTCTCTGCCTCATGTGAAGGTTTGAGCTCCTTTTACTCTGAGCTGATGAAAGGGTTTGGAGCAGGATCCAGACTGTGGGAGCTGCTGGACAGAAAGCCTGAGTTCCCCCTAAACGGTGAGTGTACAAGCTTACAGTATATGTTGTAATGGGACAAACCGAGGAGCCATCCAAGTCTGAGTTTTAATGAGGTCCGTCTTGTCTGGGTCACTACATGTGCCAGCTCTGTTGATGTCAGGCATTAAAACAAGCCATTTCCTGGATCTTTTAAAGTTTGATCCCTCATTTTGGACCTGTGATGACCTCTAACTCACAAAGCCAGCATTGTACTACCGCACTATTAAAACTACAAAGACTTTTTTTTGTGTGTATTTAACCAGTTAATCCATAAGTTAAATATTTGAATAAATTAAATGTCCAGAAAACAGTGGCAGAATGAATTTAAGGTTTTCTGAATAAATAAATAAATAAGTAAAAGAATATTTCCAGTAAACATTAGCGCACTTACACTAGATCATTTATATTTTATCTTCCTTATGTAATGTATTTGTATTACTTTATTAAACTAATGACCCTAATTGCTTGTCCCGTCTCTTCTCCTCTGTCTCTCCACAGAAGGCCTTGTGCTTCCTGCAGAGCAGCTGAAGGGTCAGCTAGAATTCAATAATGTGTCCTTTGCCTACCCGACTCGTAAGGAGGCTCCTATCTTCCAGAACCTCAGTCTACTGGTCCCAGCTGGTACCATCATGGCTGTAGTGGGACCCAGCGGGTCTGGAAAGTCAACCCTCGTCTCGCTGCTGCTTAGGTTGTACGACGCTGATTCTGGTGAGAGCCACTTGCTTCTGTCTTCTCTTTTTCTCCGTCGCATCAGCAGCTGCTTAGTGATGAGACTCTTTTTTTTTTTAAGGGTCCTTTTTTTCTGATAGTTGTTGAGTTACTCAGAATGACTTCTTTCTTCCAGGTATCATCACTGTGGATGGTCATGACATCCGAGATCTGAATCCCTATTGGCTTAGGAGTCACATTGGAACTGTTAGCCAGGTAATTATTTACACACGTATAAACCAACACATAAACCATGTACTGTATGTCCTATGAGCCTTTGAGTGAAGATGTTTCTTCTTTCCCCACATTCTCTCTCTGTGCTTTGCACCTCTCAACCAGGAGCCAGTGTTGTTTTCCAGCTCGATTAGAGATAATATAGCGTACGGTGCAGTGGACCCTGAATCCGTGACTTCAGAGGAAATCTACAGAGCCGCTCGGGTGGCCAACGCCTATAACTTCATCCAGGCTTTCCCCAAAGGCTTCGACACCGTGGTGGGCGAGAAAGGGGTGCTCTTGTCAGGTGAGAAACGACTGTTTCATGCTAACACATAATTCACAACAGGCAGCTTTAAACTGTAGATCTAAAAACTACACATAGATGTAGCTCATGTTTAAGTTGTGCCATTTTGTTACATTTTTTTCCCCCTGATGTGGATGTAAATATGTCAGCTGCTTTTATTCCTTCCAATGTACTTTATCAAAAGAAAGAGACATATCAGTTAAACTTAATAATGCATTACTTTGGTTCTTATACTCAACTGCCTGTATTGAATGTTTTTTTAAAGATATTGTGGTCCTTTAAAAAGTATTCATATTAAACACTTCAATCCAGTGTTTGCCATGTAACAGAGCATTCTTAATAGATGAAAATATTTAAATCTACCAGTTAAAATGCCACGGCTCTTCTCATACAGAAAACACTCTGGGCCCACTTTGCTCTTAGCTTGTGTTTGTGTTTGTCTGTGCATCACCTCTGTGCTTGTTTCTCAGGTGGTCAGAAGCAGAGGATAGCTATAGCCAGAGCACTGCTCAAGGTCAGTTCATCAACATGCTAGATTCACGAGTTCGATACATCAGAGGAAGGCTAAATGTTCCACGGCATCTTTTCATCCACACTTTTTACACATTGCTCTAATAAGTATGTGTAACTTTTTGTTTGTTTTTGTCTTAGAATCCAAAGATCCTCCTTTTAGACGAGGCTACAAGGTGAGACAGACCATGATGTGTTTCCAGATCACTGTACAAATCAGCATCAAAACAAACAACATGCTTTTCTTGTGTCTCATCTGTTTTGCTTGAATCAACTTAACTGCACAGCCCTGTGTTGGAAAATTACAACGATTACCTCGCTCTTTTTATCACAATTGTTAAGAGACCTATTAAAAAAATGTTAAAGAAAAGGGTTCTGAACCTCCATGTTTCCACAGTGCACTGGATTCTGAGAATGAGTTCCTGGTGCAGGAAGCCTTGGAGCGTCTGATGGAAGGTAAAACAGCTCCACCTTTACAGAGACGAGAGCTGTCAGTCACTGATTTCTTTGATATTTTATATGTTCTCCTTTTCCCTTTTTACATTGTCGACAGGAAGGACAGTTGTCATCATCGCTCACCGCATGTCAACCATCCAGAATGCGAACACTGTCGCTGTTCTGGACCAGCAGCGTATAGCTGAGTGTGGTCAGCACACAGAGCTGCTCAGCAACAGGCAGGGACTTTTCAGGAAGCTGATGGAGAAGCAAGCGTTTCTACAAGAAGAACAGAAACGAGCATTGAGCTGAATTCAGACAGAGGACAGACGAGTGGCCGCCGAGGATGAAGGAGAAGCGAATGGTAAGGAAGTGAGGTCATCGGGAAGAACTCGTGTTGCTCCCTGAGGGGGTTGAGGACAGATAGAAAAGGCACATATGGGAATGTGAAGAAGATCCTTTGCTGCAGTATTGGTAGCATCGCCTCAGAAAACAGACAGGTTAAAAATGATATATAAATATATACTTCGTACTTAAAACCTCCTATTTTTGAAAAAAAAAAAATGTAATGTACACAGAGAAGAGGACAGGATGAGTCTCTGCTGAGATATTTCTCACACAGGAACTTTATTTTGAAATCACTGTCATCACCATAAAAGTCATCAGAAAAGTCCAAATCCTTTTTTCCGGTAATTTGGGCGCATGGGAGACATTTTTAAACTGTTTATTATTTACAAGCCAAACCAAAAACAGTCCAGTGTGATAGAGCAGAGCATATCATGTATGTGTGTCTATTTATTATCCACTTTTTAAAGGTTTTTGTTATTTTGAAGATTTTTAACAAGGTGAAGAGGCTTTTTGTGTTGTCTGCCTTGTGTTTAACTCTTCTTAATATTGTGAGAAAAAAAAGTTTTAAATCACAGCTGAGGTGCTCCTAATCTGAAAATAAACACTTTTTCTCATGAATTTGGTCTAAGTGTATCTTAGAACAGTGGATTTAAAACAGAATTTTTTGCAAACATGCTAAGATTCAGATTTTTTTTACTTTTGTTTTAATGTAGAGTCCTGACACTGCTAAACCTGATCATCGTTTTATGTCAAACTAAATGAACTTTGCATAGTTACTTGGGAACTTGATTGATACTTGATAAACAGCCGACTCTCTGGACTGTTTTACTGCTCTTACTGAACACACAGGCAGATGGGTTGTTTTTTTTTTGTGACAATCATCCCTCTTTTAACATTCACCTCGTCGTTTTTTATTTTAAACATGACGACAAAGACCAACCAAGTATAAATGGAATTGAGATCCAGATCCAGATATAAAAGATGGAAAAACGGACACCAGCATCAGGTCTGTTTAACATTTCTGACTGAGTACTCCTCATCACTGTGTCTTTGCTGTGTGTTTACATGATGTGCACTTGGCTGGTAGTAAATCCTAGATAAATAGCTCTAAAACCACAGACATGTTAGCCAAAGTGCTGTTGAGCTAGCTGGAGGCTGACTAAAAAGAAATGATTCTCTTCAGTAAATATTTGCATGTTAAATGCCCACTTCACTGCTCAGGGGCAGTTCAGGCTGGAGTGATTCACAAGAGTTGTGTTGTTTTGTGTCTCAAATGAAAACCCCTTTAACTTGTTTTTTTGGTTTTCAGGTAAAATCTTTGTTACATGATTTAAATCTAACAATTACTTTTACTAAAAGTGACAAGACAACCAAATAGGTTGAGTTTCTCTGACTATTGATTGCAGAGGTTTTATTATGTGTAAGGTTTTTAACGGAGATTAGAGACTCTAATCTTTGCATCTGTAACTTTTCATTCAGACTTTAAAGGCGATGAGGCCTGAACAAATGAAACGGTCCTGATCGCGTCATGAGGAATGAATACATACTCGCTGAGAGGAGACCGTTTGAATAGCTGACTACTGTTGTTTGTGTTTGATCCAAGACATGTAAATATGTGTTATATATTTCATAGTGTACGTACTACATAGCAGGATAAATTGAGATCAGATTTTATGTAAATGAATTTATTAAATACACCATGATTTATCACAGGCTGTATTTTTGATATTTCACTTCAAAGATTTTCACATCCCACATCCAAGAAGTCTTCTTTACAAAGTTGCCTTGAACTTTAATGTCTCCGACCCATCATGATTTGTTTTATTTTCTGTATGATTTGATTTATAAACCTAAATGATGTATGATAGATTTTTAACAATTGTTGTGTTTGTTAAATTATTACTGTCTTGTCAAGGCAAATAAAGGGAAGATTTGTGAATGGTTGTTTTGAGGGAGACTCTTCTGTTTGCTGGTTCTCTCAAAAGGCTCTTTACCATACTTACATTTTTATAAAACACTATCTAAAAAGGTCTCTTAGGTGTGTTTGTGTTTCCGTGCAGTATTTCAGGCTGCCAGTAGGTGGTGGTGTTGTTTCATAATTTTGAGCCAGGCCTCACGCTCACACTTCAGGTCGGTGGGATCCTTGTTCATTGAGTCCATCATACCTAAATAAAACCTTGTGGTAATAATATGAGTAATGTGTTTGCAGCTGTTGGCAGCTGTTGACAGTGTGCTGAGCTCCTCATAGTAATAGACTCTGCTCATTGTCTCCTCATGACACACAAGCCAACACAGCCAGTTGATTTATACTTTATTCTCATGCTTTAAAAAAACATCAGGAGTTTTCACAAGTATTTCAAGGCGTTTATATATCATATATATCTCACTTTGGCTCCTATATTAGATTAGAAAGAAAATTATTTTATTGATGTGTGTTCCTCAAAATTCCCTTTTCTGACAGTAAATAGCAAAGAGAGGACTTAGTTTCAGATTCTGGACACCATGACTCCCCCTCACAGATTTGACACTCTCTGATGGTTAACTCATGTTTGAGCAGTGGGTTGGGGGCTTCAGCAGAGGCAGCACTTGTGTTGCTGTCTTGCAGGGGACGGCTCAGCTGGCTCTAACCAGGTGCTGCTCAGCCTTGCGAGGGTTTCTAATTCCAGCTCCATGTAGCTCCCCTCGCTTTTCTCTGTATCTACCCCCCTGCTATTTGAGGAACGAGAGGAACTGAGGTTCTGACCCTTTTAAGCCCTTATGCAACACAATGACTTGGAAAAAAGATCATGGCCTTATTTGTTCATCAGAGAGGAAAATTAATATGATAATACAATTCTGGGGCCAAAAATGCACAAGTTTGACAGAATTTAGTTTAAGCATTCAGTTTACAAGGAGAGAGGACTTGGTCTCATAAATCTGTTTGGGGTTTTTTTCAACACTAAAAAACACATGTAGCATCTAGTGTTCTCAATGATAAAAAGAGAAGTTGCCCAACATTGTCGTTGATCAAGCTCCCACTTCTGTCACTCTGTAGTGAAACACTGCACAGCTTCACTTCTTTTTTTCCCTTTCAGCTCAGACATCAACACCAAACACTTTCTCCTACAGATTGAAATTAAAATAAGTTTTGGATTTTTGATCACAGGTTTTCTCTTCATCTGTTTTGGCTGTGAGGCACAGTCTCTTTGTATTTTGAGCATTAGAGAGCAGCATTAGAAAGCAGTGCATACTCAGCAAAAACTGACCTGTGCAGCACATGGCTAACAAGATGAGGCTACACAGGAAGAGTATCGAGTCCTGAAACTTGATGGGATCCAATCACAGTTTCAGCAAATACCAAAATGGTTCAGATTTTATTTACTTGCAATTTTAACCAAGAAGTACACAAGACTACTATCAACAACAACAAAAAACACATTTATAAATGAAAATACAACTGAAAATCAAGCAGGCAATAAAGAAGAGCTTATCATTTAGAATGATGAATACATAGCTGAAAAGGAAATGGAAGGAAATGTTGCAAGAACCTGACTTTTTAAAGAGTAAATGTGTCAGAACAGTAAATGCACATTCACTCTCTGACTTTAAAATGGTTTGTGGAGCTGCTAGCACACCTGGCACTGCTGATCTGAGAAGCCTTTTTTAGCAGTCAAGAGTTCCATAGTCACTGATATACTCTGCTCCTGGCCATGTCAAGTTTTTAGTAAAGGTTACATTCACTCACAAGTCTGTCTTCAACCAGAGATAGGTTCAGTGTATGACCACATAACTGGGTTTGGAAAAGCTTAAAAAAGTAATTATCTTTAGCCTTTTACCTGCACATTACCATATCCTCAGACTTTAGTCACTGTAACATCTGAGATGGAAAGCCTAATTCAAATCTCCAAAAGCCTCCTGTGTGTTCTCTCTTCATCTGTACATACAGCCCACAGCCACACTTAAAAAGGTAGGACCCTCATGTAGAGCGAGTGTATTGGTTCCAGCATCTGAATGCTGAGGCGTGTTGCTATTCTTACACTTTAACACTAGCACTCTCTCCCTCTGTGCTCTCAGGAGATAGAGAGTTGTGTGGACTGAAATACAAATCTGACTGGATAGGTAAGACAACTGTGCATGCTCTGGGAGAAAGAAAAATCTATTTTCGCCATCTGTCCACTTCTTTACCTTTTATTTTACCGGTTAAAATACAGACACGCGATGAATATGATATAGGAAAAAAAATGCTACTTGTAAATAAAGATTTAAAAAAATCCTCTCTATGTCCAAAGTGTCTCCTTCAGCTGGCTCCATCACATTTCTTCTGACAAACTGAACTCATTCTTTCTGCCACCTGCTGCCCACAACGCCCTTTCACCTCCCTCTTTCTCCTCCCAGTCCCCAAGAAGTCTCTCCAGGAGACTCCCTCTGCTCTCCTCCCCCCTCGGCCCCTCTGACCTCTCCTCCCGCCCCGACAACTGCCAGCTCCTTTACATTTTAGGCGTTTCACAGGCCCCTCGGATCCAGAATGGTTCACAACAAGTACATAAAAGTAGCTCTACCTTGCTGTGCAGCCCTCTACTACCAATCCCTGCCACAACATCCAAATACACACACGTACACATACCCTAGATTGTGATTGCAGAACCTGTAGGTTGAATTCCCTCCTTCTTTTAACCCTAACTTACTTAACAAATAATACAGTTGTATCCCCATATTTTTCAATTTAAAAAGCAAATACAGAAAAGATATTTTCTGAATGCTTTTCATGATCGATGAGGGCATAAAAGCTTAACTATGCCCTTGTCTGTCGACACCCAAATAAGTGTTTATACCTCAAGCAAATCATGTGGCTTATTCCCAACTCCTTGAAATCCATTTAAAGTTTACTGTTGATGCCGTAAGAAGATCCAGGTCATGAAAGGCTATACTGTATTTTAACAGAGCTGCTCCCTCATGAGTCCAGCTTTAGATTATGATTTGAGAGCTAAATGTTTGTTTCTTACAATGATTTTTTTTAGGGGGGGGGGAATAAAAGCACTTTTCAAATTTCTTATAATCAGCAATCAAAAGGTTCTAGGTTTAAATCTTAAATAAATGTGTATTGCTTTCTATCAGGTTTTTTTCAATATTAATTGCATTGAACAAGGAATCCCCTGCTGAAATGACCAAATCAAACCCATTATCTCAGATGTCCTGTAGCTGTTGTCTTGTTCCTCTGTTTATCTCCCTGCACCTGTGTCATTCTTACACTTCCATGCTCCTTATCACCTCCTCTACCACTACTTTCTTTCCGTCGTACCACAACATACAAACATACATGTATACACAATGTATTTTTTCTCACTCCTCAATGCACACGTGCACTTGCTCCCCTCCTCCAGTACAGTTATAATTAATCCAACTGCTCCAGTGACTGAGCAGAGTAGCTCCTGCAGATAGTGTTTCAGCTGTTGGCTGTTCCAGAGCTTCTGTCCTTTTTGGTTCAATTTAAGTTTCAGATCTGTTGCATTGCTTGCAAAAAGGCAGATTTAGAATGCACTGACTTTTTTTTATGGCAATTGATAAAGTTTGCACATGTAGTATAATCAGAAACAGGAATTCAAATTAGGAAAGAGCAACACCTATATTCTTCACATGAGGCAAAAATCCTTATTAACAATAAAAAATCAAGAACACTAAGAAGTTGGGGAAAAAGACTTCCAGAATTCTACGTAAGAGTTATATTGGCTCAGCTTAATGCAACCTGTCTGCAGCATGCAATGCATCAATTCTAGTCTGGTTGAATGTAAAAGTGGATTGTTTTGAATGAACTTGTGAAGCTCTGCTCCTCCCCTTATCCAAAGTGTTGAATATGATCTTTTATTGATAACAATGATCATCAATTGAATTCCTAATTGACCCTCTCAGACTGCAGATCAGTTCCTGGTTGACCTGTCACTCAAATGTGTAGGCCCTCTCTTTCTCTGAGGGCTAAATTTGTTGAGATGAGGGCAGCATTTTCCCATTTTAAGGCTGGATGAGGCCGACTAGCAGCAAATCTATAACCCTGGTTGGTAGCAACTGGCGTCTCCCCTAGAAAACCCAAGCGGCCCGCGGGCTCCTTATACGGCCCTCTAGGTGGGACCGCGTGGCTCGATGGGAGGTCAAAGCGACAGTTCCATATATGGCGCGCGCTTTCTTCTGACCGGGAGCGCGCAGCGTCACTCCTGATCCCCTTCTGAAGCCTGATGGATGGATCCCCCTGCGTACCTCTGCAAGGCGCGCCTCCTTGCTGCACCCCCTCCTCCCACTCCTCCTCCTCGTTCTGTCAGCGTCCTAATATGGCAGAGGGCCGGGATGGGGGCCATTGCTGAGGTTTGTGAATGGTGGAGGTCGGGTATATAAGGGAGACCAGCAGAGCAGAAGACCGTAGCTGGTTCAGCAACAGCAATTGTTGGGTCTTTCTCTCCGAGCCGCAGACACTCTCCACTAAGGTAAGACCCTGCTGGGACCTGCCACTCTTGAAGACCCACACCGAGGTTTGGACACCAGAATACAGGCCTTAAGCAAAGCAACACCGCAGCATCTACTGGAGCAGAAGTCAGCCAGGACTGCCAAAGACAGGAGGCTCAGGACCAGAACACCTAGAAAACAGAGTAGTCTGTAGGGGAGGCATGAGACTAAGGCAGAGGCGATGGAGATGTAGATGTAGGTCCAAGACTGATAGGTTACAGTGTTAAATCTTTATTATCATGTCTAGAAATTGAGGCCAGATAAATTGGTAGATTCAACAGAAAGTAATTTCACTTAGTGACTTATCATGTTCATAGGTGTGACACTACATGTTTAAAAGGTGCTGATGCAGCAGGATGCATTGCGCCTTTAAACCAATTAGAGCCAGAATGGTTTCCTCGAAGGAGGTTTTGGAAACTGAGAGTAGTAAAGATTTACACCTGACATTTGATCTCTGAATTTGCTTAATAAATCGCAGGTTTGTGCTCCGAATTAAAATAAAAGAGGAAACAGGTGATATATTGAGGCAGATTAGTGTCGATATCACAATAAGTGGAAGAAGAAGAAAAAAAGATATTTAGTTTCGTCTTGTCACTTTAAATGTGCAGGTTTTCACAGGCCTATGCGTCATGCGTAGTGGCCCGGGGGCATTGTGCCAGTGTGCACATTTAGCGCAAAACTTGGCCCTGCTCATCTTCCTGCTCCAGTAAATGCTTTAGTTGTTTTAAACAAAACACCTGGTGTGATCTCAGGAGAAACAAAGGAGTGAACCAACGTTTTGTTTTGAAGGCACATACAGCATGTTTCTTGATGTGGATCTTGACAGTTTTTCTCCCCCCTCTCTCTAACAGAAGCCACCATGTGTGACGACGAAGAGACTACCGCCCTTGTGTGCGACAACGGCTCCGGCCTGGTGAAGGCTGGCTTTGCCGGAGACGATGCCCCCAGGGCCGTGTTCCCCTCCATCGTTGGACGCCCCCGTCACCAGGTAAATAGCGGATAAAATAGCCACAGAACAATAAGAGAAACTAAATGACAAATAAATAGATGTATTTTATAAGAAAACCATTTTTACAATTATGGTGATACCTCTATCTCAGCCAATTTAGACAAATTGAAGAATTCCAATACTTTTTTTTTTGCAAATGTAGATAAATAACTAATTGGCTCTTCCTTATAGAAAATGTGGCCTTATCATTTTTTAAGTATAAGTATTGTGCTAGTGGAAATAATATATGTTTCACTGATATTTTCATATTTTTGTGTTACAATTTAGTTTGGTTTTTTTTGGACATTCAACAACAATTCGGCGTTGACAGCGCTGCATTATTTTGAGCCGAGTTGTTTAGGCTGCCTTTGCCAGCAAATGTGGCCTTTGACTCTGTGAGACTAAATTAGTCATAGATGAACAGTTGCACAGTTGTACTGTGTCTGTCTCTCTGACCCGTGCTTTTATTTGGCACATTTACGTAATGGTCAACGTGCCTTCTACACCACAATGTAAAGACTTTAATCTGGCCAGAAGAAGGTCACTACTCTGTTTGGATTATTTAAAGTAACCTTTCCATCATCTCGCCCTCTCTCTCACCTTCAGGGTGTCATGGTCGGTATGGGTCAGAAGGACTCCTACGTCGGCGACGAGGCCCAGAGCAAGAGAGGTATCCTGACTCTGAAGTACCCCATTGAGCACGGCATCATCACCAACTGGGATGACATGGAGAAGATCTGGCACCACACCTTCTACAACGAGCTGAGAGTTGCCCCCGAGGAGCACCCCACCCTGCTCACTGAGGCTCCCCTGAACCCCAAGGCCAACAGAGAGAAGATGACCCAGATCATGTTTGAGACCTTCAACGTCCCCGCCATGTATGTGGCCATCCAGGCTGTGCTGTCCCTGTACGCTTCCGGCCGTACCACCGGTAAGACTGACAACAACTAACAGCTGCTGATCACAACACAGACACATCTCCCTTAACACTCATTACACAGACAGACACACAGAAGTCTACAATGTCATAATATAATGTAACTTGCAAATATTACTTATGACATGGCACCGCATAATAGTAAAAGTGGTATTAATACCCAAAGTTCACTTATTTCCATTTTACGCAAAACTTTTACGCACTATCGACCAGCCTCTCTGAGGCGGTTGATGGTTTTTTTTTGTTTTTTTTTACGATACTTACCACCTACACATTGTGTGTTATTGTTAAACAAGTATTCAATTTACCACTTTAGAATCATTATTATGCACAAATCTGAAACGCGGTCTTTTTGTCGCCTGGACTTCACTCAACTCTTGTCTTTCCTCTCTTCAGGTATTGTGCTGGATGCTGGTGATGGTGTGACCCACAACGTCCCAGTCTATGAGGGTTACGCCCTGCCCCACGCCATCAT
Organism: Symphodus melops; assembly: GCF_947650265.1. Taxonomy (NCBI): domain Eukaryota; kingdom Metazoa; phylum Chordata; class Actinopteri; order Labriformes; family Labridae; genus Symphodus; species Symphodus melops. The sequence goes on along the minus strand of NC_136693.1, from coordinate 19,759,481 downwards.
GCGTCTGGACCTGGCTGGTCGCGATCTGACCGACTACCTGATGAAGATCCTGACTGAGCGTGGCTACTCCTTCGTGACCACCGGTGAGGAACTCAGCATAAAACACAAAGAATAAAGAAGGAAACCGTCCCTACTATGACCCTGACACATTTTCTGTACATTTTGCAAGAAAAACACATTTTGAGGTAACATTTAATGTAAGCTGGCCTTATTGGACACAGCTTGTGTGCGCCCTGTGCTCATTATTGCGAACTAAAATTTGGCACACCATATTTTCTTATTGACATGTGTTATTGTTCACAGTCAACATTTGATGCGGCCAAGAGTTAAAGAAAATATAGAAATAATCCGTTTTTAGCAGTCTGTTACTTAGAATAGCTGTTTAGACTGTCGTTACGCACACGAGTCTCCTTGCACTTTGATTAACATAGCATAACTTGTCTCCCTACAGCCGAGCGTGAGATCGTGCGCGACATCAAGGAGAAGCTGTGCTATGTGGCTCTGGACTTCGAGAACGAGATGGCCACCGCTGCCTCCTCCTCCTCCCTGGAGAAGAGCTACGAGCTTCCCGACGGTCAGGTCATCACCATCGGTAACGAGAGGTTCCGTTGCCCCGAGACTCTCTTCCAGCCTTCCTTCATTGGTGAGTCACTTAATCATTCATACTCTCTTATTAGCTCTAGAAATACTTCTCGTCCTCCTCTTAACACTTGTCACTCTCACCTGACTAGGTATGGAGTCTGCTGGTATTCATGAGACTGCCTACAACAGCATCATGAAGTGCGACATTGACATCCGTAAGGATCTGTACGCCAACAATGTGCTCTCCGGTGGTACCACCATGTACCCTGGTATTGCTGACCGTATGCAGAAGGAAATCACTGCCCTGGCCCCCAGCACCATGAAGATCAAGGTAAATATAATCGGGGGAAAAAAATCTATTTATCCCCTTATTGAAGCTTAAGCATTTTTACGCAACATAAATCTACTCCTGGTACTTGACTGATCCATTCTCTCCCCTCTTCTACAGATCATTGCTCCCCCCGAGAGGAAGTACTCCGTCTGGATCGGTGGCTCCATCCTGGCTTCCCTGTCTACCTTCCAGCAGATGTGGATCTCCAAGCAGGAGTACGACGAGGCAGGCCCCAGCATTGTCCACAGGAAGTGCTTCTAAATCATCAATCTTCTTCTCCAGCTTCTCCATCATCTCCATCCTTGACACCACCAGCTCTCTGGAGATCATGCGAGAAGGAGGATCGACCTCTGCGGCACAGCAACACTCTGCAGTCAATGGACTTTCTGTCTGCGCTGTTGACATTCTTATGCATTATTAATCTTTTTTAAATGTGCATATTTTAAAAACGCTGTCTGTTGTCTGTGTTGCACGGAGAGAGGCTGTGAAAACATCACTGAACCATGCATCCATCCAAAAATCTTTAATAAAAAAATAAGAACAACATGTTGCCCAACACATGTGAATGTAAGTGTATATACATATTGATAATTTATTAAAGTCCATTATTTGGTATTTTGGACCCCGGTCTTGTTCTTAAATCAGAGGGAGGGAAGGGGACAGGATGAAAAAAACAATAGACAAAATGCAGATCATTTCTATTGTTTTGAAAGGGTTCCATTTGCATTAACTAATGCAATTTCATCATGGGATTTAATATTTAGGAAATTCAGTAAAATAAAGGAAAATAAAAACGAATAACTATAATAATCATGACCAAAAAAAATCTTGAAAAGACTTGGCTGACTGGCAGATAAAGTTGTATAACAGAACACATCTATCCTGGCTCAGTAGCCGGAGGAGTTCATAGGGGTTGTATTGGCACAGCACCTCCGAACTTTGTTGGCTATGTGGGAGGGAGACAGGGTGCCACTCTCTGGTTGGGGGCTGCTGGGTGACAGAGACAGGAAAAAGACACGCCTCTCTGACAGTCCGAGTGTGACTTGCCAGGAATGTGCCCGTGCAGCAGCAGCTCCGCTTTAGAACGAGCGGATCAGTGGCATGGGACACCTGACACCCGGGTTTGAATCCTGTTAGGCTGCCTGCCCTGTGCGTCTTTACGCGCAACTCCGACACCCGGACCATCTATAGACAAAACCGGACCTCTGTCGTTCCTACCTTATATGCATAGAGGGCCGTAAGGTTATCAGGGTGTGGACTTAAAGCACAAAGAAGTGCGCTGGGCATGCCAAGTGCGCGCACCCCCCAGCGTAGCCTACCTTATGTAACCTTATGAGACATTATTCAAATGATTCTTTCACACCAGTGTTTGTTCCTCAACAAGACGTCGGTGCAAACACGAATAATAATAGTCTACCGTAAGCTTCTTTCAATTGTTATGAGGGGATACTGTCTGATCTAACTTACCAGACTAAAGGAACTCAATTAAGGACTTAGGCTGTGTTTAACGGTCTAAACAAATTAATCAAATCGTATTTCTATGCTCTTCTATCATTTGATAGAAACCATAATCAGCCACATGATAACTACCCTGAACACATTCATTCCCTGCCCACCTGTTGCGGGTGTGTTTGGCTTTTTAAAAACGTCCTCACGCGGGCGGAGCTAAGACACGCAGCCTGTGATTACAGCCACCGGCGTCAACGCCATCTGTTCTCCTCCGCTTCTTCCGTGAAACCCGACCCCTGGGTAAGTATATTTACTGTACACTAAATTAGACTCTTACCGCCCTGAATCACTGCTGCTGTCAGGCACTGCACAGCCTGGATGAGAGACGATTCGTTGTCAGTGAGGTTTTACGGTCACGCTTTATGTGCAACCGATGACAGACGATTATCTGCACCCTTAATACCCCCTGCCTGCCATCTATTAACAACACAGACACGTTTGCCCTGATATTCAAAAGCGGGGGCGAAAATCTGATAATTTGATCAGCCGACATATTTACGCGTTGTTATTGTGTAAGCTTATGATGCAGTAGATGATGATCGCATATTAGCGTATTTGAAAGCGTTGGAATAGAACGTCTTCCTTTGACATCGATAAGGGAAAGCTGTCATAGATCTAGAAAATTGAAATTAAGATTGTTTACATGTAGTGGATCAGCTGACCTTTAATATATAGCAGCCTACTCGACATACAAGAGGCGAGCTCTGGAACCAATCAAAGTAAGAGACACATGCTACGTCATCACGCTCGGCCGCTACAACCCGTTTGATTTCGGAAGATTAAATATTCATTTTTATTTATTTAACAGCAAAACGTGGTGGAGGTGAACCCAGAAAATATCTAGATGTAAATTTTGCAATAAACTATTCTTTTACCTCCAACCCCAGCCGAAAGAGGATAACTCTCCCAGAAAAGAGGAGGAAGTGGGCGGGTCCTTTAGTCTGGAAGTCTACCATCTGCTCTGCTATTGGCTGGAAGTCTACCATCTGCTCTGCTATTGGCTTTAACTGTCATCGCATCTTGGTTTAAATGTCTGGCGGTGATACTGAACGACTTTCATCTCGGCGTGAAAGAAAACTTCACGTTCGCTTAGGCTTTATTTAGGGTTATAAACTGTTGTTTTTTAAAAATAAAATAGGCACATGACTGTTTTGCTTGTTCAACAGAGCAGGACTTTCTAAAGTGTTTTTATTTTTTGTGCTCGATTTCAAAGTGTTTCCAAAGGGACAATATGGTGATGAAAAAGATCCGGTCGGAGTATATGAAAAAGTTCAAAGACCCCAAATGGGAGACCTACACAAAGTGTTATGAGGAGATGCTGAAGTACAGGTTGACTCGCAGGCTGCTTGAGCACACACACAACCCCTGGTTTTGGGCTGGCTCCGAAAGTGATTCCGATTCTGGAGGAAGAAGTCCCCCACCTCCTTCTCCTGCCAGCAAGGAGCTGGTACAAACTCGGAGCAGAGAGGAGCCTGCAGCGGCTGAGCTGGAGGAGTGTGAGGGGGCGAGGAAGACCAGAGAGCAGGAGGAGATACAAATCACAGAATCTGTTCCCAGACTGGCCCTTCAAGAGGGAGAGGAGTCTGCAGAACATGGTAAAAAGAAAAAGAAGAAAAAGATGAACATACTGGGCGATACATGCACGTTACTCTACTGTTATTCAGCATGCCTTTCACTGCTTGCAGGCTCACATCTTGAAGGTGTCAAGGAGACAAGAGTAGCAGAGGAGGAGAAATCCAGCAGTCAAGGGAGCAAACAGAAAACGCTCCCTCACAGGGGACAAAACAGAGGTAAGGTCATTAAAGCTAGTGTGCATTCTTCTGGGCCTTGCACATACACATGTAGACCTATGTAGTCAAAATGATGGTTAAGATAAATTAAAGACAGAAATATTTCTAAGAGGACAGCGGAGCAGGCTTTTGTCAAATTAAAAGGAAAAGCAAAAAACATAAAGTCACAAAAAAAGGTTCAGATTTAGAAAGGGGTTAGAAAGGTTTCATCATGTAAACAGTTGCTTGTAAACTTCTTAAGGCTATAGATGTTTTTAAATAGTGTCTAAATAACACAACTTCAATGCTTTAAATTCCTGACTAATTTTTTAAAGGTGTTCGCACATCACTATCTCAATAGGTTTACAGGACGTCAAACTATATAGCCTTGAAAAGAGAAAATCCGGCACACTTCTCCTGCTCAGCATCACCATTTATTATTACAAGAAGACAAAAACAAAGACTGTGTTTGTAACATGCATTACTGTGTTGCACACATGAATATATTTACTATTGTCCATCATTCTTTTTACAATATAGTGCAAATGTCACATGGTATCAAACACAGTATATCAAACAGTGTCGGTGGAGTAGCCTGGGACAGTCTCAGGCTCTATATGGATTTATAATGTTGAGTATTACTTGATGATTGTTCAGCTTATGATTTAATATTTGCATAAATTAATGTGTATTTATAATTATACAGAAATCGTTTGGTAGCAGCTTTAGCAAACCTTCTGCTCTTTTGATGTGTTGGTGCATTTTGGTGTTTATGTTGATAAACCTTTTTGTCTTTGGTCTTTGCAGTGAAAGACACAGGAGAACGGCAACAAATGAAATCCTCCAAAACCCCAAAGCAATCTTGGCGTTTTCAACGTGTGAGGCCTGCACAACCACAGCAGCCTGAGTGGGACAGTAAGGAGTCCAAACATCCTTTTGCTTTGTATGGCTCAGGAGAGAAGGATGCAGACATGGCAGCCCGGAAGACCCACAATGTCATCCCTGCAGCTTCCACTAATGAGGTCTCTCCAATGTCCTTTAGAAGTGTGCGTGACAGGTTGTGTTGTGACAACAGGAGTTAAATGTGTATTTTCTTCTACCGGTAGATCCATGACTCTGCGCTACGTGCCAAGACAAGACGGGAAGTGGAGCGTCAGATCCAGATCCAGAGGGCAGAGCGTCGGAGATCAAAATCAGCTGATCTGAACAAGGCCAGAAAGTTGGTTCAACCAGAATACAACCCCTGGCTCACTGAGTACATGCGCTGCTTCTCTGCTCGCTCTCGATAGGACACACACACACTCTCGCACACATATTCTAGCAGATGTATATTAGGGTGATGACAGGATCAGATAGAGAGATAAAGCCACTAATGCCTACAAACCCTGAACTTTGAATACTCAGAGATGGAGAAAAGAGGGTGTGATAGACACCCTCAATGTTTTTTACTCAAACTATTTAAATATGTAAGAAACATTTTACAGGGTAAAAAAGTTAATTTTTAAAAATTGAACTGAATTGCATTAATGGATACTTACCGTGAACTATTTAAATTAAGCTGTATTGTACAGCCAAACTTAAATGCAGCCCCTTTAAACACAGCTTATATAATATGTTGACAACAGGGATATCAGAACATGGTGGTCTCAGGGTAGAGAAGGCCACAGCTGCCTTCTGAAAAACAAAAAAAAAACCCACCCAAGATAAAATGTGAAGCCACAAACATGAAGAATAAAAAATACACTTGTTGTGTACACACGTAAGAAATGGCCATGCCCATTCGAATCGTTTGTATCCTTACAAGTTTTGTCTGTAGTAGCTTTCTTGTTTGTGTTTAATGGGAAGCACTGATTGGCATACAGATATGTTTCTATTGTATTGTAATGTTTTTGATCTGCTCAGATTTGGTGCTGTGACGTGGCTCTTATGGATGTGCAGCTTTCTCTGACGTGGCTCTTATGGATGTGCAGCTTTCTCTGTACTCACTGAGTTGGTCTAGAAAGATGAGGATACACACTTAATACTGTAGTCACATCCGGAAGGATCCTTTTATCTGTTACTGACTGTAAGAAGCTTTTGTTTTATTATGCGTGTTGTGATAAATAATGCTGGTGCTATCACAGTATGTAAATACAAGCAGCATGTGGCTGTTTAAGCCATTGGGTGACAGTAAACAGGGTGTTTTTGTGGCACTGTTTATACTGCAGGACTTACGTTATACACTTACACGCCATGGATATTCTTTTGTAAACCAGGTGGTGTCACGTTAAAGATGGAGAACTGTACTAGTACTTTTTAAAAATGACCAACCCTGCCTTTAAGGTTCTTCAACGTGTATCTATCAAAAGTTCATCATTAAAGCCAAATCTGTCACTACTGTTTCTAAATGTGCTCATGACCCAAAAGTTGAACCATTAAGATGGACATATGGATTTGTATCTTTATTCAGGAAAAAAAAGAGGAATACTTCTTCTCCTGATATTGAGTGTACACGCTAACGCTTGACCAAAATATAGAGCACTTTGAAGATAAATAAACTTTCTGATATCAATATTGAGCTACACGTATTTAGTCTGTAGAATGTTATTGTTGTGTGAATGTGTTGAGAATCAGACACAAGAAGACAAACCGAAATAATGTAATCAGATATTTTCAAAGACTGTTTTTAATTGTCAAAACGATGAATCAGACTGGTGTTGAAATCTTTGTGTCTGCAATCACGATAAAATCAACAGTGCCATAAAACCTTTAATCATTGTTTCCTCCTCTTGCAGCTGGGCTGGATGTATTCTCGTTGTGATAATGTGCATGGACAGTGATAAAAGAAAAGGAGGCCTGTACTTGACATCCAACCTCTGCTTTATTAGTGTATGTGTTTTGTTGATTCAACTCTTGGTTCAGTATTACTTTAATTTAGTTTTTCCTTGTTGACATATTGTTCCACTAAAGTTTTGTCATCAGTCATTAAAATTGTGCAATATTAGAAAACTGAAGATGCATTTCATCTTGTGTCACTTTTTTCACTTTAGTGACCCGGACAATCTCTTAGAGCTGAAGGAAAACACGTCAGTGTATAATTTTAGTCAGTTTAGAGGCTGAGCAAGTTCTTTTCTTTCCATGTGTCATGGAGATCCACGTCTTTGACTATAGCATTGATCCACTCTTAATCGGAGGTAATCTGTACTCTGAGGAAAAAGAGATAGATTTTATGTACCGTTTTCTTCTGTCTGTGTGCACATTTGGTATGGATCAGAGGACGAGAGGTGGAAGCTGTCAATAAATCACTCTCTGACCTGTTGGTTTGTTGTTTTTCCAGACACAAAACACTTATTTAGAGAAAGTCTTAGAAGTTGGATCTCTTTGAACAAAAACTGAGATTACACCAAGCTGTGCTTCCAAGAACATGGATTCTAGCAACAAAAGACACCTTTCAAACACAACTCTGGATCTGTAGAATTTCTTTTATTCTAAAAACATATGCTTTTATCATACTCAATAAATTAAAAATCCATGATATTCATAATGATAAGAGAAAACCAGACATACATCAATATAAACAGGAGTCAGTGACGTAAACACGAGACAGCAACCTGACATGTAACAGCCAGAGCCCCTTTCAACCTTTCAGTGAAATGCTTCTGAAGACTGATGTAGACTAATATGTCATTTCATGGGGCAGAAGTGTAAAGACATTAACAGCATGTCACGTTTCATTCAAGCATTGCACATCTCAGCCTTTCATCCAAATTTTACCGCCCCAAAAAAATCCCTGTAAGTGGCTGTTCAAATGATTCAAACTGTGGACACTGAGGATCTTCAAAGACAAAAAAATAAATCAAAACAAACACACATCAGATCGTTTCACACAGTCGCTAAAACTTGAAATGCATACAGTTAGTATTACCCCACAGTCACTGAGGTACTCATGTAAACAGGGGACGTTAAGAAATGTAAGACCGGAGTGAAGAAGTGTGTCCCTCTGTCAGATCAAACTTTTCTCTGAAGCTTCACGTGTCAACTAAAACATGATAAAACTCTCTCACACTCCAAGTGGTTACAAAGCAAACCCAAATGTATGCTCTAAATATATTTCAGGTTGCCTGTTTGTCAGGTTTTTTTTTTTTTTTTTTAAATCTATGGCCTGATACAATGATGACACAGCATTTTCTCACATAAATGTGGTAGCCCATAATGTCCTCCGCATGATCTTACAAATAAACATCATTGCAGTAAACAGCCCATCCAAACATCTTGGACGTCACCAGTGTATAGTAGCTTTACATGATAATAATACAATGGAGCATGAAACAGATACTGGATATGATTTCTACTTTAATATAGACATAATAGCTCTTCAAAATGAAATACTCTGATATTCTGTTTGAGAAAACATGCGTCAATCTTTATATACAGAAGAACACTGTACAGTGTGTAGGGTGCTGTAGGGGGGGGACAGGTGGGATGAGGAGGTGCAGGCAGGTAACAGAGAGGATGGTTAGATGTTAAGAATGTAAGAAAGAAAGGGATGGAGGGCAGGTGTTAAGTGGATCTTTACATCTGCTCGCCTGGGCTCACTTTACACGGAGAGAAAGTGTACAAAAAAAAAGAAGAAGGAATGATTAAAGCGATCAGGGAGTGCAAAATGTTCGGGTGGTCTGTACTATGAGTGTTGTACAGGTGGTTGGGAAGGTCAGCTCACTGGCTGATGCTTCAGGGGTTTAAAACATGAAGGTGCTTTAAGGAACTTGTCAACAATTTGGGATCATTGCATTCCAAAGCTTCAGGTGAGAAAATGATTCCTCTTGTCAAGCTAGAGTCTGGAAGCTATTTGCTTAGCTTAGCTTAGCTTAGCGTATGTTTTCATAAATCTGCTAGCTGATTGCTATCCGATTTAGTTCACTAACTTCAAAACACAGGGCGTCTACAATAACGTCTACAACATCAGTCAATGTGGGAACATTCAAACAAAACAGAGACGAGTTCCTGTTGTCATGGGGGAAGTTCAACTTTAAGAAAGCTTTGTTCTCATTAACTGGTAACTTCAACTACAACTCATTGGATTACTCTGAACCTCAGAGTGCATGCTCCATAAAGATTTTATTTAGCTTTTTCAAGGATATGACAAGTTTTCTGAAGATTACTGAGCAACAACATCTGCTTATTTTCGACATCAGCATTAAAAAACACATTGGATAAAAACCATTCTTATTTCATCGTAACTTCAAAGAGGAGAATAGAATGGAGGAGGCATGACTCCCTCCAAGATCCAATAATTATCGGCCGAAACCTTTTTAGCAAACTAATGAGCCGCATATATCTTATCTTAATTTGACAAAGAAAGAGAGCTAACTTTCCGAACGGTAGCTAATTGTGACAAGTTGGTTCTGTTCCTGGTCGAGGGGACAAGTGAGGAAACAAGAATGAACTTTGGTATGAGGTTAGCAGGGGTACGTGCACGATAAAAGACATACGTGTTAGTAGTTCACTTCCTGATTGGAGGGGCTTGTAGAGGGTTTGGTCCAATCGTGAGCAGAATGTTGGAGGGTGGGCCGCCAATAGTTACGATGAAGAGTTCTGAGGAGGGGGGGTAAAGTTGGGAAGTCTGTTTGGCTCTCTGCAGGTGAAGCTTTGAAAACAAGGGTTCAAAAGGCTCTGAAGAGTTGGTGTGAAGGTCAAACCGAGGGTCAGCGAGGAGTCACCAGATCATCCACCTGTACCCTCGACTGTGAGGGGCCCCCCCACACCCCGAGACTGATCCTCTCCTGGTCTTCACTAACCTGTCTAAAACACTAATCACACATGGTGATTAAACAGAGTCAGTAACATGGTCAAAGGCAGGCGACCATGGGAACAAAGCTGAATGTGGGCAAACAGAGACGCACATCTTTGAGTTTTCGTTTTACAAGACATTTTTTCTACCATGCATTGCATGCCTGTTGTATGTTTGATACTGTCCTTTGTATTTTACATCTATTTTGGATCTTTTATTTTGTATTTTGTGTATTTTGTATCATCTTATCTGGACTCTGAGTCTGTAATAAAGTTTTGATTCATTCATTAATTGTTGAAAATGAAAAAAAAAAGAATTACCAGCTTTTTGAAGTTTTAACCAAGCAGCAAATGTGTGGTTTTACTGAACACATTCTCTAAAAGTGTCTGAGGATGGTAAATCCTGACATGACTGACAGGTGTGTTGAGAACAAACAGATTGTGAGTGCTGCTGATGCACAGCGCCGAGAGCAACGAGCAGAATGTCAAGTGGCTCCACGGGCTCTAAAGCTCCAACACTCTGGATGTGAAAGACAACAGCAGAACAAACACGTATCTGTAAAGAGACACACTGGTCACTTCACCTTGTCTGTGTAGGATGCTGAGCGCCTCCACTAGCAGCCACACTCCTGGGTGCCCTGTGGCTGAGCACGACGAGGAGAACGGAGCTGTCGTAACGCAGCGTCCCCATACTGGATACCTGAACCCATCCTCTCCGGATCCAGTTCACCTGAAAGAGAGAGACGGGGGGAGAGGCAGAGGAGCGATGGTACGGGATTTTGAGAATAACTGTTTTTTAATACAAGAATAGACTGCAGATCATAAACAGAACATTGGCTGCCAGTTGTTTATCTTATCGAGTCCCTGCTGGAATTATGGGTAGGTACAAAGTTTAAGTCCACAAATAATGGAGATTTGTTTCAGGTACTTAGAAAAAGTCTATGAGTACCGGTAGTACCAAACCAGAGTGAGTGAGTGAGTGAGTGAGTGTAAAATGGGGTTTCCTACCTGACTCGATCTTGTTGAGGATTTTGCGAGCACACTGCACAAAGGCCTCCTCAACGTTCTCCCCTGTCAGAGCGCTGGTCTCCAGGAACATCAGCTCTGACAAATACAAACACACAGTCCTTTGTAAAATGCAATCAACTGACTCTGAGCAGTATCATTTTTTAGCAAAACAGATTAAAAAGTAATTCTCACAGAATTTTTTTTCTTCCCCCCACTAAATCCCACACTGCAGATCCTACCGTTCTCCTGTGCAAAGCGTGACGCCTCCAGGAATGTGACCTCCCTGTCAGCATCCAGGTCCTTCTTGTTTCCACACAAGATTATGACAATGTTCTGACTGGCCAGCATCCGGGCATCGCTAAGCCATGTGGTCAGAGCGTTGTATGTCTCTCGACTGCAGTGAGTGAAGAGGAAGTGGGAAGAGACGAATGTTTCATAAAAATACAAAAAGAGGCTTAATGCTGAGGCTATCTTGACTTAAGTTCTGTGATGGGAGGATGTACCTGGTAATGTCATACACCAGCAGAGCACCCGCTGCTCCTCTGTAGTAACTCCTGGTCACAGACCTGACACACACACACAGTCAATTTCATAAGACCTGGACTAAAATCTCTCCTGATTTTTTTCTGTTTTATTTGACCCTGGTGTCAGTTTGCCCTTAAAAAGAATGCTGAAAATATGGTCGGACCAAAAGTGTTTGGCAAGTCAACTTGTCCACCAAGCACATGTTTTTCATCAGCTCTCCATAAACATGAAGTGTAGAGAAGAACATTAAATGTCCCACCCAGTAGCATTTTCTCTTTACCTGAACCGTTCTTGTCCTGCCGTGTCCCAAATCTGAAGTTTGACCATTTTGTTGACCACATTGATGATCTTGGAGCCAAACTCCACTCCAATCGTGTGGTTCGATTCATCTTTGACTGGAGAACCGAAAGGTGACATTGCATTATTATAACAGAACTGCTATACATCATGGCCTACCTCAACCCAGTTTTTGCGTTTTTTTCTCAGGTGTTGATTCCTCACAAACACTTTGTGCATTGTGCTTGATGCATTCACACAGGATGCTAGAATTTGTCTGAGGAAAGGTGCAGACTCTATATCCATCGAGAGCACGGCATGAATGGTGTGGTGCATACTTCTGACTTACATCTCTTCTCTATGAACTGGTGCAGCAGACAGGATTTGCCTGTCCCAGCGTTCCCAATCACCAAGAATTTAAACAGGAAATCTAAGATGGGAAACCAGAAACAATGATGAATACATACACAGCAAAGAATAAGATGTGGCTATTGATACTGTTAACCAGACAAAGGCGTGAGCTAAACTAATTATACAGAAAAAAGACAAGGTTCTTACAGCTTTAGGATCATTTAATTTAGCTGATATTTATCAAGAAAAGGCAGTACAGAAATGTTAGAGTAATGACTAATATCATATAGAAAAGGTTTTTAACATATCATTTACAGGAAAGCACTTTCTTCATGTCATACAGTGAAATGTTCTGCTTAGTACATATTTTAGTCACAGTAACATTTACAAGGAGTTTTGTATCCATAATTGGTGATACAGAATCATCCATTTGAACGTGACTGATCTGACACAATGTGTCATGAAAATGAGCAGCTGTTGTAAACAAAGCTCATTCTGCAGCATGGAGGAAGTAGTTTTTATCTAAAAAAAATAAACGAACTTTACATTGACATTGATGTGAATATAAAGTAGTATACCAGCTTCACCCTAAAGCCATGATCAATATAGTATAGTAATAATATATTATAGACCAAATGTTAGTATAGCCTGCCATCATGGAGGTATGTCTAGTGAATTCACAGAAACACAGTCAGACTGATCTTCATGTCAGCTCCATCATCCGCAGCTTCCTGTCTAAAATCAGTGAGGATTAGAAACACAACAAACGAACTCAACTACATGAGCTCTAAGGTAAATACCATCGCTGACATGACGTTTTTTTAAGGCCACCAGCCATTACCAAAGGCTCAGTTAGCCTGCCAGCTATCTATTTACGATGGGAGAAATCTCTCTCGGCACACCTGCCTCCTGTTATCGTTGAGGCGTGATGAAGATGGAAACACTTTGAAGACACAGGCTCCTTACCGTATGACTCCGACATCGCCAGTTTGGCGCACTGACAGCAAAGAGGAGAGAAGGGAGAAAAACTATTTGACAGGTAGATAGCTAGCTAAGTACAGGAAAATATTGCTGTTGGTGGTTTCCGCGGACTACAGCTGATTTTGCCATCCGACTTCCCGTACATGGTTTGTTTCTTCAAAATAAAAGCCACATAAACGAGCAAAACATTGCAGTATTTCACGATGACCACAAGGTGGTGCTGATTTACAAGCATGAGTGTTTTAGCTTTTTGAAACAGACCATATTAAACCTTATTAAACTTAAACTGGAAAGTTGTATTTGCATTTCATTAACACTTTCTTCACTTGATCATGAAGCAATTATGTATGAAATTTAGAAGCTAGGAATTCTTCATTTATAATAACTAATAGTCCCTTGTACTCCGGCCCAGAAGGTGGCGACCACGTCCCTTCATGTAAAATAATCATCACAAAACCGAACACGAAGAGGCTAGTGAGATAGCCTTAACTCAAGGCCAAAATAAGCAAAATATGGCTACTGTACTCCCCGTTCGACCACCCTGCGAAAGCAATCCCGCTACCCCTGGAGCACAATCCATAAAGGTAACATGTATACTCCAACAAATACACCTGGACCAGTTTGTTGTGGCCGGGAAACACTAAATCTGCGCGTGCGCAGCTAATGGCGAGTTAGCTCTCTAACGGCTCTGTGTCCATAAATGAAGACAACGAGCAGCTGTAGAAACGTCATGTTTGTTTTAAATGTGTGAAAACTGAGAGCTTTGTACGAGTCACCCTTAAACACTGGTTGATGTTTATTTTTCTTCAGGTGAATTTAGAGTTTGAAGTGGTTTGACATCGAAAACGTTGTTTTGCCTCAGTCTAAACTTTGCAAAGTAAATCTACAAACTGCAATGACAAATAAATGTTCCTTTTATAAAGAGTTGATGCCTAAATTATCCGTTTGTGGTTGGTTTAGATAATGTCCTGCTTAATAAAGGATACACTAAGAACAGGACCGAGTTAAACCAGATTATAAAATAAGGCTGGAAGTGTTGTGATTCCTATTTAATGCACCGTGGTGTGTTATCATATTATATTATATGATGACTTACAGTAGGCCTATAGCAGTCCCTGTTGTTAGTGTTTGTGTCCTGTGGATTACGGTTACATTTATTGCTTCAGACTGCATTGATTCATCAGGATGTAGTGTTTATGAGGTCTTATCAACATTAAGACTATGCTGGAATTTAAAAGCACAGGTAGTGGACTTGCTCTATTTGTCCACTGTCTATCACTCTCAACCCCATTTAGTAAATAAGCATGCTTTTTTGAATTTACTGACATCAAATGGTACTATATTTTAAATTCCCTTTTGCTCTGTAGGAGGATGTGATAGAAGAGGTGTCCAACGATGGGAGCCAGCCTCCCAAGAGAAGGAGAATGGGTTCTGGGGACAGTTCGAGAAGCTTCGACACCTCCAGCCAAGAGCTTGGGTAGGTTTGCTTTTTAAAGCAGTCTTGCAGTCCCAAATGGGCTGGAAAAAAATGTCAAATCTTTTTCTTTTTTTCTTATTTAATCATGTCCTCTGCCTCCATCCAGACCGACATATTTCCCAGCAGAGAACCTGACAGAGTACAAGTGGCCTCCAGATGACACAGGAGAGTATTACATGCTGCAGGAGCAGGTCAGCGAGTATCTTGGAGTAACGTCTTTCAAGAGGAAATACCCTGGTAAGACTGACATGACATTAATCGATAATACTGTACCTGCTCTTTTCCTGACTTGGCTGATGTTAGGAATTAAGCAATCTTGTTTTTTTACATGACTCTGTAGATATGGAGAGAAGAGACTTGTCCCACAAAGAGAAGCTTTATCTGCGTGAACAAAACGTCATCACTGAGACACAGTGCACCCTGGGTAATAGCCAAACCTAAAACAGTTTGACTATTTCACATTGTTGCACTTCATTCTCTATGTGTTAGTTCTGTCAGCATATAGAACCTTACTTTGTTGACCAGACTCATTCTGTGCATCTGTTGTCTATGTGAAGGCCTGACAGCTCTGCGGAGTGACGAAGTGATAGATCTGATGATAAAGGAGTATCCTGTCAAACACTCTGAATATTCAGTAATACTGCAGGAGAGAGAGCGACAGAGGATAGCTAAAGAGTACTCTGTAAGTATACACATCAAAGTAATGTACTGGGGTTTGTGTTTTAGTAAAGTGACGTCTTTCATAGAAGTCCTTCACCTACTTCTCACAGAGTTTGAATGGTTTTTTTTGTTGTTGTTGTTTTTTTTTTTCACAGCAAATGCAGCAGCAGAACCCTCAGAAGGTAGAGGCCAGCAAGGTTCCTGAGTACATTAAGAAGGCAGCTAAAAAAGCTGCAGAGTTCAACAGCAACTTCAATAGAGAGCGAATGGAAGAGAGGAGAGCGTACTTTGACCTGCAGACACATGTAAGTGTTACCGGGGGAAAAAAGACAATGAAGTCAACTCTAAAGGTTTCACTTTGGTTTAATCTAGAATTGAGCCAGTCATGAAGATCAACAGTAGGGTTTATGATTTTCTCTGTATTTGTCCTACTTTTCCGTGTACATATGTAGCACCTTGAATATGTACCGTACGGTATTTAAGTATTTCTAATAACAAGTATCACGTAGAATGACACTAAATAACGGACACCTCTTTTATCTTACTACTTACAGAAATTTAAAAAATAACTCTTATTGTTAACATTGACTTCTGGGATGTTGACATGTGTTGTGTTTTTTTGTCTTCTCTCAGATTATCCAGGTGCCCCAGGGCAGGTTCAAGGTTCTGGCTCCAGAGTTGACAAGGACAGGGCCTTACCCCGTGGCTCTCATACCAGGACAGTTCCAAGACTACTACAAAAGGTACCTAACAGTTTCCTCACTATACCACTCTGTCGTACCCACCACAAGACTCTGAGAAGTTAGGCAATCTTGCAAATCTGATGACACCGTGTTTGGTGGATAGTCTGCTACCTGTTTTGATGTGCTGATGTGTAATTGTGTCGTTCATGACAGGTACTCCCCAAATGAGCTGCGATACTTGCCATTGAACACAGCTCTGTTTGAGCCGCCACTGGATCCAGAGCTCCCAGCTCTAGACTCAGAACCTGATTCTGACGACGCAGAGGATGGAAAGGGTGACAAAAAGAACAAGAACTCATCTGTAAGACATTGTCATATAATGTATCATCCTTGATTAACTCTAGACAATGAAAGCATGTTACTATGAATCAGTGTTAGATCCCGAGTCACTTCAATTTCCCTGCCTCCTCCTCTGTTTCTCTCCAGGACAGTTCTTCAGGCAACACATCAGACGTGGAGAGCCAGGAGGGAGGAAGTGGACCAGGTAGCAAGTCGAAGGCCAAAGACAGGACATCCACGCCGGGAAAAGACAGCAGTCGCCATTCTGCCTCGCATAAAGCCACTCCAGGGTACAAGGTAGAGGACAAAACCACCTGAACTCTTCTCCAACAACAGCAGCAGCACTTTCTACCCCCTCCTCCTCTTTCTACTACTACCACTCCCTTACTCCATCCATCCTGCCACCCCTCCCTAGATTTCTTCACTTTGTTCTCCGGCTTCTACAATTTGTCCATTTTTTTTTTTCCAAAGCTGGGGCAACCTGGTACACACGCACACGCACACACACACGCACACGCACGCACACACACACACACACACACACGCACACGCACACACACACACACACACACACACACACGCACACACACGCACACACACAGCGGGAGCTGTCTTCAGTTTTGTTTTTGTTTTTTCTGATGCCTCGTGGCTTTTTCCCCCTCTTCATACCAGACTGTGAGCAATAAGAACATTTTAAAGGAACAGTTCCCTTGTTTCTTTTCCCCTGCACTTTTCACTTTTTGTGTTTTCAGTGAAGACAAATTTGAACTTTAAACTTTTTTTTTTTTTTTTTTTTCATTTTGAATGTCTTCAATATACCTCTTGTCTGTCTTTACTTGTCAGAAACGATACATCTGAGACAAGTTAGTGGATGTTTTGGCTGCTAGTTTTCCTTTTTGAATAGCAAAGTCTTTTGTTATACTGATAGAGAAAATATAAACCACAACATGTGTGTGGTTGCTTTAAAAAAAGTAGTTCATCTTAGCACTACATCATTTTAGCATTTATATTTGAAGTGTTGAATGCACTCAACCCTTATGTTTTAAGTCTGTTCTGTGTTTATACAACATGTGATGTACTGTTAATCTGTTAAGAAGAATCAGACAGCTGTTTGACACGGGCCCTGCTCGTCCCTTTAATGTTCCATTGAAGAGCTAAGGACTTGTTGACCTTGGTCACACTGTTGCTGAGCTGAGCGAACAGTAGTGTCAGTTTGTCTGTCTGGGCTACGTCACCTTCCTAACCCTGGGTCAGTGGCTCGTCTTTGGTGGCCATTTGAATTTGATCACTTTCAAAGTGTGAGGGAGAGTTGATAGATAAAAAGTGAGCCAATCATTAATTTGATTTCTGTTTGGTTTTACTAAACATTACTTAACATTAAAAAAAAACCCAAACATCAAATGTTGGTAAGCTTCTGTTGATTGGAGTTCAAAGCTTCCTGGATTAGTCCAGTTGAGCTCAGCTCAGCTTTGTGGTGTGGGCACGGTCCTTTTCTAGAGTCTGTTTAAAATCGTTCCAGTTTTAGTGTAGCTGCTAAGTTTAATGGATTTTATTTAACTTTATTATTTTTTTAAATCCGATCATTCTGCAGACTTTGCATGCTGGTACAATAATGTTTAATTAGTCAGTACCATTACACCTTTTTATAGGAACTATTTGAAATGAGTACAAGAGTCTCTGAAGAAGGAAAACTTTTGTTGAGTTATTTTCCATCATTTTGAAACAGAAAACGTGTCCCCCATGGGTCACATGTAACACTCCCACTATGTCTCCCCTTTACACAAAATCCCCGTAGAGAGACGTGCGGACTGATTTGTCCTGACTGGCATGTCTCTACATAAGTCTAAACACGTGACAGCTGATTAACGTTACTCCGCTCTGGTCTGGCTAACATGGAGACGATGTGCACTGGTTTATAGTGACCTCATGATGAGTGATGTGCTATTTTACAAACGGCTCATTAATAAAGAATAATTATGGACAACAGAGTTGAAGTTAGATGTTCTGTTTGCATACAGAAGGACTTCATTCATATTGTGTTACATGTTGCATGTCTCATACATGTTTAACCTTTATTCCTCCATTAACATGATTTTGCTCTCCGTGAGACGACATGAGAAATGAAGCGTTTCATTCTGAGAAAGTTTACGATTGGATTCTTTTGAACTGAAAGGTTTTGACTCCAACCTGCACGTCTGAGAACATTTCAGCCTCCCTCATTAATACACATTAGGACCAAATAGGTGGTTATAAAGCACGGCTACGGTTAGCATTTTTAGCAGAGACTTAATCATGAGCTCTGTCAGTAAAAAGAACTGATGATGTTGATCCACTGATCTTAAATGATCAGCTTGTGAGGGCGTCAGAGTCCGTATGTTTGCCTCTGTGTCTGAAGGAGACGTAATGCTCCGAGCTTCATGTTCATACTGAAGCTATCAGGTTACATTAAAGCACATGTGCCTGACATAACGGTCTGAGTATGTTTTGCTTTAAGTCCTAATTATAAAAACACAGTATTACCTAACATTTATTAAACTTAGATTGATTGATTGATTGATTGAAACGTATGGGATTTTAGCCTGTGTGGATGTATTCCACTCAGGAAGTGTTTGAAGTGTGCAGTCATGATGAGGCCGTACATGTAATCGTTTCATAATGTGCCGCGAAATGATATTGAAGAAATATTGGTAAAAATCCACATTTTTAAATATATTAATATGGATATATTGCCATTGAACTCCTCTGTTTTTCCTGTTTCCCTCTCCTGCTGCTGTCTCTATTAGATGTTGCAATTGTCATTATTACCAAACCACGTCTTTTTGTCTGTACCCATTGCTGTTAAATTTGCTCTAACCTGCTTTCACCTTTTCATGGGACATTTGAATGAATGATGTCATTAACTGCATGTTTCAAAGTATCTGGACATGTTACTCGTTTAGCAACGGAAACATGTTAGCACACTAAAGTACAGGGGGAAACTACATCATCTGACAGGGGAAGATTTTCTTCGTGACACGGATTCCTCGACGAGAACTGTGCTGAAACTAAACGTTTGCACGTATTGTTTTGCACTAAATATCTCTTTGTTTTTAAGTTGAATAAGTCTAGTGCAGTTTAAATCTAAATGCTGGCACAGTCATCTCTGTTTGAAACGGTTTGCTGTAAGGTGTGAAGTGTTTCCCTGTGTGATATCCTGATTTCCATGTCCCTAAGCCTCCTGACTCCTCTGTGCTGGTTATTTCCTCTCTCCCAACTAAACTTAGAGACATGTTGCACAGAGAGCAACTCTTCAGATATCACTATCCATGTCTAATAACATTGAGCTCTGTTGCATAACAAGAGATGTAGTGCATCCTATAACTGCTGTGCAAGATCCTGCAAGTCAATAAATTGTTAAGTGAGCCGCTGCTTGATCACGATGAAAACTATTCCACTGTAATGACAGATTCCAGGTGCTGACACGAAGGTCTTTTAGACATGTGCATGCTTTACCCTGAGATTTTTTTATTCAGACCCGTAGGTCCATATCATGATAAAAAAAAAGCACAAGAAATATAAATACAGGACATTAACAAAGTGATATAATCTCTACAGTGATTCCAATACAAAGAGACTTTTGCACATATGAACTTTATAGTATGAGCTCCTTCGTGTGCTCGGGGTCCAGTAGCCTGGCCGTCTCCTCGTCCCTCTCCCCCGTGATGCGAGGGAAAACGAGCTTTGTCTTAAGTTAACAAATAGATCATGCCCAACTCTTCCAAATCACTTCTTGTTTTTTTCAGCCATGATACTTGTCTTGAACTACTTTATTGTCCATGACTGCAAGAATATCGTGGTTTTATAGCATTATTCTGCCTTGCAGCCTAAGGTCATTCCCAATGCTATATGTGGCATTTGCCAGAAGGGTAAAGAGGCCAACAAGAAGGGCAGGCCAGAGGCTCTCATTCACTGCTCCCAATGTGATAACAGCGGTAAGTTCACAATGTTTATATTTAAAGGACACATTATTTCTTGTTTTTTTTCCTCCTATGATCGATCGCCTGCCTCCAAAATGTTTACTGTTAGCTTGATTTAAAAAAAATAAATAATAATAAAGAAAAAACGATCCAACTGAGATACGATTAGATACTAATTTGAGCTGTAATCATAAATATGGCTCTCAAATGTTACTTCACTAATACATTAATTAATTATTTTTTACATGTGAATAATGAATCATCTCTGTGATCAAGAAAGGATATTTCTCAGTTTTATGTTGATCACTATCACAGGATTCTGGAAAAAAAAAAAAAGTTTAGCAGATGAGTGTTTACATCACGTCAGTCAAGCTTTTATCATATATCATTTATGTAGAGCTGTTTAAGTAACTGTTTTGTACAGTGTCTGAGCATTTAACATCTGTAAATAAATCAGACTGTTTTGAAGACATTGGTAAAAAAAAAAAAAGAAACCCCTGTCACACAAACTATAAAACTACCTAACCCCACATTCCCCTGATAAATATGCTTGTATGTATGTGTGTCTCTGTAAATGGGTCTCCCTGTTCATAAACCTCAGGCCACCCTTCCTGCCTGGACATGAGTGTGGAGCTGGTCAGTGTGATCCAAACATACCGCTGGCAGTGTATGGAGTGTAAGACCTGCACCGTGTGCCAACAGCCCCACCATGAGGACGAGATGATGTTCTGTGACAAATGTGACAGAGGGTACCACACGTTCTGTGTGGGGATGGACTCCATACCCACTGGTGAGTGGATGGAAACACTTCAGAGCACATTGTGAACATAAACACACGTCTTTGTACAAACAAACACCATGCAGTTACAGAGAACATGTAGGGTCTGCATCTATAACAAGCATGTTTGCTAACAGCTCAATCATTCTGTCTCTGCAGGCCTCTGGGTGTGTGAAGTTTGTGATACCAATTTCAACACACCCAAGAAGAAGGGAGGAGCCAAAACACCCAAGAAGGCCAAATCTGCTAAGAAATAATCAGCTCTACAAGAAACTGCTGTACTCTGACCAAATGCACTGTCTTCTTTAAAGCTGTTCAATTCTCAAATGTCACATCATTGCAATCCACGAAACAACACAAAAACTAAGTGTAGCCCTTCCTCCAATTATCAGGAGTCACAGTATGAGATCTTTACAGACCTTCACGTGCCTACCATGGAGGTTTTGACAGGTAAAAATAAAAAATGAAAGTCTTGAATCAGAGGGAAAAGAGATTTCTGCCAGAAAAAAAATGTATACATCCATGAGAAACATTCAGTTCAGCAACCACTAACATTTGACTGAACTCTAGACACTTTAAACACATCCATACATAATGTTGACACCTACACTGGAAATAGATAAAAACGTCATCTACATGTACTGCAGTAAATCCTTTCATTGGATGGCCACTAACGGTTTCAGTGCATTCATTCTTTAGACTAACAAGCCTCTTAGTTAATGACTCATAAGTGCTTTGATGAGCCTTAAGTGTTCAAACTGTCTTATTCAGACCGATGGTGCTTTTGGTCGATAACTACTGAAACTATAACAAGAGCCCACTTGTGTGCATCTCTTTCTCATAAAACGTTCTTGTATGACTTTTTGTAACTCATAACCTTAAGTTGGTGTTGTTGTTTTTTTTATTAACCTAATGAGCCAGGCCAGTGAAGAGCCGTCTGAATTGACGACATGGTGCTATAGTGATCTTATGTAATAAATAGACGCTGACTGTGGTAGACAGCAGTCATCAGGTATATTTATGTTTAAGTTTTGATTTATGAAACCAAGTGTTTCTATTTATGTGTCCAGTTTGTTTTCAGTCCTAATTAGAATTACATGGAACCACTCTGATATATTCAGATTAAGCATCAATCAGCTCTTGTTAGTCAGACGGTGTGTTTGCAGTCAGTTGGAAAAAAGTTTTTCATTGTTTTTTGTAACTTTGTTTCTTTTTGTATTTTCTTTCAGAATTTCTTTTTATACTTTTTTTTTTTGGAAAAATGTTGATGAATTTTTTTTTAACTTTAAAATAAAAGCTATTCCAAAAAAAAGGACTCATTTATAGATAACATATTGTTTGCTGTGTTATAAGAAATTCTCTGGCAAAAATGAGCCATTATGGATATCTGCATACTCTTTGTACATCATGAGTCAAAATATTGAGCATTTTTGTGACATATTCCTAATTAGACTAAACTCAATAGTATCCAAGATCAATTTACAACTTGTAGGAGAATGTTTTTTTTTGACGACCAATGATGATTTTAATGGTAATGTTTTATGATATAGATATGCTAGATCAGATGTACTACTATTGATATAGCCCCGTTATTCCTGCTTCTGCAGAGATTGTATTTCCACCATCAGTTAAGGAAATTGCTCACAACTCACTACAAACCACTACTAATACTACTAACCAAAAAAGAACTGCCCAATGTATTTACTTACATTTCCCAATAGAGCATTATGTATTTAAATGCATGACAATGAATGAAAGCTATGGCACTGAGTTGTTCATGGCTTACCATCAACATGTTGTATTAGTCAGTATACACATTGTAATGTTTGTTTTTTGTATTCCCTTTCTATTTTTGCATGCTGAAATTTCAGTTATTGGCTATGAAAAGCTCAGAATTTAACTCACTACCACACTGTACATCACACTGGGCTGTTTAACTCTACAGTTCTTCCCTTTGTGCCCATGTTTATGATACAATTATAATTATATTAACTCCCACCAGAAACAATACCATGAGATGCGTTTTTCTTTCTTGTTTTGGTCACACCACACGATTTAATCTACTTTGCAAGCCATCCAGTATGTCATGGGGATATCATTTAATTGACACAATGTGTCATTTTATTCTGCTTGACTTATTGATCCATTATATATTCGCTTGTAACAAAGTTATTGCTCTTGTAGGGGACAAATGGCCCCATATATGATTGCTTCATACACAGTATAATAAATAAGTCCAGGTTACGCTATGGTTCGGGTATGTGCATGTCCTGTACTTCTATGGTCCATCCTTGTCCCTCTCGGCTGTTTCTTGCCTGCTCTTCGTCAAACAGCCTGTGGGGGCGCTCTGCTGCAGATTACAGCTGAACACGCGGGTTTAACGATTAGAAGAAGAGGCTGCCATATTGCAGTGATACAGCGACTTTACCGGATTTCATCTTTTGCACTTGTTTGTATTTGTATCGAAAAATGCTCTCGGCGCAAACATTTGGTGATCCTGGAAAGATGAAGGATTATCATTACACCGGTCCCGTAGAGCACCGGTTTTCTCCTTACTCTTTCAACGGAGGGTGAGTGTGAATGTGTTTCAAACGCTAGCAAGTTAGCATGCGAGCTAACGGACATTGCTAACTAGCAAACCAGTGAATCAACACAACGAAACGACACAAAGATAAAGTGAAGAACAAGTGTGTGATCGGCGCACACTTTATTTATTTAAGTATAAGACTCCTTATTTAATCATAAAGTATTGTTAAATATGATGAGTCACGTTGTTTAGACTGAACATCGTGTCAGCTACAGTACTTTCAGTTTTGAATTAGAAGCTCCACCAGCGTCTTTGACCACTTTACTTCATCTTTTCAGTTTGGTGCTTTATAAGATGGACTAACTTGACTGTGTTGTGTGTTTTTAGGACCGTACTCGCTGTTGCCGGAGAAGACTTTGCCATCGTAGCCTCAGACACCAGACTGAGTGAAGGCTACTCAATCCACAGCCGGGATTCACCAAAGTGTTACAAGCTGTAAGTGTGCTCTGTCACTGTCCTGATGCTGATCAGTAATCTGTTTGTGTGTGTGTCTCCTGCTTTGTGGTAAATTTGCAAAACTCCTGAACTGTCTTAGTCTTAGGGGTGTTTGTGGTTAAAATCACAAAGACTTAGGCTTATAGAAAAGTGTACTACCCAGAGTGTCTCTGATTTGTGTGCTTCTTCTTCCCATCACAGGACGGACACAACAGTCATCGGTTGCAGCGGTTTCCATGGAGACTGCCTGACGCTGACTAAAATCATTGATGCCCGGCTGAAGGTGTGTTGATGCTGCATGAGGTTTTGGTTTCACTCTCTCTTTGGTGCATACGTTGCAGTTCCTGGTCTTCATGTCTCTACTTGAGTTTGAATTAACCTGATCATCTCTCCCAACACGTTTCTAGAACAATTATTCCATTTCGATTGTTTTGTTTGTTTTTTGAGTTTTCGTCTGAAGTGTACAAACACCTGAACTAATGCACTGTCCGTCTCTCAGATGTACAAACACTCAAACAACAAGACAATGACTAGCGGAGCCATCGCAGCGATGTTGTCCACCATCCTGTATGGAAGAAGGTTCTTCCCCTACTACGTCTACAACATCATCGGTGGACTTGATGAGCATGGTAGGTACTGCCGTAATCAAGATGGGTTAATGTTGGATCATAGATAGCCTAGGGTTAAGAGCGTGTGCACCATTACAGAGGCTGAAGTCGTCAAGAACTGGAGGTCTGGGTTTGAGTACGACCTGTCTCCTTTTCTGCATCTTGTTCTCCACTCTTTCCTTGATTTCTGACTATCCATTGTCCTCTCTCTAGAATAAAACAATAAAAGCCCAGAATGAAAATCTATGTGAAGTATAAGTAGGTATATAAATGTAATGTAGTTTGTCTCCATGTTTTATGCTTGATGATTGTAAGCGGCAGGTAATGGATTTGGGTTTTATTTTACTTTTGTTTTAAACAGCAAGTTATTAGTTGCGTCTTTTCCTTAACAAGATTTTTTTAACAATGTATTTCATTCTCCATCTGTTAGGCAAAGGAGCAGTGTACAGCTTTGACCCCGTCGGATCCTACCAGAGAGACACTTATAAGGCCGGTGGATCAGCTAGTGCCATGCTCCAACCCCTTCTAGACAACCAGGTAAATGTCACTGACGTGTTGCTGCCGTAACCCAAGTGTGTCTATGTTGTTAGATAATCAGACAATCTGGTGCCACAGCCAGGTTTCCAGGGGCACAAATTCATAGCCATCTCGCTTTTCCACAGATTGGTTTCAAGAACATGGAGGGTGTGCAGCATGTTCCTCTGACTAAGGACAAGGCGGTTCAGCTGGTCAAAGATGTCTTCATCTCTGCCGCAGAGAGAGACGTCTACACTGGAGATGCACTTCGGATCTGCATCATCACAAAGGAGGGCATCGAGGAGCAAACAATACCTCTGAGGAAGGACTGAGGAGGGAATTCTTCCCATTCTCAGCGTGTCCCTCTTTGGTTTGTTCTTTCCACATTCAGCCTCTTGGTTTTGAACTTTAACATCAAGTTTCTTTTAAATAGAAGTGTTGATCCAGAAGTTGTTTCTAGTGACCTCTTTAACCGGGGAGCTGATATTCCATTTTTTTTTTAACATTTACTGACTATACACATCAACCAGAATTTATACTTTGTTTTCAACACTCGTCCTCTTTAATTCCTGATTTAATTACAACCTTGTATCTGCGTTCTTACAGTTTCATTGTAGATCAGCACTTCTATTCAAAGAGGCAACAAACTCTCGTCAACTCTGGCTTCATTCTTACTCTTTTGGGATTTACCATTATTTCAGAAGGATACATGCCCTGCTGTTATTTTTACATTCTTAATAAATGTAAGGAATTGAAAAGTGTTGTCTCCTTTCTTATATCCTTTACTCATAAACTGGTCTTCTGGCTTATAACACAACCATGAGAAGTAATCTGCTTCCCAGAAAGGAAACTAAAAGAGCTGGAACCAGAATGTGTCTAAAATGTTTTACGAGTTGTTGATTAAATATAGACAATGTAAATCACACGTTACACTAGGACCTACTGTGTCAGTCAGCTGGAGTTTTTTTATTTTATTTTTTTTATTTTGAAGTAACTTAACTTGTACATTGACTCCATTTTGAGAGAAACCATGATCCACTGGACCTTTTCTCTACATTTAATGAATATATAAATGAGCATCCTTGATGTTCATTTATGTATAAACTTGTTTAAGGATCTATAATGTAAAATGTGATTAGAAGGCTTTAGACTACTCTGGGTTCATGTCACCACACAAGTCCTATTCATAAAAATGACATTCAAGTTGGATTTATTTCACCAAATGCATTCTCACTAAATGTGTATTTCCTACCACAAGTGTTTTAGTGTGTTGAACTAGATGTTCCTGCACAATCGCATCACTGTTTATTAGTCTTTAGAATAGAACGTGTATAAAGCACATTTCATTCCAGGTAAGCTCAATGTGCTTACCTGGAATACAGGAATACAAGAGACGAGTAGATATTTCAACAATCATGAATGTGATAGAGATATCAAGTTAGGAACGAAACAGTTGAGTTGGGCTTTGTCAGTAGAGACCGTTGTGATGGAGCTCAGGTCTACAGGTATTCTGTTCCAGAGAGGAGCACCGTAACTGAAGGCCTCCTCTCCAGACTCTGATCTTCTTCTTGGTATGACTAACAGACATATCGGATAACAGATATCAGGGTTTATCTGTTCCATTTTACAATTTACAGGCAGCTATCGCTATAGATACGCTGTGTGCCACATCCAGACTGCCGCACAGACTACATGTGGATTTCAGTGTGTTAAATGATGAATTGACAAAACTTTAATACTGGAGTTAGGAGGCAAGTCCTTTCAAATAGAAAACAGTCCTGATCATTTTGTTTCTCTTTCAAATTTAAAATGGCTTTATCTACCTAAAGATGTTAGGTTTTGGTTTCGGTTACACACGTCTCCTAAATCCTGGTAAAAGGTTTTTCAGAAACATTTGAATATCACATAATCTACAATAAATGGATACTTTTCTTTTTACATGAGTTGGAACTGGCTCCTTTGAATGGAATTCAGACCATTTCAATGTATTTATTGAATCCGGTTCTTTACCTTCTAAGTCTTAATGTCTATTAAAAAAAAAACCCAAAAAACAATGACAATACCGTTTGAAACTAACCGCTGTAATGACCTGGTGGTTTTTGAGCCTTCTGTTATTATTTTAGTTTACCTTCATTACAAAAAACAAGGTTTCATGTAGAAACGAAGATTTAACTAAACCTACAGTACCAAGGAAACAAAGACTCAACTTCTCTGTTTAATAATTTTACACTTGACATAATTCTGCGTGAGGTGAAACAGTGACAAAAGAAACACAACATATATAATTTCCATTTTATTAACCCAAATTAACCAGTAACTGTTACAAGTGTGAACACAACAACTGTTTTACTAATCAAAGACTCTCTCACACACAGGCACAGACACATGCAGTGTCTTCAGGCGTAGTACTGCAGATTAGCCTTCTTCTTTGCTTGGACCTCCAGGATTCCCTCCATGTAGTCTTCATGGTTCAGCTCTGTGGCCCCACGGCGCAGCGCAATCATGCCGGCCTCCACACACACGGCCTTACACTGGGCTCCGTTGAAGTCATCGGTGCAGCGAGCCAGCTCCTCGTAGTTAACGTCAGGACTGACGTTCATCTTACGAGAGTGGATCTGCATGATGCGAGCTCTGGCCTCTTCATTTGGCATGGGGAACTCAATCTTTCTGTCCAGACGGCCTGAACGGAGCAGGGCAGGGTCCAAGATGTCCACTCTGTTTGTGGCAGCAATCACCTAGAAATTAGAAAAGCATGTTGTGAGTCATCGGTGTAAAGCAATGCCAATATGGTGACACGACCTCTGTCATTGTTAAGTTTGTGAGAACTTTCCCATGCGCCTATATTTCAGGTTTAAAGTTTTTGGTTTTCTGTGTGCCATTCCCTTAAAGAAACCAACTTAATCTCAATATAAAGAAAAGTCCACGCACAGGTTTTTTTTATACCTTGGAAGAAGTTTGGTAATTATTATTTTTGTTGAATTAACATTTTTGGAGTACTGACTAAGTTATCTTTATTATCTATACCTTTTAATGCTCTTAATGTCTTGGTGCTTTCTTAATACATTTAAGATTTTCTTATCGATAATTTTTCTTCAGGTTTTTTTTTACTATGATGCACCCTAACATAGTTTGCAAATTCTCTTTCGTTAGTCTTCTAAACTGCTCGTATAAAATGGTGTTATATATTACACAGTTTACTGAATATGAAACAGGCAGCCTTGGTAAAAACACTTTGGTGATTGGTAAACTGTTCAGATTTTTAATTAAGGCTGCATCCTTACCTTAACCTGCATGTTGGGTTGAAATCCATCCAGCTGGTTGAGCAGCTCCAACATGGTCCTCTGCACCTCCCTGTCTCCTGCCTTCTCACTGTCAAACCTCTTGGTTCCGATGGCGTCCAGCTCATCAATGAAGATGATAGATGGGGCTTTTTCTTTGGCCAGGGCAAAGGCATCTCTCACCAGCTTGGCTCCATCACCGATGAACATCTGGACCAGCTGTGGACCGGCCAGCTTTAGGAAGGTGGCTTTGGTCTGAGCTGCACAGGCCCTGGCCAGGAGGGTCTTCCCTGTGCCAGGTGGTCCGTACATCAGGACCCCTTTGGGGGGTTGGATGCCCAGGTTCTCAAACTTCTCCTTGTGATTCATAGGCAGGACGATGGCCTCCACCAGCTCCTGGATCTGCTTGTCCAGTCCTCCTATGTCGCTGTACTGCTCTGTCGGGCGCTCATCGACCTCCATGGCCTTGACCCTGGAGTCGTACTCGGTGGGTAAGGTCTCCAGAATCAGGTAGGAGTCTTTGTTGACACCCACCAGGTCTCCAGGCTTCAGCTTCTCGGCGTCAACCAGCCCGATGACAGGCAGGAAGTAAGTCTGGCGCGTGGAGGTCTTAATGACGGCGCATTTTCCTTTCCTTTGAGAATCCAGGTCCACGTTAGCCCCGTCTTCCTCCTGGTCATTGGGGTCCACATCCAGCAGCTCGATCACATTGGACACAAGGTACGGCAGGGTTTTGTTCACCTTAATCTTCTCCGTGTTTTCTTTGATTTTATCTTTCATGGCTTGCAGCTCGTGGGTCACCCTCAGCACCTCGCTCTTCATGATCTTTATCTCGCTGTCGAGGAGACGAGTCCGCTGAACTATCTCCTCTGTGGACATTTTTAATACTTCTTCGCCGATTCCATCCTCCACTTCGTCCCAAACTGATTTGTCACTCAGCGACGCCATGTTTGCTCTGTCTGCTGTGAACTGTGACACGGCCGGAAGTGAAAGCTTCATCTCCCGGAAGTGGCCGACGACGCGGTTTATGAGCGCCGAAGAAGCAGGATGAGGATGAAACCGATTTGCAGCTGATTTTGTTCTGCTCGTGCGCCAACTTGGTTTGCGCGAGAGTTGCGGTGAGTTGACTAACTTTACGATGTGCTGCACTTGTGTGAGTTTAAGTATTTATTACTGTTTTAAAGCAAACAGTTTTGACTTGGGTAGCAACACTTTTCACATGTTAGCATTATATGCTAATATTAGCGTGGCGGCTAATGTCAGCTATTCACTGTGTTGACATGTGTCATTAAAGGGGCTGTCAATAAATCCTGCTAATACAGACCGCATGGGAGTGGATATAATGCTTTAGTATTTTTTTAAAAAAAAAAAACTTTAAAGGGACATTCCGTGTATTGGAAGCACAATGAATGAACGAACACATAAAGTTACATTATGTGGTGGTTAGCAAGTCGCTGTTGGCGCCACCGCTGCAGCTGTATGTTCCTTGTCTTTGTATTAATATCCACAAGTTAATATTTCACGGTGATAAAATAACAACTCGTATGTTTGTTTGTAACTGTCCACCTATCCAGTGGAGGCAGTGCTGCTGGGCAGAAGAAACGACAACCAGGTGTTTTTACAAGTCACCTGTGGTTTTTGTTTTCTGCTGCGACCGTACAGACCTCAGACACACAGTAGAGACACCTGCTGTTTAAAAGTGACCACTCTGTGCTAAGTCCTGCTCTCTGGTGGCAGAGAAGCTGAAGAGATGGACCAGAACAACAGTATACCAGCCTTCCAGGGCCTGGCCTCCCCACAGGTAATACTGCACTCAGGTATTATGATGAAGACAATTTAAAGTGAACGTGTCTTCTCATCCCCATCACACGCCTCCTGGTTACCCTCAACATGCTTAGATTCATCACATCACACTTGAAGTTTAATGAAGCTGAACAGCTCACTTAACATGTTCAAATTAACATCTTAACTCTGCCCTATGCTATTTAAAAAAAAATCCTGCTGCTTTAGCATTCATGTTATGACATGTACAGCCATTACTAAAGATCATTTGACACTCACTGAGTAGATATTCAAATGAGACCTAGACATTTGACCAATTGTATTAAATACAGGAAGGAGGAGGAAGTCCCTTAATAGATACTTTGAGACAGTCTCGAGATCGGATAAAGATTTTACTCAGACACTGTTAGACTGTTGCAGCTGATGAAAAGTATGTATCATATAGTAAGTATATTTAACCGAGTGTCTTAAATAGTACGCCAACTTAAAGGGTACCTGAAATGTGTTCAGTCTGACCCATCAGGGCCCTGACCTGTACTACTGCTACTTTATAGATGTCATAGCTTTGCGGTCAACATTTGGAACAAAACTCAACGTGAAGTTAGGGTGAAGATTTTTTTGAAAGGATTTTTTGATGTTGCCTTCTTTGTTTGTCATTTGTAGTCACAATTTGTTGTTTAAGACGTTTTCCTACTCAATCTTAAATGCAATATTATGGTGCGTCTTTTTGCAGGGTGCCATGACGCCTGGCGTGCCCATCTTCAGTCCCATGATGCCGTATGGCTCAGGCCTGACGCCGCAGCCTGTACAGAACACCAATAGCTTGTCCATACTTGAGGAACAGCAGAGGCAACAACAGCAGCAACAGGCTCAGCAGGCAAACACGGGTAAAACAAAACTCTACTATCCTATGCCTCTCTGTCTTGAGATAATAATGTCACACATCTGGAACTGATTCTGTTTCCATGATATTTTAAACCCAATCTTTGTTTTGTATTATTCTGTTCTTAAACATGGTAAAATGATACAATTGTTCAGTGTTTTTGATGACAATAAAGTACCTTCTTCTCCTTCAGGCCTTCCTGGGACATCGGGGCAGACCCCTCAGCTTTACCACTCCCAGACAGTCACGGGCTCGACCACCACAGCCCTGCCAGGAAACACCCCGCTCTACAACACACCACTGACCCCCATGACCCCCATCACACCGGCCACACCAGCCTCTGAGAGCTCTGGAATAGTACCACAGCTGCAGTAGGTTTCATTTCCGTACCAGAGTCTTGGAAGAGTCTCTGTTTATGGCATTTTTATCTACCTTTTTTGTCATTACTAAATGCAGTTTACATTGAAATATAGCATGCACCACAAGTTTGTTCTTTTTTAATTAAATGGTATTTACCGATCCACCACAAACAGAAGAATAGCTGATACTCCAGAGACTAACTTACAATGTTTGAATAAATTATTATTGTGACAATGTTTTTAAACACAAAATTATCTGAAGCTTTAAATGTCCCATATTAAGCCCTTTTTGGGCTTCATATATCTAATTTATGTGCCTATTAAGGTACATTCACAATCGCTAATGTTAAAAAAAAAAGTGTCTGTTTTCATGAACTGCCGCTCCATCAGGTTCTCTTATCTGCATGTGTTTCTAACTCTCAGAAACCCCCACACTCAGGGTCCCCACGTGGGCCCAGTCTGACCTGATTGTTCGGCCGTTCCGCTCTGTTGTAATTGGTCAGTCGGTCAGCTTGGACGGCGTAGCGGCGTGCAGCACGATCTTGGTCTTGCTACAGTGAGCCAGTGGGCTTGGATCAGTGACGTCACACTGACAAATTTCATTCGGGGAATGTTGAGTATTGTGAATGAAAATTCGAGGACTGAGTATAACATGCAGCTACTGCAACAGCTAACGTGAGTACGTAGGAGGTGACGCGTTTCCATGGACTGCACATAGATGTGACTAAACATGCACAAGAGACCTGGAAAACACATGGAAGAGCAGATAAAACCAGAAAAAGCAGAATATGGGACCTTTAAACATTTTAACCTGATTCTTTTTTTTTTTTTTAACTGACCGTTTGTACCTGGATGTCTCTTGGTTCTCTTCATTGTGCTTTTTTTGTTGCATACTATTAGAAACATTGTTTCTACTGTGAACCTGGGCTGTAAACTGGACTTGAAGACCATCGCCTTGAGAGCCAGGAATGCAGAGTACAACCCAAAGGTGAGTTTATGAAACATCAGTATATTTTCTTCTGT
Organism: Symphodus melops; assembly: GCF_947650265.1. Taxonomy (NCBI): domain Eukaryota; kingdom Metazoa; phylum Chordata; class Actinopteri; order Labriformes; family Labridae; genus Symphodus; species Symphodus melops. The sequence continues at coordinate 19,727,016 of NC_136693.1, read as the reverse complement.
GTCACTAAGATGCTCAACTAGTGGTGCATATGTATCATAGTGGACTTGTGATCCCAAGTCTGTTTTTAAAATCAAAAACATGGAGTCATAGTCCCTTAACGCATGCTTCCCATTTTTGTTTTGTTCAACTCACTCAACACCCACTGCAGGAGCTGACAGTGCAGATACACACATTCAAAATGAACGGTGTGTGTCTTATATGTGCAACACCATGAACGCTCATACAGGGCAAATTTATTGTCCACAAAAGGATTTCTATTTTGGGCTTATAATGTTGATTTACTAATTTCCGGGGTTAAATACTGTACTTGAAAACATGCTGCTTTAAAAAAAATAAAATAAAAATAAAATATATATATATATATATATATATATATACACACACGCACACACACATATATATACATATATACACACACACACACACACACATATATATATATATATATACACACACACACACACACACACACATATATACATGCATGCATACAACTCATAAAAAGGAAATCCACTTCCATCTGACTGCTTGTTTTAGTTTTTGGAATTATGGCAGTATTGAGGCCTACAAGGAGGAATATGGCAGATGTAATGTGTTTGTGAGATGTGTTGTGATTTAATGTTGCTCATAATGCTGTTCAGTCATGGCTAGCTGAGGAGAAGAACATGTATATTCTAGATATATTTATCTATTAAGCTATTAACCAGGACACACAGCTGAGGGTAGCAAGGCTATGATAGCTGTAACAATGTTCTCGCTCTCTTCACGTCTTGTAGCGTTTTGCTGCGGTCATCATGAGAATACGAGAGCCCAGGACCACAGCTCTCATCTTTAGCTCGGGGAAGATGGTGTGCACTGGAGCCAAGAGGTCAGCTAAGTTTTCAGTTCACTATGATACCTAAAGTCAGCTGTATCTATCAGAAAAACACTCCTTCCAGCCCTGCACTGACTTTCACACCATTGATATGTTTTTCCTTAATTCTTGTTAAATGATTTGTCCTATAATCTAATCTCCCTCCCATGATTCCTCTTTCCCCCTAGTGAAGAGCAGTCGAGGTTAGCTGCCAGAAAATATGCTCGTGTGGTGCAGAAGCTCGGCTTTCCTGCAAAGTTCCTGGACTTTAAGATTCAGAATATGGTGGGAAGCTGTGATGTGAAGTTCCCCATTCGTCTGGAGGGATTAGTTCTTACACATCAACAGTTTAGCAGGTAGGTTTGTTTTGTCTCCTGTTCAGCTGATGGTCATCCTTTTGTAATTCTTTCCAAAAAAAGATGGTCAAAAGTTGACCTGCTGGAGATCTTAAAAAAAATCTTTTATTGAAATTTCTTGTGATTGTGTACTGGGGTTTGTCTGTTTCAGCTATGAACCGGAGCTGTTTCCTGGATTGATTTACAGAATGATCAAACCCAGGATCGTCCTGCTTATCTTTGTTTCTGGGAAAGTTGTACTCACAGGTAAAAGCAGCTCTTCTGTTTATGGCTTCAGTCCCCATAATGAAGTGAAATCACATCTTCTGTTATTCAACATGGTGATGTACTATTCCATATCGTCACAAAACTACACACGGCAGGAAATTGGTTCCGTTTTGAATGGATCATCCTGACAATAATGTAGACGCAGTAGATAGATAGATAGATAGATAGATAGATAGATACTTTATTGATCCCGAGGGGAAATTCAGGATATGTATGGGAAATTCAGTATGAGTATATGTCTGCGTCATTGTTAAAGGCTTTTCCTATGAAACTCATTTTGGTTGATCTTATCTTATTTTCTAGGTGCCAAGGTGAGAGCAGAGATCTACGAAGCTTTTGAAAACATCTACCCAATCCTGAAAGGCTTCCGCAAGACGACGTAGAACCTGCAGCTCCTTTTTCTCTCTCTCCCAAAGCCTGTCTGTTTTTACTCCTGTCTTTTAATCTCTCAAAAAGCATCATCTGTTTTTTTGTTTTGTTTGTTTTTTTAAGGGATGTGACATCTTTTCTATTCTTTTTCTCCACTAATGTTTTCATTTTTTTTGAAAAACCTTTCAAAAGTTTTTTTAAATTTTTTTTTTATTGCTGCTTTTGATCAGACATCACGTTTTTCAACAAGACACCTCACATTTTGGATCTCTACATTTTTCTTTTTTTTTTGCTTTCTCTGTTGTCCCACTCACATCCCTGATTGTACATAATACTGTAAAAATCGGTGAAAAGCAGTCTGACAAGGACTGTTTTTGTTTTACTTTCAGCTGTTTTAAATAGTTTTGTATATTGCGTTTTTATCATTGGTCAGCAGAGACCGCGAGTTTTATCAACACGTTCAGGTCGACCCGCCCTGCATTCCTTTTAACAGAATTGACTGAGTTTTTAGTTTTAGACACTTTGCACCAAACTGAGTCTGCTTTGTGTTCGTCATTGTGTCTCCATTCAGAATAAGTGGATCTTTGCCAATCTCGCTCCTCAGCTTTCGAATGTTGGAAGGGGGGTTTCCCTCCAAAGAGATAAGCCAGCATGGTCTTTGTTGTCCACTCTGGATCTCAGTTATGTTGGTTTCCCTTGAATGGTGTTGAATGAAATTGAACAAAGTCCTGGTAAAGTCGTGTCAATCAGTATGGGCTCAAGATAGATTTGAACTAAAATCCGAACTATAGATCTGATTTCCCTCTACTGTAGGGACTCCACTAGCTGTGTTAAGATGTGTTCAAAGTTGGATAATTTGTAAAAGGCTGAAGAACCCCAAGTCGTGGTGTATGTGTACCAGCGTTTACTGTACCGTGTTTGATTGTTCTAACGGTGCAGAGGATCTGAGTTTTACTGGATTGAGGGAGATAAGTTGAATCTTTAAGAAAGGTTAAAGAGGTGATACTCGGTCACATATTCATGAGCGTGTAAGCCTTAAATTCGATCTAAAAGAAACTCCTTACAGAGGTTACAGCATTTATTTTCTTGCATTGTTCTTTGTTTTTAAGTCTTTTTATCACTTCACATTTTATAACATTAGTGACAATCCAATGGTTTCACTCTTTGAGTAAGCAACTGTCTGACATTTCTGTAAAAACTTTCTGTAGGCTGTAAACCAGTCATAGGATGCTGTGGTAATATTCTCAGTCAGAGATGTTAAAGAATGGAAATATCTTCACATCCAAGTTTAAACTGCTTTGTGTGTTTTGTCTTTACTAAAAGTGCACAAAATGAGAATCTAAATTATAATTCTGATAACTTTGCTTGATGTGCAAACACGTTTTTTATTTATAACCAAATGTATGTAACGCTGGAAATGAACAGATCCCAGAGTCCACAGATATTAGACAGACTTGATAATTCCATCTTAATATGATTTTAAAATAATAGCATTCAGTGGGCAGGTTTAAGAACTCCTGTTTGACTCTTTGGACTTTAACCAGATATTTTTTTTATACAAACAAACAAAACACACAATCCAGAAACTATTCTGAAGGTTGAGTCTGTGTGGGTTGATCTGGGCTAAAGTCTTGTTTCCAAACGAACTCTGGGCAGTACAGGTCGTCATGGTTACAGCTGACAGAGCATGTGTAGATGGCCAGTGTCCCCCAGTCGATGCTTGCTCCTGTTGAGTCCACACAGAGACTATTTAACAGCTGGGGCATCACCTAAAGACAGACGCACACACTTTAATTACTGCATGAATTTAACAGGAATTCAATATACTGCACTGATTGTGGATTTATTGTATTTTTTTAAAACCATTAAATGTAAGAGGAAAAAAACACTTTCACTTTAAGGTTGCACACTTGAATATGACCATTTCTACTAACAGATATGATGGTTATGCTGGGGCAATTTATCAAGCAAATAATGGCCCTCTAACCAAATTCACTGCGAACAACAAGGATGTAATACTGCTATTTTTAACAAATACTTCAACTGGGCCTGTTTGACATCCTAAACCTGAATACACTGGAATACTAAATTCACTTCGCATAATGAGCATTTTATCACTTAAGACATACCTGACATTTACGAATGAAGTAAGAGGTGAGCTTAGTGAGCACTTAACAAGCAGTGATTACCTGGAATTCAAAAGTCCTCTTGGCGCCACAGGTGCATGATAGGATATCCTGATCTGTAGGGATGTTCTTTGAAGAGACCCACAAAGGGGAGCCACCTCGGCTGTAACGCACAACCTGAACACAACAAACCACAGTGAGCTGTACACCTGAACATCTGTGCAAATGTCTACTGCTTCAGGTCATAGCCATGTACCTTATTTTTGTTATGTTTATTAAATACCTGGTGCGGCTCTGGTGCAATCTTCTTTTTGAACTGCTGGATCACTTTGATGTCTTCAGTCTCATGCATAGCCATCTCCTCCAGGTCTGTGTCTGTCAGAGCTAACCAGGAAAAGTCAGGAAACAGGCTTTAGAAACATCTGTTGTGTTTAGAAATGAATGAAATCTCAGCATGGCTCGACTTTTCAATAAGATGTCGAAGAAGTAGTTACTTAAAGTAGCATATGTCATGATTTTCCCACCTAGATTAGATTTTTTTATGTGACAGAACGCTTACTGCTTTCTATAGATTGATAATCTGCAGTCTCTGCCAGTTCTTCTTCTGCAGCCTCCTTTGTTTCTTTCTCTTTCCCATCCTCTCCTTCCTCCTCGGGCTCAGTGACCAGCTCGGACTCAGGGAAGACAAAAGGAGACGTTGTGATGAGGGTCGCTTCTGTAGGGATGAAAAACCAAAAAAAAAATCAGCAAATTAATGTTTTCAAACTAAAGCTGGAATAAGTATCTTGTTTGACTGATGTATGAAGACAAAAATAAGATGAAACACACCTTGGCTGCAGCACTCCCTCTTGTGACTGTGTTTCCAATGAAGTGTCTGGTGGACTTTCCCACAGTATGTTACACTGTGACAGCGGGAGCAGGCCTTGGTGCCATGGCAGCCACAAACCCAACACAGTTTTACTCCAGAAGGAGACTTCTGTTCATAATCACTGGGCGGTTCATCTTCTGGAGAATAAAGGAAAAATCCATCAATCAATGCAAACGTCCTGGCAGACATTTGATCTGTAGATGTATTTTACTGATGCTTCATAACCGACACAGTATAGGGAGTTATACACTGACTATTCATAGTAAAAATAACCCAAGACATGACGTATAAAAAACAGTGTTTGTATTATTTGTATCATGCTGTTCAAAAACAGAAGAAAATAACACACTAGACACCTGTCTAAAATGCATTTGAAAAAAACAAAGATATATTCACTGAAACATTTCACAAGTTAATCAAGTATTTCCTACAATCTTCCTACTAGTGTTAATATTGCAATTAAAAGTAATGACACCCTTAACCATAATCTCCCCTCAGGGATTAATAAAGTATAATAGAAAAAAGATTAAGTCAACTACACTTTATGTATGTATAACTGTTTATCATATAAAGTGATGAATAACTACTCTGAGACGGGGTATATAAACTCACCTGACGGAGGGTTGTAGGGGTAGAATTCATTCCTCCTGCTGAGCTGACTTCTGAAAACTGAAGAGAAAACAAACTTGTCAGAAAAATGACTGAACGCAATCACTCGTAGATATTTCCCTCAATTTAAAGTTTTGTAAAACACGCACAAAGAAAAAACAAGCTGGACTATGTTATTGCCATACGTTACAGTCAGACCATAGAAATGTATAAACGCAGCTATAAATAAATCAGGAGAGTTATGTTAAAAAAATTATATATAAAAGTGAAAAATAAAGAAAACCCCTTCCATTTGTAGGTGTGCCCTAGATACATCATACGGTGTCTAATTTATAATATGTCATACTGTATTATTAATAATACCGTTACTGTTGTTGTCCACACTTTTGACTGGTAATATCTGCAGGTACCTTTCATACAGCGACTGTCGTTGTATGTGTAGCACTCCCGAGTCTTGCAGCAGAACAGAAAGAGCGTCCTGTGAAAACATCTGTCATCGCCAGAGATGGGTGCATACACCTGCATGACCCATGGCAGAGAGTTAGGACAGTTTAGTTAGATCTGAGCATATCTTACAGCCTGTTTAAGAGCAAAAAGCAGCATGAAGTGAACTGACATCACAATTCCAACATACAGTAGTGCAAAAAAAGAAAAGAAAGAAAAGACAACAGATAAAACTAAGAAAGAAGTTAATCTTAGTCTGTCTGGACACTTTAAAGTAAGATGCTTTGGGAATATTAATTGTCATATGTTGCAGAAAACTTCTTTCTTCTGAAATAATTTATAAAGTATCCTAAATCCCCAAATATATGTTATGAAGTAAACAAACTCTTGTCGAGTAACTTCTGGGTACTTTTAAAGCAATTTAGGGGTGGAAGGTCCCGAGTGGGTCCAGTGTCTTGAGGAACACCTTTCCTCTCCCCTCTCAGGGACACTGACCTGCAGTAGAAAGGCCATGGGCAGACGGCAGATCTCACACTCGAGCGCAGGCAGTGAGGGCAGCCCACGGAGACTGAGCCACGCCGGTTTCCCACCGACTTTGCTGGGGAACTGCGGGGACAGCAGCCGCCACGGCTCCGCATCCTCCAGAAAACCCAGCACTACTTCCGCTGTGGACCTGCTGTCTGCACTCGACATGTTAGCGGGCTTAGCTGTCAAAAAGCCACCAAAAGAGCTGTTATTATTTAGAGTCTACAAAAACACAAAACATGTGAAACGAGTGATGTTCAGCGTCCGTGAGGAAACACTGACCAGCTGATGTTTTGTTCCGCTTTCCTCTGTGCTCTGAAATTATAAATATTTAGAGAAAGGGCTACTTATCTGTTTCATGTGTGTCTGTATGTATTTGGTATCATTTTATTTCCTGTCTTACATGAAACTCTGCGTGCCTGGTTTTCAATTAAAAATAATATTTGATGAGGTCTTATTACTCAATAGCATGCGTTTCTCCACTATGGCCCTAGATGGAGCAACTGTACAATTATGGTTTTACAGTTGTTCTTTTCAGCACGTTGATTTACATTTGTTTAAGATATTTTATTACGCTGAGTGGAATATGTTATTTTCTTCTCCATAGCTGGACAGCTTTTCATTTTCTTTGGTTTTCATTTCATTGACATTATAGGTTTTTAATTTAAAAAAACGATGTAATGTCAAAATCTATAACATATTACACAGTGTTATATGATATATTGACATGTAGCCTAATTCGTGTCAACATATCTCACACACAAGTGATCTCACTTGTCGGTTTCAACAATAAAATGCTACGGTACATTGCCAGATACAACAACAAGAGTTAAAAGTGCAAACTAAGAAAAGCCTACTGATTAACTAAGTAAAAGTTGATGAACATTTTGATTCTCCATTTTGGCTCCACATAATTGAGTAACATTTACCATAGAGGCAAGAAACAGTCAGACAGACAACAGTGAGAACGCAAAAGCATAAGGTATGCTGATTAAAAGACCATTAACTTAAACATTTATTTGCAGTCGTGTTCATTCAAGTAGAAGAAAAACTTCTCACATAAAATGTACATCAGTTCAATAGACTCCGTCTGCATAAACTGCGGACCAATCACAATCAGGCTAACGCCATGGAGTGAACTTCGCTTGCTCGTGGTAAGGTAGCCAAGGTAACGGCTCAGCAATTTAAGTTTGAAATGTAAACGGAGTTTTGGGAAGAGAAGTTGTTGCTATTTTTCTAAAATGTCTGAAGTTCAGTTGCGGAGATCTGTCATCGAGCAGAGACTGTCTGCAGCTGCTGAAGAGATTTTGGAGCAGTTTGACGGAACAAATGCAGACTATGAGGAGGAAATCTGTCGATTAAAACGGGAAATGAAGCAACAACGCCACCTGTTGGATGCTTTCAACCCTAGAGTCTGCCTACACAGATTAGGTTTGTATTGGGTTTTTAATGCTGATTCATTTCCAGTCAAATGTGAACATTTTTAAACTAATGATGGGTTTATCGCTCAGATATACTCTCTGTTGAACCTTGTTTATACATAAACAAACGGCTGCGTCACAGACGTTGACGTTGACATACGACGTCTGTTTCTGGAGGATAGTGTTTAGTGTGTGGAGGCTTAAAAATAAAAAATAAAAGCAAGAAAATGTATGTTTTAAACTTCCAAAATTGATACAATTATTGAATATGTGACTTCAATCTGTGATTAATTCAACAGAAGTTTAAATTTAAAAAAAAAGGATACATTTTAGACTGAACGCCTGTGGAAATCCACTAACCTTGAGGTGCACAGGCTCTACCTCAGGGACCTTGTGTCCTCATGCAATGTGATGTTCGAAAATGCCAGATCTGAGTATATCCACCAACTGGTAGCACTAAATAAGAAAAACCCCAAAGTGTTATTTGAAACGATAAACTCACTTGTATGTCCTGCTGCCCCAGTTACCCCCGTGTTTTGTGAAGCTGACAGCAATGCCTTTTTGAGATTCTTCACAAACAAGATAAAGATGATTAAGGATAACATCCCGACCCCTCTTTGTGTTACCCCTGCTGTTTCTGAGCCTGTCTCTCTTTTAGGACGGTGACGGTTGCTGATATTTCAGCAGTGGTGTCTAAGATGAAGCCCTCCTCTTGCTCATCTGACGTCCTTCCTTGTAGGCTCTTTAAAAAAGTGTTTGGGGAAATTGGCCCGTGTGTGACCAAAATGGTTAACCTGTCTTTGTCTACCGGTGTGTTTCCTACTGCATTCAAAGATGCCATAGTGGAGACATTACAAAAAAAAAAGCAGGCCTAGACCAAACAGATCTTAATAGTTTTAGGCCTATTTCTAAGCTCCCTTTCATGTCAAAGATCCTTGAGAAGGTGGTCTGTAAACAGTTGACCCTTTTCCTGGATCAAAGCAACATCCATGAGCCGCTTCAGTCCGGTTTCTGTAACCAACACTCCACAGAAACTGCCTTACTGAAAGTGTCTAGCGACATTATGATGGCTGCTGACTCTGGAAAGTCCGCTGTTCTGGTTCTCTTGGACCTGTCCGCAGCCTTCGACACTGTAGACCATCAGATTCTGCTGAGAAGACTGAGGGATCAAGTTGGACTGTCGGGATCAGTTCTAAAATGGTTCTCCTCTTATCTAGCTGGACGTAGCTTCAGTGTAGAAGCTAACCAAATAAGGTCGGAGTCTGCGGACCTGCTGTGTGGAGTGCCTCAAGGTTCCGTTTTGGGTCCTGTCTTGTTTTTGTTCAAGGTTCAAGTTTCAGCCAGATGTTGGTGCCTTTATTTTAAAATGTTACAAGCTTTTAAAATCTATCTAAACCATATGGACATAAAAAAAATAGCTAGAGAATTAGCTTGAGAACAGCCACGATACTGTTGGTGTGTTTGATTTAATCACACAAAAACAACAACAAGTGGTTAATTAACACTGTAATTACAGCTTAAAGTACTGTTGTCGCACGTAGCAGCCATGTTGGATTCTAACTCAGGCTACTCCAAGTTGCCACGACTTTCCGACTAGTAAATATGACTTCAGGGGGCATTCCAGTTCACACTTCTGACTGAAAACTCGAAATTTCCCAGTTCAACTGGAAACATTCATGTGGGGTGAATTTGAAATTAAAGGCGTGTCTTAAAGATGATGTCATATATTGATGTTTTCAGTGGTTTCATCTAAGTAGTAAATTCAGGTTTTTATAACTTTATGTATTTCACTGTTTTCACAGATGTGCAGCAGCTGGTGTTGAGTCAAGACGAGGTTTCCCCTGAGGAGCAGGATCTGAGCCCTAGACTGGACCAGAGCGACCCACCAAACTCATCACAAATTAAAGATGAAGAAAAGGAACTCTGGGGCAGACAGCAAGGAGAGCAGCTTCAAGGGCCAGAGGAGTTTGATATCAGCATGTTAACGTTCCAACTTGTCCCTGTGAAGACGGAAGAAGAAAACGAAGAGAAACCTCAGTCCTCACAGCTTCATGAAAACCAAACTGAAGAGAGTAGAGACATCCAGCATATGAAAACAGAAGCTGGTGGAGAGGACTGTGGAGGACCAGAACCAGGCAGAGACTTTAATCCAGACAGTCATTTACAGCCGAATACTCCTGACAAGACTTCACACTTTTCTGGATCTGATACTGATGACAGTGGTGATTGGGAGGAGAGAGATGAACCTCAGGAAGGTTTAAAACTTTTGCCAAACAAAGACATACCAGATACTCTTGACAAAACCTCACACTCTGAATCAAAGACAGATGACACAAGTTGTGCTTTGGAGGACTCCAGGAATACTCAGGAAGATTTAAACCCTGTGAAAAACAAAGATGTACCTGTGAGTAATGTGGTATGTAATACAGCTAAAATATCAGTCAGCTCCTCTGAATGTGCTACAAGCTTCGGACAAAAGAAACTAAAAAAACAAAAAGGAATCCAAACAGGAGTGAAACTTTTGAGTTGCAAAAAATGTAGCTGTTCACTTTGTAAAACAAGGTTTTCTTCCCAAACAGCTGTTGTGAGGCACATGAGGACCCACACAGGAGAGAAACCATTTAGCTGTTCACTTTGTGGTAAAAGATTTACACAAAATGGAAATCTGAGGCGACACTCTGTAGTTCACTCAGGAGAGAAACCATTTAGCTGTTCAATTTGTGGTAAAAGATTTACACAAAATGGAAATCTGAGGCAACACTCTGTAGTTCACTCAGGAGAGAAACCATTTAGCTGTTCAATTTGTGGTAAAAGATTTACACAAAATGGAAATCTGAGGCAACACTCTGTAGTTCACTCAGGAGAGAAACCATTTAGCTGTTCAATTTGTGGTACAAGATATACACTAAAGAGAAATCTGAAACGCCACCTGGCAGTTCACTCATGAGAGAATTGAGTTGTTCGTGTTTTTGTTTGCTAAAACGTTGTTTTTCCAAACATAAAATAAAGTCTTGTTTGCTTCCATAGCAAAGATTGCATTGTTTGTCTGTGTACTTTCTGTGCATGGGGCCCAGAAGTAGAGAAGGTGCCCATTCTGGATCAGTCTCCATCATTTGTAAAGGACTTTTTAGAAATACAGCATATGTTTTTTTGAATTTCTTGTGATTTTTAAAATATATTATATAATCCAGTCTTTTGGAAACTCTGCTTTTGTTGTATGTGTTCTGCTGAGAGTCAATGGCCAGATGTGTTTGTTTACCACCTTATTTGCCTCTAAGATGGTTTATTCTCTGATGGGCCCACTGCCCAACAGAACTGTAGTATTGCTTAATATGTAAATGATGTAATATGAAACTCCGATAAATATTCATGAGCCGGAGTCCAGAGGCTCAGAACTCCCTGAGCTGCTGTGACAGGTGAAAGCAGAACCATGGGGACTGTGGAGGAATCTTTAAAGTGTCCTGTCTGCCAGGAATTCTTCACAGATCCTGTGACGCTGCCGTGTGATGACATGATTTCCCTCCCCTCTGACCTCACTCTGCAGGTAGGGTTGTCATGGTGCCACAACGTTCAACTGTGATATGATTCTAGTAGAAATCCGAAGATAAAGATACCTGGTTTAATAGCAGTAAACCAAAATGGAAGTAAAGGGAAAATCAAAGTTGGGAACTAATTTAATCAATTTAATTTTGATCATTTAATTGCTTTAAATGATCAAAAAACTCCTGCAGACTGTTACCATTTCACACTTGACACCTAGTGTGTGTAAAACAGGTCAACTGCAGTCTGATTTTGCTATGTGGCAGGTCACCATGGGGGTGACACTGAAGCTTCAGTGTTTAGCCAGCTCTGCATGGGTCTGTAAACCTTTCTGCGTTCTAACCTCTCTCCATTTTTCAAAAGTATCTCCAATACTGATCCTAGTTTGAGCAGGTTGGTTGAGCTTATTAGAAACATGCAGAGGGTTTTTAAGTCGGGTACAATCACTTCTATCTGAACCAGTTACACTGCCCGCTTCCATCGCTGCAACACCTGTTGGTTTGACCTGATAACTGCTCTCATATCTGGTAAACTGAGGGGCATCCAAAACGACCTAACCCATTTTACTTATTGGACTTTTAAGACCTGAACTACTTCAAATGTTACATGTTGAGTGTCCTGAAATGAGATGTCAGAAGCAATTTGGGCCTCTGCTTTTTTATAACTTGACATAAAATGTTTATGAGGACTATATTTATATATGAAAAGTTGAAATTGGAAGGATTCCCTAAACAAGACGTGATTATTTAATTAACATCGCTAATGTGTGTAAAATAAACCAACACCATCACTTTTAAAGGTATTTATAGTCCACATTATGTCACAAAGATGTATATTTACCCTCTATATCTAATATTTATTTTTCGTAAATATTAGATATAGAGGGTAGATATACATCTTTACAACCCTCATTTTGTTCCCGCTTTGCAAAACACCAGACATAACTACCAAAATCACCGTTTCTAGATTAACAGTTAAAATATCAGAAGTTAACAGATATGTTTCTTAATTATAAGGGCATGTAGTGTTGATACGAGTTAGCATTATCTTGCCACTAGAGGGCAGTATAAAGCTGCAGAAGGTCCTTGAGGTTGGTACAAGTTTTTGCCTTTAATCAATTAATTTAATGTTCAGCCAATTTAAATATTCAAATATGAAATCAAATGCCCTTCATTGTTTTTCTCATGTGCATACCTTTCTGTAAATATGTTTAGCAACGGTTCAAAGTTTAAACTGTGATTTGTAAATAGGAATAATAAAAATCTACGTGTCTTACCTCACCACTTGTTTTTCAGTCAATGCACACAGGATGTTGTTTCAATTAATGAGTATTTAATAGATTAGAACAATAAATCAGAATTGTTAATAACAATAAATCAGAATTAATAACAATTGTAATTTATAAATATTTACAATAAGTATTTTCAATAAACAAGAATAATATATGGAAACAATTAATGACAACAATAAAAAAGATTGATGAATAGGAATAATAAATAAAACATAACATGAATATTTAAATAACGCTACACAACTGAAGAAAAGTTAAATTTGGGAACTGCTGTGATGAATACACAGCACCAAACTCCTCCTCATAGCACAACTCTTGCATCTTTATTTTGACCCATGATTGTCTTTCTTGGTACAGGCGCCTTATTGCAGGAGCCAAACTCAAAAGAAAAAGCCTGATCATCTTTCTGTGACCTCTCATTTTCTATTTCTGCCCATCTAGCTTCCTTCTTCTTCAAATATTCCTCCAGCATGCTGTCACTGCAGGAAGGAAAGCAGCTTCAAGGGCCAGAGGAGTTGTTGCAAACAGCCAATAAACCTTGAAGAAGAAGAAGCAGGCGACCCCATGTGTGGATAAGGTCTTGTTTTGTTCATCGTTCACAAAAACCATCTAAAACGACAACGTGCTTTAACATATTGTTACTATAAGGCTCCCACATACACGCGCACACACGCCCGTGCACACAGCCTATGGTGCACTAACGCAGGCACGCGCGCGCGCACACACAAACACACACACACACACACACACACACACACACACACACCGTGATGTCACTTAAAGGGGAGTTTGGACAGTCTGTATGTCTGACTGGTGGACGGACACAGATTGTAACAAACGGTGAATCCCCGCTCTTTTATTCGGACTTTTATTCATTATTAAATCAACCATGGAGCTAAAAGTGGATACAAAGTCAGGTTGGGGTTTGACTGGGGTGAGCAAAAGTTCACATTTATAGTAATTGAACCATGGAAATGAAAAGGAAGCGGTCAGCCGCGACAGAAGAACAGGCAGCTGCTGAGCCCTTGCAGCCCAGCAGATAACGGAGGAATGGACGGTGTGAAAATGAGATCAAACCGGGACTAAACCAGATGCCTGGGTCTTCCCGAGCTATAGGATATGTCACCCACCTCCCCGTTCCAAATGCATCCGCGGGGCGATGGGGGCTACAAGCCAGCACCAGTGTCCCCTGCTCCGCCTGTCCCGCCTAGGAGGGTCCGAAGCCGGGACAGGGGCTCCGGCAGGACGCGGCGGTCCGGGGCAGGAGCAGGCTCAGGGGCCGGACCCGGAGCAGCGGAGAGGCGGGTGAAATGTGTACTCGTGGGAGACGGAGCTGTGGGGAAAACCAGCCTGGTGGTCAGCTACACCACCAACGGGTACCCCACTGAGTACATCCCCACCGCCTTTGACAACTTCTCAGGTGATTCTGTAGTTTAAGTTGTTTAGACCATAAAGTCTGATCATAAAGGACAGCTGTGTATTAAACAGAGACAGCTTACAGCTGTTAAAGACATTTATAAAAAACTTTCCTATAGACCTGTTTAAAATAACATCATAGCTATACACTTTTGCTATAGTTCTGGAGGAACATATTAAAATGTAGGCCTACTTACACCTGGGCTTTTTAAACATTTCTGTGGGGTTATTGATATCTCAGTGTCTTTATTGTTGATGCTCTAGACCTATAACTTCATTTTGTCTCATGGTGTGTGTGCAACGGTAGTATCGGTGGACGGTCAGCCTGTGAAACTACAACTTTGTGACACAGCTGGACAGGTCAGTAATACCCAAACACACACACACACACACACACATACACACAGGCAGAGGCAGCAGTATTTCCTGCTGTTGTTTCATTTGGAACAATCCCTATAAAGGCTTCCATCTTTATGGTTGCTCTAATTTGTTGATGAGCAGGCAGACAACACAACCATCAATGTCTCTGGTTGGAATTGAACCAGGGTTCTGTGGTCTAAGCTACCTCTCTCAAACTTGACAAACATCTTAAAACTTTTTCAGCTGGACATTTAAAACAAACTTAACAAACTTTTGGTGTTCTGTAACAGAAACTCGTCATTTTTTAAGACAGCATTTTAATAATATAGTTTTCCTTTACTTTATTTAAAATTTAAAAAAACAAAATGAACTACGAACAAGATATGTCATGTCGAATATCACTGTCAGTCTAGGTGGCCTCATTCTGTGTCCAGGAAATGGTCTGGTTAGTCCTTCCTCGGAAAGATTCCAATGTAGCACTCAGGAAGTGATGCGTTTTATTCCTGTTTGCAGCTGCAGCAGCCGTTTGTGTTGAAAAGTTCTTGTGATACAAAGCTTGTCGAACAGTTCTGCATTGATTATATCTGTGTTCTTAAAAGTGTTATTGTGCTGGACATTAAATTATTGCACTTGCTTAATGTTTTTTCTCTGACTGTTCTTCTTTTCAGGATGAGTTTGACAAGCTGCGTCCTCTGTGCTATACCAGTGCAGACGTGTTCCTGCTTTGTTTCAGTGTTGTCAGTCCTGCATCCTTCCAGAACGTTCCTGAGAAGTGGGTCTCAGAGATCAGAGGACATGCCCCATTTGCTCCGCTTGTCCTTGTTGGGACTCAATGTGACCTTCGAGAAGATGTCAAGGTGGAGTAAATTTACACTGTACTGCATATAATATACACAAACTCCATATGATCAATGCCCTTTGGGTCTTTAGCTTTTTTCTTAAAGGTGAAAAAGGGACTCTGCAGATCAAAAGGAGTTTGTTAGGTCGTTCCTCCACCAGGAGGTGACAGAGGAGTCTATTAGAGACTTAGGGCCCTGTTGTGAAATAGCATCAATATTTTGGGTAAGGGTATATCCATAACAATATACATAAATTAGCTAGTTAGTTTATGCCAGGAGAGTTGATTCTATTTATCTTTGTTTTTATGACCTTTTATGCTTCAAAGTGTGTGTGATGTTAACTATGTCTTAAAATGATCAAAATACTTTGTAAGATGCTTTTAAAATGTCTGAAATCTTTATTAATAAATTATTATTATTGGTCATTGGTTAAATCCTTCTTTAGTGATGTTTAGTAACAAGATTATCACAGATACAAATTAACCCAGTGTTGCCCTCTCTCTAGGTTCTCATCGACCTGGCTAAGTACCGGGAACGCCCTGTGGACCCAGCAGATGCTAAAGACTGTGCGTTGGAGATTGGAGCTGTGGCCTACATGGAATGCTCTTCCCTGACCCAGAAAAATTTGAAAGAAGTGTTTGACACGGCCATACTGGCCAGTTTGCAAAACTGCAGCTCCCATAAGCACCCGAGAGGAAAACAGCAAAGAAGAAAAAAGAAAAGGCAGACAGCGGACAAGATGAAGAGTCTGTCAAAGCCATGGTGGAAAAGGTACTGCTGTGTTGCCTAGGGCAGAACTTCAAGGTTACTTTGTCCTGCTCTGGATTGAGCTGGATTCTCATTCTGCCTGAACTCACGCTCAGTTTGTGTTTTTCTCTTGTGGAGCCACATGTTTCGCAACACCATTGGACTGCTGCTGAGAACTAAATCAAGACTTTGACGGATATTTTACATTTTTTTATTTTTCTAATCACTTCTTGTGTTATCATGGATAAGATTAACGTCTCAGACAATCCTGGTTCTAGCATGCCCTGAAAAGATTGCAGTGATGCAGTTGTTATCCAGGTTTGAATCTTACTTTGTGGAAAGACTCCTTCATAGAGGGTCTATGAAGGAGGCAGAACTTTCCATATGATGGACCCTCCTCATGTCACGTAGACTGTCCAGACTAAACACGAACAGAAATATTGATTTTCTCTCCTCTGCCTGACACATACATGGAATAATGTTTGGTCCAGTGATCTGGTGAAACCCTGTTTCAACCTCGTATGGATTTATGTGGCCTTATTATGTAACTCGGAGGGGGCCTGACTCTCTGGAGATTGTGCGTGACCTGAATGAAACTGCATTTAAGCTCAGCCCTGATTCCAACTTGTTTTAAACGTTGGTTGGATTTCTAACACTCATGATAAGAAAGAAACATTTTAACCTGATTCTTTTTTTTTTTTAACTGACCGTTTGTACCTGGATGTCTCTTCTTGGTTCTCTTCATTGTGCTTTTTTTGTTGCATACTATTAGAAACATTGTTTCTACTGTGAACCTGGGCTGTAAACTGGACTTGAAGACCATTGCCTTGAGAGCCAGGAATGCAGAGTACAACCCAAAGGTGAGTTTATGAAACATCAGTATATTTTCTTCTGTGTCACTGAGATGCTCAACTAGTGGTGCATATGTATCATAGTGGACTTGTGATCCCAAGTCTGTTTTTAAAATCAAAAACATGGAGTCATAGTCCCTTAACGCATGCTTCCCATTTTTGTTTTGTTCAACTCACTCAACACCCACTGCAGGAGCTGACAGTGCAGATACACACATTCAAAATGAACGGTGTGTGTCTTATATGTGCAACACCATGAACGCTCATACAGGGCAAATTTATTGTCCACAAAAGGATTTCTATTTTGGGCTTATAATGTTGATTTACTAATTTCCGGGGTTAAATACTGTACTTGAAAACATGCTGCTTTTTAAAAAAATATATATATATACACACACACACACACACACATATATATATATATATATATACATACATGCATACAACTCATAAAAAGGAAATCCACTTCCATCTGAGTGCTTGTTTTAGTTTTTGGAATTATGGCAGTATTGAGGCCTACAAGGAGGAATATGGCAGATGTAATGTGTTTGTGAGATGTGTTGTGATTTAATGTTGCTCATAATGCTGTTCAGTTATGGCTAGCTGAGGAGAAGAACATGTATATTCTAGATATAGTTATCTATTAAGCTATTAACCAGGACACACAACTGAGGGTAGCAAGGCTATGATAGCTAGTGTCTACTCACCTATTGTACTTAAAAAGACATTTAATTTCTAAATATTGAAATTCCCCTGTGAAAAAGCTTGATGATTTCCTCATAATGCAGTTTTGTTACTGTTATGTATGTGTGCCAAAGGTTTATTTGTTCACTTGGACTGTGATAGTGTTGCTTGTGTGCAGTGTGAATGGGACCGAGGCGGCTGGTGGGTGGGTGAGAGCTCCTGCCATCTGTTTCCTCTCCTCTCTATGTCCTGACTGCCAAAGAAACCCTGAATAAATGAATAATAATGAAGCTCTTCACTCCTCTGTCCAATGTTGCTTCATTTCTCAGCTACTTGTACTCTGTGTGATTTCATGAGGCCTGATTATATGTATCATATTTACTAGATACGTTAATGTGATACTTAACGTCCTCTCTCTGTACTGTACTGTGAAAGTACTTATAGCCTATTAGTATTACCTAATTAATATAGCCTCCAGCAAACGACTTAAACATGAAAATCAATATACAGTATATGTATATATAATAGTGTATACAGTATATCTTTAATTCTTATCACACTTATTCGATGTCTTCTGTTATTTTTACAGAGCTGGACATTCATGCTGTGACAGGCATCATAGTCGGCGTTTGTTTGGGACTGATTTGCATCCTGCTCTGCATGTGTTTTAGCTTTCGCAATGGGAAATCTAGGTAAGGTAATTCAGAGAGTAAGAACTTTGAATGATCTATTAACATGTCAAATGTGTTTTCTTACTTAAAACACTTGTTGTATTAGATACAAAAGTTAATATAAACGACCCTGACAAGAGTATTAATGTTCAGTATTCTATCCACCCCATCTCCTTTACTAACACTTTCATCTCTGCTCCACATAGGGAGGTGTCTGGGGGCCTGGACTCCACAGCTGTGACCCCAAAGTACAGGAGAGGAGGCAGCCCTGTTCCCTCCACAGCGCCGGAGTGCAGCGATAGCCATGAGCTGGAGACACTGATGCCCCTGGGCAGCCAAGAGTCTGGTCAGCCGTTAGAGGAGGCCCCAGAGGATCAAAGCCTGATGGCAAGTGCTAATTTAGGGGAGGGGGAGGAAGGCCCTGAAGCTGACGCCAAGGTCAAAGGGGGAGCTTTTTTCCAGAAGGGCTTTGGATGCTCTGTTACTTTTTTTCAGGTGTTGATAGAAGATAATTATGGTCATTTGGATCAACGTTGTTGTTCCTCTTGCAGGCTGCTTGGAATGGCTCTGTGAGCCATAACTGGGCCAACAGAATCACAAGATACAGAGAAACCATAACAGAAGACTCTCCAGCACTCATTAATGGAGCTCTCACCAAGCAAATTAGTGATAACAACACGGTAATGGATGACTCATTCATGGTATATAACATGTATCTGACAAGTGATTTTATTTTCACATCACTTGTTCATTAAATATGTTGCATTCAATTTTTGCCAAACCTATTTTATAGTCTTCTTTGACAGTCAAGTTTTCCAGTCTTGCACTTTATTCTCATATCACACTGAGGTTAGGGCAGCTTAAACACTTGAAATATAAGGTAAGTATTTTTTTATGAAGAAGGGGACCTAGATTTAAGTCCCACCCCCAGTTAACCTCTGAAAGAGGCTAACTGGGGGGTGGGGTCTTGCTTACTGTAGCCAGCTACTTTAGCTATAGGTCAAGTTCCCCAAAATGGTTGAATAAGATTTCCTGTGACTAACTGTGTGATATGTTAAACTGATTTATTAATGAAATCTATGAAGATTTCTCAAACATGCACCTGTGATACGGATGATACTAAACTCTTATATATCAGACAGGCTTCCACACAGTGGGGATATTAACACCTGGTGTCTTGAAGTGATTGGAGCCTTTTAACATATGCTTTAACTCTACTGAAGATATTCTGTATGCATTGAGCTGGTTTGATATTCAAACATTTAAAACTTATATTAAAGCAGAATAAAAACAAACAGTTTAATCCATACTTGCTCATACCTTTCTCTTTCAATAAAAATACAACCCTTCTGTACATATGGGAATTTTGGTCAGTTCTGTTATCGCTGTAAACATTTTGATCTTGCGGTGAGGGTTTGCACTGAGGAGAAGCTTTTGCTGACTTTTTACACATGTAACTCATAGATTAACTAAGAAGAAGTAACCAAAATAACCTTTTTTTTTTTTTTTTTCTCTCAGGACTGCGGAGATCGTCTGTGTACTTCCATGTGCAGTAACCAGGTGGAGGCAGAAGTCATAGTTCACTCAGAGCTGTCAGACCCAGTAAGAGAGAAAGAGAAGGAGGAGGGCAGCCAAAGGGAGACAGATAGTAATGCAACGAGGGGACACTCATTATCAGAGGACATGTATTCCCCTTTGAGCCCGCCAAGTCCACCAGGAGAGGAGGACACAGTTAAAGAACTATCAACAGCCCAGTGCCCCTTGAGTCTTCCCTTGATAAAGTTAGTGGCCAATCACAATGGAGAGCTGGAAGGCATGGGGGACCAGCCAGACAAAGAGCCACAGCAGAACACGGGGCTTACCAATGGCTTCCACTCCCCAAAGACAGTGCGTTGTGTGCTGAGGTCAGAGCAACTGGGGAATGGGGACTCAAGACACTGCCCATCAGGACCTGGGAAGGCCATTTCAGGAGGGCTATCCCCAGCCCCCTTTGTCAGCTCCGGCCTTGTCCACTCTACCTCAGCAGCTCATAGTTATTTGTGCCCGTAGCCTCTGCATGTAGGGCATGGACCCTTACACAAACACACAGACTGATTTTCTTTCTTTGATGTATCCAGCAAGTATCCCCTCGGATTATTTTTATGCACCTCATTATTGGATCCTTTCTCTCACTTGCAAAGGGTTTCTAGGTACTTTGAATCCATTGTTTCATATGTGTGTATGTACAGTTTACATATATATCATTTTAGTGGTAGAGTACTGTGTATGGGAATGCTTTCTCTTGCATTGCAACCATAGTTTTTTCTCTGGATATCGTTCCTGTTCATAGGAGGGAAAGTAACGTTTAAAGAAACCAAGCAGAGGGAAGAGGATTGAAAGAGGCTATCCCCACTGTGTCACGCATGGCTCTGTTCCCCTCAGGAATGAGAAAAACTGGAATGTTCTGCTCGCGAGGGAGTCAGGCTCCCATCTCGGATGAATCCAGAGCACAGGGGTTTCCTTGGGTTTCGATGTGTGAATGCTACTTTAAAGAGTGACACAGAAGTGTAAGCCTTAAAGAATACCTGCACTCTCTGACAGTGCAGTACACCTGTGTCTCTATCCAGCCACCTGCTGTCTCAGGGTCCACACACACACACACACACACACACACACACACACACACACACACGCACGCACGCACACACACACACATGCTCGTACACACAAACATACAAAGAAAGCTAAGTAAAGCTGATTCCTTGGTATTTCATGGTCATTTAAAACAAACATTTTCACATACATTTCTTGACAAGCGTGTGGGGGTCTCAGGTGCCTGACTATTAAGGTGAATTTATCACCTTTGTATATTTCTATAGATGTTATTCAGTACAAACACAAAACACACATCATCAAGAAAGAAAAAAACTCATGATTTAAAAATATTTGAAGAGTTCAGATTTGACACAAATGAAGATATGTTTCCAAAATGCTCTATGTCAAGGTGGTGTCATTCAGTAAACCAGGAGGCAGGCAGTTCGAAAGTGGTTTTGCAGTATTTCAGATAATCCCATTTTGGAATCCAAGTATTTACATGTTTATGTTAGGATTAGTTAAACTCTGTTGTTGAGAGAACTCGAGGATTTTACAGCAAACCATCTGTCGAAGATTCTTCTGGTTCTGCTCACACTTAGGGATGCACCAATGGGCAGCTATGCCACTAATTGGAGCCAGTACAAACACTGACGTGTTTTGGTTTGGTTTTACTTTGATGAAAATCACCTTACTCTACAAGCTTATTTGGTTCCAGCTGTATGAGCAAATCTCCAAACTGCTTTACTCTTACACAGTACAACTCACTCTAAATTAAGATGGATTATCTGAATGTCTCCGATAGGAAAGGAGTTAAGATGAGAAATAAACAAATCTATTCAAATGTTATTTTTTTCATTGATCCCAAAACCTTCAATGTTGTCCTCGTGAGTTCAATACAATTTCTTTCATAATAATGAAGTGTGAAAGAGGAAGTGGTGCATCTCTACTCCTTATCAACAACACTACCTCATTTATTTTCAGGACTATTTCCAATGTGTGTTATTTTTAGCTTAAATTAACTAGCACCTTTTTGAGATCTATCTTTAGCTTGTCTCATTCAACATTCTTTAGTATATTCCCAAATGTAGGGTCCCACATTCACAGTAAGTTCTTCACGTCAAAGGAATTTATGTCACTTTAGTGCATCTCTGCTTCCTCTCAGATCTTTGACACATTTTGTCAGTCAGTAATGTGCTTATGTTAAACTCTTCAGAAAACATACTGTACATCAAATGTCTTTCCTGTCTTTATTATCGAATAATGGTTTTGAACCTGAAGTTTCACTCAAAGTTGTGCCAAGTACAGATAAAGTAAGGTACTTATTATTGTTGGTTTTTTTTAAATAACAGTCTGTTTTTGGGTTAGTTAGGAGCTGGTTTCATTGGGTTTTTCATCACATCAAAAATATTATTCTAAGGATGCTTGGGACTCAGAAAGGGTAAGTGTTACTTCACATGAGTGCCATATAAACTGCAGATGACACCGTTTGTTGTAGATCTGTGATTATGAGATAATGGCGGGTTAGCAAGGCTGGGATGAATTAATTAATAATAGTAATAATTTATCCCTTCAAAGGATGGACAGAGTGAGACAGCGTAGAGTCCAGCTTTGTTTTGCGTGACGTCTTATTTTCTATCAGGTGGCTTTTGTCTCGTCATTCAGCATTGATGGAGATTTAAAAAAAAACAACCTTTCTCTTCTTCTCGTCTGTGTATGTGTTACATTTCACCAGCTGAACTCGATTACATCAGCAACAAACATGACATGCCTGGAGCACCCTGAACGCGTTTGTCACAAGCATAGTTGTTTATTCTGTAGAAGTGAAATAGTTTTCTGATCGAAAAGCATGGTTGGTACCTCAAAGAGACTTATTTTTTTAGCCTTGCCATGTATGTTCTAAACATCACAAAAAGTGTGTGTTTTTACTGCACTAGCAGTCATATTGGGACAGAAGTGAATGTGTTCTTAGCAAACCTGGGTCAAACAAGAATTACTGTAGGTCCCCAAGGTTTGCAGAATCAGGATAAGTCAGATTTTACAGACTATAAATTGCATAACTATTTTAAAATAGTCTTATCAGATTTTAAAAATGTATGGCACTTAGTGCAGACATAGTTGGACAACTACAATGAATTGATGCATTAAGACCAAATAAATAGTCTGCACATCTATAGTAGGAAACTGCAGCAGCATGTTAAACTTAAACATTGGCGACAGTCCAGTCAATGATGTCAGAGCAGGTTTCAATCAGCTGAGGGAAAATCTTGCTGTGAAGTCATTTATTTGGGTGACAATTTGAATAAACAGAGCAGTTCAGCTAAATCTCTTTATATGCAGTAAGCTTAAGCAAACCACCAAAACCACCAGTAATGTTTTATCCAGGTTCTTTTCTGATACTGTTTTATCTTGATACTGTTTTACATCATCCTCAAAAGCCCATGTGTCGCGAGTCTTAAATGAAAGAATTGTGTGTTCAAAAGCATTCCAGTTTTATATCTGACATAATACCTCTCTCAGTCCAGGTCGGCCATTATTAGTGTGTAGGCCTACATTAAGAAGCAATGTGCTTGAATGCCTTGATGTGTTCTTACATGTCTAATATGTTTCATCCAAAAAATTCAGTTCTTCTGTTCACATTTAAAATGTTTTTTTTTTTTTTGTTTCAAATAAGTTGTCAATCACTTTTTCTCTCCTGAAGTGACCATTAAGAAAGTAGTTCTTCACACTAATGCTAGTACCAATTTGTTTTCCCCCTAAAATAAAGCTGCATTACCCAGTGAATTAAGTATGCCTTTCCTACAGAAGCTCTTTCATCTCATCATCCACTATCATTTTAAAACAAGGTATGTGTTTTCTTCTTCCTGTTTGTTGGCTATAACAATCACAGATTGTTGTGAAGAAAATTGCTCAACTCTCATAATTACTGTGATTGTTTAGCCTCCTTATTAAGGGTTTTATTAAACTGTATACCTCATGATGTAAACTTGTTGGTTTAATTCTGATCAGTTGGTTTTGTAACGAGTAGAACATAAGCATCCTTTTGTATTTGTACGTGTCAAGTCGACACAAGACGGCTGACTGTTTCATTTTACCTCAGTGAGAGTTTTCACTCATTTCAGTGGCCTGGATTGTCTGGTCGGGTAGAGGGGGTCATTCAACGTCATCGAAATTGGATTTTACATAGATATTCTGCAAGGGTACAATCTTTCAAACGTAAACCGTGAGATTAAGCATAAGACCTTTCTGCCTCTGCAGTGTAAAAGCCCTTTTCAGTAGAAAGCCACACTGACACATCCAGGTGACTGAAGTAGCCTACGTTAAAGGGAGAGGGGCTGAAAGAACACCCTCCCCAGACAGATCATACCTCAGTGCAGCCAGACAATAAAAAAAAAAAAAAGTCTCATCTCTACTCAGGTGCCCCATCTTTGCATAAAATTGTGGAGGATCATGCCAGCATATTCAACTCAGATACATGTCATTTGTTGTCAAACCAAGCCTAGTTTTTACCTTTTAGAAAGTACATCTAGGAAAATCTTATCCATTGATGATAATTTGTTTTGTACAATCAATGTAATTTCTGTCTCTCTTCCGGTGCTTTGTGATGAGCTGATTTGTCAAGTGATGTCACATTGTTGTGTATTTTTTGTACATCTTCTCTAGGTTTATGTGTACCAGCTCAATTGTGCTTCTCAGAATGTGTAAAGCCCAGACTCAGACTCTGTAGTCATGTGCCTACACTCTGCAGCTATACTTAGACACCTTTGTAATAGTTGTGCGCTGGACAAGATCTCATTTGTATCGAAAAGATGCTACTGTCAGAGCAAATTGTAGGAACACTTCAACGATTAGCATTTTCTTTTTCTTGGGCCATAAGAAACTTTGGACGGTCATTTTTACATTTCTAGAAGTGCAATTTTCTTACTCTGTAAGATGACAGATGAATTACTCAGTGTTAGACATGGCAGCCATAAATTGTGATAGAAACATTGCTTGTTCAGAAGAATCTTCACAGGATAGGTAGTATTTGTGGTTGGTAGAAATGTTTCCACCATTGTTCTCGTCAAAACTCAAAACAACTCTCAGAGTGTTTGTCTAAAACAACTCTTCTGTAAATAAACATCAGAGAAAGATCAAGAGCACTGTGTCATGTTGTTGATATAGATATATATATATAAATATATGTGTGTGTGTGTGTGTGTATATATATATATATATATGGTAAATGGACTTGAGCTTAAATAGCGCTTTTCTAGTCTTCCGACTACTCAAAGCGCTTCTTACACCGCAGATCACACCTACCCATTCACACCCATTCACACTGATGGGCTGGATATGTGGCTCATCCAGTAACTATCCATTCACGGACATTCATACGCCCCAGACGGAGCAATTTGGGGTTAAGTGTCTTGCCCAAGGACACATCGGACATGTTGCTGTTTTTGCCTTCATAGTTATTAAACCCATATTTGCTTTTTGGCCTACCTTTGTCACTCAATATGTCTTTACAATAAGTACCACTTGGGGGCAGTGTGATACTTTCCAATGACTTGATATGAAGCGCCTGAAACTGCTGCCACTCCCGTTATTAGAAAAAAAGCTGCCTTAATGTTGGACCTCAGGTGTTGCTCTGACCTCATACCTGCCCTGGCTGTACAATTGTTTATTGAATCTATAGAGAACTATAATTAGTGAACTAAATTAATTTAAAAAATGTGTTTTCATCTCAAACCAAGGTGGGAGATGCAATTGTTCATGTGTATGTGTCCATGGGATGTGTGGGAATGTTGGTGGGTTTGTGTGTGTGTGTGTGTGTGTGTGTGTGTGTGTGTGTGTGTGTGTGTGTGTGTGTGTGTGTGTGTGTGTGTGTGTAAACAAGTGAGCTAGAAGAATGGGGAAAAAAAGGGGGAGGTAGAGAAGACAGGAGGGTGATATGAGGGCACAGAGTTAAGACTGGAGCTTGGAGGCAACGTCACATGACAGAATCCCCTGCAGAGATAGATAAAAGCTACCTCTGAGAGGAGGGTCGAATCATTCTTTAGCAAATCATCACTGTTATTAAAAGAGGAACATGCTTTGCTGAAAAAGAGGGGGCACATATGTTTAAAATCTACACATGAACACACAATATTTCACACCCATGCACAAACAAACATGCCTGCGTGCATTTACTGTACTCACTGCTGCACCTGTCTGACTGTGTATTGTTAGAGTGTACATTGTGTATGTGTCCTCCGGCAGCAGAGTGGTCCCTGGGCTACTTCAGCATGTCTCATATTTCATTGCAGAGTTAGGCAAGTGGAGCACGCAAAGTCAGGTGAGAGCTGGAACCATGAGGTAGAGCTCAATGCCTGTGGATCATAGTCATGTGCAAAGCTCTTGAATCTGCCTCTTCCTGCTTCTGCTACTACCACTACAACAGTCTCTAACTCAGCACCAGCTGTGTAAGTGTGCAGTCTAATACCTGCTGGGTTAGCAAGCATGGTTACATATTTACATTTCATTGTTTTGGATTGCAGAAACTGTTGGCTTTTGTGTCCAGGTATCCAACTGATAGATTTAAACAGTCTAATAGAAGAAATCCCAATGAAGATGTCTGAATAAAAACAAAAAGTTAACCTCAATCATAACATCACTGATTCCTTGCATGTTTATGACCTCGCCAGAAAAATAGGCATCATGATAATCCAGTTTTTGGAAAAAAAAACAAAAAAACAACAACCTATAATTCTGAAATTTCAGTTATAAATGGTGTATGGTGAGATCCATTGTCCTCTACATGTTAAAACACAGGTTCTAAATGACTCTTGTCATCTTTCTTTGGATAGCCGCCTGTTTAATTTTAACCTCTCATACTCTCTTTTCTTGGTCTACTCCTGCTGCATCTTCACAACTGTGTGATGTGTTGCAGCTGGTGTAATTATATTACATGGTGATCACACTTGGTGCTGGTCTAGCGCATAACCTTAGTTGAAAGTCATTTCACTCTTTTTTTATACTTAATATTTTCTCTTTATGAAAAAACCCCCCAACAAATTCTCTGAAGATTTCCACATCCCTGTCTCTCTTATTCCCTGCATTCATTTAGTTATTCTCTAAAATTACAAGATGAAATGCTTCTTACAGATAAGACATTTTCTCATTCTCGGCCCAGTGGGTTAAAACCTGCCAATCAAATATTCCCCAAACTCAACAGAGACAGCCAGAGGAGAAAGACAATGAAGGAGAATGAGGCGAGAGATAAATGAATGAAGTCAAAGAGAGGTTGGATTTGAGAAAAAAAAGTGAACGGGGAGGAAGTTGTATGATTTTTGTTGGACACATCTCTGGAATTGTATTTACTCGTGTGTGCTTCACAGTAAGCGTTAACATTGATTATAAAGTTAAAGATGTTAAAGATGAGCTCACAGGGGCCTGGCTGACAAAGAAAGGAGGGAGTCATGGCTGTAGACTGTTTGAGCCAGCTTTCTCTTTCACCTGTGCAGCTCACTATTTACTGTTGGCATGTCACGATAGGACCCTAATAGGAGCAGCTTTAAGACACATTCTACACCCACTTCCAACACTGTGGCCGCAGGTAAAGTGATGCCACTCACGCAGGAAGTTATTTCAAAATCAAAAAGTGATATATTGGGATAAATGAGGATGAAAAGCTTCACGAGGTCCCGGAGGTGTCGGAGGGCCATAACATCACAGACAACATTCTTCCTGACATCAAGAATACACTGTAGGGCCTTGAAAAAGAGGAGGAGCTTAAGTAAAGAAATTACGATTCACTAGGGGAGCAAGGAAGAAGAGTTATAGGAGATCTGCATTATGGTCAAGCGGACCAGGGAGGTGAGGAAGCTCCTGGTCATGAAGTTAAGAGTGAAAGACATTCACAGACCTTGCATGCCCAGAACCATTAACAACGTTGAAAGAGAGAAGCTAGAGAAAAAGATAGGTAATCTTGGTCAGGACAGGAAAGACAACGATGAGAGTCACTACATCCAACAAGCCTATATGGTGCCAAGGCAACACACATGAGAACCTGTAGCTACTCTCACTTCCAAAACCTGCAGGCAGAGCACCTCCAACCCACGCAGACACCAGTCAGGTTTCTGGGATCCAAAATAGACATTTGACATAAACACAAGGCCCTAATTAAGAAGCACTTTGAAAAGACATTCCATTTCCCAATCCTGCCCCTATAGCCTACTCTTAAGTTAAATAGCCTAACCTGTGGCCCTTAATTGCCACCACAAGTAAAACTGCATGGCCACCTTCTACAGGCCAAGGCTGTGTTGATGCAAGCTATAGGTAAAAATGGCGATATTGCTTACCTTACCACATGGCCACCCCCACAGCTCAACCGTATACGCCAAAGGACAGCAAGAGCCACGACTTAATTGGTGTTGTCAAGTGGGTCCCATGACACCTAGAGAAGGCCGGACATTGAGTTCCAGCATCCCAGAGGCAACCCCTCCAGGTGTATAGTTAGTCAGCGAGGGTGAGAAAAGCAAAGAGGTAGATCTTTCAGCAGACACAAGTGAGGCACTTTAAAGTGCACTTCTGAGTAGGAGATTCAAAAGGATTTGGGAGGAAAACATTTTGTGCCACAGGAAATTATTTACACTATCCTGAGGAATGACATGTGGTCTGCAAGTCAGTGGCTAGTTTATTTTATATAACTGACAGTTCCCTGTGAAGCAAACATGAGAAATAAAAAGGCTGAGATACCCAGGTTTAAGGGGCTGAAGCTGCAGCGACCAGAAGAAGCGTGATGTAAAGGGTTCATAGCGAGATCAGCTGTGTCATTACAGGTATGTCAGATGAAGCAGCTCAAGTCAGGATTTGCATAAGAGTAGTGGGAGAAAACAACTGATTTGTTTAACTCTGTTCTCCCCTTTCGACCCTCATAAAAATGAGGGGCTTGGGGAGTAGTGGGCTCGTCTCTTTTTTTTTCTCTTCTTTCTTTTGGAATGTGTAATGTGGGCACAAGGAATAGTTAAATTTTGTCTGTGGGGGGCCACAGACAAAATACAAAATTCAGTGGTAGGTTTACATAGTATCAGTGTTGTCACTATGTGTGTTGAAGGAGGCAATGCTTTTTGGTGCTGTCACATTCCATGTGATAAGGTAGTTCAAACAAAGCATTTCTACTGTACATGAAGGTGTGGTGAGTGGTTGCCATAGTTGATTCTTCTTCTTTCTGCTTCTTGGCGGATTTTCAAACAAATTATGTGCATACCCCCAGCTACTGCAGCCTTTATATACCCAAGTGTACTCTGGCATTGAACTATGTTACTCATGTAAAAGCAGACGGGGATAGGAAAAGAGGGGAAAAATGTTTTTCGGCTATATAGAAAACAGCCTTGCCCTATGTGAAAACGCTATTAAGAATTAATTTTGTAAAATTGTATCGTGTATTTCAGTACTCTTTGTGTGTATGCTTTCTCTTGTTTTATTCACTGCTGGAGTTTACCTGAAGTTTACCTTGATCATGCCCTTGACGAATGACTCCCTTATCCAGACAAATTCTAGTTTAAAGGATATAAAAGATTGTCTAATATTATGCTTGTCCCCAATTAAGGATTTATATACATTGTCAATTGTTAAGTCTGGGTTTTTGGGTGTTTCACTGGGTGTCCCCCAGTGAAACTGTGCCGATGACACACAGTTCTACATCTCCTCCACACACTGCCACCACCTGTCCCACCTCCATGGACAACATCCGGAGCTGGATGTGCAGAAACTTTCTGAAGCTCACGAGCAACAAAACTGAGGCCCTGTAGTGTACAGTGATAGTTATAGTGAGGTGAAACTCTAAACATATAAAGCTTCCAAGGATGGATCTTTCACTGGCTGTTAGCTTTCGT
The DNA here is from genome assembly GCF_947650265.1 of Symphodus melops. Classification (NCBI taxonomy): domain Eukaryota; kingdom Metazoa; phylum Chordata; class Actinopteri; order Labriformes; family Labridae; genus Symphodus; species Symphodus melops. The sequence continues at coordinate 19,697,349 of NC_136693.1, read as the reverse complement.
CAGCTTTACAGCTTGCAGTGTAGGTACAAGCAGTAAATGAACATACTACATCCTGCAGTGTGTGCTGCTGGTGGAGATGAGTCCAGGAGGAGGAGCCGATTTTTTTAATTTAACATTTCACATACACTACAATACAAACCCACCAGACTAATAAACACTTCTCTGAGGGGTGATAAATGGCAACATTAAAGCCATTAAACAATTTTTAGCCTGCTGGTTGAATGTTAACTTGTTTTAGGTTAAACAAAAGATAAAATATGTTTCCAATTGGGAGATGTGGCTGTACAATAATTTCTAAATGGACATCAACTCCAGGTCCATCAATTTCCTCAACAACATGCACACAGGGATTCAAACCAATGCTTTTTAGCCTTGGAGCTATTCTCAGGATTAATGCAAATAAAGTATCTGAAAACAAAACAAACACAGTAGTTAAATGTGGCCACACTAGTGTATCACTAAAACAGTTTTCCCCTTTAAGGGGTTGCATGCTTGTCAATATAGCAACAGTCTGCTGTCTCTAGATAACAGACTGTTGAAAGACGCACTCTTACTATAAACAGGGCTCATAAACATTTAGTCCCAAAAGTTTGCCACAGCTATTCAATGATTTTGAGACAAATTTTTCGCATCTGTGTAAACTAAACTAAAAAATAAGAATACTCTCTGCTTTCTCTGCTACTAACACACACTGCCTTTCTCCTGCATTGCAGTAATTTGAGTGATAGATTAGATGCACACGGGGGGAAGACATCCTTGATTTTAAATATTTAATAGTCCACAAATAAGCAGCTATCAGCTACCTTAGCTTGTTTTAAGACAGCTACGAAGCTAACTGTTTGAATGTAGGACTGAGATGGCGAGAGAGACAACGCAGGCTTAGGTATACGAACAATGAAATAAAAGATGGAGTAGAATGGGCTTAGTTAAATAAACCAAAGCAGCACTTAATTGTTGTTAACTTTGGATAAACTCTAAGATGCACAAAGCCTCTTTAGGATACTGCAGATTGAAGTCATAATAACTTGCAAAGACAGTTGCAATCCCATCGATAAAGTTGGCATGTGGTCCCGTGACCACTTGCCCCTCAAATGAACACTTCATTACATCACCTAAAGCCCCGTTTCCACACAGCAGTCCAGTACGGATTGGTACAGTTACGGTTTGGTTTGATTAAGCCCGCAGCCACCCGTTTCCACAGCCACCCGTGCCCTATTTGGTAGGCGCCTGGATGACGATAGCCGCTATGTATAGCGTCATATGGTAGCAGCTAACTGCTAACAGCTAACCGCTAACTAATAAATTCAACAAAGGAGAAAAACGCTACACAAACAAAACCAATGCTGGAAGACATTCATCTACTCGGCAGTTCAGTCTGAGGCCGTTTCGTCTGAGGCCGTTGAGTCTGAGGTCTGACGCCGTTTAGTCTGAGGTCTGACACCCGACGGAGGTTTTCCTGAGAACTGATGCTTTTTCGTCTGAGGTCTGACACCTTCGTCTGAGACCTGAGGATGTCCTAAAATGTATGCCGTACTCTATTACAAAAACTCAATCAAGCTATGCTTCAGAGAAGGCTGTGTGCCACGGAGAAATACAGACGTAAACAATCAGCTGTGTATTACAGTCAATGGTTTAAACACGGCGGAGTTTTGTTTGCCAACGTAACACGGGAAGTGACGATTCTTTCAACTAATCAACGGACTGCAGTGTTTAGCGCCAACTTATCGGGTCGGCTCCATATTCTTGGCACCCCAACGGAAGGGTCACAAAAAGTGGGACGGTACGGATCGGTTATTTGGGAATCTTTCTCTGGATAAGTCTATGGAAACGCCGCAAAATGCGCACCATACCGAGACGAACTGAGCCGGACCACTCGGTGGAAACGGGGTTTAAGATAGACACAAAGCAGGTTTATTCTATTTCTTTTAATTAGATTATTTATTTTTTAATAAATAATTATACACAAAATAAACTTGGGCTGAAGCTATTTGCATATGAGGCAATTTATCAAAAGGTGAATAATTTACAATTTTGACCGATTTGTTTCGGCCTCACGTGTTGCTGGAGCTTTTTGACCTATTCAGGTACTTTCGTGAGCATTCAGGCACTCACACAGTTTGCAATAATTGGCTGCATTACTGTGCCTCATTATGTTCTGAATGAATTGCATTACAGTATCTGAAAAATTTCCAATGGTACATTGTGACAAACAGCTTAGAAAGACTTAATAAAGTGAGCACTTATAGTATAATCAACAAAAATGTTACTACTGTTGAGCTGACAGAAGCTTGTCTGATTATTAGGATGCAAGAAACATTTTCAATAGTTTGTAATTAAGTATCTCAGTGATATCAAAGTTATCTTTATGTTACTGAATTATCAAAACATGTCTAATAAAGGTGCTTTAACTACTATTCTAATCAGGCTTCTACTACCTGATGTAATCAAACCAGGACACTTACCCACTTGCAGTTGTTGTGTAGTTGACTTACTCAAACCATGTCAAAGACAGGGGTTTAGAGTTCATAAAAATCAAGAATGGTTTAATATTTACTTAAATAAAGAAAATGTATTATCCCACTAAGCTATTTTTCAAAGCTAAATGACTGTATTTCACCTTGTGTCTTGCTGAGTGGCCACATAAGTTTCACTACTTGCTTCCAGTCAGGCTGAGGCAAGATGCAAGGCAATAAAGGTCTACAAACAACTACATCAAGCTACCATACAACATATTTATTTCATGACATGTTCACATTATTTGGAGAAACAACTTAATCTATTTATAGGTAGACATTGAGGGTGCCCATAGAGCGTGAATTGACTGGGGTTAATGAGTTTTATGTGTATATGGGGATTATTATTATTTGTTTTGGGGGTGGCAGTGGCTCAGTCCACAGGAACTTGGGTTGGGAACCCGCCAGTTCAAGTCCCGATGCAGACCAAAAATGTGGCAGTTGGTCTGGTTGCTGGAGAGGTGACAGACCACTTATCGGGTACTGCCGAGGAGCCCTTGAGCAAGGCACTGAACCTCCACCAGCTCAGGGGTCGCTTCCAGTGGGAGCAGATGCCGCACTCTGACATCTCTCCATTAATGCATTCCACAGGTCCTTCTTGTGCATGTGTGTAATTTAGGCGTGTGTGAGAGGCATGTCTCTAATATAAGAGTGCAAACCAGAATTTCCCCCTCTGGGATTAATAACGTATATAAAATGAATGAAAAATAAAAAAGTCAAACAAATTGTTAAAGATTTGATGCTTTGGGGTCAGTGCTACAATACACATTTATTATGCTCACTATTGTGCTTATGATGTAGACCTATGGATCTGAAATAAAGTATAATGTAAATAAAGTATAACCAATATGATGTTTGGAGTTTACCTATTGGTCTGATATTTAATTTTTACCTCAATTTAAACTAAGCAGGACTTTAGCCAATCGGGGGATGGCTTACATGTACTGCCAGCATGCCGGGCCTTATATTTGTCCAAGAGTGAGTTGATCTAGCAATAGCTTGGAGCCAACCATACCAATGAAAAAGCTGCTCTGGTCAATGCATGTGGATTAAAGGAAGCATGTAGCCTGCCATGAAGAGCCTGCTTAAAGTGAAGTGCTGGCTTCTGGCCATCAGTTATCCTTAAACAAGGGTTTTACTTGTCCTTACATTATATCCAAGAGTGACCCGATGTCAAAACTGCAGAAGCTCAAATGTTTGCTTACATTAGATTAGGCTCTGCAGAGTCATATGAACACATAGGCTCTACAAACGGTATGCCTGCTAGCAATACAATGTATTGTGTTACAATTGATAAACAGCAATCAAGTTTATGTGTCTAACTCTGTCTTGTGCAGGAGCATGTGAGGTGGCCTCAATGCCCACTGTTTACACCCCCTTCTTTTGTTGTTTTCTTTTTGTTATTACTGCATGTCTTTCTCTCTCCATCACAACAACAGAGGAATACAAGAGAAATAACTTGACTTGTTATATAATGCATGGCAATAACATGGCAATAAGGTCATAAAGGCTGTTCCTTGGAGAAAAAATGGCACTTATGTTTATGTTCTATCTAGTTATAATAACCTCAGTTTTAAATGCCACTATCTAATTGTGAACAGTCTTCAGGGTGTGTCAATTAAATAACTGTTAATATTATTTATTGAATAACTATTGTGGGGTGCAGATCCAAAATTGCAGAGAAAGACTCATTGCTGGGACCTGATGGTGGTTGTGTTTGGAAGTGCATTCTGCGAGCAGAGCCTGATGCAGGAGACTTATTTCCACATCAGTGAATGGTACAGGCTGCATCTCAGTGGGCTGGGTGACCCACTTTTCAGCTCTCCAAGTCTATGTAACCGTTGTGCACTGCATCGAATAGCACTCTACAGTTATGTACTACTCACATGCCAGCCAGTAGTGTCTTATCCCAACGCATCAGAAGCATCATTGAAGATAATTTGTTTTATATCTGCTGGCTATCAATTTAGATAAATCATCACAGTTCTAATAAGGAAGCTGTGTTTGCGTTGTAAAGTCAGCCTGAATTTTAAATTAAACAACATAAAGAGCTTGTTTATTGATTGCCTCATGTGAAGCTATTATAGTTGTGCCTTCAAAAATTGGTAAAAAATGGTATATACCGTAAGTATGGAGGCCAATTATATACTGTGCCCCCCAAGTTAGTTGAAAGTGGCGTGTGCATTAAAACCTGATATTAGAACTTCATCATTATCCGGCCAGGTTATCAAAAATATTTAACACATGCCTGTTATAGGTTTTGTGTCCTTTGCCTTAAGAATAAGTAATCAGATCTGCCTGACCTCTACTGGAGGAATCCTGGCACACATTTTGGATTTAAGTCAGGTGTGAAAGAATCTGACAGGCAGCTTCCAGTTTTGAAAAATGAGCCTAATGTGGGAGTGCAAAAGCAGTTTCTCAAATGTCCAGCTGAGAGGGGTTCCAAAAGCTAAGAAGTCACATTGAGTGGCTGCTAGCTGCATGCTAGACAACTCAATTCAGTCAATGAACTAAACATTGTTTGAGGTTGATTGTCCCTTCTGTGTTTTCGTATAATAATTGAATGAATATTTATAATATTATCATTTAATAAAAAATAAAAATGGGAAAACATTTTTGTAAATAGTCCACTTAAGGGATGTTATTGATTAATCAATGAATCGTTGTTAAGAATTTAACCGTTTAAAAATGCATTAACCTGTTTACAATTTTACCGGTTTTCACGTTTGCTATCTATTTAATTTGAAGTATATACATGTGTATTCAACTGTGGTCATGATGTCTAAGGGCTGTAGCTAGTGCAGCATAGTGAAGTTCCAATTTGCTGATAAACCTTTGCATGCTGCCTGACGTTGAAGTAAACATGATATCTCAGTATATTTGGATCTCGTTTAGGGCAATTTTTACTTGACAGTGCTGTTCAGTGTTGGCTGGGACGGCACACATTGGCCAGTGTCGTAGGCTTAGCTGCTTGCGGCTTATTGGGATGGTGTCATGTCATATGTCGACGGAGGTTGCTGCAGTACGTTACCTTGTTTCTGCAAAGTTTGCTAATTGAATGTGTCATATCCAACTCCAGACATCCTGGTGGCACAAAATCCAAAATTATCCCATATCTTTGCTTCCAATTTAGCTGGCGGTGGTTAGAGTTTCTCATTCATGCTTGTTTGTTTTTGGAATGTGTGCTGCGGCCTATAGTTTGGCTACTTCTGACACCTATTGTCTTTAATGTAAACTGCTCCGAAGTAAAAACCGAATATTTGAATATGCAGCCCTATTGATTCTGTAAATACTGCATCGACTGGAAAGGAATAAATGACAATGTGAGAAAGCTTTTTAGGGTTTTAATTTAATCTAACTTTTAATTATACTTTATATATTCTGGTTTGCACTTTGTAGAGAAATGCTTCTCACACACACAGGCCTAAATCACACACATGTACAAGCACGACCTGTGGACATGCATTAATGGAGAGATGTCAGGTCCAAAACTACTTTAATGAAGGCTTGATGAGGCCAATGCAGACATGATGCAGCGTGCTGAGTACATAGTGGATAAATACAAAATAAAATGTGTACTGGGTAAAGACTGGAGACAAGTTTGAGGACAAAATTTCACAGTGTATTATTATTATTATTATTTATTTTTTTTACATATAGGCAAAGTAAAAAAGAAGGTAAAATATTTGCCAACCACTAAACACTTGGCCAAAAGAATTAACACATTTGACCACAAATCCATCTATTGGATCAGTGGTTCCTGTAGTGGGGGCCTTGAGCCACCAAGAGGGGGATAGTGACATGCTTTCCAAAATATAATGAAAGGAGTGTGTTGTGTACTGTAGTTGGCTGTGCACTATATTGTATGTTTCAACCACCTCCACCTTATTTTGGGGGATCAAGCACTGAATTAGATATGACACTATTTATCCTTAAGTTGCTCAGCTTCACAATATGACCTCAGAGAGGAAGCAAAGAGTTAGCAGTTAGAACTACATGGCAGTAAGATGAATAGGAAACTACTCATGACTCAAAATATTTCCCCCAACATATAAGCCTCATCCTAAGCTTCTGACATACAGTGCGGCACTCACTCTTAAAGAATAAGTAGGTTGATTAAAAAAGGTTAATGAAGTTAATAATAAGCAATAGCTTATTTACAGTATAAACTCAAAAGCACTGCATGCAAAAGCAATTGGTACGAGTAAAAAAAAAATGTAGCCAAAACCATACATAACATTGGTGGTAAGTCAACTCAGGCACACTCCTAATTATGAACATCTCTTTGCTGAATACAATGAAAATAGATGAGTTACTAAAGGAAAATGTGAGAAAACTGAGCAAGGTTTTTTGGGGTCAGCCCTGGGATGCCTGGAGTCACCACAAGATGCAGGGCTAACTGAGCTTCATTGCTAACCCTGTTCGGACTTCTTCATTTTTAGCCCTCCGAAAAGGCTTATCAGGAAGAGCACAATGTCATAATTCGAGTTTATCCTTAATTTTTTATTTCAAATTAAATGACCACAGGTCATAAACCTGAAATAAAAAAACAAATATCATCAAATACTTTTCAAAAATATTATTCAAATAATATAATATAGAAATCAAAGAAGCCTGCAAAGACAAAAAAAAATGTCTTAAACAATATAAACTACATTACCCAGAATGCCTAGCCCCGGAGGAGCATGCGCACAGCGACTCTACCGTCACTGGTTGCTATGGACGCTGTCACAGAACCCGTGCCACCCGTGCTTCTTCCAAGTGATTTACACGCACAAACGAAACATAATGACGCGGCATTACACCGTGAATCACCAAACCAAACCACCGCCTTCACCAGAAACCAGCAGATTGCTCTAAACAATCAGACTCCCGTAAGTGGCTAATAATGATAGCCTAATGCTACACAGCTTCTGCGTTGCCGAGCGATCGCGTCTCGCGAGCTACAGGCTAACAAGCTACTCTCGGCCAGATAGCACAGACACATTGATGAACAGTGCTCACACATATAAGTGACTTTAACAGGGTTATTAGGCAGTGTGAGTAGTAGCAGTTGCATACCAACGGGCTAATGTGTTTTTACCGCAGCTGCGCATGCGCACACGTCTGAGCATTAAAACATCACTCATCAGGATTAGCTTGTATTTAATTAGCCAATCTCAGCAAAGCTGTGGGAACAACGTTTGTATTTCAAACAAGTTGCCATGACAACAATGGCTACATTCCATTGTGACGTTTACATCAAAGGCATATCAAATGACGTCACGTTATGACATCATATCTTTTGTTTTGGTGAACTGATCTGATTGAACTAACAAATCTGCGGTCTTATCAGGCAGCTAATTCGGACCTTATTGTCAAGAAAAACTAAGGCAAGAAGCAAAGAATCGAGGAGGAGAACCGTGAGATAGCCAGAGAACAGATGAAGGACCAAAAAGTCCAGGAGGCCATTCGGCATGCTAAAGAGCGGCAAAAACAAATAGAACAGGGTGTCAATACTGAGAAATACAAAGTAATGGTGCGAAAACATAAACAGGAGCAAAAAAATACTGGTGCTTTCCACTACCACACAGTATCTCCTCCCTATGCACTTGACGAACGGGTAAAGGCAAATTGTCCTGAAGAGGCTGTCTTGTCATCATCTCAGTGGCAGTCGATGGCCTTAAGGTCTCAGTTTAATGCAGAGGCTGAGAAGAATGCCTATCAGAGGGAGGATGAATACAAGGTAGGAGAAGCCATGAAGCATAAAATGATTGAGATAGACAATGTCCGCAGGCAGAACATGCCACCTTCTGAGACGGAGCTTCAGGCCCGGCAACGCAACAGGATGGTGAGGGAGCGAGCAGTCATTCTACCTACGATGGCTAACGATGAGGTCAAGAAGCGCCACTCGACATTTCTTGCTGCTCAGTGTCAAGAGGAACCTGAGGAGAAGATACAGACCAAGGAGAGAGCCAGACAAGAGACGGTGGAACGAAAAGCCCTGGAGTATAAACATACTAAAGAGCGCCGAAAACAAATAGAACAGAGTTTCATTACATATGATTACGAACTAATGTTGCAAAAAAATAAAGAGAAGCAAAAAATCAAAGACCAGGAACAAAAAGAGAGACTGAGAATGGAACAAAGTGATAGAGAGATGGTGAGACAGAAGAAAATCGAGGATCGGACGCAGGAAATAGAGATAGGACAGGCAGCTAATTTGGCCCTTATTATCAAGAAAAAAGAAGCCGAGAAGCAAAGAATCGAGGAGGAGAAGCGCGAGCTAGCCAGAGAACTGATGATGGACCATACAGCCGAGGAGGCCATTCGGCAGGATAAAGAGCGCCGACAACAAATAGAACTGGGTTTCAATACTGATAATTACGAACTGATGTTGCAAAAAAATAAAGAGAAGCAAAAAGTCAAAGACCATGAACAAAAAGAGAGACTGAGAATGGAAGAAAGAGATAGAGAGATGGTGAGACAGAAGAAAATCGAGGATCGGACGCAGGAAATAGAGTTAGGACGGTTTTATCAGGCAGCTAATTTGGCCCTTATTATCAAGAAAAAAGAAGCCGAGAAGCAAAGAATCGAGGAGGAGAAGCGCGAGCTAGCCAGAGAACTGATGATGGACCATACAGCCGAGGAGGCCATTCGGCAGGATAAAGAGCGCCGACAACAAATAGAACTGGGTTTCAATACTGATAATTACGAACTGATGTTGCAAAAAAATAAAGAGAAGCAAAAAGTCAAAGACCATGAACAAAAAGAGAGACTGAGAATGGAAGAAAGAGATAGAGAGATGGTGAGACAGAAGAAAATCGAGGATCGGACGCAGGAAATAGAGTTAGGACGGTTTTATCAGGCAGCTAATTTGGCCCTTATTATCGAGAAAAAAGAAGCCGAGAAGCAAAGAATCGAGGAGGAGAAGCGCGAGATAGCCAGAGAAGAGATGGACGAAATAATAATCCAGGAGGCTTTTCTGAAGTACGATAAGACGAACGGACAAAACTTTAAGGACTTAGAACATCAGAGAGAGACACGTGATCAATCGGCCTTTGCAAATCGTGAAAAGATCATGAAAGGCTCGTTATCTTACTGACTTAGCTAAGAAGAGACGTGCGAAAGCTGATGAGTTCCAACAAAACAACCATTACAACGCTATAGGACACAATGAATATTATTACAAAGAGTGTGAAAGGAGAAATAAGGAAGAGATTAAAAGACAAAAATATCAAACACCCAGGCATAATGCCCGTGGTTCATTGAATACATTCCTTAATGTCACAGGACAGAGGATTCAGCTTGGAAACCAAAGTGACAAAATTGGCAACATGCTGCCAATGCCACATGTACTGAATCAAAGACAACAGTTTGTGGATGGACGATTGTCTGCATGCCACCCAGACTTCCGCCTTCCCCCTATTTGAAAATAGTTCAAGGAAAGAGGCTAGAACTTTATTTCCTTTTCCTGTCCCACCCACCCGACTACTCACCATTTCTCATTTTCTGGGTTTTCTCCGGGTGCCCCGGTTTGTCCCAACGATATAATCAATTATGACCAAAAAGATCATTGACTACAAAGTAATAAATTGATAAATAAATGATTGACTCAATTTGAAATAAGAGATATTACTTTTTGACTGTGTTAAAGTAACTGAAAAAAGTCAAACAAAGCTGTTGTTCATTTAATGTGTTTTTGAATTCTAATTTATGTTTATGGATTAACCTTTTATTCTATTGGAACAACTTAAAAAAAATGCAGCAAGACTTTAAACTGGAATACTTAATTTAATCAATGCACTTTTTTAGATTAAGCAAGGTTTGCGTCAACCTGCGTCATGAGGCGGGAATGCGCTGTAACACTGTGCATGCGTCTGTCACGAGCCCACTGTAACTGAAGCGATGAATCTGCAATTTGACAGACGATCTGACATTTTTCAAGTATACTCCTCATAGCGTTCCTGAATTTTACACTGGTAAGTGAAAACTACAAGACATTACATGACAGTGAGGGAAAAAAACTAGTGGAAAATCGCAACCCAAATTTATTTTACTTTTCAATTAATTTGTTTTATTTATTGACAGCATTTGAAAAAAGCTCCACAACCCAAATTTGGGTCCCAAACCACCATTATAATAAGTCTGTATTCATGTCAAATGTGTTTTCCCTCTAAATTAATTTAGCTTTTGCAACAAACAACTTTGATCTGCTCAATTTATCCACACAGACACAAGCGAGCAGCTGTACATTAACATTATTAAAACAAAGCTGATTCTGTTTCAAACTCGCATAAATAACAGAATATCTGTTAAAGTACAACTGGTGAACTCCTATAAATAATGGAATATCAAGTGGGATTATTTGAAATGCGAGTCATTGAAAAATTAAGCAGATTAAATTTGTTGCAGAAACAAATTTAGAAGAAAAAACACATTAGATATAAATACCACGTTTACTGTAATATAAACATAACACATCATATTAAAAGGTACTCTATGTCATTGTATATGTGTATTTTTCATCTCTCTTATCACAGGTTTCCTGTTATTCATGCATGTGGAAATGCAAAGAATGTGCTATACCCAAGAATAGTGCAGCTTCTTAAACGCCACAGACTTGATCACCTGCATTATGGGAGGGGTCATGCCATTTTGACTCACTGGCCAAGGTGAGTCCTCAGCCTTTTTTTGATCATGGCCATTTTGTGTAAATTTACATCCAATGTGAAGCTACAAGCAAACTAAAGGGCACTACCATTAGCCTGCTAGTGTTGCTTCCCAGACCTGGCCTAGGGGTGCCAGGGAGGAGAGTTTCTCAAACCTTTATAAAAATACAAAGTGGCCATAAAGTTTAGCTGTTCAGCTCGGCTGCAGGATTTATTCTCTTATTACACTAATTAAACACAACCTTTCTGTAACTAGTATTACATTTACATTAGACAATACGTGAACCTCAGTAGCTGTCTTTACTTGAATTACTCAGTGTCAAACTACACATCACAAACCTACAAACATCAAACGTCCATATTTGCTCTCTGTATGATTTCTGAATCCTTAGTTTAACAAAACAAAAACCTTTAATGTGCCTTAATATGTTCACATGCTCCGTAATGTCACCATGCATAAGCACCAGGTGCGCTAGCCCAGCATGCTAGTGTAAAGCTTCACATCTCTATTTCTCACACAGGTAACTGTAAAAATACTGGACTTCAAACATTATATTCTTACTGATGTTGGGTCCAGCCAGGATGATGTGTCCTTTTGGAGAACTATGACAAAAGACTCTTATTCCCAGCATGCCTTGCAGGTACTCCCAGAATGCTTTGCCACACCTAACACATAGGTGTGAAGTTTGGGAGGGATACAACCAGTTGTCTCCCCTTGTTCTTCCTCTTCCACACGTCATCTGGAGACGTCCGGAGATACTCCTCTGCATCCTTTTTCACAGCACGCTTCTCTTTGTTCAAAAGTTTTGGCGCGCAGCTAACCCAAGGCCTTGTAGCATACCGACATCCATCTTTACTTTCATTTTAGCTTAAAACAATACTTACTTAAATGAATTATGTACACTTTTTTTCAAACCTTTACATTAGCGCAACAATGCAGCTCAAGTTTTGGTTTCATGCTGGTGATCAAGGGCGACATCTACTGGATCAAAACATTTCATATTCGTCTAAAGTTAGAGGAGATTTCCCCATGCTATTGTCTTGTCACTTTTGATGAATACTTTTATTGTGGAGTTGAGGGGGGGGAAAAATTATATATATAAGTAGTTTTTTAAGGGAATTAATAAAACAGTACTTTTGAAGCTTTTCCTTTTTTATTTGTATTTTTATAATTTAGAATGTGCTTGCTTAATATTTGTATGATTTTAGAAGAGAAATACATTTCATAAACAGCAGTTATACTGTGTGTCATTCGATGACTAAGCATATAGATTATTAACACCATTTAGTTTATTGCAGTCATAAAAGTTACTATATTGTCCACTGCAGTCCCACAGTTGTTTGCAGTCCCACAGTTTTTCCAAATCCTTAAAGAGCATATTGCAGGTTAAAGACAAAACTTAACTAATCATAGGAAAATACGTTAACAATACTGTTTTTAAAGAAATTCTGAAATTAATAACCCACAGGGTCTCCTGGAGACGTTTTAGTACGTTTTCGCACGTCTTTGCTTTTTACTTCCGCATTCGGCTGTGACGTAACATAAGGGAGTCCCGCTGAATCCCCGTCTGTTTAACATAGAAAATCATGGATCCGAGTGTCACTCCCGTCAATAAAGAGGAAGAAGACATGTATTCCTTTACATATAATGGTCCACTGGCTTATTATTCTGAACCTGTTAAATGTGATAGAGAGCAGAAACAGGCAGGATTAAAGGAATAACGGCCTCAGGAGAGAAGTGAAGCTGTGGTGTGAGGAGAGACCCGGAGCAGGCGTCCTGCTGAGTGACAGGTGTCAGCTCGCCATATATGGGCGAGTGCTGTGTTCACATCAGCATATGTAAAGTTTGTAATCACATTCAATCAATTAAAAAACTATTTGTAGAAGGTGCAAGTGACGATCATTCACCTTTACATTGTATGGGAGCTGCTTGTAAAAACGGCAAATCTGTACAACGTATTACGGTGCCGCGCTGTGCGCGCGCGAGAGAGAGAGCGAGAGAGAGAGAGAGAGAGAGAGAGAGAGAGACAGACAGACAGACAGACAGACATAGAACCCGATTACACGGCCTGTGCAAATGCAGCACCATGTCTTAATTGTTTATTCCTCATGCAGCCCAGTGCTCACGTTGTTATAGAAAATACAGTGTATGGTGCAGGATCACGGCGCACGTAATCCACACAAACATGCACAACAGCGCACACACTCCACAGTTTAATGCGTGCACATATATTAGGCTACTACAAAAAGTTTAAAGTTTTAATTGGATAGAGGACCGACGTAAAGCTTGTGTTTCTGTTTGTTTCCAAACCGCGCGTTCCGTCTTTTCCCACTGCGCACACACAAACACACACACACACACACACACACACACACACACACACACACACACTCCACAGTTTAATGCGTGCACATATATTAGGCTACTACAAAAAGTTTAAAGTTTTAATGGGATAAAGGACCGACAGAAGTAAAGGTTGTGTTTCGTTTCGTTTCCAAACTGCGCGTTCCGTCTTTCCCCACTGCGCACACACACACACACAAACACACACACACACACACACACACACACACACGCGCTCTCTTGTAACAGAGTTGGATTTATAATAAATCGTATGACTACATATATTAAAACAGACTGTCCGTGTCTATTACGCTCACACTAGAGAATATACAGAGGATTCCAGCAGATCAAATCATTAAACGCTTTCTGTCTGCGTATATAATATTTTATGTTAAACAGCCAGAGATTTAAATCATTAATAAGGAAACGTTTTTGTGTCTGATACCGAAATATTCAACGTGTCTGTTCGATCGTTTCTGAGGTTGTGAGAATAATTCACCAAAACACACTATGAATAATCAAGCCACTTACACTGTGCACCTGAATGTGCGCCGCTCAAGTTACAAACTATAGCAGGGAGGCATCCTGTCTGTTCTCACTCACTACCACGTATCATTACTCCTCTTTAATCATGTTTTAGCCTGTTTTTTTGTGCTTTAATTCTTTTGTGCTGCCTTCTAAATGTTTGTTTGTAAAGTGTTTGATGCTCTCGGTGCAAGACAAGTTCCCCCAGGGGCAATAAAGGCTTCATTCATTCATTCATTCATACACGGACGCATAAAGCCGATCAAAGCAGAGTCAGAGAACGGGACTCCCTCATGTTACGTCATATGACGCGTTGTTGAAAAAAAAGCACGTTCTAAACGGCTATGCTAAAACAGCCACTTTCTCCTCTAAATTAGAGCACTTATGTGTTGTAGAACATATTAAAAAAATAACCTACTTATTTTACAGCCATTAACAGACTATATAAAATATTAATTAAAATTTTTTTTAACCTGCAATATGCTCTTTAAGCTGTATTTCTAACATACTGATTTTTTGCTAAATTTGCAGAGCATTGAGGCTGAAGACCTCGAGCAGTCGACCCTGGCAAGTTTCACCATTGAGATAGAGGATCCTTTCCATCAACCCAAAGAAATCAAAATTGTCATCGAAGGATCAACAGTCATGAGCAGCCTGCACTCAGTTCCAGTATGCAATTTTAAAACATGAGTAAAAACTGAAATTCTGGACATCAGTTAGAGTGAGAGGCCAATGTGTGTGTATGTGGTGTGTGACTGTCAAACAAATGGCTCCCCTGGGAGACTGGAACATTTTATGTTTTTACTTTTTGCTTTATGACTGAGAGGACACTCAGAGCTTTATTTTGATGCAATATGTCCTCATGTATATATATACATATAGCTGAAAAATGACTTTATGAGGAAGAGGACATGCAGGTGAATGCGTTCATGTGATTTTTATGTCTGGGACCCAAGAAATGTGTTAACCACAGCGATGTAAATACTTAGTCCAAAGAGCGTTGCTCATTAAAGTTGTTGTGAAGATTAAATATAATTTAAAAACATATATATATATATATATATATATTAATATATATATACATATATAAATTAACACTTCATGTTGTCTGATAAGGGCTGTAGAGTAAGTACATCAATTTTCTGTATGTTCTTCAACACATAAGTGCTCTAATTTAGAGGAGAAAGTGGCGTCTTATGTCGTAACGTAAGGGATCGCATTCTGTTACTCTGCTTTGATCGGCTTTATGCGTGCGTACGTGTATGAATGACTGAATGAAGCCTTTATTGCCACTGGGGGAACTTGTCTTGCACAGAGAGCATAAAACCCTTTACAAACAAACATTTAGAAGGCAGCACAAAAGAATTAAAGCACAAAAAACACGCTTAAAACATCACATGATTAAAGGGGTGTAATTATACGTGGTAAGTGCTCTAATTTAGAGGAGAAAGTGGCGTCTTATGTCGTAACGTAAGGGATCGCATTCTGTTACTCGGCTTTATGCGTGCGTACCAGAGACTGTAAAAATAATGGACGGGACAAGGTCCCCTGTGAAGTGAAGCTTTTTTTTTTAGATCGCCCCCTACTGACTGGCTGCAGTATAGGTCATAAACCCCGCCTCCTCAATGATAACAGACGGGACTTGGGTCACATAATTTTTTTCCAGACCTAAACTCTGCTGTGATCATTAGATATTATCACCCTACATGGTGTTCAAGTGCTCATTTTTCTGTGAAGTTTGTTTTAAATAAGTTATTTGAGGTTAAAAAACGGGATTTTACGTCACACATGGCGATGATTGACAGCCGCGGATCTTGCGTAGCTCTCTTGGTAAATAATCAGTTACGTCGTGAAGTGAAGCCGAGACCCACGGAGCTTTTCTGTTCAGTTTTTTCGTCTTTTTTGAGCTGGTGAAAGCTGTTTTTTCTGCAGTAAACTAATGTCACGGACCTGTGGACTCTAACGCATCTTTGCAGTTTTTACAGTAAGTAATAAAGTTTGATTTATGTGTCATTGCTTAAAGCGCTATGAGCGAGCTAACATATTAGCAGTCTAAGCTAGGTTAGTTATCAGGCATGATTTATCTTTTTATTTTACTTTTTAATATGAGCAAACCTAATAACTGACATGATATGTTTCTTGATATTGTTATATCGTTTTTGTGAGTGGAATTGTATTTAAAACCAAAACATGGTAATTAAAATCAGCTCATAGATGGCGTTCATTGACTGTACAGTTATGTTTCAGTAAATAATAAATATGTCTGATAAGGTTTTTAAAAAAGTATCAAGGACAAAAACAAAGATAAATACTATAAATCTGTATAATTACTGATGTGTACATGTTTACAGTCTGTGTAAAGAGTGTGTTATACAGAGATTAACATGTCACCATGCAGCCTGATATTTATAATACTGTATAATGAGGGAGAATATGTCTGTAGATATCAGGATAAAACTAAAGTAAGCTCTGATCTAATATAACTTATAATACTGTATAATGAGGTAAAATATGTCTCTAGATATCAGGATAAAACTAAAGTAAGCTCTGATCTAATATAACTTCTGTCTGATTTAAGAGACTGACAGAAACATGAACACAAACAATCAGCGGTGGTGTAATATAATATTAACCAAGCATCACGCTGCTGTCAAATATTCAGCATGAGCTTACACACACATTACCAATCCAATAATCACAAGTTGATCATGTTGTACATTTAATGACGCTTATTAATAAATGGGGTTATAACTTCACACAACCTGACACAGACTACAAAACAGGCTGCTTGTGATGGTGGTTAGGAGGAGACAGACAGGCTCAATAACAGAAGTCATAAAGATCACGTTTCTCCCAAAATGATATATTAATGTTTTTTATTTTGCATCTATAATCATTAATGAAGATTTTATGTCTTTTAATAGGTATTTCCCTGTTTTCACCAACATATTATGCATTAAACTGAGGATTTCCTTTTTCTCATGTTCTCTCTCTCTCTTCCAGCTCGTCCTCGGAGGATTGGAGGACCTGACCACTGCTTCTCTTACCAGGGCGTTTGGTCTGATCTTACACTGGACGGCGGTCTGATGTGAAACAGTGGGCCGAGTGTCGCGCCTGAGCCACAGAGGACGCAGCTCGCACGTCCTGAGCAATGTTTGACAATTCATTCAAAAGATGAACGGAAGAAAAGAGAGGCTGTTTAATACAGAGGTTTTTCTTATAAGCCACATTTTGTTTTTGTTATTTTTAGATTAATCTGCTTTAACTTTAAAATACTGTTCACTCATTTGCCTCTTTCAAACCTGTATAACCCACAAAAACCTTAAATACTGCCTCCATCTAACTGAACAATCAAGTGAAAGAAAGTAGCTTAAAATACCACACTATGTTTTTAAGCACATTCTGTATTTGTTAAAGTTACAAGACTAGTGTTACATTTCATGTGATTGAATAAAATATAATAATGTAATTGCCTTCTCAGTTGTGTCTGTATCATACCACTCTACTGTCTTTATGTGCATGCTGTCTTTAACACTAACCTGAATTAAATGTTCAGCACTCGAGTGTTGAAGTACTTTTAAAGCTATTTGTTTCCCAGCTGGGAATTCTGTCATTGCCCTACACGAACATGAGACATTCAATGTTTTTACAGCTTAAAACAGGAGAGAAAAGGTTTAAATCAATAAATACTTTATTTGATTTATAACACATAGTGGGAATGATGGTTCGGTTATAAAAGTGAGGAGGCTACTGGTTTGAATCCCTGTCTGACAGGAGTCTCTCTGTGAGGAGTTTGCATGCTCTCTTCCCTCCACAGTCCAAAGGTGTTCACCGAGAGGAGAACAAAGTAAGGGAGACCATCAGGTGAGCTGGCAGGGGTATCTATCAGCCATCTTTCTTCTTCCTTGTGTCTAAAATGAGGATGATAAAAAAACAATGAGATAAACATGTTAGACAAGGAAAAGAACCAGAGAAAAGGTCCATACAAACAGAAACCTTAATGAAACAGATTCATTTACCAACTCCACAGTTATGCACAGAAACACATAGACTCTGTAAATGTACATAGAACTGAAGTAACTACTGACAGCAGATATAACTTAAGTACTATGTGCACCACTACTTTCTATCATATAACATATTTTCACCAGCATATGTTAGATCTGTACACAGCTTATGTTGCTAATTTAGCTAAAAATAGTTTTAGTTCGTTTTTTGCCAAAAATAAAAGGTTTAATAACCCACAGAGTTAAAGAAGATAGATAGACAGATAGACAGATAGAAAGATAGATAGATAGATAGACAGACAGACAGATAGACAGATAGATAGATAGATAGATGGATCCTGAGGGAAATTCAAGGCATCCAGTAGCAATAAACAAGACATACAGGACACGAAAAGACGTTTAAATTCAATAATTAATATAATAAGTGTGATTTTCTTAATTTCTGAATGAACTACGTTTAGATATTTGACTTGAAATATATGGTGGTTTTGTACTCACCTCTATGGTCGGTAGATGAATTTCTCTCCGTAAAGATTCTTAAATTCTTGGCGTAGCTGGGCTGCGTAAGCTATCAGAGCGGTACGCAAAGTGGGCGGGGCGTGTTGCCAGGGCTCCTCCCGCCAGACCCTACTGCGCAGACTGGTTGCAAAATTCCAAGATGACAGCGCCCATGAAGGCCGTAAAAAAGCTTCACGAACGTAGAACGGAAACAGCTACAGTCCACACCCACTGGTGCGTACGTGTATGAATGACTGAATTAAGCCTTTATTGCCACTGGGGGAACTTGTCTTGCACAGAGAGCATAAAACCCTTTACAAACAAACATTTAGAAGGCAGCACAAAAGAATTAAAGCACTAAAAACACGCTTAAAACATCACATGATTAAAGGGGTGTAATTATACGTGATAGTGAGTGAGAACAGACAGGATGCCTCCCTGCAGCACAGACTCTTCACTGCAATAGTTTGTAATTTCGTGGCGCACATTCGGGTGCATAGTGTAAGTGGCTTGATATTGTGTTTTGGTGAATTATTCCCACAACCTCAGAAAACAGCGTTGTCAACGTATTTTCCTATGATTACTTAAGTTTTGTCTTTAACCTGCAATATGCTCTTTAAATGCCAGCTTTATGGTGTGTGTTTGTGTCAGTGACCATTATCTATGTCATTATTTAGTGATAACAAAATGCCACGCAAAGGAAAGAGATCGCAAGCTGCGAAACAACGCTGGACAAAGTTTGTCCCTTCAGACCAACGGTTCCAGGACCCACAACCACACTGCAACACTGTTGCAAATGAGGTTTGTGAAATGGAGGTAAGTAGTCCACCTGTGGCTGAATCTCCATGCATGGCTCAGCAGGAACTACAGAGTGATGTTCAACTGTTAAGTAGCACGATGCAGCTCATAGACCTTTTGGAAGAGAAAGTTACACAGGTATCACCCTCCGTGATATCTGTCCAGGCATCTCACTCTCAAGACGATGACAGATATCACCCTACTTTAAGGAATAAACAGTGTTCATGCATGGCTCTGACATTCCTAACACACCATCAAGAGGGTCATGACTTGAAAGAGGCTGATCTGGATAACATACTAGATGAGGGACACATTCTCTATGGTCAAACCATTCAACGTCTTCAAGATGAAAACAGGTTTTACGACTACTATTTGAACATTCAAGAAACACCTCACACCGTGCAAACTGCTAAACACCAGTATAAGGTGCAGAAAACCTGCGAGTATTCTGGATACATTAGAGACAATGGATATCCTGGCACAGAAAGTTGGTGTCAAAATCTTCGTACAAGACTTCAGTGTCTGTCCTCAGATGTTACCCATGCACTGCTCACCATCACGCCATATACTATTGCATTGTTTAGAGACCAGTCTGGTAGATATGGACTCTTTGACTCCCATAGCAGAAATGCTGATGGCTTACCAGTGCCAGATGGGAAGGCAGTGATGATGACATTCACACAGTTGGATGATCTGATAAAGAAAATCGAAGAACTCAATGCTCAGCTCCATCCTTTTCAGTCTATTAACAGGATGCTGTTTGACTTCACACCACTTAAATTTGTACAGAAAGAGGCTGTTTCACTACAAATGCCAACTCAGATACCACTTGACACAGATGTTGGAATCCCAACCAATGTTGTCATGGATGACAAACAGCAACATGTGGCTTCTCTGGAGCCACTCACTGCACCATCCACAGTAGTGATGTCAAAGGCTACACAGGTTGTTAAATCTAAGAAAGTCAGTGAACACAAGCGTAGAAAGATAATGAGGAAACTAAGAAAAGATACAGAGGGGGGGAAAAAACCATCTCAGAGAGAGCGATACAGAAGCGATGAAACTTTCAGGCTGAACAAAAAAATAACCATGAAGAAATACCTCACCAACAAATATGCATCAGATGACATTTTCAGAGAAAAACAGAAGCAGGCAATAACCAAGAGGTACGCGACTGATGAGGATTTCAGAAAGAAACAGAAGCAAGCAACAACCAAGAGGTGCGTGTGTTGATTTTAAATATGTTTCTGCCTTTTAGGCTCTAATAATGTGGAGTACCAGTTTGCAATGAACAACGACACCACAGAGTATCATGTCAAAGAGCTTCTCCCACACACTGCCTACACATTCTTTGTGGTGGCTTACTCTCCCAAAGGAGCCAGTGGCCCATCCCTACCTGTCACTGTGGAGATGCTGGAGGACGGTTAGTATTCAAAAT
Organism: Symphodus melops; assembly: GCF_947650265.1. Classification (NCBI taxonomy): domain Eukaryota; kingdom Metazoa; phylum Chordata; class Actinopteri; order Labriformes; family Labridae; genus Symphodus; species Symphodus melops. The sequence continues at coordinate 19,676,575 of NC_136693.1, read as the reverse complement.
CACACAGGTAAAAAAATAAAAAGACCGTACAACTAAATAGCCTTGGATTGGTCATTGACTTAATTAGCAAACTTTATTGGTCTGCCAACCTTGTAACTTCTAATGAATTTTTAGGAGCTCATTAATTTTAAAAGAAAAGAAAAAAACACTGCAATTTTTTGAGAAAACACTGACTTTGTGCACACTTTTTCTCAGCATAGATGAGTTTTCTTTGTTTAACTGCTGTTTATAAACTCATGCTGTTTATAAACTCATGCTGTTTATAAACTGTGTCAGCTGGTTTCCTGTGCAGCTCTAAAAGACAGGCTTTGTACGTGAATCATGTAACAGTTCAGCGTGTCTTTTATTTCCTCATGCAGTGCCGAATGCACCTCCTCAGCTGTCTATAGCCAGCACCTCCCCCACAGACATCAGACTCATGTGGCACCCATTGTCCTCGCAGCATAGTCGAGGAGCTGTCACTCGCTACCGCATTGAGTACAGCGCTCTGGATCAGGGTGAGTAACCTTAACTGGTCAAAAGCTGGCCTTACCTGCCAGTAAAAACACCTTTTTAGTAAGACAGAGTATATTCAATTTGCCTATTTTGGTTTCAAATAAGTTGATAAAATAAAAAGGACATTACTTATAGAGAAATACCAGCTGTAATGTTTCTGTTCTGTTTGTAGAAATTGTCAATCATCGCATAAAAGTTTAGAGGCAGAGGCTTATATACACGCGTATGCTACTTAAGATTATTTGATCAACTTTTAGAGAAGAATAATATCTTCTGAATATTTACCTTTCCAGAAAAGAGAACAAGTTCAGTCTTCACCAAAACTGTGCTATGTTCTCTGCTTTCTAAAAGACAGCAAAATACCTGAATGAACGCAGGACCAACACAGTCATGAACACTGGAATAATTATCTGTGTAATATTCAGTATCACCTGTTGAATCATCAATTCAAAAGAGAATAAACCTAAATTTAATAATGTCATCGTCTTAAAAAAATATTCCAAACTACCAAATAAGAGTCAAACTGCATTCTTAGAAACATAAAAAATCCAAAGTATGCACATTGAAATATAACAGCAAATGTAGACACTCTATTTTGATTCTTACTGTGTCTTTAAATCATATACTGAAGCAAACTGTACAATTGCTGACAAGTCAAAGTCCTTTATTCGATTTGAAGAAATAATAAAAATGCTAATTAGTTCCACGGAAATAAATTAAAACGTGAAAAAGAAGGATGTGTCATCAGAAAGAACCCTATAGGGACCATCTGATTTCAAGTGTCTTGTTTATTCTTTGTTATGTATGTGTGTGATATCACCCTCACTATAGCAGATAAGCTCTCGGTCTTTGGTAATAGGTTGGAAGGTGTACAGGAGTCAGGTTGGGGTTGGAAGGTCTCCAAAAATATGTTTGTCTACAAGTGGCAAAGGTTACAGACAAATGTTTTAGTAGCAAGAAAACCTTAGCATTTGAGAAGGGCCTCATATCAACGATAAAACAAGAAAGGGGAAGTGTAACGGTTTCAGCTTGCTTTGTGTATCATGTTCAGGCAGAGGCGCTAGTTATCAACATGTAAGGTAGACAACCGCTTGGGGCCCCAGGCCAACAGGAGGCCCTGTAATGGCCGACATACTTCACAGCAATGAGGCCAACATGTTGAGGCTCAAAATGTGCAAATTCAGCAATGACAGTCGGAAACCGCACTCGCTTTCCTTGCTCTGTTAAGTGTCACATGCTATATTGAACGAGGAATTATCTGAATGGGAGTGAAAACCGAGGCAAAAAGAGGAATAGGCATCTCGACTCTTGCAGACATGATGGTGACGTACGCTGGTTTGAGGGGCCCCCAATGGATTTTTGTTTGGTGTCCTAATGGAGTCTAGAACCGCCACTGGGTTCAGTCCAACTTGCAATCAATTTAAACCTAAACTCTGTGAATGCTTGAGGAGACAGTGAGACCATCATTCCCTTAACCTGACAATGAAACATAAATGTGTCTTTCAACCTTGTTCCAGAGCATCCAAGAATCCCACAAAAGACTGGTTAAAGAAGAAGACATTTAGGGTTATTAAGCCGCCTAGTCAATAGCCACATTGGAATTTCCTCAAATGTTGTTTATTTTAATTTGCTTGACCTACATACCCAAAATATCTCTTCTGAATAAATGTTTGGAGGAATTGTGAAAAGGTCTTTCTGCAAAATGAGACAAATTATCAGCTCCTGAGTCAATAGTAGGCATTCATGTATTTCCCAGTAGAATATTTTCACTGTGTCACTCAACATTTCTTATGGAGTGTAGTGTATACATTTGTGAGGCTTTGTATTATGTGTTCCCACAGTGGACTCTGTGTTCTCAGTTGAAGTGGGGGGTAATGCGACTCAGTTCACACTCAGAGAGCTTCAGCCCAACCAGGCCTACAAACTGAGGATCGCAGCTGGAACAGTTGTTGGCTTCGGGGTTCCCTCTGAGTGGGCCCAGCACCAAACATTAGCCCTTTACAACCACAGCAACCACAGCTTGGGTAAGGACCACAACACAGCTGGCTCTAGTTTAGTTTATTATTGTTGTCAGTTTGTTTGGTTTTTTTTCCCCCCTAGGGTTGTCATTTGTCTTGTAGCACCATCTTTGAATTACTTGTAACCTCAACAGGTTTAGTCGGTACAGGGAATTTAAGATACCGTTACTAACCCTTTTTTCTAACCTTCACAGAAGACATTTTATTTGCTTCTAAACTGTTGCTCTGTTTCTCACAATCATTACAGTAAAGCCATCTTACTAATGTTTCAGATGTTTCAAATTCATGGCCCCCCCCTTTTTTTTTTTACTACTGACTTTGTAGTCTGCACGTTGAACTGCTGTGCTGTCCCTACCGCTGATATGTAACTACGCTTGTACTCTATATGATGTTATCATGGCGAATTCTGTTATGTTTCCCCTTTTTAAATCCCTTTCAGTGATCTTTGCCCCTACTGAGCTGAAAGTCAGAGCCAGAGTGAACACACTCAATGTGACATGGCACCCTCCCAATCACACATTAGTGTCTGGGTATAAGCTGTCATGTCGAGAGATGGAGGCTGAAGATGCAACCAATGGAGAAAGAATGAAACAGACCCACACCATCAGGCTCCGGAAGAAAGCCCGGTATCATCTCCTCACTGGGCTGGGTACGTTTGTTGAAACGGGCCTGTTTGCTTAGCAGATTCCAGGGTGTTGAGTCCAGAACTTTTAATTACTCCAACTGTCTGACAAATAATATTTTATACACCACTTCGCTTAAAAAAGTCGCGCTTGGCGGACAGCCATTTCAAGGCTGACCAAGGGAACTTGTGTTCAATCAGAGACCTTGCAAGAGCAAATTTGACATGCATTTCTTGGAAAAATCAAAAAAAGCAGAAAATTATCAGACCCCTCTCTTAAAAAGTGATCATAAAACCTAAGAAATACATTAAAAGGGGCCACAAATGTAAGTATTTCCATGAAGGTGGTAGTGCAGTTGCCATATGTAATCTCCAGATACACGGTAAACATCAAGACTTTTCAAATTTCCCCAGTTTACTTGCAACATGTGCTACATACACAGTACGTATAACTTAATCATAAAACAGGTGAAGGTTTGGGCTTTCAACAAACAAATAGAAGGAGCAGCTGCTGTGTGGAAGGGAAGGACAGACAAGGCCCCAGGACGTAAGACTCATCTCCTTCATGTGTGCATCTATTCATAAAAAAACTGAATGAATAAGTGACATTTACCAGGACCCTCATCACTGTCTTGACCTATAAACAATGACAAATTGTATTTACATTGGCTAAGATCCATGTCTTATATGTCTGCGTGTGTGTGTTTGTGTTAAAGCAACAGTGCTGCCCATGCGCCCCCCTCCGCTGCCCCCAAGCAGCATCAGAGCCACGGCCAACAGCTCCACTTCCATCTGGCTGTGCTGGGAGAAGCCACGGTTCAGCAATGTACGCATCATCAACTACACAGTGCGCTGCAGCCCTGCAGGGACCACCAACGCCTCGCTGGTCTCCTATCACACCAGGTCAGATACAAGGAAAGGAAGCTAAGTCGTGTCTGCGATGTTGTACATTACATTTTTCATCAGTCACTGTTTGTATAGTATTTTATTGTATGAATGTGAAATAATGAAATCATGCCGGTTAATTTATGGAAAGAGGACCGTGCAGAGTAAGGTAAAAATTCAATGCCTTAGCATTTTTTGTATCTTATTTCTTCTCTTAGAAAGTCATTTTATTTTTCAAGTAGGCTAATAGAATTTCTCAACTTCATTAACAACTTCATCAAGAACCTTACCTGGCTTTCTTTTTGACTTTTTGACATTTACCTTGAGATTTCTAAAAAGAAAACTGTTGAATGAAACAAAAGGGAGCTTTTTATAAACCTTAAGTAGTCCCTTTGTGAAACATCTATTTAACATTAAGATTAGAGGAGCTCTGTTTTGAACCATCATTTAAACATTTTAGAAGAAATGTGTATTATTTCCACTGTAAAAAAGGAATGGTACGGTGACTTTTAACTGGGAGAATAGTGTCTCTGTCATGTCCCTGCTGCTATTAGCACTATGTAGCTTTGGCATCGGGCCGCAGCTACAGTGTATATTTATACTGTATTTTGGCGAAAGCTTTGTGAAACAACAGTTTGTAAGGAAGTTAAATAGTATATAAGCCTACACATACCTTACAGATTGCAACGTAACATTAGGCTGTATTGTTTTCTTTGTCATTGTTTTCTCATGTTTTCTCAGCCAAGTTGCAGTACAGTATGTCTCAGGCTTGAATACAAATAAATGAATAAATAATCTGAAGTCAAAAAGTTTTCTCTTTCCTTGCTGGTCTTAATATTATTCCACTTTGTCAGTTGGCGTGGTTCTTCGGCTTTTCAAAACATCTTTGTCCTCTGTGCACGGTGCCCATAAGAGAGAGGCAACAGCACTGTTTGACTTAGAATAATGCAGATAAAGTCAGAAACCATTGGCATGTGTGCAACCACAAGCGCACTTATCTGAAATCCGTCTTATTGTTGCTTTTACCCAAAACACTCAAAATGAGTCCACTAACTAACAGTTCAAACATATTGTCTGCTTTATTTTAGTTATGTTCTTTACGCGTCCTGTTAGTATTTTCATGTAACATATACAAGAGTTATATTTTTATGTAGAGCATTAAGTCTTAAGGCAAAAGAGCTGCATAAATATTTACAAACATAACATTAAAGGATTGTCACCCTGGAGGCAGGTATTACGAGTTAATGATGTGAGAGAACATTTATTGTAGATAGTTAGGATTTGTTCAGTACATGTTTTTTTTTTGTTTCGAGCAGGTAATGAAGTGCAGAACACTCAACACACACACTAAAAACATTTTTTTTGTTTTGCAGCTCTGCTCAGGAGATACTGCTCGGGGCATTGAAGCCCTTCACCCGCTATGAGTTGGCAGTGCAGTCCAATGGGGTGGGCGTGGTGGGACCCTTCAGCGGCACTGTGGAAGAGTCTACTCTACCTGACCGTGAGTCTCTACTGCGCTCTTGTCACGATAGCCAGTCTCACTTAAGATCCAATTTACTAGATTATATATTTCATTTTCTCGGGTTGGATGTCTCTGGTGCGCTCCGGAGTGCGCTCGTCTCTTCACTCTACAGCCCCCTCCCCTGCTGCTGTGCTGTGGGACGCTTGAATGGGGGGTTCACCACTGCTTGTACCCCCAACTTCAGTACCTGTTGCCATGGCATTTACTGTATGTCCTGTATATCAGACACAGCGCTGACCAGCTTCTGGTCCGCAACAATGGCACGAGTGGCACACGCACTGAGCAACAGTGCCACAGAGGACTCGCACCTCCTGCGCAATGTATGACAATTCATTCAAAAGAGGGAGGGAAGAAAAGAGAGGCCGTGTTTAATACCAAGGTTTTCTTATAAGCCACGTTTTCCTTTTGTTATATTCAGATGTATTACTTGAAAATACTGGACGTTCATTTGCCTCTAACTAGTACCTATGTTGCGCTTGCAGTCGTCCTGCTTTCCATCCAAACTCTCCGTGACGTAAACCAGTACAACACGCAAAAGCCTATCTGAAATACTACCGCCTCCACAGGGTTTGCATCTGACGTTTTTCACGCAAATATTCTTAGGAAATGACCCGCAAAACGCCCACGAACTAAACGTGCAAACTTTTGCAGTGAACATGCAATTTAGTACACGTTAATTGAGATCTTAGTAAATCAGGCCCAAAGTTTCTTCTAGTTCTTGCGCAAAGTCCATCTTCCTGAATGTTTGTCTGATCAGTTTCAATTGGCTAATTCCAAGTTGTGGCTGCAGATGCTTTGATATTTACATGCAAGGTTGTGCTTGAGTGCATGCAGCTGAATATGTGCTCTCTCATGTGAATCATTTAGTTGGCTGGCTGTTTGCCAGCGGACATGGGAATAAGTGGTTGGCATCGATGGCTGATAACTGGCTGTAATGAAACACCCAGGTGTAGTAGCAGCTCCTGTGTTGGCCAGCAGCTCTGTCACACAGCCAAGTCAGGGTGCTGAGAGCAGAGTGGTCTGCTTTTAATGACATTATTACAACCAGTCACCCCTTCACACGCTCCACTTCCAGGTATTATCACTCAAGCCCTGGCCTATTCCACCCTGCTTGTCCTCTCTCTGCTGTACCCAGGTGGCCCAGACATGAGGGCGCAGATGGTTGTCACACAACATGTCAAATCCCCCACCAAGGCAATATACACGCTGCAGATGTGACGCCTCATTGCTGGGCTCTAATTACTGACCCTGTCGTCCGCTTTACTTCAGGGCCCTCAACACCTCCAGAGGAGCTTCAACTGAGTGCGCTGGACTCATCCTCTGTGCTGGTTAGCTGGCGCCCTCCACTGGAACCTAATGGTATCATTGTCAGCTATAAAATCCTTTACAGTGGCAACCTCAGCCAACCAGAGCACATGTGGGAAAACCTCTTTCAGGATGGTGAGTCTTAGTCAGCTATCATGGCTCTTCTTCACTAAAAACATCACTTCTAACTTTCTCCTTCTTTGTTGAAGAAGAACTTCATACTTTGACATTTCATTTTTAAAAGGCCATGACATTGTTTTCCTGTCTGGCATTTTTTTCTCAGGGAAAATCACCAGCATGGAGGTCCAGGGTTTGTCCAGTGATACACAGTACTTTTTCAAGTTGGGGGCATCTACTGAGGTTGGGCCAGGGCCTTATTCACCTGTAAAGGATGTTCACATCCCCCAACAGCAATATGGTGGGTATGGTGGTCATGAAATTAATCTTAAAAAAAAGAAGCAAATGTTTACTGAATGTAATTTCAAAAGTATTTGTATTAGAGCTGGGAATCTGTGGGTGTCTCACGGTTCCTTTTGATTACTGTGGTAATGGTTTGATTCAGAATCAATTTTCAATTCAAAATGATTCTGGATTAATTGAATCATGGATTCAAAGAGAGCAGGGAGTGACTGATTAGAAAAAAAAAACTTATTTAAAAAAAGAACGTTTTTAGAGTTATTTAGAAGAAAAAACTGGATTATTATTATCAGTTATGTGTATATGTATATACAGTAGTAGTGGTTAGAATTCACAATGAAATGTATGTCCTTTTGCTTCAAGATTTTGCTATTAGAAGCAGACACACATTGGACAACATGTACACATACACCCATCTACACTTACTACACACATACTCACACACAAAGTATTTCCTTGCAAAGTGGGTAATTTCCCTGCCAGCAGGGAAAATGTAGCTCAGCAGGACCCTATAATTTCACTTATCCTATTCTGGTGCATTTAGAGAATAATATTAAGTTTGGATATCAAAGAGCGGCTTCATCAGTGACCCCCAGGGGAGGGCTTAAAACTCCTCTGTACCCAGCAGAATAGCTGTAAAAAGCACTTTCTTCACTCGTACAGCACTTTGTGGTTAAGCATGCCATCTTATTTTGCACTTTTTAATTCCATTAGTCAGCATGCTAAAATCACCTGTAATTATTGAATGCCCCTTCTGTCTTGAGTCATAAATTCAACGCAATTAACTCCCCTGTCAACTGTTACACGACATGGGCCTGTCATTCCTCAAAGTTCTACAACAGGTCCCTGTTGTGCAGGAGGGCGCAATACGGCAGAAGCCTGGTGCCTGCAGTCATTTCAGCCCTCAATAAAAATCCACCTCAGTCCCAATTCCCGATCCCCCCATAACCATATGTACTGTATGTCCTGTTGTCCCACATGTATGTTCCTGTGTTCACCCTCTGTCGGCGCGCAGCCCTTAAAACTGTACTATGTTGGTGAAAAAGAATTTCCCCTCTGGGACAACAAAAATTAAAGTCTAAAAGTCTAAAGTGTATACATCGAAGTTAAAGATTAGAAGCATCTTGTGTTTTTCTCAACTTTGTGAATGTACTGTCTACTCACCTATTGTACTTAAAAAGACATTTAATTTCTAAATATTGAAATTCCCCTGTGAAAAAGCTTGATGATTTCCTCATAATGCAGTTTTGTTACTGTTATGTATGTGTGCCAAAGGTTTATTTGTTCACTTGGACTGTGATAGTGTTGCTTGTGTGCAGTGTGAATGGGACCGAGGCGGCTGGTGGGTGGGTGAGAGCTCCTGCCATCTGTTTCCTCTCCTCTCTATGTCCTGACTGCCAAAGAAACCCTGAATAAATGAATAATAATGAAGCTCTTCACTCCTCTGTCCAATGTTGCTTCATTCCTCAGCTACTTGTACTCTGTGTGAGTTCATGAGGCCTGATTATATGTATCATATTTACTAGATACGTTAATGTGATACTTAACGTCCTCTCTCTGTACTGTACTGTGAAAGTACTTATTAATATAGCCTCCAGCAAACGACTTAAACATGAAAATCAATATACAGTATATGTATATATAATAGTGTATACAGTATATCTTTAATTCTTATCACACTTATTCGATGTCTTCTGTTATTTTTACAGAGCTGGACATTCATGCTGTGACAGGCATCATAGTCGGCGTTTGTTTGGGACTGATTTGCATCCTGCTCTGCATGTGTTTTAGCTTTCGCAATGGCAAATCTAGGTAAGGTAATTCAGAGAGTAAGAACTTTGAATGATCTATTAACATGTCAAATGTGTTTTCTTACTTAAAACACTTGTTGTATTAGATACAAAAGTTAATATAAACGACCCTGACAAGAGTATTAATGTTCAGTATTCTATCCACCCCATCTCCTTTACTAACACTTTCATCTCTGCTCCACATAGGGAGGTGTCTGGGGGCCTGGACTCCACAGCTGTGACCCCAAAGTACAGGAGAGGAGGCAGCCCTGTTCCCTCCACAGCGCCGGAGTGCAGCGATAGCCATGAGCTGGAGACACTGATGCCCCTGGGCAGCCAAGAGTCTGGTCAGCCGTTAGAGGAGGCCCCAGAGGATCAAAGCCTGATGGCAAGTGCTAATTTAGGGGAGGGGGAGGAAGGCCCTGAAGCTGACGCCAAGGTCAAAGGGGGAGCTTTTTTCCAGAAGGGCTTTGGATGCTCTGTTACTTTTTTTCAGGTGTTGATAGAAGATAATTATGGTCATTTGGATCAACGTTGTTGTTCCTCTTGCAGGCTGCTTGGAATGGCTCTGTGAGCCATAACTGGGCCAACAGAATCACAAGATACAGAGAAACCATAACAGAAGACTCTCCAGCACTCATTAATGGAGCTCTCACCAAGCAAATTAGTGATAACAACACGGTAATGGATGACTCATTCATGGTATATAATATGTATCTGACAAGTGATTTTATTTTCACATCACTTGTTCATTAAATATGTTGCATTCAATTTTTGCCAAACCTATTTTATAGTCTTCTTTGACAGTCAAGTTTTCCAGTCTTGCACTTTATTCTCATATCACACTGAGGTTAGGGCAGCTTAAACACTTGAAATATAAGGTAAGTATTTTTTTATGAAGAAGGGGACCTAGATTTAAGTCCCACCCCCAGTTAACCTCTGAAAGAGGCTAACTGGGGGGTGGGGTCTTGCTTACTGTAGCCAGCTACTTTAGCTATAGGTCAAGTTCCCCAAAATGGTTGAATAAGATTTCCTGTGACTAACTGTGTGATATGTTAAACTGATTTATTAATGAAATCTATGAAGATTTCTCAAACATGCACCTGTGATACGGATGATACTAAACTCTTATATATCAGACAGGCTTCCACACAGTGGGGATATTAACACCTGGTGTCTTGAAGTGATTGGAGCCTTTTAACATATGCTTTAACTCTACTGAAGATATTCTGTATGCATTGAGCTGGTTTGATATTCAAACATTTAAAACTTATATTAAAGCAGAATAAAAACAAACAGTTTAATCCATACTTGCTCATACCTTTCTCTTTCAATAAAAATACAACCCTTCTGTACATATGGGAATTTTGGTCAGTTCTGTTATCGCTGTAAACATTTTGATCTTGCGGTGAGGGTTTGCACTGAGGAGAAGCTTTTGCTGACTTTTTACACATGTAACTCATAGATTAACTAAGAAGAAGTAACCAAAATAACCTTTTTTTTTTTTTTTTTCTCTCAGGACTGCGGAGATCGTCTGTGTACTTCCATGTGCAGTAACCAGGTGGAGGCAGAAGTCATAGTTCACTCAGAGCTGTCAGACCCAGTAAGAGAGAAAGAGAAGGAGGAGGGCAGCCAAAGGGAGACAGATAGTAATGCAACGAGGGGACACTCATTATCAGAGGACATGTATTCCCCTTTGAGCCCGCCAAGTCCACCAGGAGAGGAGGACACAGTTAAAGAACTATCAACAGCCCAGTGCCCCTTGAGTCTTCCCTTGATAAAGTTAGTGGCCAATCACAATGGAGAGCTGGAAGGCATGGGGGACCAGCCAGACAAAGAGCCACAGCAGAACACGGGGCTTACCAATGGCTTCCACTCCCCAAAGACAGTGCGTTGTGTGCTGAGGTCAGAGCAACTGGGGAATGGGGACTCAAGACACTGCCCATCAGGACCTGGGAAGGCCATTTCAGGAGGGCTATCCCCAGCCCCCTTTGTCAGCTCCGGCCTTGTCCACTCTACCTCAGCAGCTCATAGTTATTTGTGCCCGTAGCCTCTGCATGTAGGGCATGGACCCTTACACAAACACACAGACTGATTTTCTTTCTTTGATGTATCCAGCAAGTATCCCCTCGGATTATTTTTATGCACCTCATTATTGGATCCTTTCTCTCACTTGCAAAGGGTTTCTAGGTACCATTGTTTCATATGTGTGTATGTACAGTTTACATATATATCATTTTAGTGGTAGAGTACTGTGTATGGGAATGCTTTCTCTTGCATTGCAACCATAGTTTTTTCTCTGGATATCGTTCCTGTTCATAGGAGGGAAAGTAACGTTTAAAGAAACCAAGCAGAGGGAAGAGGATTGAAAGAGGCTATCCCCACTGTGTCACGCATGGCTCTGTTCCCCTCAGGAATGAGAAAAACTGGAATGTTCTGCTCGCGAGGGAGTCAGGCTCCCATCTCGGATGAATCCAGAGCACAGGGGTTTCCTTGGGTTTCGATGTGTGAATGCTACTTTAAAGAGTGACACAGAAGTGTAAGCCTTAAAGAATACCTGCACTCTCTGACAGTGCAGTACACCTGTGTCTCTATCCAGCCACCTGCTGTCTCAGGGTCCACACACACACACACACACACACACACACACACACACACACACACACACACACACACACACACACACACACACACACACACACACACACGCGCACGCACGCACACACACACACATGCTCGTACACACAAACATACAAAGAAAGCTAAGTAAAGCTGATTCCTTGGTATTTCATGGTCATTTAAAACAAACATTTTCACATACATTTCTTGACAAGCGTGTGGGGGTCTCAGGTGCCTGACTATTAAGGTGAATTTATCACCTTTGTATATTTCTATAGATGTTATTCAGTACAAACACAAAACACACATCATCAAGAAAGAAAAAAACTCATGATTTAAAAATATTTGAAGAGTTCAGATTTGACACAAATGAAGATATGTTTCCAAAATGCTCTATGTCAAGGTGGTGTCATTCAGTAAACCAGGAGGCAGGCAGTTCGAAAGTGGTTTTGCAGTATTTCAGATAATCCCATTTTGGAATCCAAGTATTTACATGTTTATGTTAGGATTAGTTAAACTCTGTTGTTGAGAGAACTCGAGGATTTTACAGCAAACCATCTGTCGAAGATTCTTCTGGTTCTGCTCACACTTAGGGATGCACCAATGGGCAGCTATGCCACTAATTGGAGCCAGTACAAACACTGACGTGTTTTGGTTTGGTTTTACTTTGATGAAACTACAAGCTTATTTGGTTCCAGCTGTATGAGCAAATCTCCAAACTGCTTTACTCTTACACAGTACAACTCACTCTAAATTAAGATGGATTATCTGAATGTCTCCGATAGGAAAGGAGTTAAGATGAGAAATAAACAAATCTATTCAAATGTTATTTTTTTCATTGATCCCAAAACCTTCAATGTTGTCCTCGTGAGTTCAATACAATTTCTTTCATAATAATGAAGTGTGAAAGAGGAAGTGGTGCATCTCTACTCCTTATCAACAACACTACCTCATTTATTTTCAGGACTATTTCCAATGTGTGTTATTTTTAGCTTAAATTAACTAGCACCTTTTTGAGATCTATCTTTAGCTTGTCTCATTCAACATTCTTTAGTATATTCCCAAATGTAGGGTCCCACATTCACAGTAAGTTCTTCACGTCAAAGGAATTTATGTCACTTTAGTGCATCTCTGCTTCCTCTCAGATCTTTGACACATTTTGTCAGTCAGTAATGTGCTTATGTTAAACTCTTCAGAAAACATACTGTACATCAAATGTCTTTCCTGTCTTTATTATCGAATAATGGTTTTGAACCTGAAGTTTCACTCAAAGTTGTGCCAAGTAAAGTAAGGTACTTATTATTGTTGGGGTTTTTTTAAATAACAGTCTGTTTTTGGGTTAGTTAGGAGCTGGTTTCATTGGGTTTTTCATCACATCAAAAATATTATTCTAAGGATGCTTAGGACTCAGAAAGGGTAAGTGTTACTTCACATGAGTGCCATATAAACTGCAGATGACACCGTTTGTTGTAGATCTGTGATTATGAGATAATGGCGGGTTAGCAAGGCTGGGATGAATTAATTAATAATAGTAATAATTTATCCCTTCAAAGGATGGACAGAGTGAGACAGCGTAGAGTCCAGCTTTGTTTTGCGTGACGTCTTATTTTCTATCAGGTGGCTTTTGTCTCGTCATTCAGCATTGATGGAGATTTAAAAAAAAACAACCTTTCTCTTCTTCTCGTCTGTGTATGTGTTACATTTCACTGGCTGAACTCGATTACATCAGCAACAAACATGACATGCCTGGAGCACCCTGAACGCGTTTGTCACAAGCATAGTTGTTTATTCTGTAGAAGTGAAATAGTTTTCTGATCGAAAAGCATGGTTGGTACCTCAAAGAGACTTATTTTTTTAGCCTTGCCATGTATGTTCTAAACATCACAAAAAGTGTGTGTTTTTACTGCACTAGCAGTCATATTGGGACAGAAGTGAATGTGTTCTTAGCAAACCTGGGTCAAACAAGAATTACTGTAGGTCCCCAAGGTTTGCAGAATCAGGATAAGTCAGATTTTACAGACTATAAATTGCATAACTATTTTAAAATAGTCTTATCAGATTTTAAAAATGTATGGCACTTAGTGCAGACATAGTTGGACAACTACAATGAATTGATGCATTAAGACCAAATAAATAGTCTGCACATCTATAGTAGGAAACTGCAGCAGCATGTTAAACTTAAACATTGGCGACAGTCCAGTCAATGATGTCAGAGCAGGTTTCAATCAGCTGAGGGAAAATCTTGCTGTGAAGTCATTTATTTGGGTGACAATTTGAATAAACAGAGCAGTTCAGCTAAATCTCTTTATATGCAGTAAGCTTAAGCAAACCACCAAAACCACCAGTAATGTTTTATCCAGGTTCTTTTCTGATACTGTTTTATCTTGATACTGTTTTACATCATCCTCAAAAGCCCATGTGTCGCGAGTCTTAAATGAAAGAATTGTGTGTTCAAAAGCATTCCAGTTTTATATCTGACATAATACCTCTCTCAGTCCAGGTCGGCCATTATTAGTGTGTAGGCCTACATTAAGAAGCAATGTGCTTGAATGCCTTGATGTGTTCTTACATGTCTAATATGTTTCATCCAAAAAATTCAGTTCTTCTGTTCACATTTAAAATGTTTTGTTTTTTTTTGTTTCAAATAAGTTGTCAATCACTTTTTCTCTCCTGAAGTGACCATTAAGAAAGTAGTTCTTCACACTAATGCTAGTACCAATTTGTTTTCCCCCTAAAATAAAGCTGCATTACCCAGTGAATTAAGTATGCCTTTCCTACAGAAGCTCTTTCATCTCATCATCCACTATCATTTTAAAACAAGGTATGTGTTTTCTTCTTCCTGTTTGTTGGCTATAACAATCACAGATTGTTGTGAAGAAAATTGCTCAACTCTCATAATTACTGTGATTGTTTAGCCTCCTTATTAAGGGTTTTATTAAACTGTATACCTCATGATGTAAACTTGTTGGTTTAATTCTGATCAGTTGGTTTTGTAACGAGTAGAACATAAGCATCCTTTTGTATTTGTACGTGTCAAGTCGACACAAGACGGCTGACTGTTTCATTTTACCTCAGTGAGAGTTTTCACTCATTTCAGTGGCCTGGATTGTCTGGTCGGGTAGAGGGGGTCATTCAACGTCATCGAAATTGGATTTTACATAGATATTCTGCAAGGGTACAATCTTTCAAACGTAAACCGTGAGATTAAGCATAAGACCTTTCTGCCTCTGCAGTGTAAAAGCCCTTTTCAGTAGAAAGCCACACTGACACATCCAGGTGACTGAAGTAGCCTACGTTAAAGGGAGAGGGGCTGAAAGAACACCCTCCCCAGACAGATCATACCTCAGTGCAGCCAGACAATAAAAAAAAAAAAAAGTCTCATCTCTACTCAGGTGCCCCATCTTTGCATAAAATTGTGGAGGATCATGCCAGCATATTCAACTCAGATACATGTCATTTGTTGTCAAACCAAGCCTAGTTTTTACCTTTTAGAAAGTACATCTAGGAAAATCTTATCCATTGATGATAATTTGTTTTGTACAATCAATGTAATTTCTGTCTCTCTTCCGGTGCTTTGTGATGAGCTGATTTGTCAAGTGATGTCACATTGTTGTGTATTTTTTGTACATCTTCTCTAGGTTTATGTGTACCAGCTCAATTGTGCTTCTCAGAATGTGTAAAGCACAGACTCAGACTCTGTAGTCATGTGCCTACACTCTGCAGCTATACTTAGACACCTTTGTAATAGTTGTGCGCTGGACAAGATCTCATTTGTATCGAAAAGATGCTACTGTCAGAGCAAATTGTAGGAACACTTCAACGATTAGCATTTTCTTTTTCTTGGGCCATAAGAAACTTTGGACGGTCATTTTTACATTTCTAGAAGTGCAATTTTCTTACTCTGTAAGATGACAGATGAATTACTCAGTGTTAGACATGGCAGCCATAAATTGTGATAGAAACATTGCTTGTTCAGAAGAATCTTCACAGGATAGGTAGTATTTGTGGTTGGTAGAAATGTTTCCACCATTGTTCTCGTCAAAACTCAAAACAACTCTCAGAGTGTTTGTCTAAAACAACTCTTCTGTAAATAAACATCAGAGAAAGATCAAGAGCACTGTGTCATGTTGTTGATATAGATATATATATATAAATATATGTGTGTGTGTGTGTGTGTATATATATATATATATATGGTAAATGGACTTGAGCTTAAATAGCGCTTTTCTAGTCTTCCGACTACTCAAAGCGCTTCTTACACCGCAGATCACACCTACCCATTCACACCCATTCACACTGATGGGCTGGATATGTGGCTCATCCAGTAACTATCCATTCACGGACATTCATACGCCCCAGACGGAGCAATTTGGGGTTAAGTGTCTTGCCCAAGGACACATCGGACATGTTGCTGTTTTTGCCTTCATAGTTATTAAACCCATATTTGCTTTTTGGCCTACCTTTGTCACTCAATATGTCTTTACAATAAGTACCACTTGGGGGCAGTGTGATACTTTCCAATGACTTGATATGAAGCGCCTGAAACTGCTGCCACTCCCGTTATTAGAAAAAAAGCTGCCTTAATGTTGGACCTCAGGTGTTGCTCTGACCTCATACCTGCCCTGGCTGTACAATTGTTTATTGAATCTATAGAGAACTATAATTAGTGAACTAAATTAATTTAAAAAATGTGTTTTCATCTCAAACCAAGGTGGGAGATGCAATTGTTCATGTGTATGTGTCCATGGGATGTGTGGGAATGTTGGTGGGTTTGTGTGTGTGTGTGTGTGTGTGTGTGTGTGTGTGTGTGTGTGTGTGTGTGTGTGTGTGTGTGTGTGTGTGTGTAAACAAGTGAGCTAGAAGAATGGGGAAAAAAAGGGGGAGGTAGAGAAGACAGGAGGGTGATATGAGGGCACAGAGTTAAGACTGGAGCTTGGAGGCAACGTCACATGACAGAATCCCCTGCAGAGATAGATAAAAGCTACCTCTGAGAGGAGGGTCGAATCATTCTTTAGCAAATCATCACTGTTATTAAAAGAGGAACATGCTTTGCTGAAAAAGAGGGGGCACATATGTTTAAAATCTACACATGAACACACAATATTTCACACCCATGCACAAACAAACATGCCTGCGTGCATTTACTGTACTCACTGCTGCACCTGTCTGACTGTGTATTGTTAGAGTGTACATTGTGTATGTGTCCTCCGGCAGCAGAGTGGTCCCTGGGCTACTTCAGCATGTCTCATATTTCATTGCAGAGTTAGGCAAGTGGAGCACGCAAAGTCAGGTGAGAGCTGGAACCATGAGGTAGAGCTCAATGCCTGTGGATCATAGTCATGTGCAAAGCTCTTGAATCTGCCTCTTCCTGCTTCTGCTACTACCACTACAACAGTCTCTAACTCAGCACCAGCTGTGTAAGTGTGCAGTCTATTACCTGCTGGGTTAGCAAGCATGGTTACATATTTACATTTCATTGTTTTGGATTGCAGAAACTGTTGGCTTTTGTGTCCAGGTATCCAACTGATAGATTTAAACAGTCTAATAGAAGAAATCCCAATGAAGATGTCTGAATAAAAACAAAAAGTTAACCTCAATCATAACATCACTGATTCCTTGCATGTTTATGACCTCGCCAGAAAAATAGGCATCATGATAATCCAGTTTTTGGAAAAAAAAACAAAAAAACAACAACCTATAATTCTGAAATTTCAGTTATAAATGGTGTATGGTGAGATCCATTGTCCTCTACATGTTAAAACACAGGTTCTAAATGACTCTTGTCATCTTTCTTTGGATAGCCGCCTGTTTAATTTTAACCTCTCATACTCTCTTTTCTTGGTCTACTCCTGCTGCATCTTCACAACTGTGTGATGTGTTGCAGCTGGTGTAATTATATTACATGGTGATCACACTTGGTGCTGGTCTAGCGCATAACCTTAGTTGAAAGTCATTTCACTCTTTTTTTATACTTAATATTTTCTCTTTATGAAAAAACCCCCCAACAAATTCTCTGAAGATTTCCACATCCCTGTCTCTCTTATTCCCTGCATTCATTTAGTTATTCTCTAAAATTACAAGATGAAATGCTTCTTACAGATAAGACATTTTCTCATTCTCGGCCCAGTGGGTTAAAACCTGCCAATCAAATATTCCCCAAACTCAACAGAGACAGCCAGAGGAGAAAGACAATGAAGGAGAATGAGGCGAGAGATAAATGAATGAAGTCAAAGAGAGGTTGGATTTGAGAAAAAAAAGTGAACGGGGAGGAAGTCGTATGATTTTTGTTGGACACATCTCTGGAATTGTATTTACTCGTGTGTGCTTCACAGTAAGCGTTAACATTGATTATAAAGTTAAAGATGTTAAAGATGAGCTCACAGGGGCCTGGCTGACAAAGAAAGGAGGGAGTCATGGCTGTAGACTGTTTGAGCCAGCTTTCTCTTTCACCTGTGCAGCTCACTATTTACTGTTGGCATGTCACGATAGGACCCTAATAGGAGCAGCTTTAAGACACATTCTACACCCACTTCCAACACTGTGGCCGCAGGTAAAGTGATGCCACTCACGCAGGAAGTTATTTCAAAATCAAAAAGTGATATATTGGGATAAATGAGGATGAAAAGCTTCACGAGGTCCCGGAGGTGTCGGAGGGCCATAACATCACAGACAACATTCTTCCTGACATCAAGAATACACTGTAGGGCCTTGAAAAAGAGGAGGAGCTTAAGTAAAGAAATTACGATTCACTAGGGGAGCAAGGAAGAAGAGTTATAGGAGATCTGCATTATGGTCAAGCGGACCAGGGAGGTGAGGAAGCTCCTGGTCATGAAGTTAAGAGTGAAAGACATTCACAGACCTTGCATGCCCAGAACCATTAACAACGTTGAAAGAGAGAAGCTAGAGAAAAAGATAGGTAATCTTGGTCAGGACAGGAAAGACAACGATGAGAGTCACTACATCCAACAAGCCTATATGGTGCCAAGGCAACACACATGAGAACCTGTAGCTACTCTCACTTCCAAAACCTGCAGGCAGAGCACCTCCAACCCACGCAGACACCAGTCAGGTTTCTGGGATCCAAAATAGACATTTGACATAAACACAAGGCCCTAATTAAGAAGCACTTTGAAAAGACATTCCATTTCCCAATCCTGCCCCTATAGCCTACTCTTAAGTTAAATAGCCTAACCTGTGGCCCTTAATTGCCACCACAAGTAAAACTGCATGGCCACCTTCTACAGGCCAAGGCTGTGTTGATGCAAGCTATAGGTAAAAATGGCGATATTGCTTACCTTACCACATGGCCACCCCCACAGCTCAACCGTATACGCCAAAGGACAGCAAGAGCCACGACTTAATTGGTGTTGTCAAGTGGGTCCCATGACACCTAGAGAAGGCCGGACATTGAGTTCCAGCATCCCAGAGGCAACCCCTCCAGGTGTATAGTTAGTCAGCGAGGGTGAGAAAAGCAAAGAGGTAGATCTTTCAGCAGACACAAGTGAGGCACTTTAAAGTGCACTTCTGAGTAGGAGATTCAAAAGGATTTGGGAGGAAAACATTTTGTGCCACAGGAAATTATTTACACTATCCTGAGGAATGACATGTGGTCTGCAAGTCAGTGGCTAGTTTATTTTATATAACTGACAGTTCCCTGTGAAGCAAACATGAGAAATAAAAAGGCTGAGATACCCAGGTTTAAGGGGCTGAAGCTGCAGCGACCAGAAGAAGCGTGATGTAAAGGGTTCATAGCGAGATCAGCTGTGTCATTACAGGTATGTCAGATGAAGCAGCTCAAGTCAGGATTTGCATAAGAGTAGTGGGAGAAAACAACTGATTTGTTTAACTCTGTTCTCCCCTTTCGACCCTCATAAAAATGAGGGGCTTGGGGAGTAGTGGGCTCGTCTCTTTTTTTTTCTCTTCTTTCTTTTGGAATGTGTAATGTGGGCACAAGGAATAGTTAAATTTTGTCTGTGGGGGGCCACAGACAAAATACAAAATTCAGTGGTAGGTTTACATAGTATCAGTGTTGTCACTATGTGTGTTGAAGGAGGCAATGCTTTTTGGTGCTGTCACATTCCATGTGATAAGGTAGTTCAAACAAAGCATTTCTACTGTACATGAAGGTGTGGTGAGTGGTTGCCATAGTTGATTCTTCTTCTTTCTGCTTCTTGGCGGATTTTCAAACAAATTATGTGCATACCCCCAGCTACTGCAGCCTTTATATACCCAAGTGTACTCTGGCATTGAACTATGTTACTCATGTAAAAGCAGACGGGGATAGGAAAAGAGGGGAAAAATGTTTTTCGGCTATATAGAAAACAGCCTTGCCCTATGTGAAAACGCTATTAAGAATTAATTTTGTAAAATTGTATCGTGTATTTCAGTACTCTTTGTGTGTATGCTTTCTCTTGTTTTATTCACTGCTGGAGTTTACCTGAAGTTTACCTTGATCATGCCCTTGACGAATGACTCCCTTATCCAGACAAATTCTAGTTTAAAGGATATAAAAGATTGTCTAATATTATGCTTGTCCCCAATTAAGGATTTATATACATTGTCAATTGTTAAGTCTGGGTTTTTGGGTGTTTCACTGGGTGTCCCCCAGTGAAACTGTGCCGATGACACACAGTTCTACATCTCCTCCACACACTGCCACCACCTGTCCCACCTCCATGGACAACATCCGGAGCTGGATGTGCAGAAACTTTCTGAAGCTCACGAGCAACAAAACTGAGGCCCTGTAGTGTACAGTGATAGTTATAGTGAGGTGAAACTCTAAACATATAAAGCTTCCAAGGATGGATCTTTCACTGGCTGTTAGCTTTCGTCAGCTTTACAGCTTGCAGTGTAGGTACAAGCAGTAAATGAACATACTACATCCTGCAGTGTGTGCTGCTGGTGGAGATGAGTCCAGGAGGAGGAGCCGATTTTTTTAATTTAACATTTCACATACACTACAATACAAACCCACCAGACTAATAAACACTTCTCTGAGGGGTGATAAATGGCAACATTAAAGCCATTAAACAATTTTTAGCCTGCTGGTTGAATGTTAACTTGTTTTAGGTTAAACAAAAGATAAAATATGTTTCCAATTGGGAGATGTGGCTGTACAATAATTTCTAAATGGACATCAACTCCAGGTCCATCAATTTCCTCAACAACATGCACACAGGGATTCAAACCAATGCTTTTTAGCCTTGGAGCTATTCTCAGGATTAATGCAAATAAAGTATCTGAAAACAAAACAAACACAGTAGTTAAATGTGGCCACACTAGTGTATCACTAAAACAGTTTTCCCCTTTAAGGGGTTGCATGCTTGTCAATATAGCAACAGTCTGCTGTCTCTAGATAACAGACTGTTGAAAGACGCACTCTTACTATAAACAGGGCTCATAAACATTTAGTCCCAAAAGTTTGCCACAGCTATTCAATGATTTTGAGACAAATTTTTCGCATCTGTGTAAACTAAACTAAAAAATAAGAATACTCTCTGCTTTCTCTGCTACTAACACACACTGCCTTTCTCCTGCATTGCAGTAATTTGAGTGATAGATTAGATGCACACGGGGGGAAGACATCCTTGATTTTAAATATTTAATAGTCCACAAATAAGCAGCTATCAGCTACCTTAGCTTGTTTTAAGACAGCTACGAAGCTAACTGTTTGAATGTAGGACTGAGATGGCGAGAGAGACAACGCAGGCTTAGGTATACGAACAATGAAATAAAAGATGGAGTAGAATGGGCTTAGTTAAATAAACCAAAGCAGCACTTAATTGTTGTTAACTTTGGATAAACTCTAAGATGCACAAAGCCTCTTTAGGATACTGCAGATTGAAGTCATAATAACTTGCAAAGACAGTTGCAATCCCATCGATAAAGTTGGCATGTGGTCCCGTGACCACTTGCCCCTCAAATGAACACTTCATTACATCACCTAAAGCCCCGTTTCCACACAGCAGTCCAGTACGGATTGGTACAGTTACGGTTTGGTTTGATTAAGCCCGCAGCCACCCGTTTCCACAGCCACCCGTGCCCTATTTGGTAGGCGCCTGGATGACGATAGCCGCTATGTATAGCGTCATATGGTAGCAGCTAACTGCTAACAGCTAACCGCTAACTAATAAATTCAACAAAGGAGAAAAACGCTACACAAACAAAACCAATGCTGGAAGACATTCATCTACTCGGCAGTTCAGTCTGAGGCCGTTTCGTCTGAGGCCGTTGAGTCTGAGGTCTGACGCCGTTTAGTCTGAGGTCTGACACCCGACGGAGGTTTTCCTGAGAACTGATGCTTTTTCGTCTGAGGTCTGACACCTTCGTCTGAGACCTGAGGATGTCCTAAAATGTATGCCGTACTCTATTACAAAAACTCAATCAAGCTATGCTTCAGAGAAGGCTGTGTGCCACGGAGAAATACAGACGTAAACAATCAGCTGTGTATTACAGTCAATGGTTTAAACACGGCGGAGTTTTGTTTGCCAACGTAACACGGGAAGTGACGATTCTTTCAACTAATCAACGGACTGCAGTGTTTAGCGCCAACTTATCGGGTCGGCTCCATATTCTTGGCACCCCAACGGAAGGGTCACAAAAAGTGGGACGGTACGGATCGGTTATTTGGGAATCTTTCTCTGGATAAGTCTATGGAAACGCCGCAAAATGCGCACCATACCGAGACGAACCGAGCCGGACCACTCGGTGGAAACGGGGTTTAAGATAGACACAAAGCAGGTTTATTCTATTTCTTTTAATTAGATTATTTATTTTTTAATAAATAATTATACACAAAATAAACTTGGGCTGAAGCTATTTGCATATGAGGCAATTTATCAAAAGGTGAATAATTTACAATTTTGACCGATTTGTTTCGGCCTCACGTGTTGCTGGAGCTTTTTGACCTATTCAGGTACTTTCGTGAGCATTCAGGCACTCACACAGTTTGCAATAATTGGCTGCATTACTGTGCCTCATTATGTTCTGAATGAATTGCATTACAGTATCTGAAAAATTTCCAATGGTACATTGTGACAAACAGCTTAGAAAGACTTAATAAAGTGAGCACTTATAGTATAATCAACAAAAATGTTACTACTGTTGAGCTGACAGAAGCTTGTCTGATTATTAGGATGCAAGAAACATTTTCAATAGTTTGTAATTAAGTATCTCAGTGATATCAAAGTTATCTTTATGTTACTGAATTATCAAAACATGTCTAATAAAGGTGCTTTAACTACTATTCTAATCAGGCTTCTACTACCTGATGTAATCAAACCAGGACACTTACCCACTTGCAGTTGTTGTGTAGTTGACTTACTCAAACCATGTCAAAGACAGGGGTTTAGAGTTCATAAAAATCAAGAATGGTTTAATATTTACTTAAATAAAGAAAATGTATTATCCCACTAAGCTATTTTTCAAAGCTAAATGACTGTATTTCACCTTGTGTCTTGCTGAGTGGCCACATAAGTTTCACTACTTGCTTCCAGTCAGGCTGAGGCAAGATGCAAGGCAATAAAGGTCTACAAACAACTACATCAAGCTACCATACAACATATTTATTTCATGACATGTTCACATTATTTGGAGAAACAACTTAATCTATTTATAGGTAGACATTGAGGGTGCCCATAGAGCGTGAATTGACTGGGGTTAATGAGTTTTATGTGTATATGGGGATTATTATTATTTGTTTTGGGGGTGGCAGTGGCTCAGTCCACAGGAACTTGGGTTGGGAACCCGCCAGTTCAAGTCCCGATGCAGACCAAAAATGTGGCAGTTGGTCTGGTTGCTGGAGAGGTGACAGACCACTTATCGGGTACTGCCGAGGAGCCCTTGAGCAAGGCACTGAACCTCCACCAGCTCAGGGGTCGCTTCCAGTGGGAGCAGATGCCGCACTCTGACATCTCTCCATTAATGCATTCCACAGGTCCTTCTTGTGCATGTGTGTAATTTAGGCGTGTGTGAGAGGCATGTCTCTAATATAAGAGTGCAAACCAGAATTTCCCCCTCTGGGATTAATAACGTATATAAAATGAATGAAAAATAAAAAAGTCAAACAAATTGTTAAAGATTTGATGCTTTGGGGTCAGTGCTACAATACACATTTATTATGCTCACTATTGTGCTTATGATGTAGACCTATGGATCTGAAATAAAGTATAATGTAAATAAAGTATAACCAATATGATGTTTGGAGTTTACCTATTGGTCTGATATTTAATTTTTACCTCAATTTAAACTAAGCAGGACTTTAGCCAATCGGGGGATGGCTTACATGTACTGCCAGCATGCCGGGCCTTATATTTGTCCAAGAGTGAGTTGATCTAGCAATAGCTTGGAGCCAACCATACCAATGAAAAAGCTGCTCTGGTCAATGCATGTGGATTAAAGGAAGCATGTAGCCTGCCATGAAGAGCCTGCTTAAAGTGAAGTGCTGGCTTCTGGCCATCAGTTATCCTTAAACAAGGGTTTTACTTGTCCTTACATTATATCCAAGAGTGACCCGATGTCAAAACTGCAGAAGCTCAAATGTTTGCTTACATTAGATTAGGCTCTGCAGAGTCATATGAACACATAGGCTCTACAAACGGTATGCCTGCTAGCAATACAATGTATTGTGTTACAATTGATAAACAGCAATCAAGTTTATGTGTCTAACTCTGTCTTGTGCAGGAGCATGTGAGGTGGCCTCAATGCCCACTGTTTACACCCCCTTCTTTTGTTGTTTTCTTTTTGTTATTACTGCATGTCTTTCTCTCTCCATCACAACAACAGAGGAATACAAGAGAAATAACTTGACTTGTTATATAATGCATGGCAATAACATGGCAATAAGGTCATAAAGGCTGTTCCTTGGAGAAAAAATGGCACTTATGTTTATGTTCTATCTAGTTATAATAACCTCAGTTTTAAATGCCACTATCTAATTGTGAACAGTCTTCAGGGTGTGTCAATTAAATAACTGTTAATATTATTTATTGAATAACTATTGTGGGGTGCAGATCCAAAATTGCAGAGAAAGACTCATTGCTGGGACCTGATGGTGGTTGTGTTTGGAAGTGCATTCTGCGAGCAGAGCCTGATGCAGGAGACTTATTTCCACATCAGTGAATGGTACAGGCTGCATCTCAGTGGGCTGGGTGACCCACTTTTCAGCTCTCCAAGTCTATGTAACCGTTGTGCACTGCATCGAATAGCACTCTACAGTTATGTACTACTCACATGCCAGCCAGTAGTGTCTTATCCCAACGCATCAGAAGCATCATTGAAGATAATTTGTTTTATATCTGCTGGCTATCAATTTAGATAAATCATCACAGTTCTAATAAGGAAGCTGTGTTTGCGTTGTAAAGTCAGCCTGAATTTTAAATTAAACAACATAAAGAGCTTGTTTATTGATTGCCTCATGTGAAGCTATTATAGTTGTGCCTTCAAAAATTGGTAAAAAATGGTATATACCGTAAGTATGGAGGCCAATTATATACTGTGCCCCCCAAGTTAGTTGAAAGTGGCGTGTGCATTAAAACCTGATATTAGAACTTCATCATTATCCGGCCAGGTTATCAAAAATATTTAACACATGCCTGTTATAGGTTTTGTGTCCTTTGCCTTAAGAATAAGTAATCAGATCTGCCTGACCTCTACTGGAGGAATCCTGGCACACATTTTGGATTTAAGTCAGGTGTGAAAGAATCTGACAGGCAGCTTCCAGTTTTGAAAAATGAGCCTAATGTGGGAGTGCAAAAGCAGTTTCTCAAATGTCCAGCTGAGAGGGGTTCCAAAAGCTAAGAAGTCACATTGAGTGGCTGCTAGCTGCATGCTAGACAACTCAATTCAGTCAATGAACTAAACATTGTTTGAGGTTGATTGTCCCTTCTGTGTTTTCGTATAATAATTGAATGAATATTTATAATATTATCATTTAATAAAAAATAAAAATGGGAAAACATTTTTGTAAATAGTCCACTTAAGGGATGTTATTGATTAATCAATGAATCGTTGTTAAGAATTTAACCGTTTAAAAATGCATTAACCTGTTTACAATTTTACCGGTTTTCACGTTTGCTATCTATTTAATTTGAAGTATATACATGTGTATTCAACTGTGGTCATGATGTCTAAGGGCTGTAGCTAGTGCAGCATAGTGAAGTTCCAATTTGCTGATAAACCTTTGCATGCTGCCTGACGTTGAAGTAAACATGATATCTCAGTATATTTGGATCTCGTTTAGGGCAATTTTTACTTGACAGTGCTGTTCAGTGTTGGCTGGGACGGCACACATTGGCCAGTGTCGTAGGCTTAGCTGCTTGCGGCTTATTGGGATGGTGTCATGTCATATGTCGACGGAGGTTGCTGCAGTACGTTACCTTGTTTCTGCAAAGTTTGCTAATTGAATGTGTCATATCCAACTCCAGACATCCTGGTGGCACAAAATCCAAAATTATCCCATATCTTTGCTTCCAATTTAGCTGGCGGTGGTTAGAGTTTCTCATTCATGCTTGTTTGTTTTTGGAATGTGTGCTGCGGCCTATAGTTTGGCTACTTCTGACACCTATTGTCTTTAATGTAAACTGCTCCGAAGTAAAAACCGAATATTTGAATATGCAGCCCTATTGATTCTGTAAATACTGCATCGACTGGAAAGGAATAAATGACAATGTGAGAAAGCTTTTTAGGGTTTTAATTTAATCTAACTTTTAATTATACTTTATATATTCTGGTTTGCACTTTGTAGAGAAATGCTTCTCACACACACAGGCCTAAATCACACACATGTACAAGCACGACCTGTGGACATGCATTAATGGAGAGATGTCAGGTCCAAAACTACTTTAATGAAGGCTTGATGAGGCCAATGCAGACATGATGCAGCGTGCTGAGTACATAGTGGATAAATACAAAATAAAATGTGTACTGGGTAAAGACTGGAGACAAGTTTGAGGACAAAATTTCACAGTGTATTATTATTATTATTATTTATTTTTTTTACATATAGGCAAAGTAAAAAAGAAGGTAAAATATTTGCCAACCACTAAACACTTGGCCAAAAGAATTAACACATTTGACCACAAATCCATCTATTGGATCAGTGGTTCCTGTAGTGGGGGCCT
Organism: Symphodus melops; assembly: GCF_947650265.1. Classification (NCBI taxonomy): domain Eukaryota; kingdom Metazoa; phylum Chordata; class Actinopteri; order Labriformes; family Labridae; genus Symphodus; species Symphodus melops. The sequence continues at coordinate 19,649,783 of NC_136693.1, read as the reverse complement.
TGAGCCACCAAGAGGGGGATAGTGACATGCTTTCCAAAATATAATGAAAGGAGTGTGTTGTGTACTGTAGTTGGCTGTGCACTATATTGTATGTTTCAACCACCTCCACCTTATTTTGGGGGATCAAGCACTGAATTAGATATGACACTATTTATCCTTAAGTTGCTCAGCTTCACAATATGACCTCAGAGAGGAAGCAAAGAGTTAGCAGTTAGAACTACATGGCAGTAAGATGAATAGGAAACTACTCATGACTCAAAATATTTCCCCCAACATATAAGCCTCATCCTAAGCTTCTGACATACAGTGCGGCACTCACTCTTAAAGAATAAGTAGGTTGATTAAAAAAGGTTAATGAAGTTAATAATAAGCAATAGCTTATTTACAGTATAAACTCAAAAGCACTGCATGCAAAAGCAATTGGTACGAGTAAAAAAAAAATGTTGCAAATAGCCAAAACCATACATAACATTGGTGGTAAGTCAACTCAGGCACACTCCTAATTATGAACATCTCTTTGCTGAATACAATGAAAATAGATGAGTTACTAAAGGAAAATGTGAGAAAACTGAGCAAGGTTTTTTGGGGTCAGCCCTGGGATGCCTGGAGTCACCACAAGATGCAGGGCTAACTGAGCTTCATTGCTAACCCTGTTCGGACTTCTTCATTTTTAGCCCTCCGAAAAGGCTTATCAGGAAGAGCACAATGTCATAATTCGAGTTTATCCTTAATTTTTTATTTCAAATTAAATGACCACAGGTCATAAACCTGAAATAAAAAAACAAATATCATCAAATACTTTTCAAAAATATTATTCAAATAATATAATATAGAAATCAAAGAAGCCTGCAAAGACAAAAAAAAATGTCTTAAACAATATAAACTACATTACCCAGAATGCCTAGCCCCGGAGGAGCATGCGCACAGCGACTCTACCGTCACTGGTTGCTATGGACGCTGTCACAGAACCCGTGCCACCCGTGCTTCTTCCAAGTGATTTACACGCACAAACGAAACATAATGACGCGGCATTACACCGTGAATCACCAAACCAAACCACCGCCTTCACCAGAAACCAGCAGATTGCTCTAAACAATCAGACTCCCGTAAGTGGCTAATAATGATAGCCTAATGCTACACAGCTTCTGCGTTGCCGAGCGATCGCGTCTCGCGAGCTACAGGCTAACAAGCTACTCTCGGCCAGATAGCACAGACACATTGATGAACAGTGCTCACACATATAAGTGACTTTAACAGGGTTATTAGGCAGTGTGAGTAGTAGCAGTTGCATACCAACGGGCTAATGTGTTTTTACCGCAGCTGCGCATGCGCACACGTCTGAGCATTAAAACATCACTCATCAGGATTAGCTTGTATTTAATTAGCCAATCTCAGCAAAGCTGTGGGAACAACGTTTGTATTTCAAACAAGTTGCCATGACAACAATGGCTACATTCCATTGTGACGTTTACATCAAAGGCATATCAAATGACGTCACGTTATGACATCATATCTTTTGTTTTGGTGAACTGATCTGATTGAACTAACAAATCTGCGGTCTTATCAGGCAGCTAATTCGGACCTTATTGTCAAGAAAAACTAAGGCAAGAAGCAAAGAATCGAGGAGGAGAACCGTGAGATAGCCAGAGAACAGATGAAGGACCAAAAAGTCCAGGAGGCCATTCGGCATGCTAAAGAGCGCCAAAAACAAATAGAACAGGGTGTCAATACTGAGAAATACAAAGTAATGGTGCGAAAACATAAACAGGAGCAAAAAAATACTGGTGCTTTCCACTACCACACAGTATCTCCTCCCTATGCACTTGACGAACGGGTAAAGGCAAATTGTCCTGAAGAGGCTGTCTTGTCATCATCTCAGTGGCAGTCGATGGCCTTAAGGTCTCAGTTTAATGCAGAGGCTGAGAAGAATGCCTATCAGAGGGAGGATGAATACAAGGTAGGAGAAGCCATGAAGCATAAAATGATTGAGATAGACAATGTCTGCAGGCAGAACATGCCACCTTCTGAGACGGAGCTTCAGGCCCGGCAACGCAACAGGATGGTGAGGGAGCGAGCAGTCATTCTACCTACGATGGCTAACGATGAGGTCAAGAAGCGCCACTCGACATTTCTTGCTGCTCAGTGTCAAGAGGAACCTGAGGAGAAGATACAGACCAAGGAGAGAGCCAGACAAGAGACGGTGGAACGAAAAGCCCTGGAGTATAAACATACTAAAGAGCGCCGAAAACAAATAGAACAGAGTTTCATTACATATGATTACGAACTAATGTTGCAAAAAAATAAAGAGAAGCAAAAAATCAAAGACCAGGAACAAAAAGAGAGACTGAGAATGGAACAAAGTGATAGAGAGATGGTGAGACAGAAGAAAATCGAGGATCGGACGCAGGAAATAGAGATAGGACAGGCAGCTAATTTGGCCCTTATTATCAAGAAAAAAGAAGCCGAGAAGCAAAGAATCGAGGAGGAGAAGCGCGAGCTAGCCAGAGAACTGATGATGGACCATACAGCCGAGGAGGCCATTCGGCAGGATAAAGAGCGCCGACAACAAATAGAACTGGGTTTCAATACTGATAATTACGAACTGATGTTGCAAAAAAATAAAGAGAAGCAAAAAGTCAAAGACCATGAACAAAAAGAGAGACTGAGAATGGAAGAAAGAGATAGAGAGATGGTGAGACAGAAGAAAATCGAGGATCGGACGCAGGAAATAGAGTTAGGACGGTTTTATCAGGCAGCTAATTTGGCCCTTATTATCAAGAAAAAAGAAGCCGAGAAGCAAAGAATCGAGGAGGAGAAGCGCGAGCTAGCCAGAGAACTGATGATGGACCATACAGCCGAGGAGGCCATTCGGCAGGATAAAGAGCGCCGACAACAAATAGAACTGGGTTTCAATACTGATAATTACGAACTGATGTTGCAAAAAAATAAAGAGAAGCAAAAAGTCAAAGACCATGAACAAAAAGAGAGACTGAGAATGGAAGAAAGAGATAGAGAGATGGTGAGACAGAAGAAAATCGAGGATCGGACGCAGGAAATAGAGTTAGGACGGTTTTATCAGGCAGCTAATTTGGCCCTTATTATCGAGAAAAAAGAAGCCGAGAAGCAAAGAATCGAGGAGGAGAAGCGCGAGATAGCCAGAGAAGAGATGGACGAAATAATAATCCAGGAGGCTTTTCTGAAGTACGATAAGACGAACGGACAAAACTTTAAGGACTTAGAACATCAGAGAGAGACACGTGATCAATCGGCCTTTGCAAATCGTGAAAAGATCATGAAAGGCTCGTTATCTTACTGACTTAGCTAAGAAGAGACGTGCGAAAGCTGATGAGTTCCAACAAAACAACCATTACAACGCTATAGGACACAATGAATATTATTACAAAGAGTGTGAAAGGAGAAATAAGGAAGAGATTAAAAGACAAAAATATCAAACACCCAGGCATAATGCCCGTGGTTCATTGAATACATTCCTTAATGTCACAGGACAGAGGATTCAGCTTGGAAACCAAAGTGACAAAATTGGCAACATGCTGCCAATGCCACATGTACTGAATCAAAGACAACAGTTTGTGGATGGACGATTGTCTGCATGCCACCCAGACTTCCGCCTTCCCCCTATTTGAAAATAGTTCAAGGAAAGAGGCTAGAACTTTATTTCCTTTTCCTGTCCCACCCACCCGACTACTCACCATTTCTCATTTTCTGGGTTTTCTCCGGGTGCCCCGGTTTGTCCCAACGATATAATCAATTATGACCAAAAAGATCATTGACTACAAAGTAATAAATTGATAAATAAATGATTGACTCAATTTGAAATAAGAGATATTACTTTTTGACTGTGTTAAAGTAACTGAAAAAAGTCAAACAAAGCTGTTGTTCATTTAATGTGTTTTTGAATTCTAATTTATGTTTATGGATTAACCTTTTATTCTATTGGAACAACTTAAAAAAAATGCAGCAAGACTTTAAACTGGAATACTTAATTTAATCAATGCACTTTTTTAGATTAAGCAAGGTTTGCGTCAACCTGCGTCATGAGGCGGGAATGCGCTGTAACACTGTGCATGCGTCTGTCACGAGCCCACTGTAACTGAAGCGATGAATCTGCAATTTGACAGACGATCTGACATTTTTCAAGTATACTCCTCATAGCGTTCCTGAATTTTACACTGGTAAGTGAAAACTACAAGACATTACATGACAGTGAGGGAAAAAAACTAGTGGAAAATCGCAACCCAAATTTATTTTACTTTTCAATTAATTTGTTTTATTTATTGACAGCATTTGAAAAAAGCTCCACAACCCAAATTTGGGTCCCAAACCACCATTATAATAAGTCTGTATTCATGTCAAATGTGTTTTCCCTCTAAATTAATTTAGCTTTTGCAACAAACAACTTTGATCTGCTCAATTTATCCACACAGACACAAGCGAGCAGCTGTACATTAACATTATTAAAACAAAGCTGATTCTGTTTCAAACTCGCATAAATAACAGAATATCTGTTAAAGTACAACTGGTGAACTCCTATAAATAATGGAATATCAAGTGGGATTATTTGAAATGCGAGTCATTGAAAAATTAAGCAGATTAAATTTGTTGCAGAAACAAATTTAGAAGAAAAAACACATTAGATATAAATACCACGTTTACTGTAATATAAACATAACACATCATATTAAAAGGTACTCTATGTCATTGTATATGTGTATTTTTCATCTCTCTTATCACAGGTTTCCTGTTATTCATGCATGTGGAAATGCAAAGAATGTGCTATACCCAAGAATAGTGCAGCTTCTTAAACGCCACAGACTTGATCACCTGCATTATGGGAGGGGTCATGCCATTTTGACTCACTGGCCAAGGTGAGTCCTCAGCCTTTTTTTGATCATGGCCATTTTGTGTAAATTTACATCCAATGTGAAGCTACAAGCAAACTAAAGGGCACTACCATTAGCCTGCTAGTGTTGCTTCCCAGACCTGGCCTAGGGGTGCCAGGGAGGAGAGTTTCTCAAACCTTTATAAAAATACAAAGTGGCCATAAAGTTTAGCTGTTCAGCTCGGCTGCAGGATTTATTCTCTTATTACACTAATTAAACACAACCTTTCTGTAACTAGTATTACATTTACATTAGACAATACGTGAACCTCAGTAGCTGTCTTTACTTGAATTACTCAGTGTCAAACTACACATCACAAACCTACAAACATCAAACGTCCATATTTGCTCTCTGTATGATTTCTGAATCCTTAGTTTAACAAAACAAAAACCTTTAATGTGCCTTAATATGTTCACATGCTCCGTAATGTCACCATGCATAAGCACCAGGTGCGCTAGCCCAGCATGCTAGTGTAAAGCTTCACATCTCTATTTCTCACACAGGTAACTGTAAAAATACTGGACTTCAAACATTATATTCTTACTGATGTTGGGTCCAGCCAGGATGATGTGTCCTTTTGGAGAACTATGACAAAAGACTCTTATTCCCAGCATGCCTTGCAGGTACTCCCAGAATGCTTTGCCACACCTAACACATAGGTGTGAAGTTTGGGAGGGATACAACCAGTTGTCTCCCCTTGTTCTTCCTCTTCCACACGTCATCTGGAGACGTCCGGAGATACTCCTCTGCATCCTTTTTCACAGCACGCTTCTCTTTGTTCAAAAGTTTTGGCGCGCAGCTAACCCAAGGCCTTGTAGCATACCGACATCCATCTTTACTTTCATTTTAGCTTAAAACAATACTTACTTAAATGAATTATGTACACTTTTTTTCAAACCTTTACATTAGCGCAACAATGCAGCTCAAGTTTTGGTTTCATGCTGGTGATCAAGGGCGACATCTACTGGATCAAAACATTTCATATTCGTCTAAAGTTAGAGGAGATTTCCCCATGCTATTGTCTTGTCACTTTTGATGAATACTTTTATTGTGGAGTTGAGGGGGGGGAAAAATTATATATATAAGTAGTTTTTTAAGGGAATTAATAAAACAGTACTTTTGAAGCTTTTCCTTTTTTATTTGTATTTTTATAATTTAGAATGTGCTTGCTTAATATTTGTATGATTTTAGAAGAGAAATACATTTCATAAACAGCAGTTATACTGTGTGTCATTCGATGACTAAGCATATAGATTATTAACACCATTTAGTTTATTGCAGTCATAAAAGTTACTATATTGTCCACTGCAGTCCCACAGTTGTTTGCAGTCCCACAGTTTTTCCAAATCCTTAAAGAGCATATTGCAGGTTAAAGACAAAACTTAACTAATCATAGGAAAATACGTTAACAATACTGTTTTTAAAGAAATTCTGAAATTAATAACCCACAGGGTCTCCTGGAGACGTTTTAGTACGTTTTCGCACGTCTTTGCTTTTTACTTCCGCATTCGGCTGTGACGTAACATAAGGGAGTCCCGCTGAATCCCCGTCTGTTTAACATAGAAAATCATGGATCCGAGTGTCACTCCCGTCAATAAAGAGGAAGAAGACATGTATTCCTTTACATATAATGGTCCACTGGCTTATTATTCTGAACCTGTTAAATGTGATAGAGAGCAGAAACAGGCAGGATTAAAGGAATAACGGCCTCAGGAGAGAAGTGAAGCTGTGGTGTGAGGAGAGACCCGGAGCAGGCGTCCTGCTGAGTGACAGGTGTCAGCTCGCCATATATGGGCGAGTGCTGTGTTCACATCAGCATATGTAAAGTTTGTAATCACATTCAATCAATTAAAAAACTATTTGTAGAAGGTGCAAGTGACGATCATTCACCTTTACATTGTATGGGAGCTGCTTGTAAAAACGGCAAATCTGTACAACGTATTACGGTGCCGCGCTGTGCGCGCGCGAGAGAGAGAGCGAGAGAGAGAGAGAGAGAGAGAGAGAGAGAGAGAGAGAGACAGACAGACAGACAGACAGACATAGAACCCGATTACACGGCCTGTGCAAATGCAGCACCATGTCTTAATTGTTTATTCCTCATGCAGCCCAGTGCTCACGTTGTTATAGAAAATACAGTGTATGGTGCAGGATCACGGCGCACGTAATCCACACAAACATGCACAACAGCGCACACACTCCACAGTTTAATGCGTGCACATATATTAGGCTACTACAAAAAGTTTAAAGTTTTAATTGGATAGAGGACCGACGTAAAGCTTGTGTTTCTGTTTGTTTCCAAACCGCGCGTTCCGTCTTTTCCCACTGCGCACACACAAACACACACACACACACACACACACACACACACACACACACACACACACACTCCACAGTTTAATGCGTGCACATATATTAGGCTACTACAAAAAGTTTAAAGTTTTAATGGGATAAAGGACCGACAGAAGTAAAGGTTGTGTTTCGTTTCGTTTCCAAACTGCGCGTTCCGTCTTTCCCCACTGCGCACACACACACACACAAACACACACACACACACACACACACACACGCGCTCTCTTGTAACAGAGTTGGATTTATAATAAATCGTATGACTACATATATTAAAACAGACTGTCCGGTGTCTATTACGCTCACACTAGAGAATATACAGAGGATTCCAGCAGATCAAATCATTAAACGCTTTCTGTCTGCGTATATAATATTTTATGTTAAACAGCCAGAGATTTAAATCATTAATAAGGAAACGTTTTTGTGTCTGATACCGAAATATTCAACGTGTCTGTTCGATCGTTTCTGAGGTTGTGAGAATAATTCACCAAAACACACTATGAATAATCAAGCCACTTACACTGTGCACCTGAATGTGCGCCGCTCAAGTTACAAACTATAGCAGGGAGGCATCCTGTCTGTTCTCACTCACTACCACGTATCATTACTCCTCTTTAATCATGTTTTAGCCTGTTTTTTTGTGCTTTAATTCTTTTGTGCTGCCTTCTAAATGTTTGTTTGTAAAGTGTTTGATGCTCTCGGTGCAAGACAAGTTCCCCCAGGGGCAATAAAGGCTTCATTCATTCATTCATTCATACACGGACGCATAAAGCCGATCAAAGCAGAGTCAGAGAACGGGACTCCCTCATGTTACGTCATATGACGCGTTGTTGAAAAAAAAGCACGTTCTAAACGGCTATGCTAAAACAGCCACTTTCTCCTCTAAATTAGAGCACTTATGTGTTGTAGAACATATTAAAAAAATAACCTACTTATTTTACAGCCATTAACAGACTATATAAAATATTAATTAAAAAATTTTTTAACCTGCAATATGCTCTTTAAGCTGTATTTCTAACATACTGATTTTTTGCTAAATTTGCAGAGCATTGAGGCTGAAGACCTCGAGCAGTCGACCCTGGCAAGTTTCACCATTGAGATAGAGGATCCTTTCCATCAACCCAAAGAAATCAAAATTGTCATCGAAGGATCAACAGTCATGAGCAGCCTGCACTCAGTTCCAGTATGCAATTTTAAAACATGAGTAAAAACTGAAATTCTGGACATCAGTTAGAGTGAGAGGCCAATGTGTGTGTATGTGGTGTGTGACTGTCAAACAAATGGCTCCCCTGGGAGACTGGAACATTTTATGTTTTTACTTTTTGCTTTATGACTGAGAGGACACTCAGAGCTTTATTTTGATGCAATATGTCCTCATGTATATATATACATATAGCTGAAAAATGACTTTATGAGGAAGAGGACATGCAGGTGAATGCGTTCATGTGATTTTTATGTCTGGGACCCAAGAAATGTGTTAACCACAGCGATGTAAATACTTAGTCCAAAGAGCGTTGCTCATTAAAGTTGTTGTGAAGATTAAATATAATTTAAAAACATATATATATATATATATATATTAATATATATATACATATATAAATTAACACTTCATGTTGTCTGATAAGGGCTGTAGAGTAAGTACATCAATTTTCTGTATGTTCTTCAACACATAAGTGCTCTAATTTAGAGGAGAAAGTGGCGTCTTATGTCGTAACGTAAGGGATCGCATTCTGTTACTCTGCTTTGATCGGCTTTATGCGTGCGTACGTGTATGAATGACTGAATGAAGCCTTTATTGCCACTGGGGGAACTTGTCTTGCACAGAGAGCATAAAACCCTTTACAAACAAACATTTAGAAGGCAGCACAAAAGAATTAAAGCACAAAAAACACGCTTAAAACATCACATGATTAAAGGGGTGTAATTATACGTGGTAAGTGCTCTAATTTAGAGGAGAAAGTGGCGTCTTATGTCGTAACGTAAGGGATCGCATTCTGTTACTCGGCTTTATGCGTGCGTACCAGAGACTGTAAAAATAATGGACGGGACAAGGTCCCCTGTGAAGTGAAGCTTTTTTTTTTAGATCGCCCCCTACTGACTGGCTGCAGTATAGGTCATAAACCCCGCCTCCTCAATGATAACAGACGGGACTTGGGTCACATAATTTTTTTCCAGACCTAAACTCTGCTGTGATCATTAGATATTATCACCCTACATGGTGTTCAAGTGCTCATTTTTCTGTGAAGTTTGTTTTAAATAAGTTATTTGAGGTTAAAAAACGGGATTTTACGTCACACATGGCGATGATTGACAGCCGCGGATCTTGCGTAGCTCTCTTGGTAAATAAGCAGTTACGTCGTGAAGTGAAGCCGAGACCCACGGAGCTTTTCTGTTCAGTTTTTTCGTCTTTTTTGAGCTGGTGAAAGCTGTTTTTTCTGCAGTAAACTAATGTCACGGACCTGTGGACTCTAACGCATCTTTGCAGTTTTTACAGTAAGTAATAAAGTTTGATTTATGTGTCATTGCTTAAAGCGCTATGAGCGAGCTAACATATTAGCAGTCTAAGCTAGGTTAGTTATCAGGCATGATTTATCTTTTTATTTTACTTTTTAATATGAGCAAACCTAATAACTGACATGATATGTTTCTTGATATTGTTATATCGTTTTTGTGAGTGGAATTGTATTTAAAACCAAAACATGGTAATTAAAATCAGCTCATAGATGGCGTTCATTGACTGTACAGTTATGTTTCAGTAAATAATAAATATGTCTGATAAGGTTTTTAAAAAAGTATCAAGGACAAAAACAAAGATAAATACTATAAATCTGTATAATTACTGATGTGTACATGTTTACAGTCTGTGTAAAGAGTGTGTTATACAGAGATTAACATGTCACCATGCAGCCTGATATTTATAATACTGTATAATGAGGGAGAATATGTCTGTAGATATCAGGATAAAACTAAAGTAAGCTCTGATCTAATATAACTTATAATACTGTATAATGAGGTAAAATATGTCTCTAGATATCAGGATAAAACTAAAGTAAGCTCTGATCTAATATAACTTCTGTCTGATTTAAGAGACTGACAGAAACATGAACACAAACAATCAGCGGTGGTGTAATATAATATTAACCAAGCATCACGCTGCTGTCAAATATTCAGCATGAGCTTACACACACATTACCAATCCAATAATCACAAGTTGATCATGTTGTACATTTAATGACGCTTATTAATAAATGGGGTTATAACTTCACACAACCTGACACAGACTACAAAACAGGCTGCTTGTGATGGTGGTTAGGAGGAGACAGACAGGCTCAATAACAGAAGTCATAAAGATCACGTTTCTCCCAAAATGATATATTAATGTTTTTTATTTTGCATCTATAATCATTAATGAAGATTTTATGTCTTTTAATAGGTATTTCCCTGTTTTCACCAACATATTATGCATTAAACTGAGGATTTCCTTTTTCTCATGTTCTCTCTCTCTCTTCCAGCTCGTCCTCGGAGGATTGGAGGACCTGACCACTGCTTCTCTTACCAGGGCGTTTGGTCTGATCTTACACTGGACGGCGGTCTGATGTGAAACAGTGGGCCGAGTGTCGCGCCTGAGCCACAGAGGACGCAGCTCGCACGTCCTGAGCAATGTTTGACAATTCATTCAAAAGATGAACGGAAGAAAAGAGAGGCTGTTTAATACAGAGGTTTTTCTTATAAGCCACATTTTGTTTTTGTTATTTTTAGATTAATCTGCTTTAACTTTAAAATACTGTTCACTCATTTGCCTCTTTCAAACCTGTATAACCCACAAAAACCTTAAATACTGCCTCCATCTAACTGAACAATCAAGTGAAAGAAAGTAGCTTAAAATACCACACTATGTTTTTAAGCACATTCTGTATTTGTTAAAGTTACAAGACTAGTGTTACATTTCATGTGATTGAATAAAATATAATAATGTAATTGCCTTCTCAGTTGTGTCTGTATCATACCACTCTACTGTCTTTATGTGCATGCTGTCTTTAACACTAACCTGAATTAAATGTTCAGCACTCGAGTGTTGAAGTACTTTTAAAGCTATTTGTTTCCCAGCTGGGAATTCTGTCATTGCCCTACACGAACATGAGACATTCAATGTTTTTACAGCTTAAAACAGGAGAGAAAAGGTTTAAATCAATAAATACTTTATTTGATTTATAACACATAGTGGGAATGATGGTTCGGTTATAAAAGTGAGGAGGCTACTGGTTTGAATCCCTGTCTGACAGGAGTCTCTCTGTGAGGAGTTTGCATGCTCTCTTCCCTCCACAGTCCAAAGGTGTTCACCGAGAGGAGAACAAAGTAAGGGAGACCATCAGGTGAGCTGGCAGGGGTATCTATCAGCCATCTTTCTTCTTCCTTGTGTCTAAAATGAGGATGATAAAAAAACAATGAGATAAACATGTTAGACAAGGAAAAGAACCAGAGAAAAGGTCCATACAAACAGAAACCTTAATGAAACAGATTCATTTACCAACTCCACAGTTATGCACAGAAACACATAGACTCTGTAAATGTACATAGAACTGAAGTAACTACTGACAGCAGATATAACTTAAGTACTATGTGCACCACTACTTTCTATCATATAACATATTTTCACCAGCATATGTTAGATCTGTACACAGCTTATGTTGCTAATTTAGCTAAAAATAGTTTTAGTTCGTTTTTTGCCAAAAATAAAAGGTTTAATAACCCACAGAGTTAAAGAAGATAGATAGACAGATAGACAGATAGAAAGATAGATAGATAGATAGACAGATAGATAGATAGATAGATGGATCCTGAGGGAAATTCAAGGCATCCAGTAGCAATAAACAAGACATACAGGACACGAAAAGACGTTTAAATTCAATAATTAATATAATAAGTGTGATTTTCTTAATTTCTGAATGAACTACGTTTAGATATTTGACTTGAAATATATGGTGGTTTTGTACTCACCTCTATGGTCGGTAGATGAATTTCTCTCCGTAAAGATTCTTAAATTCTTGGCGTAGCTGGGCTGCGTAAGCTATCAGAGCGGTACGCAAAGTGGGCGGGGCGTGTTGCCAGGGCTCCTCCCGCCGGACCCTACTGCGCAGACTGGTTGCAAAATTCCAAGATGACAGCGCCCATGAAGGCCGTAAAAAAGCTTCACGAACGTAGAACGGAAACAGCTACAGTCCACACCCACTGGTGCGTACGTGTATGAATGACTGAATTAAGCCTTTATTGCCACTGGGGGAACTTGTCTTGCACAGAGAGCATAAAACCCTTTACAAACAAACATTTAGAAGGCAGCACAAAAGAATTAAAGCACTAAAAACACGCTTAAAACATCACATGATTAAAGGGGTGTAATTATACGTGATAGTGAGTGAGAACAGACAGGATGCCTCCCTGCAGCACAGACTCTTCACTGCAATAGTTTGTAATTTCGTGGCGCACATTCGGGTGCATAGTGTAAGTGGCTTGATATTGTGTTTTGGTGAATTATTCCCACAACCTCAGAAAACAGCGTTGTCAACGTATTTTCCTATGATTACTTAAGTTTTGTCTTTAACCTGCAATATGCTCTTTAAATGCCAGCTTTATGGTGTGTGTTTGTGTCAGTGACCATTATCTATGTCATTATTTAGTGATAACAAAATGCCACGCAAAGGAAAGAGATCGCAAGCTGCGAAACAACGCTGGACAAAGTTTGTCCCTTCAGACCAACGGTTCCAGGACCCACAACCACACTGCAACACTGTTGCAAATGAGGTTTGTGAAATGGAGGTAAGTAGTCCACCTGTGGCTGAATCTCCATGCATGGCTCAGCAGGAACTACAGAGTGATGTTCAACTGTTAAGTAGCACGATGCAGCTCATAGACCTTTTGGAAGAGAAAGTTACACAGGTATCACCCTCCGTGATATCTGTCCAGGCATCTCACTCTCAAGACGATGACAGATATCACCCTACTTTAAGGAATAAACAGTGTTCATGCATGGCTCTGACATTCCTAACACACCATCAAGAGGGTCATGACTTGAAAGAGGCTGATCTGGATAACATACTAGATGAGGGACACATTCTCTATGGTCAAACCATTCAACGTCTTCAAGATGAAAACAGGTTTTACGACTACTATTTGAACATTCAAGAAACACCTCACACCGTGCAAACTGCTAAACACCAGTATAAGGTGCAGAAAACCTGCGAGTATTCTGGATACATTAGAGACAATGGATATCCTGGCACAGAAAGTTGGTGTCAAAATCTTCGTACAAGACTTCAGTGTCTGTCCTCAGATGTTACCCATGCACTGCTCACCATCACGCCATATACTATTGCATTGTTTAGAGACCAGTCTGGTAGATATGGACTCTTTGACTCCCATAGCAGAAATGCTGATGGCTTACCAGTGCCAGATGGGAAGGCAGTGATGATGACATTCACACAGTTGGATGATCTGATAAAGAAAATCGAAGAACTCAATGCTCAGCTCCATCCTTTTCAGTCTATTAACAGGATGCTGTTTGACTTCACACCACTTAAATTTGTACAGAAAGAGGCTGTTTCACTACAAATGCCAACTCAGATACCACTTGACACAGATGTTGGAATCCCAACCAATGTTGTCATGGATGACAAACAGCAACATGTGGCTTCTCTGGAGCCACTCACTGCACCATCCACAGTAGTGATGTCAAAGGCTACACAGGTTGTTAAATCTAAGAAAGTCAGTGAACACAAGCGTAGAAAGATAATGAGGAAACTAAGAAAAGATACAGAGGGGGGGAAAAAACCATCTCAGAGAGAGCGATACAGAAGCGATGAAACTTTCAGGCTGAACAAAAAAATAACCATGAAGAAATACCTCACCAACAAATATGCATCAGATGACATTTTCAGAGAAAAACAGAAGCAGGCAATAACCAAGAGGTACGCGACTGATGAGGATTTCAGAAAGAAACAGAAGCAAGCAACAACCAAGAGGTGCGTGTGTTGATTTTAAATATGTTTCTGCCTTTTAGGCTCTAATAATGTGGAGTACCAGTTTGCAATGAACAACGACACCACAGAGTATCATGTCAAAGAGCTTCTCCCACACACTGCCTACACATTCTTTGTGGTGGCTTACTCTCCCAAAGGAGCCAGTGGCCCATCCCTACCTGTCACTGTGGAGATGCTGGAGGACGGTTAGTATTCAAAATCACACAGGTAAAAAAATAAAAAGACCGTACAACTAAATAGCCTTGGATTGGTCATTGACTTAATTAGCAAACTTTATTGGTCTGCCAACCTTGTAACTTCTAATGAATTTTTAGGAGCTCATTAATTTTAAAAGAAAAGAAAAAAACACTGCAATTTTTTGAGAAAACACTGACTTTGTGCACACTTTTTCTCAGCATAGATGAGTTTTCTTTGTTTAACTGCTGTTTATAAACTCATGCTGTTTATAAACTGTGTCAGCTGGTTTCCTGTGCAGCTCTAAAAGACAGGCTTTGTACGTGAATCATGTAACAGTTCAGCGTGTCTTTTATTTCCTCATGCAGTGCCGAATGCACCTCCTCAGCTGTCTATAGCCAGCACCTCCCCCACAGACATCAGACTCATGTGGCACCCATTGTCCTCGCAGCATAGTCGAGGAGCTGTCACTCGCTACCGCATTGAGTACAGCGCTCTGGATCAGGGTGAGTAACCTTAACTGGTCAAAAGCTGGCCTTACCTGCCAGTAAAAACACCTTTTTAGTAAGACAGAGTATATTCAATTTGCCTATTTTGGTTTCAAATAAGTTGATAAAATAAAAAGGACATTACTTATAGAGAAATACCAGCTGTAATGTTTCTGTTCTGTTTGTAGAAATTGTCAATCATCGCATAAAAGTTTAGAGGCAGAGGCTTATATACACGCGTATGCTACTTAAGATTATTTGATCAACTTTTAGAGAAGAATAATATCTTCTGAATATTTACCTTTCCAGAAAAGAGAACAAGTTCAGTCTTCACCAAAACTGTGCTATGTTCTCTGCTTTCTAAAAGACAGCAAAATACCTGAATGAACGCAGGACCAACACAGTCATGAACACTGGAATAATTATCTGTGTAATATTCAGTATCACCTGTTGAATCATCAATTCAAAAGAGAATAAACCTAAATTTAATAATGTCATCGTCTTAAAAAAATATTCCAAACTACCAAATAAGAGTCAAACTGCATTCTTAGAAACATAAAAAATCCAAAGTATGCACATTGAAATATAACAGCAAATGTAGACACTCTATTTTGATTCTTACTGTGTCTTTAAATCATATACTGAAGCAAACTGTACAATTGCTGACAAGTCAAAGTCCTTTATTCGATTTGAAGAAATAATAAAAATGCTAATTAGTTCCACGGAAATAAATTAAAACGTGAAAAAGAAGGATGTGTCATCAGAAAGAACCCTATAGGGACCATCTGATTTCAAGTGTCTTGTTTATTCTTTGTTATGTATGTGTGTGATATCACCCTCACTATAGCAGATAAGCTCTCGGTCTTTGGTAATAGGTTGGAAGGTGTACAGGAGTCAGGTTGGGGTTGGAAGGTCTCCAAAAATATGTTTGTCTACAAGTGGCAAAGGTTACAGACAAATGTTTTAGTAGCAAGAAAACCTTAGCATTTGAGAAGGGCCTCATATCAACGATAAAACAAGAAAGGGGAAGTGTAACGGTTTCAGCTTGCTTTGTGTATCATGTTCAGGCAGAGGCGCTAGTTATCAACATGTAAGGTAGACAACCGCTTGGGGCCCCAGGCCAACAGGAGGCCCTGTAATGGCCGACATACTTCACAGCAATGAGGCCAACATGTTGAGGCTCAAAATGTGCAAATTCAGCAATGACAGTCGGAAACCGCACTCGCTTTCCTTGCTCTGTTAAGTGTCACATGCTATATTGAACGAGGAATTATCTGAATGGGAGTGAAAACCGAGGCAAAAAGAGGAATAGGCATCTCGACTCTTGCAGACATGATGGTGACGTACGCTGGTTTGAGGGGCCCCCAATGGATTTTTGTTTGGTGTCCTAATGGAGTCTAGAACCGCCACTGGGTTCAGTCCAACTTGCAATCAATTTAAACCTAAACTCTGTGAATGCTTGAGGAGACAGTGAGACCATCATTCCCTTAACCTGACAATGAAACATAAATGTGTCTTTCAACCTTGTTCCAGAGCATCCAAGAATCCCACAAAAGACTGGTTAAAGAAGAAGACATTTAGGGTTATTAAGCCGCCTAGTCAATAGCCACATTGGAATTTCCTCAAATGTTGTTTATTTTAATTTGCTTGACCTACATACCCAAAATATCTCTTCTGAATAAATGTTTGGAGGAATTGTGAAAAGGTCTTTCTGCAAAATGAGACAAATTATCAGCTCCTGAGTCAATAGTAGGCATTCATGTATTTCCCAGTAGAATATTTTCACTGTGTCACTCAACATTTCTTATGGAGTGTAGTGTATACATTTGTGAGGCTTTGTATTATGTGTTCCCACAGTGGACTCTGTGTTCTCAGTTGAAGTGGGGGGTAATGCGACTCAGTTCACACTCAGAGAGCTTCAGCCCAACCAGGCCTACAAACTGAGGATCGCAGCTGGAACAGTTGTTGGCTTCGGGGTTCCCTCTGAGTGGGCCCAGCACCAAACATTAGCCCTTTACAACCACAGCAACCACAGCTTGGGTAAGGACCACAACACAGCTGGCTCTAGTTTAGTTTATTATTGTTGTCAGTTTGTTTGGTTTTTTTTCCCCCCTAGGGTTGTCATTTGTCTTGTAGCACCATCTTTGAATTACTTGTAACCTCAACAGGTTTAGTCGGTACAGGGAATTTAAGATACCGTTACTAACCCTTTTTTCTAACCTTCACAGAAGACATTTTATTTGCTTCTAAACTGTTGCTCTGTTTCTCACAATCATTACAGTAAAGCCATCTTACTAATGTTTCAGATGTTTCAAATTCATGGCCCCCCCCTTTTTTTTTTTACTACTGACTTTGTAGTCTGCACGTTGAACTGCTGTGCTGTCCCTACCGCTGATATGTAACTACGCTTGTACTCTATATGATGTTATCATGGCGAATTCTGTTATGTTTCCCCTTTTTAAATCCCTTTCAGTGATCTTTGCCCCTACTGAGCTGAAAGTCAGAGCCAGAGTGAACACACTCAATGTGACATGGCACCCTCCCAATCACACATTAGTGTCTGGGTATAAGCTGTCATGTCGAGAGATGGAGGCTGAAGATGCAACCAATGGAGAAAGAATGAAACAGACCCACACCATCAGGCTCCGGAAGAAAGCCCGGTATCATCTCCTCACTGGGCTGGGTACGTTTGTTGAAACGGGCCTGTTTGCTTAGCAGATTCCAGGGTGTTGAGTCCAGAACTTTTAATTACTCCAACTGTCTGACAAATAATATTTTATACACCACTTCGCTTAAAAAAGTCGCGCTTGGCGGACAGCCATTTCAAGGCTGACCAAGGGAACTTGTGTTCAATCAGAGACCTTGCAAGAGCAAATTTGACATGCATTTCTTGGAAAAATCAAAAAAAGCAGAAAATTATCAGACCCCTCTCTTAAAAAGTGATCATAAAACCTAAGAAATACATTAAAAGGGGCCACAAATGTAAGTATTTCCATGAAGGTGGTAGTGCAGTTGCCATATGTAATCTCCAGATACACGGTAAACATCAAGACTTTTCAAATTTCCCCAGTTTACTTGCAACATGTGCTACATACACAGTACGTATAACTTAATCATAAAACAGGTGAAGGTTTGGGCTTTCAACAAACAAATAGAAGGAGCAGCTGCTGTGTGGAAGGGAAGGACAGACAAGGCCCCAGGACGTAAGACTCATCTCCTTCATGTGTGCATCTATTCATAAAAAAACTGAATGAATAAGTGACATTTACCAGGACCCTCATCACTGTCTTGACCTATAAACAATGACAAATTGTATTTACATTGGCTAAGATCCATGTCTTATATGTCTGCGTGTGTGTGTTTGTGTTAAAGCAACAGTGCTGCCCATGCGCCCCCCTCCGCTGCCCCCAAGCAGCATCAGAGCCACGGCCAACAGCTCCACTTCCATCTGGCTGTGCTGGGAGAAGCCACGGTTCAGCAATGTACGCATCATCAACTACACAGTGCGCTGCAGCCCTGCAGGGACCACCAACGCCTCGCTGGTCTCCTATCACACCAGGTCAGATACAAGGAAAGGAAGCTAAGTCGTGTCTGCGATGTTGTACATTACATTTTTCATCAGTCACTGTTTGTATAGTATTTTATTGTATGAATGTGAAATAATGAAATCATGCCGGTTAATTTATGGAAAGAGGACCGTGCAGAGTAAGGTAAAAATTCAATGCCTTAGCATTTTTTGTATCTTATTTCTTCTCTTAGAAAGTCATTTTATTTTTCAAGTAGGCTAATAGAATTTCTCAACTTCATTAACAACTTCATCAAGAACCTTACCTGGCTTTCTTTTTGACTTTTTGACATTTACCTTGAGATTTCTAAAAAGAAAACTGTTGAATGAAACAAAAGGGAGCTTTTTATAAACCTTAAGTAGTCCCTTTGTGAAACATCTATTTAACATTAAGATTAGAGGAGCTCTGTTTTGAACCATCATTTAAACATTTTAGAAGAAATGTGTATTATTTCCACTGTAAAAAAGGAATGGTACGGTGACTTTTAACTGGGAGAATAGTGTCTCTGTCATGTCCCTGCTGCTATTAGCACTATGTAGCTTTGGCATCGGGCCGCAGCTACAGTGTATATTTATACTGTATTTTGGCGAAAGCTTTGTGAAACAACAGTTTGTAAGGAAGTTAAATAGTATATAAGCCTACACATACCTTACAGATTGCAACGTAACATTAGGCTGTATTGTTTTCTTTGTCATTGTTTTCTCATGTTTTCTCAGCCAAGTTGCAGTACAGTATGTCTCAGGCTTGAATACAAATAAATGAATAAATAATCTGAAGTCAAAAAGTTTTCTCTTTCCTTGCTGGTCTTAATATTATTCCACTTTGTCAGTTGGCGTGGTTCTTCGGCTTTTCAAAACATCTTTGTCCTCTGTGCACGGTGCCCATAAGAGAGAGGCAACAGCACTGTTTGACTTAGAATAATGCAGATAAAGTCAGAAACCATTGGCATGTGTGCAACCACAAGCGCACTTATCTGAAATCCGTCTTATTGTTGCTTTTACCCAAAACACTCAAAATGAGTCCACTAACTAACAGTTCAAACATATTGTCTGCTTTATTTTAGTTATGTTATTTACGCGTCCTGTTAGTATTTTCATGTAACATATACAAGAGTTATATTTTTATGTAGAGCATTAAGTCTTAAGGCAAAAGAGCTGCATAAATATTTACAAACATAACATTAAAGGATTGTCACCCTGGAGGCAGGTATTACGAGTTAATGATGTGAGAGAACATTTATTGTAGATAGTTAGGATTTGTTCAGTACATGTTTTTTTTTTGTTTCGAGCAGGTAATGAAGTGCAGAACACTCAACACACACACTAAAAACATTTTTTTTGTTTTGCAGCTCTGCTCAGGAGATACTGCTCGGGGCATTGAAGCCCTTCACCCGCTATGAGTTGGCAGTGCAGTCCAATGGGGTGGGCGTGGTGGGACCCTTCAGCGGCACTGTGGAAGAGTCTACTCTACCTGACCGTGAGTCTCTACTGCGCTCTTGTCACGATAGCCAGTCTCACTTAAGATCCAATTTACTAGATTATATATTTCATTTTCTCGGGTTGGATGTCTCTGGTGCGCTCCGGAGTGCGCTCGTCTCTTCACTCTACAGCCCCCTCCCCTGCTGCTGTGCTGTGGGACGCTTGAATGGGGGGTTCACCACTGCTTGTACCCCCAACTTCAGTACCTGTTGCCATGGCATTTACTGTATGTCCTGTATATCAGACACAGCGCTGACCAGCTTCTGGTCCGCAACAATGGCACGAGTGGCACACGCACTGAGCAACAGTGCCACAGAGGACTCGCACCTCCTGCGCAATGTATGACAATTCATTCAAAAGAGGGAGGGAAGAAAAGAGAGGCCGTGTTTAATACCAAGGTTTTCTTATAAGCCACGTTTTCCTTTTGTTATATTCAGATGTATTACTTGAAAATACTGGACGTTCATTTGCCTCTAACTAGTACCTATGTTGCGCTTGCAGTCGTCCTGCTTTCCATCCAAACTCTCCGTGACGTAAACCAGTACAACACGCAAAAGCCTATCTGAAATACTACCGCCTCCACAGGGTTTGCATCTGACGTTTTTCACGCAAATATTCTTAGGAAATGACCCGCAAAACGCCCACGAACTAAACGTGCAAACTTTTGCAGTGAACATGCAATTTAGTACACGTTAATTGAGATCTTAGTAAATCAGGCCCAAAGTTTCTTCTAGTTCTTGCGCAAAGTCCATCTTCCTGAATGTTTGTCTGATCAGTTTCAATTGGCTAATTCCAAGTTGTGGCTGCAGATGCTTTGATATTTACATGCAAGGTTGTGCTTGAGTGCATGCAGCTGAATATGTGCTCTCTCATGTGAATCATTTAGTTGGCTGGCTGTTTGCCAGCGGACATGGGAATAAGTGGTTGGCATCGATGGCTGATAACTGGCTGTAATGAAACACCCAGGTGTAGTAGCAGCTCCTGTGTTGGCCAGCAGCTCTGTCACACAGCCAAGTCAGGGTGCTGAGAGCAGAGTGGTCTGCTTTTAATGACATTATTACAACCAGTCACCCCTTCACACGCTCCACTTCCAGGTATTATCACTCAAGCCCTGGCCTATTCCACCCTGCTTGTCCTCTCTCTGCTGTACCCAGGTGGCCCAGACATGAGGGCGCAGATGGTTGTCACACAACATGTCAAATCCCCCACCAAGGCAATATACACGCTGCAGATGTGACGCCTCATTGCTGGGCTCTAATTACTGACCCTGTCGTCCGCTTTACTTCAGGGCCCTCAACACCTCCAGAGGAGCTTCAACTGAGTGCGCTGGACTCATCCTCTGTGCTGGTTAGCTGGCGCCCTCCACTGGAACCTAATGGTATCATTGTCAGCTATAAAATCCTTTACAGTGGCAACCTCAGCCAACCAGAGCACATGTGGGAAAACCTCTTTCAGGATGGTGAGTCTTAGTCAGCTATCATGGCTCTTCTTCACTAAAAACATCACTTCTAACTTTCTCCTTCTTTGTTGAAGAAGAACTTCATACTTTGACATTTCATTTTTAAAAGGCCATGACATTGTTTTCCTGTCTGGCATTTTTTTCTCAGGGAAAATCACCAGCATGGAGGTCCAGGGTTTGTCCAGTGATACACAGTACTTTTTCAAGTTGGGGGCATCTACTGAGGTTGGGCCAGGGCCTTATTCACCTGTAAAGGATGTTCACATCCCCCAACAGCAATATGGTGGGTATGGTGGTCATGAAATTAATCTTAAAAAAAAGAAGCAAATGTTTACTGAATGTAATTTCAAAAGTATTTGTATTAGAGCTGGGAATCTGTGGGTGTCTCACGGTTCCTTTTGATTACTGTGGTAATGGTTTGATTCAGAATCAATTTTCAATTCAAAATGATTCTGGATTAATTGAATCATGGATTCAAAGAGAGCAGGGAGTGACTGATTAGAAAAAAAAAACTTATTTAAAAAAAGAACGTTTTTAGAGTTATTTAGAAGAAAAAACTGGATTATTATTATCAGTTATGTGTATATGTATATACAGTAGTAGTGGTTAGAATTCACAATGAAATGTATGTCCTTTTGCTTCAAGATTTTGCTATTAGAAGCAGACACACATTGGACAACATGTACACATACACCCATCTACACTTACTACACACATACTCACACACAAAGTATTTCCTTGCAAAGTGGGTAATTTCCCTGCCAGCAGGGAAAATGTAGCTCAGCAGGACCCTATAATTTCACTTATCCTATTCTGGTGCATTTAGAGAATAATATTAAGTTTGGATATCAAAGAGCGGCTTCATCAGTGACCCCCAGGGGAGGGCTTAAAACTCCTCTGTACCCAGCAGAATAGCTGTAAAAAGCACTTTCTTCACTCGTACAGCACTTTGTGGTTAAGCATGCCATCTTATTTTGCACTTTTTAATTCCATTAGTCAGCATGCTAAAATCACCTGTAATTATTGAATGCCCCTTCTGTCTTGAGTCATAAATTCAACGCAATTAACTCCCCTGTCAACTGTTACACGACATGGGCCTGTCATTCCTCAAAGTTCTACAACAGGTCCCTGTTGTGCAGGAGGGCGCAATACGGCAGAAGCCTGGTGCCTGCAGTCATTTCAGCCCTCAATAAAAATCCACCTCAGTCCCAATTCCCGATCCCCCCATAACCATATGTACTGTATGTCCTGTTGTCCCACATGTATGTTCCTGTGTTCACCCTCTGTCGGCGCGCAGCCCTTAAAACTGTACTATGTTGGTGAAAAAGAATTTCCCCTCTGGGACAACAAAAATTAAAGTCTAAAAGTCTAAAGTGTATACATCGAAGTTAAAGATTAGAAGCATCTTGTGTTTTTCTCAACTTTGTGAATGTACTGTCTACTCACCTATTGTACTTAAAAAGACATTTAATTTCTAAATATTGAAATTCCCCTGTGAAAAAGCTTGATGATTTCCTCATAATGCAGTTTTGTTACTGTTATGTATGTGTGCCAAAGGTTTATTTGTTCACTTGGACTGTGATAGTGTTGCTTGTGTGCAGTGTGAATGGGACCGAGGCGGCTGGTGGGTGGGTGAGAGCTCCTGCCATCTGTTTCCTCTCCTCTCTATGTCCTGACTGCCAAAGAAACCCTGAATAAATGAATAATAATGAAGCTCTTCACTCCTCTGTCCAATGTTGCTTCATTCCTCAGCTACTTGTACTCTGTGTGAGTTCATGAGGCCTGATTATATGTATCATATTTACTAGATACGTTAATGTGATACTTAACGTCCTCTCTCTGTACTGTACTGTGAAAGTACTTATTAATATAGCCTCCAGCAAACGACTTAAACATGAAAATCAATATACAGTATATGTATATATAATAGTGTATACAGTATATCTTTAATTCTTATCACACTTATTCGATGTCTTCTGTTATTTTTACAGAGCTGGACATTCATGCTGTGACAGGCATCATAGTCGGCGTTTGTTTGGGACTGATTTGCATCCTGCTCTGCATGTGTTTTAGCTTTCGCAATGGCAAATCTAGGTAAGGTAATTCAGAGAGTAAGAACTTTGAATGATCTATTAACATGTCAAATGTGTTTTCTTACTTAAAACACTTGTTGTATTAGATACAAAAGTTAATATAAACGACCCTGACAAGAGTATTAATGTTCAGTATTCTATCCACCCCATCTCCTTTACTAACACTTTCATCTCTGCTCCACATAGGGAGGTGTCTGGGGGCCTGGACTCCACAGCTGTGACCCCAAAGTACAGGAGAGGAGGCAGCCCTGTTCCCTCCACAGCGCCGGAGTGCAGCGATAGCCATGAGCTGGAGACACTGATGCCCCTGGGCAGCCAAGAGTCTGGTCAGCCGTTAGAGGAGGCCCCAGAGGATCAAAGCCTGATGGCAAGTGCTAATTTAGGGGAGGGGGAGGAAGGCCCTGAAGCTGACGCCAAGGTCAAAGGGGGAGCTTTTTTCCAGAAGGGCTTTGGATGCTCTGTTACTTTTTTTCAGGTGTTGATAGAAGATAATTATGGTCATTTGGATCAACGTTGTTGTTCCTCTTGCAGGCTGCTTGGAATGGCTCTGTGAGCCATAACTGGGCCAACAGAATCACAAGATACAGAGAAACCATAACAGAAGACTCTCCAGCACTCATTAATGGAGCTCTCACCAAGCAAATTAGTGATAACAACACGGTAATGGATGACTCATTCATGGTATATAATATGTATCTGACAAGTGATTTTATTTTCACATCACTTGTTCATTAAATATGTTGCATTCAATTTTTGCCAAACCTATTTTATAGTCTTCTTTGACAGTCAAGTTTTCCAGTCTTGCACTTTATTCTCATATCACACTGAGGTTAGGGCAGCTTAAACACTTGAAATATAAGGTAAGTATTTTTTTATGAAGAAGGGGACCTAGATTTAAGTCCCACCCCCAGTTAACCTCTGAAAGAGGCTAACTGGGGGGTGGGGTCTTGCTTACTGTAGCCAGCTACTTTAGCTATAGGTCAAGTTCCCCAAAATGGTTGAATAAGATTTCCTGTGACTAACTGTGTGATATGTTAAACTGATTTATTAATGAAATCTATGAAGATTTCTCAAACATGCACCTGTGATACGGATGATACTAAACTCTTATATATCAGACAGGCTTCCACACAGTGGGGATATTAACACCTGGTGTCTTGAAGTGATTGGAGCCTTTTAACATATGCTTTAACTCTACTGAAGATATTCTGTATGCATTGAGCTGGTTTGATATTCAAACATTTAAAACTTATATTAAAGCAGAATAAAAACAAACAGTTTAATCCATACTTGCTCATACCTTTCTCTTTCAATAAAAATACAACCCTTCTGTACATATGGGAATTTTGGTCAGTTCTGTTATCGCTGTAAACATTTTGATCTTGCGGTGAGGGTTTGCACTGAGGAGAAGCTTTTGCTGACTTTTTACACATGTAACTCATAGATTAACTAAGAAGAAGTAACCAAAATAACCTTTTTTTTTTTTTTTTTCTCTCAGGACTGCGGAGATCGTCTGTGTACTTCCATGTGCAGTAACCAGGTGGAGGCAGAAGTCATAGTTCACTCAGAGCTGTCAGACCCAGTAAGAGAGAAAGAGAAGGAGGAGGGCAGCCAAAGGGAGACAGATAGTAATGCAACGAGGGGACACTCATTATCAGAGGACATGTATTCCCCTTTGAGCCCGCCAAGTCCACCAGGAGAGGAGGACACAGTTAAAGAACTATCAACAGCCCAGTGCCCCTTGAGTCTTCCCTTGATAAAGTTAGTGGCCAATCACAATGGAGAGCTGGAAGGCATGGGGGACCAGCCAGACAAAGAGCCACAGCAGAACACGGGGCTTACCAATGGCTTCCACTCCCCAAAGACAGTGCGTTGTGTGCTGAGGTCAGAGCAACTGGGGAATGGGGACTCAAGACACTGCCCATCAGGACCTGGGAAGGCCATTTCAGGAGGGCTATCCCCAGCCCCCTTTGTCAGCTCCGGCCTTGTCCACTCTACCTCAGCAGCTCATAGTTATTTGTGCCCGTAGCCTCTGCATGTAGGGCATGGACCCTTACACAAACACACAGACTGATTTTCTTTCTTTGATGTATCCAGCAAGTATCCCCTCGGATTATTTTTATGCACCTCATTATTGGATCCTTTCTCTCACTTGCAAAGGGTTTCTAGGTACCATTGTTTCATATGTGTGTATGTACAGTTTACATATATATCATTTTAGTGGTAGAGTACTGTGTATGGGAATGCTTTCTCTTGCATTGCAACCATAGTTTTTTCTCTGGATATCGTTCCTGTTCATAGGAGGGAAAGTAACGTTTAAAGAAACCAAGCAGAGGGAAGAGGATTGAAAGAGGCTATCCCCACTGTGTCACGCATGGCTCTGTTCCCCTCAGGAATGAGAAAAACTGGAATGTTCTGCTCGCGAGGGAGTCAGGCTCCCATCTCGGATGAATCCAGAGCACAGGGGTTTCCTTGGGTTTCGATGTGTGAATGCTACTTTAAAGAGTGACACAGAAGTGTAAGCCTTAAAGAATACCTGCACTCTCTGACAGTGCAGTACACCTGTGTCTCTATCCAGCCACCTGCTGTCTCAGGGTCCACACACACACACACACACACACACACACACACACACACACACACACACACACACACACACGCACGCACGCACACACACACACATGCTCGTACACACAAACATACAAAGAAAGCTAAGTAAAGCTGATTCCTTGGTATTTCATGGTCATTTAAAACAAACATTTTCACATACATTTCTTGACAAGCGTGTGGGGGTCTCAGGTGCCTGACTATTAAGGTGAATTTATCACCTTTGTATATTTCTATAGATGTTATTCAGTACAAACACAAAACACACATCATCAAGAAAGAAAAAAACTCATGATTTAAAAATATTTGAAGAGTTCAGATTTGACACAAATGAAGATATGTTTCCAAAATGCTCTATGTCAAGGTGGTGTCATTCAGTAAACCAGGAGGCAGGCAGTTCGAAAGTGGTTTTGCAGTATTTCAGATAATCCCATTTTGGAATCCAAGTATTTACATGTTTATGTTAGGATTAGTTAAACTCTGTTGTTGAGAGAACTCGAGGATTTTACAGCAAACCATCTGTCGAAGATTCTTCTGGTTCTGCTCACACTTAGGGATGCACCAATGGGCAGCTATGCCACTAATTGGAGCCAGTACAAACACTGACGTGTTTTGGTTTGGTTTTACTTTGATGAAAATCACCTTACTCTACAAGCTTATTTGGTTCCAGCTGTATGAGCAAATCTCCAAACTGCTTTACTCTTACACAGTACAACTCACTCTAAATTAAGATGGATTATCTGAATGTCTCCGATAGGAAAGGAGTTAAGATGAGAAATAAACAAATCTATTCAAATGTTATTTTTTTCATTGATCCCAAAACCTTCAATGTTGTCCTCGTGAGTTCAATACAATTTCTTTCATAATAATGAAGTGTGAAAGAGGAAGTGGTGCATCTCTACTCCTTATCAACAACACTACCTCATTTATTTTCAGGACTATTTCCAATGTGTGTTATTTTTAGCTTAAATTAACTAGCACCTTTTTGAGATCTATCTTTAGCTTGTCTCATTCAACATTCTTTAGTATATTCCCAAATGTAGGGTCCCACATTCACAGTAAGTTCTTCACGTCAAAGGAATTTATGTCACTTTAGTGCATCTCTGCTTCCTCTCAGATCTTTGACACATTTTGTCAGTCAGTAATGTGCTTATGTTAAACTCTTCAGAAAACATACTGTACATCAAATGTCTTTCCTGTCTTTATTATCGAATAATGGTTTTGAACCTGAAGTTTCACTCAAAGTTGTGCCAAGTAAAGTAAGGTACTTATTATTGTTGGGGTTTTTTTAAATAACAGTCTGTTTTTGGGTTAGTTAGGAGCTGGTTTCATTGGGTTTTTCATCACATCAAAAATATTATTCTAAGGATGCTTAGGACTCAGAAAGGGTAAGTGTTACTTCACATGAGTGCCATATAAACTGCAGATGACACCGTTTGTTGTAGATCTGTGATTATGAGATAATGGCGGGTTAGCAAGGCTGGGATGAATTAATTAATAATAGTAATAATTTATCCCTTCAAAGGATGGACAGAGTGAGACAGCGTAGAGTCCAGCTTTGTTTTGCGTGACGTCTTATTTTCTATCAGGTGGCTTTTGTCTCGTCATTCAGCATTGATGGAGATTTAAAAAAAAACAACCTTTCTCTTCTTCTCGTCTGTGTATGTGTTACATTTCACTGGCTGAACTCGATTACATCAGCAACAAACATGACATGCCTGGAGCACCCTGAACGCGTTTGTCACAAGCATAGTTGTTTATTCTGTAGAAGTGAAATAGTTTTCTGATCGAAAAGCATGGTTGGTACCTCAAAGAGACTTATTTTTTTAGCCTTGCCATGTATGTTCTAAACATCACAAAAAGTGTGTGTTTTTACTGCACTAGCAGTCATATTGGGACAGAAGTGAATGTGTTCTTAGCAAACCTGGGTCAAACAAGAATTACTGTAGGTCCCCAAGGTTTGCAGAATCAGGATAAGTCAGATTTTACAGACTATAAATTGCATAACTATTTTAAAATAGTCTTATCAGATTTTAAAAATGTATGGCACTTAGTGCAGACATAGTTGGACAACTACAATGAATTGATGCATTAAGACCAAATAAATAGTCTGCACATCTATAGTAGGAAACTGCAGCAGCATGTTAAACTTAAACATTGGCGACAGTCCAGTCAATGATGTCAGAGCAGGTTTCAATCAGCTGAGGGAAAATCTTGCTGTGAAGTCATTTATTTGGGTGACAATTTGAATAAACAGAGCAGTTCAGCTAAATCTCTTTATATGCAGTAAGCTTAAGCAAACCACCAAAACCACCAGTAATGTTTTATCCAGGTTCTTTTCTGATACTGTTTTATCTTGATACTGTTTTACATCATCCTCAAAAGCCCATGTGTCGCGAGTCTTAAATGAAAGAATTGTGTGTTCAAAAGCATTCCAGTTTTATATCTGACATAATACCTCTCTCAGTCCAGGTCGGCCATTATTAGTGTGTAGGCCTACATTAAGAAGCAATGTGCTTGAATGCCTTGATGTGTTCTTACATGTCTAATATGTTTCATCCAAAAAATTCAGTTCTTCTGTTCACATTTAAAATGTTTTGTTTTTTTTTGTTTCAAATAAGTTGTCAATCACTTTTTCTCTCCTGAAGTGACCATTAAGAAAGTAGTTCTTCACACTAATGCTAGTACCAATTTGTTTTCCCCCTAAAATAAAGCTGCATTACCCAGTGAATTAAGTATGCCTTTCCTACAGAAGCTCTTTCATCTCATCATCCACTATCATTTTAAAACAAGGTATGTGTTTTCTTCTTCCTGTTTGTTGGCTATAACAATCACAGATTGTTGTGAAGAAAATTGCTCAACTCTCATAATTACTGTGATTGTTTAGCCTCCTTATTAAGGGTTTTATTAAACTGTATACCTCATGATGTAAACTTGTTGGTTTAATTCTGATCAGTTGGTTTTGTAACGAGTAGAACATAAGCATCCTTTTGTATTTGTACGTGTCAAGTCGACACAAGACGGCTGACTGTTTCATTTTACCTCAGTGAGAGTTTTCACTCATTTCAGTGGCCTGGATTGTCTGGTCGGGTAGAGGGGGTCATTCAACGTCATCGAAATTGGATTTTACATAGATATTCTGCAAGGGTACAATCTTTCAAACGTAAACCGTGAGATTAAGCATAAGACCTTTCTGCCTCTGCAGTGTAAAAGCCCTTTTCAGTAGAAAGCCACACTGACACATCCAGGTGACTGAAGTAGCCTACGTTAAAGGGAGAGGGGCTGAAAGAACACCCTCCCCAGACAGATCATACCTCAGTGCAGCCAGACAATAAAAAAAAAAAAAAGTCTCATCTCTACTCAGGTGCCCCATCTTTGCATAAAATTGTGGAGGATCATGCCAGCATATTCAACTCAGATACATGTCATTTGTTGTCAAACCAAGCCTAGTTTTTACCTTTTAGAAAGTACATCTAGGAAAATCTTATCCATTGATGATAATTTGTTTTGTACAATCAATGTAATTTCTGTCTCTCTTCCGGTGCTTTGTGATGAGCTGATTTGTCAAGTGATGTCACATTGTTGTGTATTTTTTGTACATCTTCTCTAGGTTTATGTGTACCAGCTCAATTGTGCTTCTCAGAATGTGTAAAGCACAGACTCAGACTCTGTAGTCATGTGCCTACACTCTGCAGCTATACTTAGACACCTTTGTAATAGTTGTGCGCTGGACAAGATCTCATTTGTATCGAAAAGATGCTACTGTCAGAGCAAATTGTAGGAACACTTCAACGATTAGCATTTTCTTTTTCTTGGGCCATAAGAAACTTTGGACGGTCATTTTTACATTTCTAGAAGTGCAATTTTCTTACTCTGTAAGATGACAGATGAATTACTCAGTGTTAGACATGGCAGCCATAAATTGTGATAGAAACATTGCTTGTTCAGAAGAATCTTCACAGGATAGGTAGTATTTGTGGTTGGTAGAAATGTTTCCACCATTGTTCTCGTCAAAACTCAAAACAACTCTCAGAGTGTTTGTCTAAAACAACTCTTCTGTAAATAAACATCAGAGAAAGATCAAGAGCACTGTGTCATGTTGTTGATATAGATATATATATATAAATATATGTGTGTGTGTGTGTGTGTATATATATATATATATATGGTAAATGGACTTGAGCTTAAATAGCGCTTTTCTAGTCTTCCGACTACTCAAAGCGCTTCTTACACCGCAGATCACACCTACCCATTCACACCCATTCACACTGATGGGCTGGATATGTGGCTCATCCAGTAACTATCCATTCACGGACATTCATACGCCCCAGACGGAGCAATTTGGGGTTAAGTGTCTTGCCCAAGGACACATCGGACATGTTGCTGTTTTTGCCTTCATAGTTATTAAACCCATATTTGCTTTTTGGCCTACCTTTGTCACTCAATATGTCTTTACAATAAGTACCACTTGGGGGCAGTGTGATACTTTCCAATGACTTGATATGAAGCGCCTGAAACTGCTGCCACTCCCGTTATTAGAAAAAAAGCTGCCTTAATGTTGGACCTCAGGTGTTGCTCTGACCTCATACCTGCCCTGGCTGTACAATTGTTTATTGAATCTATAGAGAACTATAATTAGTGAACTAAATTAATTTAAAAAATGTGTTTTCATCTCAAACCAAGGTGGGAGATGCAATTGTTCATGTGTATGTGTCCATGGGATGTGTGGGAATGTTGGTGGGTTGTGTGTGTGTGTGTGTGTGTGTGTGTGTGTGTGTGTGTGTGTGTGTGTGTGTGTGTGTGTGTGTGTGTGTAAACAAGTGAGCTAGAAGAATGGGGGAAAAAAGGGGGAGGTAGAGAAGACAGGAGGGTGATATGAGGGCACAGAGTTAAGACTGGAGCTTGGAGGCAACGTCACATGACAGAATCCCCTGCAGAGATAGATAAAAGCTACCTCTGAGAGGAGGGTCGAATCATTCTTTAGCAAATCATCACTGTTATTAAAAGAGGAACATGCTTTGCTGAAAAAGAGGGGGCACATATGTTTAAAATCTACACATGAACACACAATATTTCACACCCATGCACAAACAAACATGCCTGCGTGCATTTACTGTACTCACTGCTGCACCTGTCTGACTGTGTATTGTTAGAGTGTACATTGTGTATGTGTCCTCCGGCAGCAGAGTGGTCCCTGGGCTACTTCAGCATGTCTCATATTTCATTGCAGAGTTAGGCAAGTGGAGCACGCAAAGTCAGGTGAGAGCTGGAACCATGAGGTAGAGCTCAATGCCTGTGGATCATAGTCATGTGCAAAGCTCTTGAATCTGCCTCTTCCTGCTTCTGCTACTACCACTACAACAGTCTCTAACTCAGCACCAGCTGTGTAAGTGTGCAGTCTATTACCTGCTGGGTTAGCAAGCATGGTTACATATTTACATTTCATTGTTTTGGATTGCAGAAACTGTTGGCTTTTGTGTCCAGGTATCCAACTGATAGATTTAAACAGTCTAATAGAAGAAATCCCAATGAAGATGTCTGAATAAAAACAAAAAGTTAACCTCAATCATAACATCACTGATTCCTTGCATGTTTATGACCTCGCCAGAAAAATAGGCATCATGATAATCCAGTTTTTGGAAAAAAAAACAAAAAAACAACAACCTATAATTCTGAAATTTCAGTTATAAATGGTGTATGGTGAGATCCATTGTCCTCTACATGTTAAAACACAGGTTCTAAATGACTCTTGTCATCTTTCTTTGGATAGCCGCCTGTTTAATTTTAACCTCTCATACTCTCTTTTCTTGGTCTACTCCTGCTGCATCTTCACAACTGTGTGATGTGTTGCAGCTGGTGTAATTATATTACATGGTGATCACACTTGGTGCTGGTCTAGCGCATAACCTTAGTTGAAAGTCATTTCACTCTTTTTTTATACTTAATATTTTCTCTTTATGAAAAAACCCCCCAACAAATTCTCTGAAGATTTCCACATCCCTGTCTCTCTTATTCCCTGCATTCATTTAGTTATTCTCTAAAATTACAAGATGAAATGCTTCTTACAGATAAGACATTTTCTCATTCTCGGCCCAGTGGGTTAAAACCTGCCAATCAAATATTCCCCAAACTCAACAGAGACAGCCAGAGGAGAAAGACAATGAAGGAGAATGAGGCGAGAGATAAATGAATGAAGTCAAAGAGAGGTTGGATTTGAGAAAAAAAAGTGAACGGGGAGGAAGTTGTATGATTTTTGTTGGACACATCTCTGGAATTGTATTTACTCGTGTGTGCTTCACAGTAAGCGTTAACATTGATTATAAAGTTAAAGATGTTAAAGATGAGCTCACAGGGGCCTGGCTGACAAAGAAAGGAGGGAGTCATGGCTGTAGACTGTTTGAGCCAGCTTTCTCTTTCACCTGTGCAGCTCACTATTTACTGTTGGCATGTCACGATAGGACCCTAATAGGAGCAGCTTTAAGACACATTCTACACCCACTTCCAACACTGTGGCCGCAGGTAAAGTGATGCCACTCACGCAGGAAGTTATTTCAAAATCAAAAAGTGATATATTGGGATAAATGAGGATGAAAAGCTTCACGAGGTCCCGGAGGTGTCGGAGGGCCATAACATCACAGACAACATTCTTCCTGACATCAAGAATACACTGTAGGGCCTTGAAAAAGAGGAGGAGCTTAAGTAAAGAAATTACGATTCACTAGGGGAGCAAGGAAGAAGAGTTATAGGAGATCTGCATTATGGTCAAGCGGACCAGGGAGGTGAGGAAGCTCCTGGTCATGAAGTTAAGAGTGAAAGACATTCACAGACCTTGCATGCCCAGAACCATTAACAACGTTGAAAGAGAGAAGCTAGAGAAAAAGATAGGTAATCTTGGTCAGGACAGGAAAGACAACGATGAGAGTCACTACATCCAACAAGCCTATATGGTGCCAAGGCAACACACATGAGAACCTGTAGCTACTCTCACTTCCAAAACCTGCAGGCAGAGCACCTCCAACCCACGCAGACACCAGTCAGGTTTCTGGGATCCAAAATAGACATTTGACATAAACACAAGGCCCTAATTAAGAAGCACTTTGAAAAGACATTCCATTTCCCAATCCTGCCCCTATAGCCTACTCTTAAGTTAAATAGCCTAACCTGTGGCCCTTAATTGCCACCACAAGTAAAACTGCATGGCCACCTTCTACAGGCCAAGGCTGTGTTGATGCAAGCTATAGGTAAAAATGGCGATATTGCTTACCTTACCACATGGCCACCCCCACAGCTCAACCGTATACGCCAAAGGACAGCAAGAGCCACGACTTAATTGGTGTTGTCAAGTGGGTCCCATGACACCTAGAGAAGGCCGGACATTGAGTTCCAGCATCCCAGAGGCAACCCCTCCAGGTGTATAGTTAGTCAGCGAGGGTGAGAAAAGCAAAGAGGTAGATCTTTCAGCAGACACAAGTGAGGCACTTTAAAGTGCACTTCTGAGTAGGAGATTCAAAAGGATTTGGGAGGAAAACATTTTGTGCCACAGGAAATTATTTACACTATCCTGAGGAATGACATGTGGTCTGCAAGTCAGTGGCTAGTTTATTTTATATAACTGACAGTTCCCTGTGAAGCAAACATGAGAAATAAAAAGGCTGAGATACCCAGGTTTAAGGGGCTGAAGCTGCAGCGACCAGAAGAAGCGTGATGTAAAGGGTTCATAGCGAGATCAGCTGTGTCATTACAGGTATGTCAGATGAAGCAGCTCAAGTCAGGATTTGCATAAGAGTAGTGGGAGAAAACAACTGATTTGTTTAACTCTGTTCTCCCCTTTCGACCCTCATAAAAATGAGGGGCTTGGGGAGTAGTGGGCTCGTCTCTTTTTTTTTCTCTTCTTTCTTTTGGAATGTGTAATGTGGGCACAAGGAATAGTTAAATTTTGTCTGTGGGGGGCCACAGACAAAATACAAAATTCAGTGGTAGGTTTACATAGTATCAGTGTTGTCACTATGTGTGTTGAAGGAGGCAATGCTTTTTGGTGCTGTCACATTCCATGTGATAAGGTAGTTCAAACAAAGCATTTCTACTGTACATGAAGGTGTGGTGAGTGGTTGCCATAGTTGATTCTTCTTCTTTCTGCTTCTTGGCGGATTTTCAAACAAATTATGTGCATACCCCCAGCTACTGCAGTCTTCATATACCCAAGTGTACTCTGGCATTGAACTATGTTACTCATGTAAAAGCAGACGGGGATAGGAAAAGAGGGGAAAAATGTTTTTCGGCTATATAGAAAACAGCCTTGCCCTATGTGAAAACGCTATTAAGAATTAATTTTGTAAAATTGTATCGTGTATTTCAGTACTCTTTGTGTGTATGCTTTCTCTTGTTTTATTCACTGCTGGAGTTTACCTGAAGTTTACCTTGATCATGCCCTTGACGAATGACTCCCTTATCCAGACAAATTCTAGTTTAAAGGATATAAAAGATTGTCTAATATTATGCTTGTCCCCAATTAAGGATTTATATACATTGTCAATTGTTAAGTCTGGGTTTTTGGGTGTTTCACTGGGTGTCCCCCAGTGAAACTGTGCCGATGACACACAGTTCTACATCTCCTCCACACACTGCCACCACCTGTCCCACCTCCATGGACAACATCCGGAGCTGGATGTGCAGAAACTTTCTGAAGCTCACGAGCAACAAAACTGAGGCCCTGTAGTGTACAGTGATAGTTATAGTGAGGTGAAACTCTAAACATATAAAGCTTCCAAGGATGGATCTTTCACTGGCTGTTAGCTTTCGTCAGCTTTACAGCTTGCAGTGTAGGTACAAGCAGTAAATGAACATACTACATCCTGCAGTGTGTGCTGCTGGTGGAGATGAGTCCAGGAGGAGGAGCCGATTTTTTTAATTTAACATTTCACATACACTACAATACAAACCCACCAGACTAATAAACACTTCTCTGAGGGGTGATAAATGGCAACATTAAAGCCATTAAACAATTTTTAGCCTGCTGGTTGAATGTTAACTTGTTTTAGGTTAAACAAAAGATAAAATATGTTTCCAATTGGGAGATGTGGCTGTACAATAATTTCTAAATGGACATCAACTCCAGGTCCATCAATTTCCTCAACAACATGCACACAGGGATTCAAACCAATGCTTTTTAGCCTTGGAGCTATTCTCAGGATTAATGCAAATAAAGTATCTGAAAACAAAACAAACACAGTAGTTAAATGTGGCCACACTAGTGTATCACTAAAACAGTTTTCCCCTTTAAGGGGTTGCATGCTTGTCAATATAGCAACAGTCTGCTGTCTCTAGATAACAGACTGTTGAAAGACGCACTCTTACTATAAACAGGGCTCATAAACATTTAGTCCCAAAAGTTTGCCACAGCTATTCAATGATTTTGAGACAAATTTTTCGCATCTGTGTAAACTAAACTAAAAAATAAGAATACTCTCTGCTTTCTCTGCTACTAACACACACTGCCTTTCTCCTGCATTGCAGTAATTTGAGTGATAGATTAGATGCACACGGGGGGAAGACATCCTTGATTTTAAATATTTAATAGTCCACAAATAAGCAGCTATCAGCTACCTTAGCTTGTTTTAAGACAGCTACGAAGCTAACTGTTTGAATGTAGGACTGAGATGGCGAGAGAGACAACGCAGGCTTAGGTATACGAACAATGAAATAAAAGATGGAGTAGAATGGGCTTAGTTAAATAAACCAAAGCAGCACTTAATTGTTGTTAACTTTGGATAAACTCTAAGATGCACAAAGCCTCTTTAGGATACTGCAGATTGAAGTCATAATAACTTGCAAAGACAGTTGCAATCCCATCGATAAAGTTGGCATGTGGTCCCGTGACCACTTGCCCCTCAAATGAACACTTCATTACATCACCTAAAGCCCCGTTTCCACACAGCAGTCCAGTACGGATTGGTACAGTTACGGTTTGGTTTGATTAAGCCCGCAGCCACCCGTTTCCACAGCCACCCGTGCCCTATTTGGTAGGCGCCTGGATGACGATAGCCGCTATGTATAGCGTCATATGGTAGCAGCTAACTGCTAACAGCTAACCGCTAACTAATAAATTCAACAAAGGAGAAAAACGCTACACAAACAAAACCAATGCTGGAAGACATTCATCTACTCGGCAGTTCAGTCTGAGGCCGTTTCGTCTGAGGCCGTTGAGTCTGAGGTCTGACGCCGTTTAGTCTGAGGTCTGACACCCGACGGAGGTTTTCCTGAGAACTGATGCTTTTTCGTCTGAGGTCTGACACCTTCGTCTGAGACCTGAGGATGTCCTAAAATGTATGCCGTACTCTATTACAAAAACTCAATCAAGCTATGCTTCAGAGAAGGCTGTGTGCCACGGAGAAATACAGACGTAAACAATCAGCTGTGTATTACAGTCAATGGTTTAAACACGGCGGAGTTTTGTTTGCCAACGTAACACGGGAAGTGACGATTCTTTCAACTAATCAACGGACTGCAGTGTTTAGCGCCAACTTATCGGGTCGGCTCCATATTCTTGGCACCCCAACGGAAGGGTCACAAAAAGTGGGACGGTACGGATCGGTTATTTGGGAATCTTTCTCTGGATAAGTCTATGGAAACGCCGCAAAATGCGCACCATACCGAGACGAACCGAGCCGGACCACTCGGTGGAAACGGGGTTTAAGATAGACACAAAGCAGGTTTATTCTATTTCTTTTAATTAGATTATTTATTTTTTAATAAATAATTATACACAAAATAAACTTGGGCTGAAGCTATTTGCATATGAGGCAATTTATCAAAAGGTGAATAATTTACAATTTTGACCGATTTGTTTCGGCCTCACGTGTTGCTGGAGCTTTTTGACCTATTCAGGTACTTTCGTGAGCATTCAGGCACTCACACAGTTTGCAATAATTGGCTGCATTACTGTGCCTCATTATGTTCTGAATGAATTGCATTACAGTATCTGAAAAATTTCCAATGGTACATTGTGACAAACAGCTTAGAAAGACTTAATAAAGTGAGCACTTATAGTATAATCAACAAAAATGTTACTACTGTTGAGCTGACAGAAGCTTGTCTGATTATTAGGATGCAAGAAACATTTTCAATAGTTTGTAATTAAGTATCTCAGTGATATCAAAGTTATCTTTATGTTACTGAATTATCAAAACATGTCTAATAAAGGTGCTTTAACTACTATTCTAATCAGGCTTCTACTACCTGATGTAATCAAACCAGGACACTTACCCACTTGCAGTTGTTGTGTAGTTGACTTACTCAAACCATGTCAAAGACAGGGGTTTAGAGTTCATAAAAATCAAGAATGGTTTAATATTTACTTAAATAAAGAAAATGTATTATCCCACTAAGCTATTTTTCAAAGCTAAATGACTGTATTTCACCTTGTGTCTTGCTGAGTGGCCACATAAGTTTCACTACTTGCTTCCAGTCAGGCTGAGGCAAGATGCAAGGCAATAAAGGTCTACAAACAACTACATCAAGCTACCATACAACATATTTATTTCATGACATGTTCACATTATTTGGAGAAACAACTTAATCTATTTATAGGTAGACATTGAGGGTGCCCATAGAGCGTGAATTGACTGGGGTTAATGAGTTTTATGTGTATATGGGGATTATTATTATTTGTTTTGGGGGTGGCAGTGGCTCAGTCCACAGGAACTTGGGTTGGGAACCCGCCAGTTCAAGTCCCGATGCAGACCAAAAATGTGGCAGTTGGTCTGGTTGCTGGAGAGGTGACAGACCACTTATCGGGTACTGCCGAGGAGCCCTTGAGCAAGGCACTGAACCTCCACCAGCTCAGGGGTCGCTTCCAGTGGGAGCAGATGCCGCACTCTGACATCTCTCCATTAATGCATTCCACAGGTCCTTCTTGTGCATGTGTGTAATTTAGGCGTGTGTGAGAGGCATGTCTCTAATATAAGAGTGCAAACCAGAATTTCCCCCTCTGGGATTAATAACGTATATAAAATGAATGAAAAATAAAAAAGTCAAACAAATTGTTAAAGATTTGATGCTTTGGGGTCAGTGCTACAATACACATTTATTATGCTCACTATTGTGCTTATGATGTAGACCTATGGATCTGAAATAAAGTATAATGTAAATAAAGTATAACCAATATGATGTTTGGAGTTTACCTATTGGTCTGATATTTAATTTTTACCTCAATTTAAACTAAGCAGGACTTTAGCCAATCGGGGGATGGCTTACATGTACTGCCAGCATGCCGGGCCTTATATTTGTCCAAGAGTGAGTTGATCTAGCAATAGCTTGGAGCCAACCATACCAATGAAAAAGCTGCTCTGGTCAATGCATGTGGATTAAAGGAAGCATGTAGCCTGCCATGAAGAGCCTGCTTAAAGTGAAGTGCTGGCTTCTGGCCATCAGTTATCCTTAAACAAGGGTTTTACTTGTCCTTACATTATATCCAAGAGTGACCCAATGTCAAAACTGCAGAAGCTCAAATGTTTGCTTACATTAGATTAGGCTCTGCAGAGTCATATGAACACATAGGCTCTACAAACGGTATGCCTGCTAGCAATACAATGTATTGTGTTACAATTGATAAACAGCAATCAAGTTTATGTGTCTAACTCTGTCTTGTGCAGGAGCATGTGAGGTGGCCTCAATGCCCACTGTTTACACCCCCTTCTTTTGTTGTTTTCTTTTTGTTATTACTGCATGTCTTTCTCTCTCCATCACAACAACAGAGGAATACAAGAGAAATAACTTGACTTGTTATATAATGCATGGCAATAACATGGCAATAAGGTCATAAAGGCTGTTCCTTGGAGAAAAAATGGCACTTATGTTTATGTTCTATCTAGTTATAATAACCTCAGTTTTAAATGCCACTATCTAATTGTGAACAGTCTTCAGGGTGTGTCAATTAAATAACTGTTAATATTATTTATTGAATAACTATTGTGGGGTGCAGATCCAAAATTGCAGAGAAAGACTCATTGCTGGGACCTGATGGTGGTTGTGTTTGGAAGTGCATTCTGCGAGCAGAGCCTGATGCAGGAGACTTATTTCCACATCAGTGAATGGTACAGGCTGCATCTCAGTGGGCTGGGTGACCCACTTTTCAGCTCTCCAAGTCTATGTAACCGTTGTGCACTGCATCGAATAGCACTCTACAGTTATGTACTACTCACATGCCAGCCAGTAGTGTCTTATCCCAACGCATCAGAAGCATCATTGAAGATAATTTGTTTTATATCTGCTGGCTATCAATTTAGATAAATCATCACAGTTCTAATAAGGAAGCTGTGTTTGCGTTGTAAAGTCAGCCTGAATTTTAAATTAAACAACATAAAGAGCTTGTTTATTGATTGCCTCATGTGAAGCTATTATAGTTGTGCCTTCAAAAATTGGTAAAAAATGGTATATACCGTAAGTATGGAGGCCAATTATATACTGTGCCCCCCAAGTTAGTTGAAAGTGGCGTGTGCATTAAAACCTGATATTAGAACTTCATCATTATCCGGCCAGGTTATCAAAAATATTTAACACATGCCTGTTATAGGTTTTGTGTCCTTTGCCTTAAGAATAAGTAATCAGATCTGCCTGACCTCTACTGGAGGAATCCTGGCACACATTTTGGATTTAAGTCAGGTGTGAAAGAATCTGACAGGCAGCTTCCAGTTTTGAAAAATGAGCCTAATGTGGGAGTGCAAAAGCAGTTTCTCAAATGTCCAGCTGAGAGGGGTTCCAAAAGCTAAGAAGTCACATTGAGTGGCTGCTAGCTGCATGCTAGACAACTCAATTCAGTCAATGAACTAAACATTGTTTGAGGTTGATTGTCCCTTCTGTGTTTTCGTATAATAATTGAATGAATATTTATAATATTATCATTTAATAAAAAATAAAAATGGGAAAACATTTTTGTAAATAGTCCACTTAAGGGATGTTATTGATTAATCAATGAATCGTTGTTAAGAATTTAACCGTTTAAAAATGCATTAACCTGTTTACAATTTTACCGGTTTTCACGTTTGCTATCTATTTAATTTGAAGTATATACATGTGTATTCAACTGTGGTCATGATGTCTAAGGGCTGTAGCTAGTGCAGCATAGTGAAGTTCCAATTTGCTGATAAACCTTTGCATGCTGCCTGACGTTGAAGTAAACATGATATCTCAGTATATTTGGATCTCGTTTAGGGCAATTTTTACTTGACAGTGCTGTTCAGTGTTGGCTGGGACGGCACACATTGGCCAGTGTCGTAGGCTTAGCTGCTTGCGGCTTATTGGGATGGTGTCATGTCATATGTCGACGGAGGTTGCTGCAGTACGTTACCTTGTTTCTGCAAAGTTTGCTAATTGAATGTGTCATATCCAACTCCAGACATCCTGGTGGCACAAAATCCAAAATTATCCCATATCTTTGCTTCCAATTTAGCTGGCGGTGGTTAGAGTTTCTCATTCATGCTTGTTTGTTTTTGGAATGTGTGCTGCGGCCTATAGTTTGGCTACTTCTGACACCTATTGTCTTTAATGTAAACTGCTCCGAAGTAAAAACCGAATATTTGAATATGCAGCCCTATCGATTCTGTAAATACTGCATCGACTGGAAAGGAATAAATGACAATGTGAGAAAGCTTTTTAGGGTTTTAATTTAATCTAACTTTTAATTATACTTTATTTATTCTGGTTTGCACTTTGTAGAGAAATGCTTCTCACACACACAGGCCTAAATCACACACATGTACAAGCACGACCTGTGGACATGCATTAATGGAGAGATGTCAGGTCCAAAACTACTTTAATGAAGGCTTGATGAGGCCAATGCAGACATGATGCAGCGTGCTGAGTACATAGTGGATAAATACAAAATAAAATGTGTACTGGGTAAAGACTGGAGACAAGTTTGAGGACAAAATTTCACAGTGTATTATTATTATTATTATTTATTTTTTTTACATATAGGCAAAGTAAAAAAGAAGGTAAAATATTTGCTAACCACTAAACACTTGACCTTTAATCATGGCCAAAAGAATTAACACATTTGACCACAAATCCATCTATTGGATCAGTGGTTCCTGTAGTGGGGGCCTTGAGCCACCAAGAGGGGGATAGTGACATGCTTTCCAAAATATAATGAAAGGAGTGTGTTGTGTACTGTAGTTGGCTGTGCACTATATTGTATGTTTCAACCACCTCCACCTTATTTTGGGGGATCAAGCACTGAATTAGATATGACACTATTTATCCTTAAGTTGCTCAGCTTCACAATATGACCTCAGAGAGGAAGCAAAGAGTTAGCAGTTAGAACTACATGGCAGTAAGATGAATAGGAAACTACTCATGACTCAAAATATTTCCCCCAACATATAAGCCTCATCCTAAGCTTCTGACATACAGTGCGGCACTCACTCTTAAAGAATAAGTAGGTTGATTAAAAAAGGTTAATGAAGTTAATAATAAGCTTATTTACAGTATAAACTCAAAAGCACTGCATGCAAAAGCAATTGGTACGAGTAAAAAAAAATGTTGCAAATAGCCAAAACCATACATAACATTGGTGGTAAGTCAACTCAGGCACACTCCTAATTATGAACATCTCTTTGCTGAATACAATGAAAATAGATGAGTTACTAAAGGAAAATGTGAGAAAACTGAGCAAGGTTTTTTGGGGTCAGCCCTGGGATGCCTGGAGTCACCACAAGATGCAGGGCTAACTGAGCTTCATTGCTAACCCTGTTCGGACTTCTTCATTTTTAGCCCTCCGAAAAGGCTTATCAGGAAGAGCACAATGTCATAATTCGAGTTTATCCTTAATTTTTTATTTCAAATTAAATGACCACAGGTCATAAACCTGAAATAAAAAAACAAATATCATCAAATACTTTTCAAAAATATTATTCAAATAATATAATATAGAAATCAAAGAAGCCTGCAAAGACAAAAAAAAATGTCTTAAACAATATAAACTACATTACCCAGAATGCCTAGCCCCGGAGGAGCATGCGCACAGCGACTCTACCGTCACTGGTTGCTATGGACGCTGTCACAGAACCCGTGCCACCCGTGCTTCTTCCAAGTGATTTACACGCACAAACGAAACATAATGACGCGGCATTACACCGTGAATCACCAAACCAAACCACCGCCTTCACCAGAAACCAGCAGATTGCTCTAAACAATCAGACTCCCGTAAGTGGCTAATAATGATAGCCTAATGCTACACAGCTTCTGCGTTGCCGAGCGATCGCGTCTCGCGAGCTACAGGCTAACAAGCTACTCTCGGCCAGATAGCACAGACACATTGATGAACAGTGCTCACACATATAAGTGACTTTAACAGGGTTATTAGGCAGTGTGAGTAGTAGCAGTTGCATACCAACGGGCTAATGTGTTTTTACCGCAGCTGCGCATGCGCACACGTCTGAGCATTAAAACATCACTCATCAGGATTAGCTTGTATTTAATTAGCCAATCTCAGCAAAGCTGTGGGAACAACGTTTGTATTTCAAACAAGTTGCCATGACAACAATGGCTACATTCCATTGTGACGTTTACATCAAAGGCATATCAAATGACGTCACGTTATGACATCATATCTTTTGTTTTGGTGAACTGATCTGATTGAACTAACAAATCTGCGGTCTTATCAGGCAGCTAATTCGGACCTTATTGTCAAGAAAAACTAAGGCAAGAAGCAAAGAATCGAGGAGGAGAACCGTGAGATAGCCAGAGAACAGATGAAGGACCAAAAAGTCCAGGAGGCCATTCGGCATGCTAAAGAGCGCCAAAAACAAATAGAACAGGGTGTCAATACTGAGAAATACAAAGTAATGGTGCGAAAACATAAACAGGAGCAAAAAAATACTGGTGCTTTCCACTACCACACAGTATCTCCTCCCTATGCACTTGACGAACGGGTAAAGGCAAATTGTCCTGAAGAGGCTGTCTTGTCATCATCTCAGTGGCAGTCGATGGCCTTAAGGTCTCAGTTTAATGCAGAGGCTGAGAAGAATGCCTATCAGAGGGAGGATGAATACAAGGTAGGAGAAGCCATGAAGCATAAAATGATTGAGATAGACAATGTCCGCAGGCAGAACATGCCACCTTCTGAGACGG
Source organism: Symphodus melops (assembly GCF_947650265.1). NCBI lineage: Eukaryota > Metazoa > Chordata > Actinopteri > Labriformes > Labridae > Symphodus > Symphodus melops. The sequence continues at coordinate 19,606,507 of NC_136693.1, read as the reverse complement.
AGCTTCAGGCCCGGCAACGCAACAGGACGGTGAGGGAGCGAGCAGTCATTCTACCTACGATGGCTAACGATGAGGTCAAGAAGCGCCACTCGACATTTCTTGCTGCTCAGTGTCAAGAGGAACCTGAGGAGAAGATACAGACCAAGGAGAGAGCCAGACAAGAGACGGTGGAACGAAAAGCCCTGGAGTATAGGCATACTAAAGAGCGCCGAAAACAAATAGAACAGAGTTTCATTACTGATAATTACGAACTAATGTTGCAAAAAAATAAAGAGAAGCAAAAAGTCAAAGACCATGTACAAAAAGAGTTACTGAGAATGGAAGAAAGAGATAGAGAGATGGTGAGACAGAAGAAAATCGAGGATCGGACGCAGGAAATAGAGATGGGACGGTTTTATCAGGCAGCTAATTTGGCCCTTATTATCGAGAAAAAAGGAGCCAAGAAGCAAAGAATCGAGGAGGAGAAGCGCGAGCTAGCCAGAGAACAGATGATGGACCATACAGCCGAGGAGGCCATTCGGCAGGATAAAGAGCACCGACAACAAATAGAACTGGGTTTCAATACTGATAATTACGAACTGATGTTGAAAAAAAATAAAGAGAAGCAAAAAGTCAAAGACCATGAACAAAAAGAGAGACTGAGAATGGAAGAAAGAGATAGAGAGATGGTGAGACAGAAGAAAATCGAGGATCGGACGCAGGAAATAGAGATGGGACGGTTTTATCAGGCAGCTAATTTGGCCCTTATTATCAAGAAAAAAGACGCCGAGAAGCAAAGAATCGAGGAGGAGAACCGCGAGCTAGCCGGAGAACTGATGAAGGACCATACAGCCGAGGAGGCCATTCGGCAGGATAAAGAGCGCCGACAACAAATAGAACTGGGTTTCAATACTGATAATTACGAACTAATGTTGAAAAAAAATAAAGAGAAGCAAAAAGTCAAAGACCATGAACAAAAAGAGAGACTGAGAATGGAACAAAGAGATAGAGAGATGGTGAGACAGAAGAAAATCGAGGATCGGACACGGGAAAAAAAGAAAGCAGATTTTTATCAGGCAGCTAATTTGGCCCTTATTATCGAGAAAAAAGAAGCCGAGAAGCAAAGAATCGAGGAGGAGAAGCGCGAGATAGCCAGAGAAGAGATGGACGAAATAATAATCCAGGAGGCTTTTCTGAAGTACGATAAGACGAACGGACAAAACTTTAAGGACTTAGAACATCAGAGAGAGACACGTGATCAATCGGCCTTTGCAAATCGTGAAAAGATCATGAAAGAGGCTCGTTATCTTACTGACTTAGCTAAGAAGAGACGTGCGAAAGCTGATGAGTTCCAACAAAACAACCATTACAACGCTATAGGACACAATGAATATTATTACAAAGAGTGTGAAAGGAGAAATAAGGAAGAGATTAAAAGACAAAAATACCAAACACCCAGGCATAATGCCCGTGGTTCATTGAATACATTCCTTAATGTCACAGGACAGAGGATTCAGCTTGGAAACCAAAGTGACAAAATTGGCAACATGCTGCCAAGGCCACATGTAGTGAATCAAAGACAACAGTTTGTGGATGGACGATTGTCTGCATGCCACCCAGACTTCCGCCTTCCCCCTATTTGAAAATAGTTCCAGGAAAGAGGCTAGAACTTTATTTCCTTTTCCTGTCCCACCCACCCGACTACTCACCATTTCTCACTTTCTGGGTTTTCTCCGGGTGCCCCGGTTTGTCCCAACGATATAATCAATTATGACCAAAAAGATCATTGACTACAAAGTAATAAATTGATAAATAAATGATTGACTCAATTTGAAATAAGAGATATTACTTTTTGACTGTGTTAAAGTAACTGAAAAAAGTCAAACAAAGCTGTTGTTCATTTAATGTGTTTTTGAATTCTAATTTATGTTTATGGATTAACCTTTTATTCTATTGGAACAACTTAAAAAAATGCAGCAAGACTTTAAACTGGAATACTTAATTTAATCAATGCACTTTTTTAGATTAAGCAAGGTTTGCGTCAACCTGCGTCATGAGGCGGGAATGCGCTGTAACACTGTGCATGCGTCTGTCACGAGCCCACTGTAACTGAAGCGATGAGTCTGCAATTTGACAGACGATCTGACATTTTTCAAGTATACTCCTCATAGCGTTCCTGAATTTTACACTGGTAAGTGAAAACTACAAGACATTACATGACAGTGAGGGGAAAAAACTAGTGGAAAATCGCAACCCAAATTTATTTTACTTTTCAATTAATTTGTTTTATTTATTGACAGCATTTGAAAAAAGCTCCACAACCCAAATTTGGGTCCCAAACCACCATTATAATAAGTCTGTATTCATGTCAAATGTGTTTTCCCTCTAAATTAATTTAGCTTTTGCAACAAACAACTTTGATCTGCTCAATTTATCCACACACAGACACAAGCGAGCAGCTGTACATTAACATTATTAAAACAAAGCTGATTCTGTTTCAAACTCGCATAAATAACAGAATATCTGTTAAAGTACAACTGGTGAACTCCTATAAATAATGGAATATCAAGTGGGATTATTTGAAATGCGAGTCATTGAAAAATTAAGCAGATTAAATTTGTTGCAGAAACAAATTTAGAAGAAAAAACACATTAGATATAAATACCACGTTTACTGTAATATAAACATAACACATCATATTAAAAGGTACTCTATGTCATTGTATATGTGTATTTTTCATCTCTCTTATCACAGGTTTCCTGTTATTCATGCATGTGGAAATGCAAAGAATGTGCTATACCCAAGAATAGTGCAGCTTCTTAAACGCCACAGACTTGATCACCTGCATTATGGGAGGGGTCATGCCATTTTGACTCACTGGCCAAGGTGAGTCCTCAGCCTTTTTTTGATCATGGCCATTTTGTGTAAATTTACATCCAATGTGAAGCTACAAGCAAACTAAAGGGCACTACCATTAGCCTGCTAGTGTTGCTTCCCAGACCTGGCCTAGGGGTGCCAGGGAGGAGAGTTTCTCAAACCTTTATAAAAATACAAAGTGGCCATAAAGTTTAGCTGTTCAGCTCGGCTGCAGGATTTATTCTCTTATTACACTAATTAAACACAACCTTTCTGTAACTAGTATTACATTTACATTAGACAATACGTGAACCTCAGTAGCTGTCTTTACTTGAATTACTCAGTGTCAAACTACACATCACAAACCTACAAACATCAAACGTCCATATTTGCTCTCTGTATGATTTCTGAATCCTTAGTTTAACAAAACAAAAACCTTTAATGTGCCTTAATATGTTCACATGCTCCGTAATGTCACCATGCATAAGCACCAGGTGCGCTAGCCCAGCATGCTAGTGTAAAGCTTCACATCTCTATTTCTCACACAGGTAACTGTAAAAATACTGGACTTCAAACATTATATTCTTACTGATGTTGGGTCCAGCCAGGATGATGTGTCCTTTTGGAGAACTATGACAAAAGACTCTTATTCCCAGCATGCCTTGCAGGTACTCCCAGAATGCTTTGCCACACCTAACACATAGGTGTGAAGTTTGGGAGGGATACAACCAGTTGTCTCCCCTTGTTCTTCCTCTTCCACACGTCATCTGGAGACGTCCGGAGATACTCCTCTGCATCCTTTTTCACAGCACGCTTCTCTTTGTTCAAAAGTTTTGGCGCGCAGCTAACCCAAGGCCTTGTAGCATACCGACATCCATCTTTACTTTCATTTTAGCTTAAAACAATACTTACTTAAATGAATTATGTACACTTTTTTTCAAACCTTTACATTAGCGCAACAATGCAGCTCAAGTTTTGGTTTCATGCTGGTGATCAAGGGCGACATCTACTGGATCAAAACATTTCATATTCGTCTAAAGTTAGAGGAGATTTCCCCATGCTATTGTCTTGTCACTTTTGATGAATACTTTTATTGTGGAGTTGAGGGGGGGGGAAAATTATATATATAAGTAGTTTTTTAAGGGAATTAATAAAACAGTACTTTTGAAGCTTTTCCTTTTTTATTTGTATTTTTATAATTTAGAATGTGCTTGCTTAATATTTGTATGATTTTAGAAGAGAAATACATTTCATAAACAGCAGTTATACTGTGTGTCATTCGATGACTAAGCATATAGATTATTAACACCATTTAGTTTATTGCAGTCATAAAAGTTACTATATTGTCCACTGCAGTCCCACAGTTGTTTGCAGTCCCACAGTTTTTCCAAATCCTTAAAGAGCATATTGCAGGTTAAAGACAAAACTTAACTAATCATAGGAAAATACGTTAACAATACTGTTTTTAAAGAAATTCTGAAATTAATAACCCACAGGGTCTCCTGGAGACGTTTTAGTACGTTTTCGCACGTCTTTGCTTTTTACTTCCGCATTCGGCTGTGACGTAACATAAGGGAGTCCCGCTGAATCCCCGTCTGTTTAACATAGAAAATCATGGATCCGAGTGTCACTCCCGTCAATAAAGAGGAAGAAGACATGTATTCCTTTACATATAATGGTCCACTGGCTTATTATTCTGAACCTGTTAAATGTGATAGAGAGCAGAAACAGGCAGGATTAAAGGAATAACGGCCTCAGGAGAGAAGTGAAGCTGTGGTGTGAGGAGAGACCCGGAGCAGGCGTCCTGCTGAGTGACAGGTGTCAGCTCGCCATATATGGGCGAGTGCTGTGTTCACATCAGCATATGTAAAGTTTGTAATCACATTCAATCAATTAAAAAACTATTTGTAGAAGGTGCAAGTGACGATCATTCACCTTTACATTGTATGGGAGCTGCTTGTAAAAACGGCAAATCTGTACAACGTATTACGGTGCCGCGCTGTGCGCGCGCGAGAGAGAGAGCGAGAGAGAGAGAGAGAGAGAGAGAGAGAGAGACAGACAGACAGACAGACAGACAGACATAGAACCCGATTACACGGCCTGTGCAAATGCAGCACCATGTCTTAATTGTTTATTCCTCATGCAGCCCAGTGCTCACGTTGTTATAGAAAATACAGTGTATGGTGCAGGATCACGGCGCACGTAATCCACACAAACATGCACAACAGCGCACACACTCCACAGTTTAATGCGTGCACATATATTAGGCTACTACAAAAAGTTTAAAGTTTTAATTGGATAGAGGACCGACGTAAAGCTTGTGTTTCTGTTTGTTTCCAAACCGCGCGTTCCGTCTTTTCCCACTGCGCACACACAACACACACACACACACACACACACACACACACACACACACACACACACACACACACTCCACAGTTTAATGCGTGCACATATATTAGGCTACTACAAAAAGTTTAAAGTTTTAATGGGATAAAGGACCGACAGAAGTAAAGGTTGTGTTTCGTTTCGTTTCCAAACTGCGCGTTCCGTCTTTCCCCACTGCGCACACACACACACACAAACACACACACACACACACACACACACACACACACACGCGCTCTCTTGTAACAGAGTTGGATTTATAATAAATCGTATGACTACATATATTAAAACAGACTGTCCGTGTCTATTACGCTCACACTAGAGAATATACAGAGGATTCCAGCAGATCAAATCATTAAACGCTTTCTGTCTGCGTATATAATATTTTATGTTAAACAGCCAGAGATTTAAATCATTAATAAGGAAACGTTTTTGTGTCTGATACCGAAATATTCAACGTGTCTGTTCGATCGTTTCTGAGGTTGTGAGAATAATTCACCAAAACACACTATGAATAATCAAGCCACTTACACTGTGCACCTGAATGTGCGCCGCTCAAGTTACAAACTATAGCAGGGAGGCATCCTGTCTGTTCTCACTCACTACCACGTATCATTACTCCTCTTTAATCATGTTTTAGCCTGTTTTTTTGTGCTTTAATTCTTTTGTGCTGCCTTCTAAATGTTTGTTTGTAAAGTGTTTGATGCTCTCGGTGCAAGACAAGTTCCCCCAGGGGCAATAAAGGCTTCATTCATTCATTCATTCATACACGGACGCATAAAGCCGATCAAAGCAGAGTCAGAGAACGGGACTCCCTCATGTTACGTCATATGACGCGTTGTTGAAAAAAAAGCACGTTCTAAACGGCTATGCTAAAACAGCCACTTTCTCCTCTAAATTAGAGCACTTATGTGTTGTAGAACATATTAAAAAAATAACCTACTTATTTTACAGCCATTAACAGACTATATAAAATATTAATTAAAAAATTTTTTAACCTGCAATATGCTCTTTAAGCTGTATTTCTAACATACTGATTTTTTGCTAAATTTGCAGAGCATTGAGGCTGAAGACCTCGAGCAGTCGACCCTGGCAAGTTTCACCATTGAGATAGAGGATCCTTTCCATCAACCCAAAGAAATCAAAATTGTCATCGAAGGATCAACAGTCATGAGCAGCCTGCACTCAGTTCCAGTATGCAATTTTAAAACATGAGTAAAAACTGAAATTCTGGACATCAGTTAGAGTGAGAGGCCAATGTGTGTGTATGTGGTGTGTGACTGTCAAACAAATGGCTCCCCTGGGAGACTGGAACATTTTATGTTTTTACTTTTTGCTTTATGACTGAGAGGACACTCAGAGCTTTATTTTGATGCAATATGTCCTCATGTATATATATACATATAGCTGAAAAATGACTTTATGAGGAAGAGGACATGCAGGTGAATGCGTTCATGTGATTTTTATGTCTGGGACCCAAGAAATGTGTTAACCACAGCGATGTAAATACTTAGTCCAAAGAGCGTTGCTCATTAAAGTTGTTGTGAAGATTAAATATAATTTAAAAACATATATATATATATATATATATTAATATATATATACATATATAAATTAACACTTCATGTTGTCTGATAAGGGCTGTAGAGTAAGTACATCAATTTTCTGTATGTTCTTCAACACATAAGTGCTCTAATTTAGAGGAGAAAGTGGCGTCTTATGTCGTAACGTAAGGGATCGCATTCTGTTACTCTGCTTTGATCGGCTTTATGCGTGCGTACGTGTATGAATGACTGAATGAAGCCTTTATTGCCACTGGGGGAACTTGTCTTGCACAGAGAGCATAAAACCCTTTACAAACAAACATTTAGAAGGCAGCACAAAAGAATTAAAGCACAAAAAACACGCTTAAAACATCACATGATTAAAGGGGTGTAATTATACGTGGTAAGTGCTCTAATTTAGAGGAGAAAGTGGCGTCTTATGTCGTAACGTAAGGGATCGCATTCTGTTACTCGGCTTTATGCGTGCGTACCAGAGACTGTAAAAATAATGGACGGGACAAGGTCCCCTGTGAAGTGAAGCTTTTTTTTTTAGATCGCCCCCTACTGACTGGCTGCAGTATAGGTCATAAACCCCGCCTCCTCAATGATAACAGACGGGACTTGGGTCACATAATTTTTTTCCAGACCTAAACTCTGCTGTGATCATTAGATATTATCACCCTACATGGTGTTCAAGTGCTCATTTTTCTGTGAAGTTTGTTTTAAATAAGTTATTTGAGGTTAAAAAACGGGATTTTACGTCACACATGGCGATGATTGACAGCCGCGGATCTTGCGTAGCTCTCTTGGTAAATAAGCAGTTACGTCGTGAAGTGAAGCCGAGACCCACGGAGCTTTTCTGTTCAGTTTTTTCGTCTTTTTTGAGCTGGTGAAAGCTGTTTTTTCTGCAGTAAACTAATGTCACGGACCTGTGGACTCTAACGCATCTTTGCAGTTTTTACAGTAAGTAATAAAGTTTGATTTATGTGTCATTGCTTAAAGCGCTATGAGCGAGCTAACATATTAGCAGTCTAAGCTAGGTTAGTTATCAGGCATGATTTATCTTTTTATTTTACTTTTTAATATGAGCAAACCTAATAACTGACATGATATGTTTCTTGATATTGTTATATCGTTTTTGTGAGTGGAATTGTATTTAAAACCAAAACATGGTAATTAAAATCAGCTCATAGATGGCGTTCATTGACTGTACAGTTATGTTTCAGTAAATAATAAATATGTCTGATAAGGTTTTTAAAAAAGTATCAAGGACAAAAACAAAGATAAATACTATAAATCTGTATAATTACTGATGTGTACATGTTTACAGTCTGTGTAAAGAGTGTGTTATACAGAGATTAACATGTCACCATGCAGCCTGATATTTATAATACTGTATAATGAGGGAGAATATGTCTGTAGATATCAGGATAAAACTAAAGTAAGCTCTGATCTAATATAACTTATAATACTGTATAATGAGGTAAAATATGTCTCTAGATATCAGGATAAAACTAAAGTAAGCTCTGATCTAATATAACTTCTGTCTGATTTAAGAGACTGACAGAAACATGAACACAAACAATCAGCGGTGGTGTAATATAATATTAACCAAGCATCACGCTGCTGTCAAATATTCAGCATGAGCTTACACACACATTACCAATCCAATAATCACAAGTTGATCATGTTGTACATTTAATGACGCTTATTAATAAATGGGGTTATAACTTCACACAACCTGACACAGACTACAAAACAGGCTGCTTGTGATGGTGGTTAGGAGGAGACAGACAGGCTCAATAACAGAAGTCATAAAGATCACGTTTCTCCCAAAATGATATATTAATGTTTTTTATTTTGCATCTATAATCATTAATGAAGATTTTATGTCTTTTAATAGGTATTTCCCTGTTTTCACCAACATATTATGCATTAAACTGAGGATTTCCTTTTTCTCATGTTCTCTCTCTCTCTTCCAGCTCGTCCTCGGAGGATTGGAGGACCTGACCACTGCTTCTCTTACCAGGGCGTTTGGTCTGATCTTACACTGGACGGCGGTCTGATGTGAAACAGTGGGCCGAGTGTCGCGCCTGAGCCACAGAGGACGCAGCTCGCACGTCCTGAGCAATGTTTGACAATTCATTCAAAAGATGAACGGAAGAAAAGAGAGGCTGTTTAATACAGAGGTTTTTCTTATAAGCCACATTTTGTTTTTGTTATTTTTAGATTAATCTGCTTTAACTTTAAAATACTGTTCACTCATTTGCCTCTTTCAAACCTGTATAACCCACAAAAACCTTAAATACTGCCTCCATCTAACTGAACAATCAAGTGAAAGAAAGTAGCTTAAAATACCACACTATGTTTTTAAGCACATTCTGTATTTGTTAAAGTTACAAGACTAGTGTTACATTTCATGTGATTGAATAAAATATAATAATGTAATTGCCTTCTCAGTCGTGTCTGTATCATACCACTCTACTGTCTTTATGTGCATGCTGTCTTTAACACTAACCTGAATTAAATGTTCAGCACTCGAGTGTTGAAGTACTTTTAAAGCTATTTGTTTCCCAGCTGGGAATTCTGTCATTGCCCTACACGAACATGAGACATTCAATGTTTTTACAGCTTAAAACAGGAGAGAAAAGGTTTAAATCAATAAATACTTTATTTGATTTATAACACATAGTGGGAATGATGGTTCGGTTATAAAAGTGAGGAGGCTACTGGTTTGAATCCCTGTCTGACAGGAGTCTCTCTGTGAGGAGTTTGCATGCTCTCTTCCCTCCACAGTCCAAAGGTGTTCACCGAGAGGAGAACAAAGTAAGGGAGACCATCAGGTGAGCTGGCAGGGGTATCTATCAGCCATCTTTCTTCTTCCTTGTGTCTAAAATGAGGATGATAAAAAAACAATGAGATAAACATGTTAGACAAGGAAAAGAACCAGAGAAAAGGTCCATACAAACAGAAACCTTAATGAAACAGATTCATTTACCAACTCCACAGTTATGCACAGAAACACATAGACTCTGTAAATGTACATAGAACTGAAGTAACTACTGACAGCAGATATAACTTAAGTACTATGTGCACCACTACTTTCTATCATATAACATATTTTCACCAGCATATGTTAGATCTGTACACAGCTTATGTTGCTAATTTAGCTAAAAATAGTTTTAGTTCGTTTTTTGCCAAAAATAAAAGGTTTAATAACCCACAGAGTTAAAGAAGATAGATAGACAGATAGACAGATAGAAAGATAGATAGATAGATAGACAGACAGATAGACAGATAGATAGATAGATAGATGGATCCTGAGGGAAATTCAAGGCATCCAGTAGCAATAAACAAGACATACAGGACACGAAAAGACGTTTAAATTCAATAATTAATATAATAAGTGTGATTTTCTTAATTTCTGAATGAACTACGTTTAGATATTTGACTTGAAATATATGGTGGTTTTGTACTCACCTCTATGGTCGGTAGATGAATTTCTCTCCGTAAAGATTCTTAAATTCTTGGCGTAGCTGGGCTGCGTAAGCTATCAGAGCGGTACGCAAAGTGGGCGGGGCGTGTTGCCAGGGCTCCTCCCGCCGGACCCTACTGCGCAGACTGGTTGCAAAATTCCAAGATGACAGCGCCCATGAAGGCCGTAAAAAAGCTTCACGAACGTAGAACGGAAACAGCTACAGTCCACACCCACTGGTGCGTACGTGTATGAATGACTGAATTAAGCCTTTATTGCCACTGGGGGAACTTGTCTTGCACAGAGAGCATAAAACCCTTTACAAACAAACATTTAGAAGGCAGCACAAAAGAATTAAAGCACTAAAAACACGCTTAAAACATCACATGATTAAAGGGGTGTAATTATACGTGATAGTGAGTGAGAACAGACAGGATGCCTCCCTGCAGCACAGACTCTTCACTGCAATAGTTTGTAATTTCGTGGCGCACATTCGGGTGCATAGTGTAAGTGGCTTGATATTGTGTTTTGGTGAATTATTCCCACAACCTCAGAAAACAGCGTTGTCAACGTATTTTCCTATGATTACTTAAGTTTTGTCTTTAACCTGCAATATGCTCTTTAAATGCCAGCTTTATGGTGTGTGTTTGTGTCAGTGACCATTATCTATGTCATTATTTAGTGATAACAAAATGCCACGCAAAGGAAAGAGATCGCAAGCTGCGAAACAACGCTGGACAAAGTTTGTCCCTTCAGACCAACGGTTCCAGGACCCACAACCACACTGCAACACTGTTGCAAATGAGGTTTGTGAAATGGAGGTAAGTAGTCCACCTGTGGCTGAATCTCCATGCATGGCTCAGCAGGAACTACAGAGTGATGTTCAACTGTTAAGTAGCACGATGCAGCTCATAGACCTTTTGGAAGAGAAAGTTACACAGGTATCACCCTCCGTGATATCTGTCCAGGCATCTCACTCTCAAGACGATGACAGATATCACCCTACTTTAAGGAATAAACAGTGTTCATGCATGGCTCTGACATTCCTAACACACCATCAAGAGGGTCATGACTTGAAAGAGGCTGATCTGGATAACATACTAGATGAGGGACACATTCTCTATGGTCAAACCATTCAACGTCTTCAAGATGAAAACAGGTTTTACGACTACTATTTGAACATTCAAGAAACACCTCACACCGTGCAAACTGCTAAACACCAGTATAAGGTGCAGAAAACCTGCGAGTATTCTGGATACATTAGAGACAATGGATATCCTGGCACAGAAAGTTGGTGTCAAAATCTTCGTACAAGACTTCAGTGTCTGTCCTCAGATGTTACCCATGCACTGCTCACCATCACGCCATATACTATTGCATTGTTTAGAGACCAGTCTGGTAGATATGGACTCTTTGACTCCCATAGCAGAAATGCTGATGGCTTACCAGTGCCAGATGGGAAGGCAGTGATGATGACATTCACACAGTTGGATGATCTGATAAAGAAAATCGAAGAACTCAATGCTCAGCTCCATCCTTTTCAGTCTATTAACAGGATGCTGTTTGACTTCACACCACTTAAATTTGTACAGAAAGAGGCTGTTTCACTACAAATGCCAACTCAGATACCACTTGACACAGATGTTGGAATCCCAACCAATGTTGTCATGGATGACAAACAGCAACATGTGGCTTCTCTGGAGCCACTCACTGCACCATCCACAGTAGTGATGTCAAAGGCTACACAGGTTGTTAAATCTAAGAAAGTCAGTGAACACAAGCGTAGAAAGATAATGAGGAAACTAAGAAAAGATACAGAGGGGGGGAAAAAACCATCTCAGAGAGAGCGATACAGAAGCGATGAAACTTTCAGGCTGAACAAAAAAATAACCATGAAGAAATACCTCACCAACAAATATGCATCAGATGACATTTTCAGAGAAAAACAGAAGCAGGCAATAACCAAGAGGTACGCGACTGATGAGGATTTCAGAAAGAAACAGAAGCAAGCAACAACCAAGAGGTGCGTGTGTTGATTTTAAATATGTTTCTGCCTTTTAGGCTCTAATAATGTGGAGTACCAGTTTGCAATGAACAACGACACCACAGAGTATCATGTCAAAGAGCTTCTCCCACACACTGCCTACACATTCTTTGTGGTGGCTTACTCTCCCAAAGGAGCCAGTGGCCCATCCCTACCTGTCACTGTGGAGATGCTGGAGGACGGTTAGTATTCAAAATCACACAGGTAAAAAAATAAAAAGACCGTACAACTAAATAGCCTTGGATTGGTCATTGACTTAATTAGCAAACTTTATTGGTCTGCCAACCTTGTAACTTCTAATGAATTTTTAGGAGCTCATTAATTTTAAAAGAAAAGAAAAAAACACTGCAATTTTTTGAGAAAACACTGACTTTGTGCACACTTTTTCTCAGCATAGATGAGTTTTCTTTGTTTAACTGCTGTTTATAAACTCATGCTGTTTATAAACTGTGTCAGCTGGTTTCCTGTGCAGCTCTAAAAGACAGGCTTTGTACGTGAATCATGTAACAGTTCAGCGTGTCTTTTATTTCCTCATGCAGTGCCGAATGCACCTCCTCAGCTGTCTATAGCCAGCACCTCCCCCACAGACATCAGACTCATGTGGCACCCATTGTCCTCGCAGCATAGTCGAGGAGCTGTCACTCGCTACCGCATTGAGTACAGCGCTCTGGATCAGGGTGAGTAACCTTAACTGGTCAAAAGCTGGCCTTACCTGCCAGTAAAAACACCTTTTTAGTAAGACAGAGTATATTCAATTTGCCTATTTTGGTTTCAAATAAGTTGATAAAATAAAAAGGACATTACTTATAGAGAAATACCAGCTGTAATGTTTCTGTTCTGTTTGTAGAAATTGTCAATCATCGCATAAAAGTTTAGAGGCAGAGGCTTATATACACGCGTATGCTACTTAAGATTATTTGATCAACTTTTAGAGAAGAATAATATCTTCTGAATATTTACCTTTCCAGAAAAGAGAACAAGTTCAGTCTTCACCAAAACTGTGCTATGTTCTCTGCTTTCTAAAAGACAGCAAAATACCTGAATGAACGCAGGACCAACACAGTCATGAACACTGGAATAATTATCTGTGTAATATTCAGTATCACCTGTTGAATCATCAATTCAAAAGAGAATAAACCTAAATTTAATAATGTCATCGTCTTAAAAAAATATTCCAAACTACCAAATAAGAGTCAAACTGCATTCTTAGAAACATAAAAAATCCAAAGTATGCACATTGAAATATAACAGCAAATGTAGACACTCTATTTTGATTCTTACTGTGTCTTTAAATCATATACTGAAGCAAACTGTACAATTGCTGACAAGTCAAAGTCCTTTATTCGATTTGAAGAAATAATAAAAATGCTAATTAGTTCCACGGAAATAAATTAAAACGTGAAAAAGAAGGATGTGTCATCAGAAAGAACCCTATAGGGACCATCTGATTTCAAGTGTCTTGTTTATTCTTTGTTATGTATGTGTGTGATATCACCCTCACTATAGCAGATAAGCTCTCGGTCTTTGGTAATAGGTTGGAAGGTGTACAGGAGTCAGGTTGGGGTTGGAAGGTCTCCAAAAATATGTTTGTCTACAAGTGGCAAAGGTTACAGACAAATGTTTTAGTAGCAAGAAAACCTTAGCATTTGAGAAGGGCCTCATATCAACGATAAAACAAGAAAGGGGAAGTGTAACGGTTTCAGCTTGCTTTGTGTATCATGTTCAGGCAGAGGCGCTAGTTATCAACATGTAAGGTAGACAACCGCTTGGGGCCCCAGGCCAACAGGAGGCCCTGTAATGGCCGACATACTTCACAGCAATGAGGCCAACATGTTGAGGCTCAAAATGTGCAAATTCAGCAATGACAGTCGGAAACCGCACTCGCTTTCCTTGCTCTGTTAAGTGTCACATGCTATATTGAACGAGGAATTATCTGAATGGGAGTGAAAACCGAGGCAAAAAGAGGAATAGGCATCTCGACTCTTGCAGACATGATGGTGACGTACGCTGGTTTGAGGGGCCCCCAATGGATTTTTGTTTGGTGTCCTAATGGAGTCTAGAACCGCCACTGGGTTCAGTCCAACTTGCAATCAATTTAAACCTAAACTCTGTGAATGCTTGAGGAGACAGTGAGACCATCATTCCCTTAACCTGACAATGAAACATAAATGTGTCTTTCAACCTTGTTCCAGAGCATCCAAGAATCCCACAAAAGACTGGTTAAAGAAGAAGACATTTAGGGTTATTAAGCCGCCTAGTCAATAGCCACATTGGAATTTCCTCAAATGTTGTTTATTTTAATTTGCTTGACCTACATACCCAAAATATCTCTTCTGAATAAATGTTTGGAGGAATTGTGAAAAGGTCTTTCTGCAAAATGAGACAAATTATCAGCTCCTGAGTCAATAGTAGGCATTCATGTATTTCCCAGTAGAATATTTTCACTGTGTCACTCAACATTTCTTATGGAGTGTAGTGTATACATTTGTGAGGCTTTGTATTATGTGTTCCCACAGTGGACTCTGTGTTCTCAGTTGAAGTGGGGGGTAATGCGACTCAGTTCACACTCAGAGAGCTTCAGCCCAACCAGGCCTACAAACTGAGGATCGCAGCTGGAACAGTTGTTGGCTTCGGGGTTCCCTCTGAGTGGGCCCAGCACCAAACATTAGCCCTTTACAACCACAGCAACCACAGCTTGGGTAAGGACCACAACACAGCTGGCTCTAGTTTAGTTTATTATTGTTGTCAGTTTGTTTGGTTTTTTTTCCCCCCTAGGGTTGTCATTTGTCTTGTAGCACCATCTTTGAATTACTTGTAACCTCAACAGGTTTAGTCGGTACAGGGAATTTAAGATACCGTTACTAACCCTTTTTTCTAACCTTCACAGAAGACATTTTATTTGCTTCTAAACTGTTGCTCTGTTTCTCACAATCATTACAGTAAAGCCATCTTACTAATGTTTCAGATGTTTCAAATTCATGGCCCCCCCCTTTTTTTTTTTACTACTGACTTTGTAGTCTGCACGTTGAACTGCTGTGCTGTCCCTACCGCTGATATGTAACTACGCTTGTACTATATATGATGTTATCATGGCGAATTCTGTTATGTTTCCCCTTTTTAAATCCCTTTCAGTGATCTTTGCCCCTACTGAGCTGAAAGTCAGAGCCAGAGTGAACACACTCAATGTGACATGGCACCCTCCCAATCACACATTAGTGTCTGGGTATAAGCTGTCATGTCGAGAGATGGAGGCTGAAGATGCAACCAATGGAGAAAGAATGAAACAGACCCACACCATCAGGCTCCGGAAGAAAGCCCGGTATCATCTCCTCACTGGGCTGGGTACGTTTGTTGAAACGGGCCTGTTTGCTTAGCAGATTCCAGGGTGTTGAGTCCAGAACTTTTAATTACTCCAACTGTCTGACAAATAATATTTTATACACCACTTCGCTTAAAAAAGTCGCGCTTGGCGGACAGCCATTTCAAGGCTGACCAAGGGAACTTGTGTTCAATCAGAGACCTTGCAAGAGCAAATTTGACATGCATTTCTTGGAAAAATCAAAAAAAGCAGAAAATTATCAGACCCCTCTCTTAAAAAGTGATCATAAAACCTAAGAAATACATTAAAAGGGGCCACAAATGTAAGTATTTCCATGAAGGTGGTAGTGCAGTTGCCATATGTAATCTCCAGATACACGGTAAACATCAAGACTTTTCAAATTTCCCCAGTTTACTTGCAACATGTGCTACATACACAGTACGTATAACTTAATCATAAAACAGGTGAAGGTTTGGGCTTTCAACAAACAAATAGAAGGAGCAGCTGCTGTGTGGAAGGGAAGGACAGACAAGGCCCCAGGACGTAAGACTCATCTCCTTCATGTGTGCATCTATTCATAAAAAAACTGAATGAATAAGTGACATTTACCAGGACCCTCATCACTGTCTTGACCTATAAACAATGACAAATTGTATTTACATTGGCTAAGATCCATGTCTTATATGTCTGCGTGTGTGTGTTTGTGTTAAAGCAACAGTGCTGCCCATGCGCCCCCCTCCGCTGCCCCCAAGCAGCATCAGAGCCACGGCCAACAGCTCCACTTCCATCTGGCTGTGCTGGGAGAAGCCACGGTTCAGCAATGTACGCATCATCAACTACACAGTGCGCTGCAGCCCTGCAGGGACCACCAACGCCTCGCTGGTCTCCTATCACACCAGGTCAGATACAAGGAAAGGAAGCTAAGTCGTGTCTGCGATGTTGTACATTACATTTTTCATCAGTCACTGTTTGTATAGTATTTTATTGTATGAATGTGAAATAATGAAATCATGCCGGTTAATTTATGGAAAGAGGACCGTGCAGAGTAAGGTAAAAATTCAATGCCTTAGCATTTTTTGTATCTTATTTCTTCTCTTAGAAAGTCATTTTATTTTTCAAGTAGGCTAATAGAATTTCTCAACTTCATTAACAACTTCATCAAGAACCTTACCTGGCTTTCTTTTTGACTTTTTGACATTTACCTTGAGATTTCTAAAAAGAAAACTGTTGAATGAAACAAAAGGGAGCTTTTTATAAACCTTAAGTAGTCCCTTTGTGAAACATCTATTTAACATTAAGATTAGAGGAGCTCTGTTTTGAACCATCATTTAAACATTTTAGAAGAAATGTGTATTATTTCCACTGTAAAAAAGGAATGGTACGGTGACTTTTAACTGGGAGAATAGTGTCTCTGTCATGTCCCTGCTGCTATTAGCACTATGTAGCTTTGGCATCGGGCCGCAGCTACAGTGTATATTTATACTGTATTTTGGCGAAAGCTTTGTGAAACAACAGTTTGTAAGGAAGTTAAATAGTATATAAGCCTACACATACCTTACAGATTGCAACGTAACATTAGGCTGTATTGTTTTCTTTGTCATTGTTTTCTCATGTTTTCTCAGCCAAGTTGCAGTACAGTATGTCTCAGGCTTGAATACAAATAAATGAATAAATAATCTGAAGTCAAAAAGTTTTCTCTTTCCTTGCTGGTCTTAATATTATTCCACTTTGTCAGTTGGCGTGGTTCTTCGGCTTTTCAAAACATCTTTGTCCTCTGTGCACGGTGCCCATAAGAGAGAGGCAACAGCACTGTTTGACTTAGAATAATGCAGATAAAGTCAGAAACCATTGGCATGTGTGCAACCACAAGCGCACTTATCTGAAATCCGTCTTATTGTTGCTTTTACCCAAAACACTCAAAATGAGTCCACTAACTAACAGTTCAAACATATTGTCTGCTTTATTTTAGTTATGTTATTTACGCGTCCTGTTAGTATTTTCATGTAACATATACAAGAGTTATATTTTTATGTAGAGCATTAAGTCTTAAGGCAAAAGAGCTGCATAAATATTTACAAACATAACATTAAAGGATTGTCACCCTGGAGGCAGGTATTACGAGTTAATGATGTGAGAGAACATTTATTGTAGATAGTTAGGATTTGTTCAGTACATGTTTTTTTTTTGTTTCGAGCAGGTAATGAAGTGCAGAACACTCAACACACACACTAAAAACATTTTTTTTGTTTTGCAGCTCTGCTCAGGAGATACTGCTCGGGGCATTGAAGCCCTTCACCCGCTATGAGTTGGCAGTGCAGTCCAATGGGGTGGGCGTGGTGGGACCCTTCAGCGGCACTGTGGAAGAGTCTACTCTACCTGACCGTGAGTCTCTACTGCGCTCTTGTCACGATAGCCAGTCTCACTTAAGATCCAATTTACTAGATTATATATTTCATTTTCTCGGGTTGGATGTCTCTGGTGCGCTCCGGAGTGCGCTCGTCTCTTCACTCTACAGCCCCCTCCCCTGCTGCTGTGCTGTGGGACGCTTGAATGGGGGGTTCACCACTGCTTGTACCCCCAACTTCAGTACCTGTTGCCATGGCATTTACTGTATGTCCTGTATATCAGACACAGCGCTGACCAGCTTCTGGTCCGCAACAATGGCACGAGTGGCACACGCACTGAGCAACAGTGCCACAGAGGACTCGCACCTCCTGCGCAATGTATGACAATTCATTCAAAAGAGGGAGGGAAGAAAAGAGAGGCCGTGTTTAATACCAAGGTTTTCTTATAAGCCACGTTTTCCTTTTGTTATATTCAGATGTATTACTTGAAAATACTGGACGTTCATTTGCCTCTAACTAGTACCTATGTTGCGCTTGCAGTCGTCCTGCTTTCCATCCAAACTCTCCGTGACGTAAACCAGTACAACACGCAAAAGCCTATCTGAAATACTACCGCCTCCACAGGGTTTGCATCTGACGTTTTTCACGCAAATATTCTTAGGAAATGACCCGCAAAACGCCCACGAACTAAACGTGCAAACTTTTGCAGTGAACATGCAATTTAGTACACGTTAATTGAGATCTTAGTAAATCAGGCCCAAAGTTTCTTCTAGTTCTTGCGCAAAGTCCATCTTCCTGAATGTTTGTCTGATCAGTTTCAATTGGCTAATTCCAAGTTGTGGCTGCAGATGCTTTGATATTTACATGCAAGGTTGTGCTTGAGTGCATGCAGCTGAATATGTGCTCTCTCATGTGAATCATTTAGTTGGCTGGCTGTTTGCCAGCGGACATGGGAATAAGTGGTTGGCATCGATGGCTGATAACTGGCTGTAATGAAACACCCAGGTGTAGTAGCAGCTCCTGTGTTGGCCAGCAGCTCTGTCACACAGCCAAGTCAGGGTGCTGAGAGCAGAGTGGTCTGCTTTTAATGACATTATTACAACCAGTCACCCCTTCACACGCTCCACTTCCAGGTATTATCACTCAAGCCCTGGCCTATTCCACCCTGCTTGTCCTCTCTCTGCTGTACCCAGGTGGCCCAGACATGAGGGCGCAGATGGTTGTCACACAACATGTCAAATCCCCCACCAAGGCAATATACACGCTGCAGATGTGACGCCTCATTGCTGGGCTCTAATTACTGACCCTGTCGTCCGCTTTACTTCAGGGCCCTCAACACCTCCAGAGGAGCTTCAACTGAGTGCGCTGGACTCATCCTCTGTGCTGGTTAGCTGGCGCCCTCCACTGGAACCTAATGGTATCATTGTCAGCTATAAAATCCTTTACAGTGGCAACCTCAGCCAACCAGAGCACATGTGGGAAAACCTCTTTCAGGATGGTGAGTCTTAGTCAGCTATCATGGCTCTTCTTCACTAAAAACATCACTTCTAACTTTCTCCTTCTTTGTTGAAGAAGAACTTCATACTTTGACATTTCATTTTTAAAAGGCCATGACATTGTTTTCCTGTCTGGCATTTTTTTCTCAGGGAAAATCACCAGCATGGAGGTCCAGGGTTTGTCCAGTGATACACAGTACTTTTTCAAGTTGGGGGCATCTACTGAGGTTGGGCCAGGGCCTTATTCACCTGTAAAGGATGTTCACATCCCCCAACAGCAATATGGTGGGTATGGTGGTCATGAAATTAATCTTAAAAAAAAGAAGCAAATGTTTACTGAATGTAATTTCAAAAGTATTTGTATTAGAGCTGGGAATCTGTGGGTGTCTCACGGTTCCTTTTGATTACTGTGGTAATGGTTTGATTCAGAATCAATTTTCAATTCAAAATGATTCTGGATTAATTGAATCATGGATTCAAAGAGAGCAGGGAGTGACTGATTAGAAAAAAAAAACTTATTTAAAAAAAGAACGTTTTTAGAGTTATTTAGAAGAAAAAACTGGATTATTATTATCAGTTATGTGTATATGTATATACAGTAGTAGTGGTTAGAATTCACAATGAAATGTATGTCCTTTTGCTTCAAGATTTTGCTATTAGAAGCAGACACACATTGGACAACATGTACACATACACCCATCTACACTTACTACACACATACTCACACACAAAGTATTTCCTTGCAAAGTGGGTAATTTCCCTGCCAGCAGGGAAAATGTAGCTCAGCAGGACCCTATAATTTCACTTATCCTATTCTGGTGCATTTAGAGAATAATATTAAGTTTGGATATCAAAGAGCGGCTTCATCAGTGACCCCCAGGGGAGGGCTTAAAACTCCTCTGTACCCAGCAGAATAGCTGTAAAAAGCACTTTCTTCACTCGTACAGCACTTTGTGGTTAAGCATGCCATCTTATTTTGCACTTTTTAATTCCATTAGTCAGCATGCTAAAATCACCTGTAATTATTGAATGCCCCTTCTGTCTTGAGTCATAAATTCAACGCAATTAACTCCCCTGTCAACTGTTACACGACATGGGCCTGTCATTCCTCAAAGTTCTACAACAGGTCCCTGTTGTGCAGGAGGGCGCAATACGGCAGAAGCCTGGTGCCTGCAGTCATTTCAGCCCTCAATAAAAATCCACCTCAGTCCCAATTCCCGATCCCCCCATAACCATATGTACTGTATGTCCTGTTGTCCCACATGTATGTTCCTGTGTTCACCCTCTGTCGGCGCGCAGCCCTTAAAACTGTACTATGTTGGTGAAAAAGAATTTCCCCTCTGGGACAACAAAAATTAAAGTCTAAAAGTCTAAAGTGTATACATCGAAGTTAAAGATTAGAAGCATCTTGTGTTTTTCTCAACTTTGTGAATGTACTGTCTACTCACCTATTGTACTTAAAAAGACATTTAATTTCTAAATATTGAAATTCCCCTGTGAAAAAGCTTGATGATTTCCTCATAATGCAGTTTTGTTACTGTTATGTATGTGTGCCAAAGGTTTATTTGTTCACTTGGACTGTGATAGTGTTGCTTGTGTGCAGTGTGAATGGGACCGAGGCGGCTGGTGGGTGGGTGAGAGCTCCTGCCATCTGTTTCCTCTCCTCTCTATGTCCTGACTGCCAAAGAAACCCTGAATAAATGAATAATAATGAAGCTCTTCACTCCTCTGTCCAATGTTGCTTCATTCCTCAGCTACTTGTACTCTGTGTGAGTTCATGAGGCCTGATTATATGTATCATATTTACTAGATACGTTAATGTGATACTTAACGTCCTCTCTCTGTACTGTACTGTGAAAGTACTTATTAATATAGCCTCCAGCAAACGACTTAAACATGAAAATCAATATACAGTATATGTATATATAATAGTGTATACAGTATATCTTTAATTCTTATCACACTTATTCGATGTCTTCTGTTATTTTTACAGAGCTGGACATTCATGCTGTGACAGGCATCATAGTCGGCGTTTGTTTGGGACTGATTTGCATCCTGCTCTGCATGTGTTTTAGCTTTCGCAATGGCAAATCTAGGTAAGGTAATTCAGAGAGTAAGAACTTTGAATGATCTATTAACATGTCAAATGTGTTTTCTTACTTAAAACACTTGTTGTATTAGATACAAAAGTTAATATAAACGACCCTGACAAGAGTATTAATGTTCAGTATTCTATCCACCCCATCTCCTTTACTAACACTTTCATCTCTGCTCCACATAGGGAGGTGTCTGAGGGCCTGGACTCCACAGCTGTGACCCCAAAGTACAGGAGAGGAGGCAGCCCTGTTCCCTCCACAGCGCCGGAGTGCAGCGATAGCCATGAGCTGGAGACACTGATGCCCCTGGGCAGCCAAGAGTCTGGTCAGCCGTTAGAGGAGGCCCCAGAGGATCAAAGCCTGATGGCAAGTGCTAATTTAGGGGAGGGGGAGGAAGGCCCTGAAGCTGACGCCAAGGTCAAAGGGGGAGCTTTTTTCCAGAAGGGCTTTGGATGCTCTGTTACTTTTTTTCAGGTGTTGATAGAAGATAATTATGGTCATTTGGATCAACGTTGTTGTTCCTCTTGCAGGCTGCTTGGAATGGCTCTGTGAGCCATAACTGGGCCAACAGAATCACAAGATACAGAGAAACCATAACAGAAGACTCTCCAGCACTCATTAATGGAGCTCTCACCAAGCAAATTAGTGATAACAACACGGTAATGGATGACTCATTCATGGTATATAACATGTATCTGACAAGTGATTTTATTTTCACATCACTTGTTCATTAAATATGTTGCATTCAATTTTTGCCAAACCTATTTTATAGTCTTCTTTGACAGTCAAGTTTTCCAGTCTTGCACTTTATTCTCATATCACACTGAGGTTAGGGCAGCTTAAACACTTGAAATATAAGGTAAGTATTTTTTTATGAAGAAGGGGACCTAGATTTAAGTCCCACCCCCAGTTAACCTCTGAAAGAGGCTAACTGGGGGGTGGGGTCTTGCTTACTGTAGCCAGCTACTTTAGCTATAGGTCAAGTTCCCCAAAATGGTTGAATAAGATTTCCTGTGACTAACTGTGTGATATGTTAAACTGATTTATTAATGAAATCTATGAAGATTTCTCAAACATGCACCTGTGATACGGATGATACTAAACTCTTATATATCAGACAGGCTTCCACACAGTGGGGATATTAACACCTGGTGTCTTGAAGTGATTGGAGCCTTTTAACATATGCTTTAACTCTACTGAAGATATTCTGTATGCATTGAGCTGGTTTGATATTCAAACATTTAAAACTTATATTAAAGCAGAATAAAAACAAACAGTTTAATCCATACTTGCTCATACCTTTCTCTTTCAATAAAAATACAACCCTTCTGTACATATGGGAATTTTGGTCAGTTCTGTTATCGCTGTAAACATTTTGATCTTGCGGTGAGGGTTTGCACTGAGGAGAAGCTTTTGCTGACTTTTTACACATGTAACTCATAGATTAACTAAGAAGAAGTAACCAAAATAACCTTTTTTTTTTTTTTTTTCTCTCAGGACTGCGGAGATCGTCTGTGTACTTCCATGTGCAGTAACCAGGTGGAGGCAGAAGTCATAGTTCACTCAGAGCTGTCAGACCCAGTAAGAGAGAAAGAGAAGGAGGAGGGCAGCCAAAGGGAGACAGATAGTAATGCAACGAGGGGACACTCATTATCAGAGGACATGTATTCCCCTTTGAGCCCGCCAAGTCCACCAGGAGAGGAGGACACAGTTAAAGAACTATCAACAGCCCAGTGCCCCTTGAGTCTTCCCTTGATAAAGTTAGTGGCCAATCACAATGGAGAGCTGGAAGGCATGGGGGACCAGCCAGACAAAGAGCCACAGCAGAACACGGGGCTTACCAATGGCTTCCACTCCCCAAAGACAGTGCGTTGTGTGCTGAGGTCAGAGCAACTGGGGAATGGGGACTCAAGACACTGCCCATCAGGACCTGGGAAGGCCATTTCAGGAGGGCTATCCCCAGCCCCCTTTGTCAGCTCCGGCCTTGTCCACTCTACCTCAGCAGCTCATAGTTATTTGTGCCCGTAGCCTCTGCATGTAGGGCATGGACCCTTACACAAACACACAGACTGATTTTCTTTCTTTGATGTATCCAGCAAGTATCCCCTCGGATTATTTTTATGCACCTCATTATTGGATCCTTTCTCTCACTTGCAAAGGGTTTCTAGGTACCATTGTTTCATATGTGTGTATGTACAGTTTACATATATATCATTTTAGTGGTAGAGTACTGTGTATGGGAATGCTTTCTCTTGCATTGCAACCATAGTTTTTTCTCTGGATATCGTTCCTGTTCATAGGAGGGAAAGTAACGTTTAAAGAAACCAAGCAGAGGGAAGAGGATTGAAAGAGGCTATCCCCACTGTGTCACGCATGGCTCTGTTCCCCTCAGGAATGAGAAAAACTGGAATGTTCTGCTCGCGAGGGAGTCAGGCTCCCATCTCGGATGAATCCAGAGCACAGGGGTTTCCTTGGGTTTCGATGTGTGAA
Organism: Symphodus melops; assembly: GCF_947650265.1. Lineage (NCBI taxonomy): Eukaryota > Metazoa > Chordata > Actinopteri > Labriformes > Labridae > Symphodus > Symphodus melops. Next base: position 19,582,475 of record NC_136693.1, on the reverse strand, counting down.
TGCTACTTTAAAGAGTGACACAGAAGTGTAAGCCTTAAAGAATACCTGCACTCTCTGACAGTGCAGTACACCTGTGTCTCTATCCAGCCACCTGCTGTCTCAGGGTCCACACACACACACACACACACACACACACACACACACACACACACACACACACACACACACACGCGCACGCACGCACACACACACACATGCTCGTACACACAAACATACAAAGAAAGCTAAGTAAAGCTGATTCCTTGGTATTTCATGGTCATTTAAAACAAACATTTTCACATACATTTCTTGACAAGCGTGTGGGGGTCTCAGGTGCCTGACTATTAAGGTGAATTTATCACCTTTGTATATTTCTATAGATGTTATTCAGTACAAACACAAAACACACATCATCAAGAAAGAAAAAAACTCATGATTTAAAAATATTTGAAGAGTTCAGATTTGACACAAATGAAGATATGTTTCCAAAATGCTCTATGTCAAGGTGGTGTCATTCAGTAAACCAGGAGGCAGGCAGTTCGAAAGTGGTTTTGCAGTATTTCAGATAATCCCATTTTGGAATCCAAGTATTTACATGTTTATGTTAGGATTAGTTAAACTCTGTTGTTGAGAGAACTCGAGGATTTTACAGCAAACCATCTGTCGAAGATTCTTCTGGTTCTGCTCACACTTAGGGATGCACCAATGGGCAGCTATGCCACTAATTGGAGCCAGTACAAACACTGACGTGTTTTGGTTTGGTTTTACTTTGATGAAAATCACCTTACTCTACAAGCTTATTTGGTTCCAGCTGTATGAGCAAATCTCCAAACTGCTTTACTCTTACACAGTACAACTCACTCTAAATTAAGATGGATTATCTGAATGTCTCCGATAGGAAAGGAGTTAAGATGAGAAATAAACAAATCTATTCAAATGTTATTTTTTTCATTGATCCCAAAACCTTCAATGTTGTCCTCGTGAGTTCAATACAATTTCTTTCATAATAATGAAGTGTGAAAGAGGAAGTGGTGCATCTCTACTCCTTATCAACAACACTACCTCATTTATTTTCAGGACTATTTCCAATGTGTGTTATTTTTAGCTTAAATTAACTAGCACCTTTTTGAGATCTATCTTTAGCTTGTCTCATTCAACATTCTTTAGTATATTCCCAAATGTAGGGTCCCACATTCACAGTAAGTTCTTCACGTCAAAGGAATTTATGTCACTTTAGTGCATCTCTGCTTCCTCTCAGATCTTTGACACATTTTGTCAGTCAGTAATGTGCTTATGTTAAACTCTTCAGAAAACATACTGTACATCAAATGTCTTTCCTGTCTTTATTATCGAATAATGGTTTTGAACCTGAAGTTTCACTCAAAGTTGTGCCAAGTAAAGTAAGGTACTTATTATTGTTGGGGTTTTTTTAAATAACAGTCTGTTTTTGGGTTAGTTAGGAGCTGGTTTCATTGGGTTTTTCATCACATCAAAAATATTATTCTAAGGATGCTTAGGACTCAGAAAGGGTAAGTGTTACTTCACATGAGTGCCATATAAACTGCAGATGACACCGTTTGTTGTAGATCTGTGATTATGAGATAATGGCGGGTTAGCAAGGCTGGGATGAATTAATTAATAATAGTAATAATTTATCCCTTCAAAGGATGGACAGAGTGAGACAGCGTAGAGTCCAGCTTTGTTTTGCGTGACGTCTTATTTTCTATCAGGTGGCTTTTGTCTCGTCATTCAGCATTGATGGAGATTTAAAAAAAAACAACCTTTCTCTTCTTCTCGTCTGTGTATGTGTTACATTTCACTGGCTGAACTCGATTACATCAGCAACAAACATGACATGCCTGGAGCACCCTGAACGCGTTTGTCACAAGCATAGTTGTTTATTCTGTAGAAGTGAAATAGTTTTCTGATCGAAAAGCATGGTTGGTACCTCAAAGAGACTTATTTTTTTAGCCTTGCCATGTATGTTCTAAACATCACAAAAAGTGTGTGTTTTTACTGCACTAGCAGTCATATTGGGACAGAAGTGAATGTGTTCTTAGCAAACCTGGGTCAAACAAGAATTACTGTAGGTCCCCAAGGTTTGCAGAATCAGGATAAGTCAGATTTTACAGACTATAAATTGCATAACTATTTTAAAATAGTCTTATCAGATTTTAAAAATGTATGGCACTTAGTGCAGACATAGTTGGACAACTACAATGAATTGATGCATTAAGACCAAATAAATAGTCTGCACATCTATAGTAGGAAACTGCAGCAGCATGTTAAACTTAAACATTGGCGACAGTCCAGTCAATGATGTCAGAGCAGGTTTCAATCAGCTGAGGGAAAATCTTGCTGTGAAGTCATTTATTTGGGTGACAATTTGAATAAACAGAGCAGTTCAGCTAAATCTCTTTATATGCAGTAAGCTTAAGCAAACCACCAAAACCACCAGTAATGTTTTATCCAGGTTCTTTTCTGATACTGTTTTATCTTGATACTGTTTTACATCATCCTCAAAAGCCCATGTGTCGCGAGTCTTAAATGAAAGAATTGTGTGTTCAAAAGCATTCCAGTTTTATATCTGACATAATACCTCTCTCAGTCCAGGTCGGCCATTATTAGTGTGTAGGCCTACATTAAGAAGCAATGTGCTTGAATGCCTTGATGTGTTCTTACATGTCTAATATGTTTCATCCAAAAAATTCAGTTCTTCTGTTCACATTTAAAATGTTTTGTTTTTTTTTGTTTCAAATAAGTTGTCAATCACTTTTTCTCTCCTGAAGTGACCATTAAGAAAGTAGTTCTTCACACTAATGCTAGTACCAATTTGTTTTCCCCCTAAAATAAAGCTGCATTACCCAGTGAATTAAGTATGCCTTTCCTACAGAAGCTCTTTCATCTCATCATCCACTATCATTTTAAAACAAGGTATGTGTTTTCTTCTTCCTGTTTGTTGGCTATAACAATCACAGATTGTTGTGAAGAAAATTGCTCAACTCTCATAATTACTGTGATTGTTTAGCCTCCTTATTAAGGGTTTTATTAAACTGTATACCTCATGATGTAAACTTGTTGGTTTAATTCTGATCAGTTGGTTTTGTAACGAGTAGAACATAAGCATCCTTTTGTATTTGTACGTGTCAAGTCGACACAAGACGGCTGACTGTTTCATTTTACCTCAGTGAGAGTTTTCACTCATTTCAGTGGCCTGGATTGTCTGGTCGGGTAGAGGGGGTCATTCAACGTCATCGAAATTGGATTTTACATAGATATTCTGCAAGGGTACAATCTTTCAAACGTAAACCGTGAGATTAAGCATAAGACCTTTCTGCCTCTGCAGTGTAAAAGCCCTTTTCAGTAGAAAGCCACACTGACACATCCAGGTGACTGAAGTAGCCTACGTTAAAGGGAGAGGGGCTGAAAGAACACCCTCCCCAGACAGATCATACCTCAGTGCAGCCAGACAATAAAAAAAAAAAAAAGTCTCATCTCTACTCAGGTGCCCCATCTTTGCATAAAATTGTGGAGGATCATGCCAGCATATTCAACTCAGATACATGTCATTTGTTGTCAAACCAAGCCTAGTTTTTACCTTTTAGAAAGTACATCTAGGAAAATCTTATCCATTGATGATAATTTGTTTTGTACAATCAATGTAATTTCTGTCTCTCTTCCGGTGCTTTGTGATGAGCTGATTTGTCAAGTGATGTCACATTGTTGTGTATTTTTTGTACATCTTCTCTAGGTTTATGTGTACCAGCTCAATTGTGCTTCTCAGAATGTGTAAAGCACAGACTCAGACTCTGTAGTCATGTGCCTACACTCTGCAGCTATACTTAGACACCTTTGTAATAGTTGTGCGCTGGACAAGATCTCATTTGTATCGAAAAGATGCTACTGTCAGAGCAAATTGTAGGAACACTTCAACGATTAGCATTTTCTTTTTCTTGGGCCATAAGAAACTTTGGACGGTCATTTTTACATTTCTAGAAGTGCAATTTTCTTACTCTGTAAGATGACAGATGAATTACTCAGTGTTAGACATGGCAGCCATAAATTGTGATAGAAACATTGCTTGTTCAGAAGAATCTTCACAGGATAGGTAGTATTTGTGGTTGGTAGAAATGTTTCCACCATTGTTCTCGTCAAAACTCAAAACAACTCTCAGAGTGTTTGTCTAAAACAACTCTTCTGTAAATAAACATCAGAGAAAGATCAAGAGCACTGTGTCATGTTGTTGATATAGATATATATATATAAATATATGTGTGTGTGTGTGTGTGTATATATATATATATATATGGTAAATGGACTTGAGCTTAAATAGCGCTTTTCTAGTCTTCCGACTACTCAAAGCGCTTCTTACACCGCAGATCACACCTACCCATTCACACCCATTCACACTGATGGGCTGGATATGTGGCTCATCCAGTAACTATCCATTCACGGACATTCATACGCCCCAGACGGAGCAATTTGGGGTTAAGTGTCTTGCCCAAGGACACATCGGACATGTTGCTGTTTTTGCCTTCATAGTTATTAAACCCATATTTGCTTTTTGGCCTACCTTTGTCACTCAATATGTCTTTACAATAAGTACCACTTGGGGGCAGTGTGATACTTTCCAATGACTTGATATGAAGCGCCTGAAACTGCTGCCACTCCCGTTATTAGAAAAAAAGCTGCCTTAATGTTGGACCTCAGGTGTTGCTCTGACCTCATACCTGCCCTGGCTGTACAATTGTTTATTGAATCTATAGAGAACTATAATTAGTGAACTAAATTAATTTAAAAAATGTGTTTTCATCTCAAACCAAGGTGGGAGATGCAATTGTTCATGTGTATGTGTCCATGGGATGTGTGGGAATGTTGGTGGGTTTGTGTGTGTGTGTGTGTGTGTGTGTGTGTGTGTGTGTGTGTGTGTGTGTGTGTGTGTGTGTGTGTGTGTGTAAACAAGTGAGCTAGAAGAATGGGGAAAAAAAGGGGGAGGTAGAGAAGACAGGAGGGTGATATGAGGGCACAGAGTTAAGACTGGAGCTTGGAGGCAACGTCACATGACAGAATCCCCTGCAGAGATAGATAAAAGCTACCTCTGAGAGGAGGGTCGAATCATTCTTTAGCAAATCATCACTGTTATTAAAAGAGGAACATGCTTTGCTGAAAAAGAGGGGGCACATATGTTTAAAATCTACACATGAACACACAATATTTCACACCCATGCACAAACAAACATGCCTGCGTGCATTTACTGTACTCACTGCTGCACCTGTCTGACTGTGTATTGTTAGAGTGTACATTGTGTATGTGTCCTCCGGCAGCAGAGTGGTCCCTGGGCTACTTCAGCATGTCTCATATTTCATTGCAGAGTTAGGCAAGTGGAGCACGCAAAGTCAGGTGAGAGCTGGAACCATGAGGTAGAGCTCAATGCCTGTGGATCATAGTCATGTGCAAAGCTCTTGAATCTGCCTCTTCCTGCTTCTGCTACTACCACTACAACAGTCTCTAACTCAGCACCAGCTGTGTAAGTGTGCAGTCTAATACCTGCTGGGTTAGCAAGCATGGTTACATATTTACATTTCATTGTTTTGGATTGCAGAAACTGTTGGCTTTTGTGTCCAGGTATCCAACTGATAGATTTAAACAGTCTAATAGAAGAAATCCCAATGAAGATGTCTGAATAAAAACAAAAAGTTAACCTCAATCATAACATCACTGATTCCTTGCATGTTTATGACCTCGCCAGAAAAATAGGCATCATGATAATCCAGTTTTTGGAAAAAAAAACAAAAAAACAACAACCTATAATTCTGAAATTTCAGTTATAAATGGTGTATGGTGAGATCCATTGTCCTCTACATGTTAAAACACAGGTTCTAAATGACTCTTGTCATCTTTCTTTGGATAGCCGCCTGTTTAATTTTAACCTCTCATACTCTCTTTTCTTGGTCTACTCCTGCTGCATCTTCACAACTGTGTGATGTGTTGCAGCTGGTGTAATTATATTACATGGTGATCACACTTGGTGCTGGTCTAGCGCATAACCTTAGTTGAAAGTCATTTCACTCTTTTTTTATACTTAATATTTTCTCTTTATGAAAAAACCCCCCAACAAATTCTCTGAAGATTTCCACATCCCTGTCTCTCTTATTCCCTGCATTCATTTAGTTATTCTCTAAAATTACAAGATGAAATGCTTCTTACAGATAAGACATTTTCTCATTCTCGGCCCAGTGGGTTAAAACCTGCCAATCAAATATTCCCCAAACTCAACAGAGACAGCCAGAGGAGAAAGACAATGAAGGAGAATGAGGCGAGAGATAAATGAATGAAGTCAAAGAGAGGTTGGATTTGAGAAAAAAAAGTGAACGGGGAGGAAGTTGTATGATTTTTGTTGGACACATCTCTGGAATTGTATTTACTCGTGTGTGCTTCACAGTAAGCGTTAACATTGATTATAAAGTTAAAGATGTTAAAGATGAGCTCACAGGGGCCTGGCTGACAAAGAAAGGAGGGAGTCATGGCTGTAGACTGTTTGAGCCAGCTTTCTCTTTCACCTGTGCAGCTCACTATTTACTGTTGGCATGTCACGATAGGACCCTAATAGGAGCAGCTTTAAGACACATTCTACACCCACTTCCAACACTGTGGCCGCAGGTAAAGTGATGCCACTCACGCAGGAAGTTATTTCAAAATCAAAAAGTGATATATTGGGATAAATGAGGATGAAAAGCTTCACGAGGTCCCGGAGGTGTCGGAGGGCCATAACATCACAGACAACATTCTTCCTGACATCAAGAATACACTGTAGGGCCTTGAAAAAGAGGAGGAGCTTAAGTAAAGAAATTACGATTCACTAGGGGAGCAAGGAAGAAGAGTTATAGGAGATCTGCATTATGGTCAAGCGGACCAGGGAGGTGAGGAAGCTCCTGGTCATGAAGTTAAGAGTGAAAGACATTCACAGACCTTGCATGCCCAGAACCATTAACAACGTTGAAAGAGAGAAGCTAGAGAAAAAGATAGGTAATCTTGGTCAGGACAGGAAAGACAACGATGAGAGTCACTACATCCAACAAGCCTATATGGTGCCAAGGCAACACACATGAGAACCTGTAGCTACTCTCACTTCCAAAACCTGCAGGCAGAGCACCTCCAACCCACGCAGACACCAGTCAGGTTTCTGGGATCCAAAATAGACATTTGACATAAACACAAGGCCCTAATTAAGAAGCACTTTGAAAAGACATTCCATTTCCCAATCCTGCCCCTATAGCCTACTCTTAAGTTAAATAGCCTAACCTGTGGCCCTTAATTGCCACCACAAGTAAAACTGCATGGCCACCTTCTACAGGCCAAGGCTGTGTTGATGCAAGCTATAGGTAAAAATGGCGATATTGCTTACCTTACCACATGGCCACCCCCACAGCTCAACCGTATACGCCAAAGGACAGCAAGAGCCACGACTTAATTGGTGTTGTCAAGTGGGTCCCATGACACCTAGAGAAGGCCGGACATTGAGTTCCAGCATCCCAGAGGCAACCCCTCCAGGTGTATAGTTAGTCAGCGAGGGTGAGAAAAGCAAAGAGGTAGATCTTTCAGCAGACACAAGTGAGGCACTTTAAAGTGCACTTCTGAGTAGGAGATTCAAAAGGATTTGGGAGGAAAACATTTTGTGCCACAGGAAATTATTTACACTATCCTGAGGAATGACATGTGGTCTGCAAGTCAGTGGCTAGTTTATTTTATATAACTGACAGTTCCCTGTGAAGCAAACATGAGAAATAAAAAGGCTGAGATACCCAGGTTTAAGGGGCTGAAGCTGCAGCGACCAGAAGAAGCGTGATGTAAAGGGTTCATAGCGAGATCAGCTGTGTCATTACAGGTATGTCAGATGAAGCAGCTCAAGTCAGGATTTGCATAAGAGTAGTGGGAGAAAACAACTGATTTGTTTAACTCTGTTCTCCCCTTTCGACCCTCATAAAAATGAGGGGCTTGGGGAGTAGTGGGCTCGTCTCTTTTTTTTTCTCTTCTTTCTTTTGGAATGTGTAATGTGGGCACAAGGAATAGTTAAATTTTGTCTGTGGGGGGCCACAGACAAAATACAAAATTCAGTGGTAGGTTTACATAGTATCAGTGTTGTCACTATGTGTGTTGAAGGAGGCAATGCTTTTTGGTGCTGTCACATTCCATGTGATAAGGTAGTTCAAACAAAGCATTTCTACTGTACATGAAGGTGTGGTGAGTGGTTGCCATAGTTGATTCTTCTTCTTTCTGCTTCTTGGCGGATTTTCAAACAAATTATGTGCATACCCCCAGCTACTGCAGCCTTTATATACCCAAGTGTACTCTGGCATTGAACTATGTTACTCATGTAAAAGCAGACGGGGATAGGAAAAGAGGGGAAAAATGTTTTTCGGCTATATAGAAAACAGCCTTGCCCTATGTGAAAACGCTATTAAGAATTAATTTTGTAAAATTGTATCGTGTATTTCAGTACTCTTTGTGTGTATGCTTTCTCTTGTTTTATTCACTGCTGGAGTTTACCTGAAGTTTACCTTGATCATGCCCTTGACGAATGACTCCCTTATCCAGACAAATTCTAGTTTAAAGGATATAAAAGATTGTCTAATATTATGCTTGTCCCCAATTAAGGATTTATATACATTGTCAATTGTTAAGTCTGGGTTTTTGGGTGTTTCACTGGGTGTCCCCCAGTGAAACTGTGCCGATGACACACAGTTCTACATCTCCTCCACACACTGCCACCACCTGTCCCACCTCCATGGACAACATCCGGAGCTGGATGTGCAGAAACTTTCTGAAGCTCACGAGCAACAAAACTGAGGCCCTGTAGTGTACAGTGATAGTTATAGTGAGGTGAAACTCTAAACATATAAAGCTTCCAAGGATGGATCTTTCACTGGCTGTTAGCTTTCGTCAGCTTTACAGCTTGCAGTGTAGGTACAAGCAGTAAATGAACATACTACATCCTGCAGTGTGTGCTGCTGGTGGAGATGAGTCCAGGAGGAGGAGCCGATTTTTTTAATTTAACATTTCACATACACTACAATACAAACCCACCAGACTAATAAACACTTCTCTGAGGGGTGATAAATGGCAACATTAAAGCCATTAAACAATTTTTAGCCTGCTGGTTGAATGTTAACTTGTTTTAGGTTAAACAAAAGATAAAATATGTTTCCAATTGGGAGATGTGGCTGTACAATAATTTCTAAATGGACATCAACTCCAGGTCCATCAATTTCCTCAACAACATGCACACAGGGATTCAAACCAATGCTTTTTAGCCTTGGAGCTATTCTCAGGATTAATGCAAATAAAGTATCTGAAAACAAAACAAACACAGTAGTTAAATGTGGCCACACTAGTGTATCACTAAAACAGTTTTCCCCTTTAAGGGGTTGCATGCTTGTCAATATAGCAACAGTCTGCTGTCTCTAGATAACAGACTGTTGAAAGACGCACTCTTACTATAAACAGGGCTCATAAACATTTAGTCCCAAAAGTTTGCCACAGCTATTCAATGATTTTGAGACAAATTTTTCGCATCTGTGTAAACTAAACTAAAAAATAAGAATACTCTCTGCTTTCTCTGCTACTAACACACACTGCCTTTCTCCTGCATTGCAGTAATTTGAGTGATAGATTAGATGCACACGGGGGGAAGACATCCTTGATTTTAAATATTTAATAGTCCACAAATAAGCAGCTATCAGCTACCTTAGCTTGTTTTAAGACAGCTACGAAGCTAACTGTTTGAATGTAGGACTGAGATGGCGAGAGAGACAACGCAGGCTTAGGTATACGAACAATGAAATAAAAGATGGAGTAGAATGGGCTTAGTTAAATAAACCAAAGCAGCACTTAATTGTTGTTAACTTTGGATAAACTCTAAGATGCACAAAGCCTCTTTAGGATACTGCAGATTGAAGTCATAATAACTTGCAAAGACAGTTGCAATCCCATCGATAAAGTTGTCATGTGGTCCCGTGACCACTTGCCCCTCAAATGAACACTTCATTACATCACCTAAAGCCCCGTTTCCACACAGCAGTCCAGTACGGATTGGTACAGTTACGGTTTGGTTTGATTAAGCCCGCAGCCACCCGTTTCCACAGCCACCCGTGCCCTATTTGGTAGGCGCCTGGATGACGATAGCCGCTATGTATAGCGTCATATGGTAGCAGCTAACTGCTAACAGCTAACCGCTAACTAATAAATTCAACAAAGGAGAAAAACGCTACACAAACAAAACCAATGCTGGAAGACATTCATCTACTCGGCAGTTCAGTCTGAGGCCGTTTCGTCTGAGGCCGTTGAGTCTGAGGTCTGACGCCGTTTAGTCTGAGGTCTGACACCCGACGGAGGTTTTCCTGAGAACTGATGCTTTTTCGTCTGAGGTCTGACACCTTCGTCTGAGACCTGAGGATGTCCTAAAATGTATGCCGTACTCTATTACAAAAACTCAATCAAGCTATGCTTCAGAGAAGGCTGTGTGCCACGGAGAAATACAGACGTAAACAATCAGCTGTGTATTACAGTCAATGGTTTAAACACGGCGGAGTTTTGTTTGCCAACGTAACACGGGAAGTGACGATTCTTTCAACTAATCAACGGACTGCAGTGTTTAGCGCCAACTTATCGGGTCGGCTCCATATTCTTGGCACCCCAACGGAAGGGTCACAAAAAGTGGGACGGTACGGATCGGTTATTTGGGAATCTTTCTCTGGATAAGTCTATGGAAACGCCGCAAAATGCGCACCATACCGAGACGAACCGAGCCGGACCACTCGGTGGAAACGGGGTTTAAGATAGACACAAAGCAGGTTTATTCTATTTCTTTTAATTAGATTATTTATTTTTTAATAAATAATTATACACAAAATAAACTTGGGCTGAAGCTATTTGCATATGAGGCAATTTATCAAAAGGTGAATAATTTACAATTTTGACCGATTTGTTTCGGCCTCACGTGTTGCTGGAGCTTTTTGACCTATTCAGGTACTTTCGTGAGCATTCAGGCACTCACACAGTTTGCAATAATTGGCTGCATTACTGTGCCTCATTATGTTCTGAATGAATTGCATTACAGTATCTGAAAAATTTCCAATGGTACATTGTGACAAACAGCTTAGAAAGACTTAATAAAGTGAGCACTTATAGTATAATCAACAAAAATGTTACTACTGTTGAGCTGACAGAAGCTTGTCTGATTATTAGGATGCAAGAAACATTTTCAATAGTTTGTAATTAAGTATCTCAGTGATATCAAAGTTATCTTTATGTTACTGAATTATCAAAACATGTCTAATAAAGGTGCTTTAACTACTATTCTAATCAGGCTTCTACTACCTGATGTAATCAAACCAGGACACTTACCCACTTGCAGTTGTTGTGTAGTTGACTTACTCAAACCATGTCAAAGACAGGGGTTTAGAGTTCATAAAAATCAAGAATGGTTTAATATTTACTTAAATAAAGAAAATGTATTATCCCACTAAGCTATTTTTCAAAGCTAAATGACTGTATTTCACCTTGTGTCTTGCTGAGTGGCCACATAAGTTTCACTACTTGCTTCCAGTCAGGCTGAGGCAAGATGCAAGGCAATAAAGGTCTACAAACAACTACATCAAGCTACCATACAACATATTTATTTCATGACATGTTCACATTATTTGGAGAAACAACTTAATCTATTTATAGGTAGACATTGAGGGTGCCCATAGAGCGTGAATTGACTGGGGTTAATGAGTTTTATGTGTATATGGGGATTATTATTATTTGTTTTGGGGGTGGCAGTGGCTCAGTCCACAGGAACTTGGGTTGGGAACCCGCCAGTTCAAGTCCCGATGCAGACCAAAAATGTGGCAGTTGGTCTGGTTGCTGGAGAGGTGACAGACCACTTATCGGGTACTGCCGAGGAGCCCTTGAGCAAGGCACTGAACCTCCACCAGCTCAGGGGTCGCTTCCAGTGGGAGCAGATGCCGCACTCTGACATCTCTCCATTAATGCATTCCACAGGTCCTTCTTGTGCATGTGTGTAATTTAGGCGTGTGTGAGAGGCATGTCTCTAATATAAGAGTGCAAACCAGAATTTCCCCCTCTGGGATTAATAACGTATATAAAATGAATGAAAAATAAAAAAGTCAAACAAATTGTTAAAGATTTGATGCTTTGGGGTCAGTGCTACAATACACATTTATTATGCTCACTATTGTGCTTATGATGTAGACCTATGGATCTGAAATAAAGTATAATGTAAATAAAGTATAACCAATATGATGTTTGGAGTTTACCTATTGGTCTGATATTTAATTTTTACCTCAATTTAAACTAAGCAGGACTTTAGCCAATCGGGGGATGGCTTACATGTACTGCCAGCATGCCGGGCCTTATATTTGTCCAAGAGTGAGTTGATCTAGCAATAGCTTGGAGCCAACCATACCAATGAAAAAGCTGCTCTGGTCAATGCATGTGGATTAAAGGAAGCATGTAGCCTGCCATGAAGAGCCTGCTTAAAGTGAAGTGCTGGCTTCTGGCCATCAGTTATCCTTAAACAAGGGTTTTACTTGTCCTTACATTATATCCAAGAGTGACCCGATGTCAAAACTGCAGAAGCTCAAATGTTTGCTTACATTAGATTAGGCTCTGCAGAGTCATATGAACACATAGGCTCTACAAACGGTATGCCTGCTAGCAATACAATGTATTGTGTTACAATTGATAAACAGCAATCAAGTTTATGTGTCTAACTCTGTCTTGTGCAGGAGCATGTGAGGTGGCCTCAATGCCCACTGTTTACACCCCCTTCTTTTGTTGTTTTCTTTTTGTTATTACTGCATGTCTTTCTCTCTCCATCACAACAACAGAGGAATACAAGAGAAATAACTTGACTTGTTATATAATGCATGGCAATAACATGGCAATAAGGTCATAAAGGCTGTTCCTTGGAGAAAAAATGGCACTTATGTTTATGTTCTATCTAGTTATAATAACCTCAGTTTTAAATGCCACTATCTAATTGTGAACAGTCTTCAGGGTGTGTCAATTAAATAACTGTTAATATTATTTATTGAATAACTATTGTGGGGTGCAGATCCAAAATTGCAGAGAAAGACTCATTGCTGGGACCTGATGGTGGTTGTGTTTGGAAGTGCATTCTGCGAGCAGAGCCTGATGCAGGAGACTTATTTCCACATCAGTGAATGGTACAGGCTGCATCTCAGTGGGCTGGGTGACCCACTTTTCAGCTCTCCAAGTCTATGTAACCGTTGTGCACTGCATCGAATAGCACTCTACAGTTATGTACTACTCACATGCCAGCCAGTAGTGTCTTATCCCAACGCATCAGAAGCATCATTGAAGATAATTTGTTTTATATCTGCTGGCTATCAATTTAGATAAATCATCACAGTTCTAATAAGGAAGCTGTGTTTGCGTTGTAAAGTCAGCCTGAATTTTAAATTAAACAACATAAAGAGCTTGTTTATTGATTGCCTCATGTGAAGCTATTATAGTTGTGCCTTCAAAAATTGGTAAAAAATGGTATATACCGTAAGTATGGAGGCCAATTATATACTGTGCCCCCCAAGTTAGTTGAAAGTGGCGTGTGCATTAAAACCTGATATTAGAACTTCATCATTATCCGGCCAGGTTATCAAAAATATTTAACACATGCCTGTTATAGGTTTTGTGTCCTTTGCCTTAAGAATAAGTAATCAGATCTGCCTGACCTCTACTGGAGGAATCCTGGCACACATTTTGGATTTAAGTCAGGTGTGAAAGAATCTGACAGGCAGCTTCCAGTTTTGAAAAATGAGCCTAATGTGGGAGTGCAAAAGCAGTTTCTCAAATGTCCAGCTGAGAGGGGTTCCAAAAGCTAAGAAGTCACATTGAGTGGCTGCTAGCTGCATGCTAGACAACTCAATTCAGTCAATGAACTAAACATTGTTTGAGGTTGATTGTCCCTTCTGTGTTTTCGTATAATAATTGAATGAATATTTATAATATTATCATTTAATAAAAAATAAAAATGGGAAAACATTTTTGTAAATAGTCCACTTAAGGGATGTTATTGATTAATCAATGAATCGTTGTTAAGAATTTAACCGTTTAAAAATGCATTAACCTGTTTACAATTTTACCGGTTTTCACGTTTGCTATCTATTTAATTTGAAGTATATACATGTGTATTCAACTGTGGTCATGATGTCTAAGGGCTGTAGCTAGTGCAGCATAGTGAAGTTCCAATTTGCTGATAAACCTTTGCATGCTGCCTGACGTTGAAGTAAACATGATATCTCAGTATATTTGGATCTCGTTTAGGGCAATTTTTACTTGACAGTGCTGTTCAGTGTTGGCTGGGACGGCACACATTGGCCAGTGTCGTAGGCTTAGCTGCTTGCGGCTTATTGGGATGGTGTCATGTCATATGTCGACGGAGGTTGCTGCAGTACGTTACCTTGTTTCTGCAAAGTTTGCTAATTGAATGTGTCATATCCAACTCCAGACATCCTGGTGGCACAAAATCCAAAATTATCCCATATCTTTGCTTCCAATTTAGCTGGCGGTGGTTAGAGTTTCTCATTCATGCTTGTTTGTTTTTGGAATGTGTGCTGCGGCCTATAGTTTGGCTACTTCTGACACCTATTGTCTTTAATGTAAACTGCTCCGAAGTAAAAACCGAATATTTGAATATGCAGCCCTATTGATTCTGTAAATACTGCATCGACTGGAAAGGAATAAATGACAATGTGAGAAAGCTTTTTAGGGTTTTAATTTAATCTAACTTTTAATTATACTTTATATATTCTGGTTTGCACTTTGTAGAGAAATGCTTCTCACACACACAGGCCTAAATCACACACATGTACAAGCACGACCTGTGGACATGCATTAATGGAGAGATGTCAGGTCCAAAACTACTTTAATGAAGGCTTGATGAGGCCAATGCAGACATGATGCAGCGTGCTGAGTACATAGTGGATAAATACAAAATAAAATGTGTACTGGGTAAAGACTGGAGACAAGTTTGAGGACAAAATTTCACAGTGTATTATTATTATTATTATTTATTTTTTTTACATATAGGCAAAGTAAAAAAGAAGGTAAAATATTTGCCAACCACTAAACACTTGGCCAAAAGAATTAACACATTTGACCACAAATCCATCTATTGGATCAGTGGTTCCTGTAGTGGGGGCCTTGAGCCACCAAGAGGGGGATAGTGACATGCTTTCCAAAATATAATGAAAGGAGTGTGTTGTGTACTGTAGTTGGCTGTGCACTATATTGTATGTTTCAACCACCTCCACCTTATTTTGGGGGATCAAGCACTGAATTAGATATGACACTATTTATCCTTAAGTTGCTCAGCTTCACAATATGACCTCAGAGAGGAAGCAAAGAGTTAGCAGTTAGAACTACATGGCAGTAAGATGAATAGGAAACTACTCATGACTCAAAATATTTCCCCCAACATATAAGCCTCATCCTAAGCTTCTGACATACAGTGCGGCACTCACTCTTAAAGAATAAGTAGGTTGATTAAAAAAGGTTAATGAAGTTAATAATAAGCAATAGCTTATTTACAGTATAAACTCAAAAGCACTGCATGCAAAAGCAATTGGTACGAGTAAAAAAAAAATGTTGCAAATAGCCAAAACCATACATAACATTGGTGGTAAGTCAACTCAGGCACACTCCTAATTATGAACATCTCTTTGCTGAATACAATGAAAATAGATGAGTTACTAAAGGAAAATGTGAGAAAACTGAGCAAGGTTTTTTGGGGTCAGCCCTGGGATGCCTGGAGTCACCACAAGATGCAGGGCTAACTGAGCTTCATTGCTAACCCTGTTCGGACTTCTTCATTTTTAGCCCTCCGAAAAGGCTTATCAGGAAGAGCACAATGTCATAATTCGAGTTTATCCTTAATTTTTTATTTCAAATTAAATGACCACAGGTCATAAACCTGAAATAAAAAAACAAATATCATCAAATACTTTTCAAAAATATTATTCAAATAATATAATATAGAAATCAAAGAAGCCTGCAAAGACAAAAAAAAATGTCTTAAACAATATAAACTACATTACCCAGAATGCCTAGCCCCGGAGGAGCATGCGCACAGCGACTCTACCGTCACTGGTTGCTATGGACGCTGTCACAGAACCCGTGCCACCCGTGCTTCTTCCAAGTGATTTACACGCACAAACGAAACATAATGACGCGGCATTACACCGTGAATCACCAAACCAAACCACCGCCTTCACCAGAAACCAGCAGATTGCTCTAAACAATCAGACTCCCGTAAGTGGCTAATAATGATAGCCTAATGCTACACAGCTTCTGCGTTGCCGAGCGATCGCGTCTCGCGAGCTACAGGCTAACAAGCTACTCTCGGCCAGATAGCACAGACACATTGATGAACAGTGCTCACACATATAAGTGACTTTAACAGGGTTATTAGGCAGTGTGAGTAGTAGCAGTTGCATACCAACGGGCTAATGTGTTTTTACCGCAGCTGCGCATGCGCACACGTCTGAGCATTAAAACATCACTCATCAGGATTAGCTTGTATTTAATTAGCCAATCTCAGCAAAGCTGTGGGAACAACGTTTGTATTTCAAACAAGTTGCCATGACAACAATGGCTACATTCCATTGTGACGTTTACATCAAAGGCATATCAAATGACGTCACGTTATGACATCATATCTTTTGTTTTGGTGAACTGATCTGATTGAACTAACAAATCTGCGGTCTTATCAGGCAGCTAATTCGGACCTTATTGTCAAGAAAAACTAAGGCAAGAAGCAAAGAATCGAGGAGGAGAACCGTGAGATAGCCAGAGAACAGATGAAGGACCAAAAAGTCCAGGAGGCCATTCGGCATGCTAAAGAGCGCCAAAAACAAATAGAACAGGGTGTCAATACTGAGAAATACAAAGTAATGGTGCGAAAACATAAACAGGAGCAAAAAAATACTGGTGCTTTCCACTACCACACAGTATCTCCTCCCTATGCACTTGACGAACGGGTAAAGGCAAATTGTCCTGAAGAGGCTGTCTTGTCATCATCTCAGTGGCAGTCGATGGCCTTAAGGTCTCAGTTTAATGCAGAGGCTGAGAAGAATGCCTATCAGAGGGAGGATGAATACAAGGTAGGAGAAGCCATGAAGCATAAAATGATTGAGATAGACAATGTCTGCAGGCAGAACATGCCACCTTCTGAGACGGAGCTTCAGGCCCGGCAACGCAACAGGATGGTGAGGGAGCGAGCAGTCATTCTACCTACGATGGCTAACGATGAGGTCAAGAAGCGCCACTCGACATTTCTTGCTGCTCAGTGTCAAGAGGAACCTGAGGAGAAGATACAGACCAAGGAGAGAGCCAGACAAGAGACGGTGGAACGAAAAGCCCTGGAGTATAAACATACTAAAGAGCGCCGAAAACAAATAGAACAGAGTTTCATTACATATGATTACGAACTAATGTTGCAAAAAAATAAAGAGAAGCAAAAAATCAAAGACCAGGAACAAAAAGAGAGACTGAGAATGGAACAAAGTGATAGAGAGATGGTGAGACAGAAGAAAATCGAGGATCGGACGCAGGAAATAGAGATAGGACAGGCAGCTAATTTGGCCCTTATTATCAAGAAAAAAGAAGCCGAGAAGCAAAGAATCGAGGAGGAGAAGCGCGAGCTAGCCAGAGAACTGATGATGGACCATACAGCCGAGGAGGCCATTCGGCAGGATAAAGAGCGCCGACAACAAATAGAACTGGGTTTCAATACTGATAATTACGAACTGATGTTGCAAAAAAATAAAGAGAAGCAAAAAGTCAAAGACCATGAACAAAAAGAGAGACTGAGAATGGAAGAAAGAGATAGAGAGATGGTGAGACAGAAGAAAATCGAGGATCGGACGCAGGAAATAGAGTTAGGACGGTTTTATCAGGCAGCTAATTTGGCCCTTATTATCAAGAAAAAAGAAGCCGAGAAGCAAAGAATCGAGGAGGAGAAGCGCGAGCTAGCCAGAGAACTGATGATGGACCATACAGCCGAGGAGGCCATTCGGCAGGATAAAGAGCGCCGACAACAAATAGAACTGGGTTTCAATACTGATAATTACGAACTGATGTTGCAAAAAAATAAAGAGAAGCAAAAAGTCAAAGACCATGAACAAAAAGAGAGACTGAGAATGGAAGAAAGAGATAGAGAGATGGTGAGACAGAAGAAAATCGAGGATCGGACGCAGGAAATAGAGTTAGGACGGTTTTATCAGGCAGCTAATTTGGCCCTTATTATCGAGAAAAAAGAAGCCGAGAAGCAAAGAATCGAGGAGGAGAAGCGCGAGATAGCCAGAGAAGAGATGGACGAAATAATAATCCAGGAGGCTTTTCTGAAGTACGATAAGACGAACGGACAAAACTTTAAGGACTTAGAACATCAGAGAGAGACACGTGATCAATCGGCCTTTGCAAATCGTGAAAAGATCATGAAAGGCTCGTTATCTTACTGACTTAGCTAAGAAGAGACGTGCGAAAGCTGATGAGTTCCAACAAAACAACCATTACAACGCTATAGGACACAATGAATATTATTACAAAGAGTGTGAAAGGAGAAATAAGGAAGAGATTAAAAGACAAAAATATCAAACACCCAGGCATAATGCCCGTGGTTCATTGAATACATTCCTTAATGTCACAGGACAGAGGATTCAGCTTGGAAACCAAAGTGACAAAATTGGCAACATGCTGCCAATGCCACATGTACTGAATCAAAGACAACAGTTTGTGGATGGACGATTGTCTGCATGCCACCCAGACTTCCGCCTTCCCCCTATTTGAAAATAGTTCAAGGAAAGAGGCTAGAACTTTATTTCCTTTTCCTGTCCCACCCACCCGACTACTCACCATTTCTCATTTTCTGGGTTTTCTCCGGGTGCCCCGGTTTGTCCCAACGATATAATCAATTATGACCAAAAAGATCATTGACTACAAAGTAATAAATTGATAAATAAATGATTGACTCAATTTGAAATAAGAGATATTACTTTTTGACTGTGTTAAAGTAACTGAAAAAAGTCAAACAAAGCTGTTGTTCATTTAATGTGTTTTTGAATTCTAATTTATGTTTATGGATTAACCTTTTATTCTATTGGAACAACTTAAAAAAAATGCAGCAAGACTTTAAACTGGAATACTTAATTTAATCAATGCACTTTTTTAGATTAAGCAAGGTTTGCGTCAACCTGCGTCATGAGGCGGGAATGCGCTGTAACACTGTGCATGCGTCTGTCACGAGCCCACTGTAACTGAAGCGATGAATCTGCAATTTGACAGACGATCTGACATTTTTCAAGTATACTCCTCATAGCGTTCCTGAATTTTACACTGGTAAGTGAAAACTACAAGACATTACATGACAGTGAGGGAAAAAAACTAGTGGAAAATCGCAACCCAAATTTATTTTACTTTTCAATTAATTTGTTTTATTTATTGACAGCATTTGAAAAAAGCTCCACAACCCAAATTTGGGTCCCAAACCACCATTATAATAAGTCTGTATTCATGTCAAATGTGTTTTCCCTCTAAATTAATTTAGCTTTTGCAACAAACAACTTTGATCTGCTCAATTTATCCACACAGACACAAGCGAGCAGCTGTACATTAACATTATTAAAACAAAGCTGATTCTGTTTCAAACTCGCATAAATAACAGAATATCTGTTAAAGTACAACTGGTGAACTCCTATAAATAATGGAATATCAAGTGGGATTATTTGAAATGCGAGTCATTGAAAAATTAAGCAGATTAAATTTGTTGCAGAAACAAATTTAGAAGAAAAAACACATTAGATATAAATACCACGTTTACTGTAATATAAACATAACACATCATATTAAAAGGTACTCTATGTCATTGTATATGTGTATTTTTCATCTCT
Source organism: Symphodus melops (assembly GCF_947650265.1). Taxonomy (NCBI): domain Eukaryota; kingdom Metazoa; phylum Chordata; class Actinopteri; order Labriformes; family Labridae; genus Symphodus; species Symphodus melops. The sequence continues at coordinate 19,562,522 of NC_136693.1, read as the reverse complement.
CTTATCACAGGTTTCCTGTTATTCATGCATGTGGAAATGCAAAGAATGTGCTATACCCAAGAATAGTGCAGCTTCTTAAACGCCACAGACTTGATCACCTGCATTATGGGAGGGGTCATGCCATTTTGACTCACTGGCCAAGGTGAGTCCTCAGCCTTTTTTTGATCATGGCCATTTTGTGTAAATTTACATCCAATGTGAAGCTACAAGCAAACTAAAGGGCACTACCATTAGCCTGCTAGTGTTGCTTCCCAGACCTGGCCTAGGGGTGCCAGGGAGGAGAGTTTCTCAAACCTTTATAAAAATACAAAGTGGCCATAAAGTTTAGCTGTTCAGCTCGGCTGCAGGATTTATTCTCTTATTACACTAATTAAACACAACCTTTCTGTAACTAGTATTACATTTACATTAGACAATACGTGAACCTCAGTAGCTGTCTTTACTTGAATTACTCAGTGTCAAACTACACATCACAAACCTACAAACATCAAACGTCCATATTTGCTCTCTGTATGATTTCTGAATCCTTAGTTTAACAAAACAAAAACCTTTAATGTGCCTTAATATGTTCACATGCTCCGTAATGTCACCATGCATAAGCACCAGGTGCGCTAGCCCAGCATGCTAGTGTAAAGCTTCACATCTCTATTTCTCACACAGGTAACTGTAAAAATACTGGACTTCAAACATTATATTCTTACTGATGTTGGGTCCAGCCAGGATGATGTGTCCTTTTGGAGAACTATGACAAAAGACTCTTATTCCCAGCATGCCTTGCAGGTACTCCCAGAATGCTTTGCCACACCTAACACATAGGTGTGAAGTTTGGGAGGGATACAACCAGTTGTCTCCCCTTGTTCTTCCTCTTCCACACGTCATCTGGAGACGTCCGGAGATACTCCTCTGCATCCTTTTTCACAGCACGCTTCTCTTTGTTCAAAAGTTTTGGCGCGCAGCTAACCCAAGGCCTTGTAGCATACCGACATCCATCTTTACTTTCATTTTAGCTTAAAACAATACTTACTTAAATGAATTATGTACACTTTTTTTCAAACCTTTACATTAGCGCAACAATGCAGCTCAAGTTTTGGTTTCATGCTGGTGATCAAGGGCGACATCTACTGGATCAAAACATTTCATATTCGTCTAAAGTTAGAGGAGATTTCCCCATGCTATTGTCTTGTCACTTTTGATGAATACTTTTATTGTGGAGTTGAGGGGGGGGAAAAATTATATATATAAGTAGTTTTTTAAGGGAATTAATAAAACAGTACTTTTGAAGCTTTTCCTTTTTTATTTGTATTTTTATAATTTAGAATGTGCTTGCTTAATATTTGTATGATTTTAGAAGAGAAATACATTTCATAAACAGCAGTTATACTGTGTGTCATTCGATGACTAAGCATATAGATTATTAACACCATTTAGTTTATTGCAGTCATAAAAGTTACTATATTGTCCACTGCAGTCCCACAGTTGTTTGCAGTCCCACAGTTTTTCCAAATCCTTAAAGAGCATATTGCAGGTTAAAGACAAAACTTAACTAATCATAGGAAAATACGTTAACAATACTGTTTTTAAAGAAATTCTGAAATTAATAACCCACAGGGTCTCCTGGAGACGTTTTAGTACGTTTTCGCACGTCTTTGCTTTTTACTTCCGCATTCGGCTGTGACGTAACATAAGGGAGTCCCGCTGAATCCCCGTCTGTTTAACATAGAAAATCATGGATCCGAGTGTCACTCCCGTCAATAAAGAGGAAGAAGACATGTATTCCTTTACATATAATGGTCCACTGGCTTATTATTCTGAACCTGTTAAATGTGATAGAGAGCAGAAACAGGCAGGATTAAAGGAATAACGGCCTCAGGAGAGAAGTGAAGCTGTGGTGTGAGGAGAGACCCGGAGCAGGCGTCCTGCTGAGTGACAGGTGTCAGCTCGCCATATATGGGCGAGTGCTGTGTTCACATCAGCATATGTAAAGTTTGTAATCACATTCAATCAATTAAAAAACTATTTGTAGAAGGTGCAAGTGACGATCATTCACCTTTACATTGTATGGGAGCTGCTTGTAAAAACGGCAAATCTGTACAACGTATTACGGTGCCGCGCTGTGCGCGCGCGAGAGAGAGAGCGAGAGAGAGAGAGAGAGAGAGAGAGAGAGAGACAGACAGACAGACAGACAGACATAGAACCCGATTACACGGCCTGTGCAAATGCAGCACCATGTCTTAATTGTTTATTCCTCATGCAGCCCAGTGCTCACGTTGTTATAGAAAATACAGTGTATGGTGCAGGATCACGGCGCACGTAATCCACACAAACATGCACAACAGCGCACACACTCCACAGTTTAATGCGTGCACATATATTAGGCTACTACAAAAAGTTTAAAGTTTTAATTGGATAGAGGACCGACGTAAAGCTTGTGTTTCTGTTTGTTTCCAAACCGCGCGTTCCGTCTTTTCCCACTGCGCACACACAAACACACACACACACACACACACACACACACACACACACACACACACTCCACAGTTTAATGCGTGCACATATATTAGGCTACTACAAAAAGTTTAAAGTTTTAATGGGATAAAGGACCGACAGAAGTAAAGGTTGTGTTTCGTTTCGTTTCCAAACTGCGCGTTCCGTCTTTCCCCACTGCGCACACACACACACACAAACACACACACACACACACACACACACACACACGCGCTCTCTTGTAACAGAGTTGGATTTATAATAAATCGTATGACTACATATATTAAAACAGACTGTCCGTGTCTATTACGCTCACACTAGAGAATATACAGAGGATTCCAGCAGATCAAATCATTAAACGCTTTCTGTCTGCGTATATAATATTTTATGTTAAACAGCCAGAGATTTAAATCATTAATAAGGAAACGTTTTTGTGTCTGATACCGAAATATTCAACGTGTCTGTTCGATCGTTTCTGAGGTTGTGAGAATAATTCACCAAAACACACTATGAATAATCAAGCCACTTACACTGTGCACCTGAATGTGCGCCGCTCAAGTTACAAACTATAGCAGGGAGGCATCCTGTCTGTTCTCACTCACTACCACGTATCATTACTCCTCTTTAATCATGTTTTAGCCTGTTTTTTTGTGCTTTAATTCTTTTGTGCTGCCTTCTAAATGTTTGTTTGTAAAGTGTTTGATGCTCTCGGTGCAAGACAAGTTCCCCCAGGGGCAATAAAGGCTTCATTCATTCATTCATTCATACACGGACGCATAAAGCCGATCAAAGCAGAGTCAGAGAACGGGACTCCCTCATGTTACGTCATATGACGCGTTGTTGAAAAAAAAGCACGTTCTAAACGGCTATGCTAAAACAGCCACTTTCTCCTCTAAATTAGAGCACTTATGTGTTGTAGAACATATTAAAAAAATAACCTACTTATTTTACAGCCATTAACAGACTATATAAAATATTAATTAAAATTTTTTTTAACCTGCAATATGCTCTTTAAGCTGTATTTCTAACATACTGATTTTTTGCTAAATTTGCAGAGCATTGAGGCTGAAGACCTCGAGCAGTCGACCCTGGCAAGTTTCACCATTGAGATAGAGGATCCTTTCCATCAACCCAAAGAAATCAAAATTGTCATCGAAGGATCAACAGTCATGAGCAGCCTGCACTCAGTTCCAGTATGCAATTTTAAAACATGAGTAAAAACTGAAATTCTGGACATCAGTTAGAGTGAGAGGCCAATGTGTGTGTATGTGGTGTGTGACTGTCAAACAAATGGCTCCCCTGGGAGACTGGAACATTTTATGTTTTTACTTTTTGCTTTATGACTGAGAGGACACTCAGAGCTTTATTTTGATGCAATATGTCCTCATGTATATATATACATATAGCTGAAAAATGACTTTATGAGGAAGAGGACATGCAGGTGAATGCGTTCATGTGATTTTTATGTCTGGGACCCAAGAAATGTGTTAACCACAGCGATGTAAATACTTAGTCCAAAGAGCGTTGCTCATTAAAGTTGTTGTGAAGATTAAATATAATTTAAAAACATATATATATATATATATATATATTAATATATATATACATATATAAATTAACACTTCATGTTGTCTGATAAGGGCTGTAGAGTAAGTACATCAATTTTCTGTATGTTCTTCAACACATAAGTGCTCTAATTTAGAGGAGAAAGTGGCGTCTTATGTCGTAACGTAAGGGATCGCATTCTGTTACTCTGCTTTGATCGGCTTTATGCGTGCGTACGTGTATGAATGACTGAATGAAGCCTTTATTGCCACTGGGGGAACTTGTCTTGCACAGAGAGCATAAAACCCTTTACAAACAAACATTTAGAAGGCAGCACAAAAGAATTAAAGCACAAAAAACACGCTTAAAACATCACATGATTAAAGGGGTGTAATTATACGTGGTAAGTGCTCTAATTTAGAGGAGAAAGTGGCGTCTTATGTCGTAACGTAAGGGATCGCATTCTGTTACTCGGCTTTATGCGTGCGTACCAGAGACTGTAAAAATAATGGACGGGACAAGGTCCCCTGTGAAGTGAAGCTTTTTTTTTTAGATCGCCCCCTACTGACTGGCTGCAGTATAGGTCATAAACCCCGCCTCCTCAATGATAACAGACGGGACTTGGGTCACATAATTTTTTTCCAGACCTAAACTCTGCTGTGATCATTAGATATTATCACCCTACATGGTGTTCAAGTGCTCATTTTTCTGTGAAGTTTGTTTTAAATAAGTTATTTGAGGTTAAAAAACGGGATTTTACGTCACACATGGCGATGATTGACAGCCGCGGATCTTGCGTAGCTCTCTTGGTAAATAATCAGTTACGTCGTGAAGTGAAGCCGAGACCCACGGAGCTTTTCTGTTCAGTTTTTTCGTCTTTTTTGAGCTGGTGAAAGCTGTTTTTTCTGCAGTAAACTAATGTCACGGACCTGTGGACTCTAACGCATCTTTGCAGTTTTTACAGTAAGTAATAAAGTTTGATTTATGTGTCATTGCTTAAAGCGCTATGAGCGAGCTAACATATTAGCAGTCTAAGCTAGGTTAGTTATCAGGCATGATTTATCTTTTTATTTTACTTTTTAATATGAGCAAACCTAATAACTGACATGATATGTTTCTTGATATTGTTATATCGTTTTTGTGAGTGGAATTGTATTTAAAACCAAAACATGGTAATTAAAATCAGCTCATAGATGGCGTTCATTGACTGTACAGTTATGTTTCAGTAAATAATAAATATGTCTGATAAGGTTTTTAAAAAAGTATCAAGGACAAAAACAAAGATAAATACTATAAATCTGTATAATTACTGATGTGTACATGTTTACAGTCTGTGTAAAGAGTGTGTTATACAGAGATTAACATGTCACCATGCAGCCTGATATTTATAATACTGTATAATGAGGGAGAATATGTCTGTAGATATCAGGATAAAACTAAAGTAAGCTCTGATCTAATATAACTTATAATACTGTATAATGAGGTAAAATATGTCTCTAGATATCAGGATAAAACTAAAGTAAGCTCTGATCTAATATAACTTCTGTCTGATTTAAGAGACTGACAGAAACATGAACACAAACAATCAGCGGTGGTGTAATATAATATTAACCAAGCATCACGCTGCTGTCAAATATTCAGCATGAGCTTACACACACATTACCAATCCAATAATCACAAGTTGATCATGTTGTACATTTAATGACGCTTATTAATAAATGGGGTTATAACTTCACACAACCTGACACAGACTACAAAACAGGCTGCTTGTGATGGTGGTTAGGAGGAGACAGACAGGCTCAATAACAGAAGTCATAAAGATCACGTTTCTCCCAAAATGATATATTAATGTTTTTTATTTTGCATCTATAATCATTAATGAAGATTTTATGTCTTTTAATAGGTATTTCCCTGTTTTCACCAACATATTATGCATTAAACTGAGGATTTCCTTTTTCTCATGTTCTCTCTCTCTCTTCCAGCTCGTCCTCGGAGGATTGGAGGACCTGACCACTGCTTCTCTTACCAGGGCGTTTGGTCTGATCTTACACTGGACGGCGGTCTGATGTGAAACAGTGGGCCGAGTGTCGCGCCTGAGCCACAGAGGACGCAGCTCGCACGTCCTGAGCAATGTTTGACAATTCATTCAAAAGATGAACGGAAGAAAAGAGAGGCTGTTTAATACAGAGGTTTTTCTTATAAGCCACATTTTGTTTTTGTTATTTTTAGATTAATCTGCTTTAACTTTAAAATACTGTTCACTCATTTGCCTCTTTCAAACCTGTATAACCCACAAAAACCTTAAATACTGCCTCCATCTAACTGAACAATCAAGTGAAAGAAAGTAGCTTAAAATACCACACTATGTTTTTAAGCACATTCTGTATTTGTTAAAGTTACAAGACTAGTGTTACATTTCATGTGATTGAATAAAATATAATAATGTAATTGCCTTCTCAGTTGTGTCTGTATCATACCACTCTACTGTCTTTATGTGCATGCTGTCTTTAACACTAACCTGAATTAAATGTTCAGCACTCGAGTGTTGAAGTACTTTTAAAGCTATTTGTTTCCCAGCTGGGAATTCTGTCATTGCCCTACACGAACATGAGACATTCAATGTTTTTACAGCTTAAAACAGGAGAGAAAAGGTTTAAATCAATAAATACTTTATTTGATTTATAACACATAGTGGGAATGATGGTTCGGTTATAAAAGTGAGGAGGCTACTGGTTTGAATCCCTGTCTGACAGGAGTCTCTCTGTGAGGAGTTTGCATGCTCTCTTCCCTCCACAGTCCAAAGGTGTTCACCGAGAGGAGAACAAAGTAAGGGAGACCATCAGGTGAGCTGGCAGGGGTATCTATCAGCCATCTTTCTTCTTCCTTGTGTCTAAAATGAGGATGATAAAAAAACAATGAGATAAACATGTTAGACAAGGAAAAGAACCAGAGAAAAGGTCCATACAAACAGAAACCTTAATGAAACAGATTCATTTACCAACTCCACAGTTATGCACAGAAACACATAGACTCTGTAAATGTACATAGAACTGAAGTAACTACTGACAGCAGATATAACTTAAGTACTATGTGCACCACTACTTTCTATCATATAACATATTTTCACCAGCATATGTTAGATCTGTACACAGCTTATGTTGCTAATTTAGCTAAAAATAGTTTTAGTTCGTTTTTTGCCAAAAATAAAAGGTTTAATAACCCACAGAGTTAAAGAAGATAGATAGACAGATAGACAGATAGAAAGATAGATAGATAGATAGACAGACAGACAGATAGACAGATAGATAGATAGATAGATGGATCCTGAGGGAAATTCAAGGCATCCAGTAGCAATAAACAAGACATACAGGACACGAAAAGACGTTTAAATTCAATAATTAATATAATAAGTGTGATTTTCTTAATTTCTGAATGAACTACGTTTAGATATTTGACTTGAAATATATGGTGGTTTTGTACTCACCTCTATGGTCGGTAGATGAATTTCTCTCCGTAAAGATTCTTAAATTCTTGGCGTAGCTGGGCTGCGTAAGCTATCAGAGCGGTACGCAAAGTGGGCGGGGCGTGTTGCCAGGGCTCCTCCCGCCAGACCCTACTGCGCAGACTGGTTGCAAAATTCCAAGATGACAGCGCCCATGAAGGCCGTAAAAAAGCTTCACGAACGTAGAACGGAAACAGCTACAGTCCACACCCACTGGTGCGTACGTGTATGAATGACTGAATTAAGCCTTTATTGCCACTGGGGGAACTTGTCTTGCACAGAGAGCATAAAACCCTTTACAAACAAACATTTAGAAGGCAGCACAAAAGAATTAAAGCACTAAAAACACGCTTAAAACATCACATGATTAAAGGGGTGTAATTATACGTGATAGTGAGTGAGAACAGACAGGATGCCTCCCTGCAGCACAGACTCTTCACTGCAATAGTTTGTAATTTCGTGGCGCACATTCGGGTGCATAGTGTAAGTGGCTTGATATTGTGTTTTGGTGAATTATTCCCACAACCTCAGAAAACAGCGTTGTCAACGTATTTTCCTATGATTACTTAAGTTTTGTCTTTAACCTGCAATATGCTCTTTAAATGCCAGCTTTATGGTGTGTGTTTGTGTCAGTGACCATTATCTATGTCATTATTTAGTGATAACAAAATGCCACGCAAAGGAAAGAGATCGCAAGCTGCGAAACAACGCTGGACAAAGTTTGTCCCTTCAGACCAACGGTTCCAGGACCCACAACCACACTGCAACACTGTTGCAAATGAGGTTTGTGAAATGGAGGTAAGTAGTCCACCTGTGGCTGAATCTCCATGCATGGCTCAGCAGGAACTACAGAGTGATGTTCAACTGTTAAGTAGCACGATGCAGCTCATAGACCTTTTGGAAGAGAAAGTTACACAGGTATCACCCTCCGTGATATCTGTCCAGGCATCTCACTCTCAAGACGATGACAGATATCACCCTACTTTAAGGAATAAACAGTGTTCATGCATGGCTCTGACATTCCTAACACACCATCAAGAGGGTCATGACTTGAAAGAGGCTGATCTGGATAACATACTAGATGAGGGACACATTCTCTATGGTCAAACCATTCAACGTCTTCAAGATGAAAACAGGTTTTACGACTACTATTTGAACATTCAAGAAACACCTCACACCGTGCAAACTGCTAAACACCAGTATAAGGTGCAGAAAACCTGCGAGTATTCTGGATACATTAGAGACAATGGATATCCTGGCACAGAAAGTTGGTGTCAAAATCTTCGTACAAGACTTCAGTGTCTGTCCTCAGATGTTACCCATGCACTGCTCACCATCACGCCATATACTATTGCATTGTTTAGAGACCAGTCTGGTAGATATGGACTCTTTGACTCCCATAGCAGAAATGCTGATGGCTTACCAGTGCCAGATGGGAAGGCAGTGATGATGACATTCACACAGTTGGATGATCTGATAAAGAAAATCGAAGAACTCAATGCTCAGCTCCATCCTTTTCAGTCTATTAACAGGATGCTGTTTGACTTCACACCACTTAAATTTGTACAGAAAGAGGCTGTTTCACTACAAATGCCAACTCAGATACCACTTGACACAGATGTTGGAATCCCAACCAATGTTGTCATGGATGACAAACAGCAACATGTGGCTTCTCTGGAGCCACTCACTGCACCATCCACAGTAGTGATGTCAAAGGCTACACAGGTTGTTAAATCTAAGAAAGTCAGTGAACACAAGCGTAGAAAGATAATGAGGAAACTAAGAAAAGATACAGAGGGGGGGAAAAAACCATCTCAGAGAGAGCGATACAGAAGCGATGAAACTTTCAGGCTGAACAAAAAAATAACCATGAAGAAATACCTCACCAACAAATATGCATCAGATGACATTTTCAGAGAAAAACAGAAGCAGGCAATAACCAAGAGGTACGCGACTGATGAGGATTTCAGAAAGAAACAGAAGCAAGCAACAACCAAGAGGTGCGTGTGTTGATTTTAAATATGTTTCTGCCTTTTAGGCTCTAATAATGTGGAGTACCAGTTTGCAATGAACAACGACACCACAGAGTATCATGTCAAAGAGCTTCTCCCACACACTGCCTACACATTCTTTGTGGTGGCTTACTCTCCCAAAGGAGCCAGTGGCCCATCCCTACCTGTCACTGTGGAGATGCTGGAGGACGGTTAGTATTCAAAATCACACAGGTAAAAAAATAAAAAGACCGTACAACTAAATAGCCTTGGATTGGTCATTGACTTAATTAGCAAACTTTATTGGTCTGCCAACCTTGTAACTTCTAATGAATTTTTAGGAGCTCATTAATTTTAAAAGAAAAGAAAAAAACACTGCAATTTTTTGAGAAAACACTGACTTTGTGCACACTTTTTCTCAGCATAGATGAGTTTTCTTTGTTTAACTGCTGTTTATAAACTCATGCTGTTTATAAACTCATGCTGTTTATAAACTGTGTCAGCTGGTTTCCTGTGCAGCTCTAAAAGACAGGCTTTGTACGTGAATCATGTAACAGTTCAGCGTGTCTTTTATTTCCTCATGCAGTGCCGAATGCACCTCCTCAGCTGTCTATAGCCAGCACCTCCCCCACAGACATCAGACTCATGTGGCACCCATTGTCCTCGCAGCATAGTCGAGGAGCTGTCACTCGCTACCGCATTGAGTACAGCGCTCTGGATCAGGGTGAGTAACCTTAACTGGTCAAAAGCTGGCCTTACCTGCCAGTAAAAACACCTTTTTAGTAAGACAGAGTATATTCAATTTGCCTATTTTGGTTTCAAATAAGTTGATAAAATAAAAAGGACATTACTTATAGAGAAATACCAGCTGTAATGTTTCTGTTCTGTTTGTAGAAATTGTCAATCATCGCATAAAAGTTTAGAGGCAGAGGCTTATATACACGCGTATGCTACTTAAGATTATTTGATCAACTTTTAGAGAAGAATAATATCTTCTGAATATTTACCTTTCCAGAAAAGAGAACAAGTTCAGTCTTCACCAAAACTGTGCTATGTTCTCTGCTTTCTAAAAGACAGCAAAATACCTGAATGAACGCAGGACCAACACAGTCATGAACACTGGAATAATTATCTGTGTAATATTCAGTATCACCTGTTGAATCATCAATTCAAAAGAGAATAAACCTAAATTTAATAATGTCATCGTCTTAAAAAAATATTCCAAACTACCAAATAAGAGTCAAACTGCATTCTTAGAAACATAAAAAATCCAAAGTATGCACATTGAAATATAACAGCAAATGTAGACACTCTATTTTGATTCTTACTGTGTCTTTAAATCATATACTGAAGCAAACTGTACAATTGCTGACAAGTCAAAGTCCTTTATTCGATTTGAAGAAATAATAAAAATGCTAATTAGTTCCACGGAAATAAATTAAAACGTGAAAAAGAAGGATGTGTCATCAGAAAGAACCCTATAGGGACCATCTGATTTCAAGTGTCTTGTTTATTCTTTGTTATGTATGTGTGTGATATCACCCTCACTATAGCAGATAAGCTCTCGGTCTTTGGTAATAGGTTGGAAGGTGTACAGGAGTCAGGTTGGGGTTGGAAGGTCTCCAAAAATATGTTTGTCTACAAGTGGCAAAGGTTACAGACAAATGTTTTAGTAGCAAGAAAACCTTAGCATTTGAGAAGGGCCTCATATCAACGATAAAACAAGAAAGGGGAAGTGTAACGGTTTCAGCTTGCTTTGTGTATCATGTTCAGGCAGAGGCGCTAGTTATCAACATGTAAGGTAGACAACCGCTTGGGGCCCCAGGCCAACAGGAGGCCCTGTAATGGCCGACATACTTCACAGCAATGAGGCCAACATGTTGAGGCTCAAAATGTGCAAATTCAGCAATGACAGTCGGAAACCGCACTCGCTTTCCTTGCTCTGTTAAGTGTCACATGCTATATTGAACGAGGAATTATCTGAATGGGAGTGAAAACCGAGGCAAAAAGAGGAATAGGCATCTCGACTCTTGCAGACATGATGGTGACGTACGCTGGTTTGAGGGGCCCCCAATGGATTTTTGTTTGGTGTCCTAATGGAGTCTAGAACCGCCACTGGGTTCAGTCCAACTTGCAATCAATTTAAACCTAAACTCTGTGAATGCTTGAGGAGACAGTGAGACCATCATTCCCTTAACCTGACAATGAAACATAAATGTGTCTTTCAACCTTGTTCCAGAGCATCCAAGAATCCCACAAAAGACTGGTTAAAGAAGAAGACATTTAGGGTTATTAAGCCGCCTAGTCAATAGCCACATTGGAATTTCCTCAAATGTTGTTTATTTTAATTTGCTTGACCTACATACCCAAAATATCTCTTCTGAATAAATGTTTGGAGGAATTGTGAAAAGGTCTTTCTGCAAAATGAGACAAATTATCAGCTCCTGAGTCAATAGTAGGCATTCATGTATTTCCCAGTAGAATATTTTCACTGTGTCACTCAACATTTCTTATGGAGTGTAGTGTATACATTTGTGAGGCTTTGTATTATGTGTTCCCACAGTGGACTCTGTGTTCTCAGTTGAAGTGGGGGGTAATGCGACTCAGTTCACACTCAGAGAGCTTCAGCCCAACCAGGCCTACAAACTGAGGATCGCAGCTGGAACAGTTGTTGGCTTCGGGGTTCCCTCTGAGTGGGCCCAGCACCAAACATTAGCCCTTTACAACCACAGCAACCACAGCTTGGGTAAGGACCACAACACAGCTGGCTCTAGTTTAGTTTATTATTGTTGTCAGTTTGTTTGGTTTTTTTTCCCCCCTAGGGTTGTCATTTGTCTTGTAGCACCATCTTTGAATTACTTGTAACCTCAACAGGTTTAGTCGGTACAGGGAATTTAAGATACCGTTACTAACCCTTTTTTCTAACCTTCACAGAAGACATTTTATTTGCTTCTAAACTGTTGCTCTGTTTCTCACAATCATTACAGTAAAGCCATCTTACTAATGTTTCAGATGTTTCAAATTCATGGCCCCCCCCTTTTTTTTTTTACTACTGACTTTGTAGTCTGCACGTTGAACTGCTGTGCTGTCCCTACCGCTGATATGTAACTACGCTTGTACTCTATATGATGTTATCATGGCGAATTCTGTTATGTTTCCCCTTTTTAAATCCCTTTCAGTGATCTTTGCCCCTACTGAGCTGAAAGTCAGAGCCAGAGTGAACACACTCAATGTGACATGGCACCCTCCCAATCACACATTAGTGTCTGGGTATAAGCTGTCATGTCGAGAGATGGAGGCTGAAGATGCAACCAATGGAGAAAGAATGAAACAGACCCACACCATCAGGCTCCGGAAGAAAGCCCGGTATCATCTCCTCACTGGGCTGGGTACGTTTGTTGAAACGGGCCTGTTTGCTTAGCAGATTCCAGGGTGTTGAGTCCAGAACTTTTAATTACTCCAACTGTCTGACAAATAATATTTTATACACCACTTCGCTTAAAAAAGTCGCGCTTGGCGGACAGCCATTTCAAGGCTGACCAAGGGAACTTGTGTTCAATCAGAGACCTTGCAAGAGCAAATTTGACATGCATTTCTTGGAAAAATCAAAAAAAGCAGAAAATTATCAGACCCCTCTCTTAAAAAGTGATCATAAAACCTAAGAAATACATTAAAAGGGGCCACAAATGTAAGTATTTCCATGAAGGTGGTAGTGCAGTTGCCATATGTAATCTCCAGATACACGGTAAACATCAAGACTTTTCAAATTTCCCCAGTTTACTTGCAACATGTGCTACATACACAGTACGTATAACTTAATCATAAAACAGGTGAAGGTTTGGGCTTTCAACAAACAAATAGAAGGAGCAGCTGCTGTGTGGAAGGGAAGGACAGACAAGGCCCCAGGACGTAAGACTCATCTCCTTCATGTGTGCATCTATTCATAAAAAAACTGAATGAATAAGTGACATTTACCAGGACCCTCATCACTGTCTTGACCTATAAACAATGACAAATTGTATTTACATTGGCTAAGATCCATGTCTTATATGTCTGCGTGTGTGTGTTTGTGTTAAAGCAACAGTGCTGCCCATGCGCCCCCCTCCGCTGCCCCCAAGCAGCATCAGAGCCACGGCCAACAGCTCCACTTCCATCTGGCTGTGCTGGGAGAAGCCACGGTTCAGCAATGTACGCATCATCAACTACACAGTGCGCTGCAGCCCTGCAGGGACCACCAACGCCTCGCTGGTCTCCTATCACACCAGGTCAGATACAAGGAAAGGAAGCTAAGTCGTGTCTGCGATGTTGTACATTACATTTTTCATCAGTCACTGTTTGTATAGTATTTTATTGTATGAATGTGAAATAATGAAATCATGCCGGTTAATTTATGGAAAGAGGACCGTGCAGAGTAAGGTAAAAATTCAATGCCTTAGCATTTTTTGTATCTTATTTCTTCTCTTAGAAAGTCATTTTATTTTTCAAGTAGGCTAATAGAATTTCTCAACTTCATTAACAACTTCATCAAGAACCTTACCTGGCTTTCTTTTTGACTTTTTGACATTTACCTTGAGATTTCTAAAAAGAAAACTGTTGAATGAAACAAAAGGGAGCTTTTTATAAACCTTAAGTAGTCCCTTTGTGAAACATCTATTTAACATTAAGATTAGAGGAGCTCTGTTTTGAACCATCATTTAAACATTTTAGAAGAAATGTGTATTATTTCCACTGTAAAAAAGGAATGGTACGGTGACTTTTAACTGGGAGAATAGTGTCTCTGTCATGTCCCTGCTGCTATTAGCACTATGTAGCTTTGGCATCGGGCCGCAGCTACAGTGTATATTTATACTGTATTTTGGCGAAAGCTTTGTGAAACAACAGTTTGTAAGGAAGTTAAATAGTATATAAGCCTACACATACCTTACAGATTGCAACGTAACATTAGGCTGTATTGTTTTCTTTGTCATTGTTTTCTCATGTTTTCTCAGCCAAGTTGCAGTACAGTATGTCTCAGGCTTGAATACAAATAAATGAATAAATAATCTGAAGTCAAAAAGTTTTCTCTTTCCTTGCTGGTCTTAATATTATTCCACTTTGTCAGTTGGCGTGGTTCTTCGGCTTTTCAAAACATCTTTGTCCTCTGTGCACGGTGCCCATAAGAGAGAGGCAACAGCACTGTTTGACTTAGAATAATGCAGATAAAGTCAGAAACCATTGGCATGTGTGCAACCACAAGCGCACTTATCTGAAATCCGTCTTATTGTTGCTTTTACCCAAAACACTCAAAATGAGTCCACTAACTAACAGTTCAAACATATTGTCTGCTTTATTTTAGTTATGTTCTTTACGCGTCCTGTTAGTATTTTCATGTAACATATACAAGAGTTATATTTTTATGTAGAGCATTAAGTCTTAAGGCAAAAGAGCTGCATAAATATTTACAAACATAACATTAAAGGATTGTCACCCTGGAGGCAGGTATTACGAGTTAATGATGTGAGAGAACATTTATTGTAGATAGTTAGGATTTGTTCAGTACATGTTTTTTTTTTGTTTCGAGCAGGTAATGAAGTGCAGAACACTCAACACACACACTAAAAACATTTTTTTTGTTTTGCAGCTCTGCTCAGGAGATACTGCTCGGGGCATTGAAGCCCTTCACCCGCTATGAGTTGGCAGTGCAGTCCAATGGGGTGGGCGTGGTGGGACCCTTCAGCGGCACTGTGGAAGAGTCTACTCTACCTGACCGTGAGTCTCTACTGCGCTCTTGTCACGATAGCCAGTCTCACTTAAGATCCAATTTACTAGATTATATATTTCATTTTCTCGGGTTGGATGTCTCTGGTGCGCTCCGGAGTGCGCTCGTCTCTTCACTCTACAGCCCCCTCCCCTGCTGCTGTGCTGTGGGACGCTTGAATGGGGGGTTCACCACTGCTTGTACCCCCAACTTCAGTACCTGTTGCCATGGCATTTACTGTATGTCCTGTATATCAGACACAGCGCTGACCAGCTTCTGGTCCGCAACAATGGCACGAGTGGCACACGCACTGAGCAACAGTGCCACAGAGGACTCGCACCTCCTGCGCAATGTATGACAATTCATTCAAAAGAGGGAGGGAAGAAAAGAGAGGCCGTGTTTAATACCAAGGTTTTCTTATAAGCCACGTTTTCCTTTTGTTATATTCAGATGTATTACTTGAAAATACTGGACGTTCATTTGCCTCTAACTAGTACCTATGTTGCGCTTGCAGTCGTCCTGCTTTCCATCCAAACTCTCCGTGACGTAAACCAGTACAACACGCAAAAGCCTATCTGAAATACTACCGCCTCCACAGGGTTTGCATCTGACGTTTTTCACGCAAATATTCTTAGGAAATGACCCGCAAAACGCCCACGAACTAAACGTGCAAACTTTTGCAGTGAACATGCAATTTAGTACACGTTAATTGAGATCTTAGTAAATCAGGCCCAAAGTTTCTTCTAGTTCTTGCGCAAAGTCCATCTTCCTGAATGTTTGTCTGATCAGTTTCAATTGGCTAATTCCAAGTTGTGGCTGCAGATGCTTTGATATTTACATGCAAGGTTGTGCTTGAGTGCATGCAGCTGAATATGTGCTCTCTCATGTGAATCATTTAGTTGGCTGGCTGTTTGCCAGCGGACATGGGAATAAGTGGTTGGCATCGATGGCTGATAACTGGCTGTAATGAAACACCCAGGTGTAGTAGCAGCTCCTGTGTTGGCCAGCAGCTCTGTCACACAGCCAAGTCAGGGTGCTGAGAGCAGAGTGGTCTGCTTTTAATGACATTATTACAACCAGTCACCCCTTCACACGCTCCACTTCCAGGTATTATCACTCAAGCCCTGGCCTATTCCACCCTGCTTGTCCTCTCTCTGCTGTACCCAGGTGGCCCAGACATGAGGGCGCAGATGGTTGTCACACAACATGTCAAATCCCCCACCAAGGCAATATACACGCTGCAGATGTGACGCCTCATTGCTGGGCTCTAATTACTGACCCTGTCGTCCGCTTTACTTCAGGGCCCTCAACACCTCCAGAGGAGCTTCAACTGAGTGCGCTGGACTCATCCTCTGTGCTGGTTAGCTGGCGCCCTCCACTGGAACCTAATGGTATCATTGTCAGCTATAAAATCCTTTACAGTGGCAACCTCAGCCAACCAGAGCACATGTGGGAAAACCTCTTTCAGGATGGTGAGTCTTAGTCAGCTATCATGGCTCTTCTTCACTAAAAACATCACTTCTAACTTTCTCCTTCTTTGTTGAAGAAGAACTTCATACTTTGACATTTCATTTTTAAAAGGCCATGACATTGTTTTCCTGTCTGGCATTTTTTTCTCAGGGAAAATCACCAGCATGGAGGTCCAGGGTTTGTCCAGTGATACACAGTACTTTTTCAAGTTGGGGGCATCTACTGAGGTTGGGCCAGGGCCTTATTCACCTGTAAAGGATGTTCACATCCCCCAACAGCAATATGGTGGGTATGGTGGTCATGAAATTAATCTTAAAAAAAAGAAGCAAATGTTTACTGAATGTAATTTCAAAAGTATTTGTATTAGAGCTGGGAATCTGTGGGTGTCTCACGGTTCCTTTTGATTACTGTGGTAATGGTTTGATTCAGAATCAATTTTCAATTCAAAATGATTCTGGATTAATTGAATCATGGATTCAAAGAGAGCAGGGAGTGACTGATTAGAAAAAAAAAACTTATTTAAAAAAAGAACGTTTTTAGAGTTATTTAGAAGAAAAAACTGGATTATTATTATCAGTTATGTGTATATGTATATACAGTAGTAGTGGTTAGAATTCACAATGAAATGTATGTCCTTTTGCTTCAAGATTTTGCTATTAGAAGCAGACACACATTGGACAACATGTACACATACACCCATCTACACTTACTACACACATACTCACACACAAAGTATTTCCTTGCAAAGTGGGTAATTTCCCTGCCAGCAGGGAAAATGTAGCTCAGCAGGACCCTATAATTTCACTTATCCTATTCTGGTGCATTTAGAGAATAATATTAAGTTTGGATATCAAAGAGCGGCTTCATCAGTGACCCCCAGGGGAGGGCTTAAAACTCCTCTGTACCCAGCAGAATAGCTGTAAAAAGCACTTTCTTCACTCGTACAGCACTTTGTGGTTAAGCATGCCATCTTATTTTGCACTTTTTAATTCCATTAGTCAGCATGCTAAAATCACCTGTAATTATTGAATGCCCCTTCTGTCTTGAGTCATAAATTCAACGCAATTAACTCCCCTGTCAACTGTTACACGACATGGGCCTGTCATTCCTCAAAGTTCTACAACAGGTCCCTGTTGTGCAGGAGGGCGCAATACGGCAGAAGCCTGGTGCCTGCAGTCATTTCAGCCCTCAATAAAAATCCACCTCAGTCCCAATTCCCGATCCCCCCATAACCATATGTACTGTATGTCCTGTTGTCCCACATGTATGTTCCTGTGTTCACCCTCTGTCGGCGCGCAGCCCTTAAAACTGTACTATGTTGGTGAAAAAGAATTTCCCCTCTGGGACAACAAAAATTAAAGTCTAAAAGTCTAAAGTGTATACATCGAAGTTAAAGATTAGAAGCATCTTGTGTTTTTCTCAACTTTGTGAATGTACTGTCTACTCACCTATTGTACTTAAAAAGACATTTAATTTCTAAATATTGAAATTCCCCTGTGAAAAAGCTTGATGATTTCCTCATAATGCAGTTTTGTTACTGTTATGTATGTGTGCCAAAGGTTTATTTGTTCACTTGGACTGTGATAGTGTTGCTTGTGTGCAGTGTGAATGGGACCGAGGCGGCTGGTGGGTGGGTGAGAGCTCCTGCCATCTGTTTCCTCTCCTCTCTATGTCCTGACTGCCAAAGAAACCCTGAATAAATGAATAATAATGAAGCTCTTCACTCCTCTGTCCAATGTTGCTTCATTCCTCAGCTACTTGTACTCTGTGTGAGTTCATGAGGCCTGATTATATGTATCATATTTACTAGATACGTTAATGTGATACTTAACGTCCTCTCTCTGTACTGTACTGTGAAAGTACTTATTAATATAGCCTCCAGCAAACGACTTAAACATGAAAATCAATATACAGTATATGTATATATAATAGTGTATACAGTATATCTTTAATTCTTATCACACTTATTCGATGTCTTCTGTTATTTTTACAGAGCTGGACATTCATGCTGTGACAGGCATCATAGTCGGCGTTTGTTTGGGACTGATTTGCATCCTGCTCTGCATGTGTTTTAGCTTTCGCAATGGCAAATCTAGGTAAGGTAATTCAGAGAGTAAGAACTTTGAATGATCTATTAACATGTCAAATGTGTTTTCTTACTTAAAACACTTGTTGTATTAGATACAAAAGTTAATATAAACGACCCTGACAAGAGTATTAATGTTCAGTATTCTATCCACCCCATCTCCTTTACTAACACTTTCATCTCTGCTCCACATAGGGAGGTGTCTGGGGGCCTGGACTCCACAGCTGTGACCCCAAAGTACAGGAGAGGAGGCAGCCCTGTTCCCTCCACAGCGCCGGAGTGCAGCGATAGCCATGAGCTGGAGACACTGATGCCCCTGGGCAGCCAAGAGTCTGGTCAGCCGTTAGAGGAGGCCCCAGAGGATCAAAGCCTGATGGCAAGTGCTAATTTAGGGGAGGGGGAGGAAGGCCCTGAAGCTGACGCCAAGGTCAAAGGGGGAGCTTTTTTCCAGAAGGGCTTTGGATGCTCTGTTACTTTTTTTCAGGTGTTGATAGAAGATAATTATGGTCATTTGGATCAACGTTGTTGTTCCTCTTGCAGGCTGCTTGGAATGGCTCTGTGAGCCATAACTGGGCCAACAGAATCACAAGATACAGAGAAACCATAACAGAAGACTCTCCAGCACTCATTAATGGAGCTCTCACCAAGCAAATTAGTGATAACAACACGGTAATGGATGACTCATTCATGGTATATAATATGTATCTGACAAGTGATTTTATTTTCACATCACTTGTTCATTAAATATGTTGCATTCAATTTTTGCCAAACCTATTTTATAGTCTTCTTTGACAGTCAAGTTTTCCAGTCTTGCACTTTATTCTCATATCACACTGAGGTTAGGGCAGCTTAAACACTTGAAATATAAGGTAAGTATTTTTTTATGAAGAAGGGGACCTAGATTTAAGTCCCACCCCCAGTTAACCTCTGAAAGAGGCTAACTGGGGGGTGGGGTCTTGCTTACTGTAGCCAGCTACTTTAGCTATAGGTCAAGTTCCCCAAAATGGTTGAATAAGATTTCCTGTGACTAACTGTGTGATATGTTAAACTGATTTATTAATGAAATCTATGAAGATTTCTCAAACATGCACCTGTGATACGGATGATACTAAACTCTTATATATCAGACAGGCTTCCACACAGTGGGGATATTAACACCTGGTGTCTTGAAGTGATTGGAGCCTTTTAACATATGCTTTAACTCTACTGAAGATATTCTGTATGCATTGAGCTGGTTTGATATTCAAACATTTAAAACTTATATTAAAGCAGAATAAAAACAAACAGTTTAATCCATACTTGCTCATACCTTTCTCTTTCAATAAAAATACAACCCTTCTGTACATATGGGAATTTTGGTCAGTTCTGTTATCGCTGTAAACATTTTGATCTTGCGGTGAGGGTTTGCACTGAGGAGAAGCTTTTGCTGACTTTTTACACATGTAACTCATAGATTAACTAAGAAGAAGTAACCAAAATAACCTTTTTTTTTTTTTTTTTCTCTCAGGACTGCGGAGATCGTCTGTGTACTTCCATGTGCAGTAACCAGGTGGAGGCAGAAGTCATAGTTCACTCAGAGCTGTCAGACCCAGTAAGAGAGAAAGAGAAGGAGGAGGGCAGCCAAAGGGAGACAGATAGTAATGCAACGAGGGGACACTCATTATCAGAGGACATGTATTCCCCTTTGAGCCCGCCAAGTCCACCAGGAGAGGAGGACACAGTTAAAGAACTATCAACAGCCCAGTGCCCCTTGAGTCTTCCCTTGATAAAGTTAGTGGCCAATCACAATGGAGAGCTGGAAGGCATGGGGGACCAGCCAGACAAAGAGCCACAGCAGAACACGGGGCTTACCAATGGCTTCCACTCCCCAAAGACAGTGCGTTGTGTGCTGAGGTCAGAGCAACTGGGGAATGGGGACTCAAGACACTGCCCATCAGGACCTGGGAAGGCCATTTCAGGAGGGCTATCCCCAGCCCCCTTTGTCAGCTCCGGCCTTGTCCACTCTACCTCAGCAGCTCATAGTTATTTGTGCCCGTAGCCTCTGCATGTAGGGCATGGACCCTTACACAAACACACAGACTGATTTTCTTTCTTTGATGTATCCAGCAAGTATCCCCTCGGATTATTTTTATGCACCTCATTATTGGATCCTTTCTCTCACTTGCAAAGGGTTTCTAGGTACCATTGTTTCATATGTGTGTATGTACAGTTTACATATATATCATTTTAGTGGTAGAGTACTGTGTATGGGAATGCTTTCTCTTGCATTGCAACCATAGTTTTTTCTCTGGATATCGTTCCTGTTCATAGGAGGGAAAGTAACGTTTAAAGAAACCAAGCAGAGGGAAGAGGATTGAAAGAGGCTATCCCCACTGTGTCACGCATGGCTCTGTTCCCCTCAGGAATGAGAAAAACTGGAATGTTCTGCTCGCGAGGGAGTCAGGCTCCCATCTCGGATGAATCCAGAGCACAGGGGTTTCCTTGGGTTTCGATGTGTGAATGCTACTTTAAAGAGTGACACAGAAGTGTAAGCCTTAAAGAATACCTGCACTCTCTGACAGTGCAGTACACCTGTGTCTCTATCCAGCCACCTGCTGTCTCAGGGTCCACACACACACACACACACACACACACACACACACACACACACACACACACACACACACACACACACACACACACACACACACACACACGCGCACGCACGCACACACACACACATGCTCGTACACACAAACATACAAAGAAAGCTAAGTAAAGCTGATTCCTTGGTATTTCATGGTCATTTAAAACAAACATTTTCACATACATTTCTTGACAAGCGTGTGGGGGTCTCAGGTGCCTGACTATTAAGGTGAATTTATCACCTTTGTATATTTCTATAGATGTTATTCAGTACAAACACAAAACACACATCATCAAGAAAGAAAAAAACTCATGATTTAAAAATATTTGAAGAGTTCAGATTTGAGCTCTATGTCAAGGTGGTGTCATTCAGTAAACCAGGAGGCAGGCAGTTCGAAAGTGGTTTTGCAGTATTTCAGATAATCCCATTTTGGAATCCAAGTATTTACATGTTTATGTTAGGATTAGTTAAACTCTGTTGTTGAGAGAACTCGAGGATTTTACAGCAAACCATCTGTCGAAGATTCTTCTGGTTCTGCTCACACTTAGGGATGCACCAATGGGCAGCTATGCCACTAATTGGAGCCAGTACAAACACTGACGTGTTTTGGTTTGGTTTTACTTTGATGAAAATCACCTTACTCTACAAGCTTATTTGGTTCCAGCTGTATGAGCAAATCTCCAAACTGCTTTACTCTTACACAGTACAACTCACTCTAAATTAAGATGGATTATCTGAATGTCTCCGATAGGAAAGGAGTTAAGATGAGAAATAAACAAATCTATTCAAATGTTATTTTTTTCATTGATCCCAAAACCTTCAATGTTGTCCTCGTGAGTTCAATACAATTTCTTTCATAATAATGAAGTGTGAAAGAGGAAGTGGTGCATCTCTACTCCTTATCAACAACACTACCTCATTTATTTTCAGGACTATTTCCAATGTGTGTTATTTTTAGCTTAAATTAACTAGCACCTTTTTGAGATCTATCTTTAGCTTGTCTCATTCAACATTCTTTAGTATATTCCCAAATGTAGGGTCCCACATTCACAGTAAGTTCTTCACGTCAAAGGAATTTATGTCACTTTAGTGCATCTCTGCTTCCTCTCAGATCTTTGACACATTTTGTCAGTCAGTAATGTGCTTATGTTAAACTCTTCAGAAAACATACTGTACATCAAATGTCTTTCCTGTCTTTATTATCGAATAATGGTTTTGAACCTGAAGTTTCACTCAAAGTTGTGCCAAGTAAAGTAAGGTACTTATTATTGTTGGGGTTTTTTTAAATAACAGTCTGTTTTTGGGTTAGTTAGGAGCTGGTTTCATTGGGTTTTTCATCACATCAAAAATATTATTCTAAGGATGCTTAGGACTCAGAAAGGGTAAGTGTTACTTCACATGAGTGCCATATAAACTGCAGATGACACCGTTTGTTGTAGATCTGTGATTATGAGATAATGGCGGGTTAGCAAGGCTGGGATGAATTAATTAATAATAGTAATAATTTATCCCTTCAAAGGATGGACAGAGTGAGACAGCGTAGAGTCCAGCTTTGTTTTGCGTGACGTCTTATTTTCTATCAGGTGGCTTTTGTCTCGTCATTCAGCATTGATGGAGATTTAAAAAAAAACAACCTTTCTCTTCTTCTCGTCTGTGTATGTGTTACATTTCACTGGCTGAACTCGATTACATCAGCAACAAACATGACATGCCTGGAGCACCCTGAACGCGTTTGTCACAAGCATAGTTGTTTATTCTGTAGAAGTGAAATAGTTTTCTGATCGAAAAGCATGGTTGGTACCTCAAAGAGACTTATTTTTTTAGCCTTGCCATGTATGTTCTAAACATCACAAAAAGTGTGTGTTTTTACTGCACTAGCAGTCATATTGGGACAGAAGTGAATGTGTTCTTAGCAAACCTGGGTCAAACAAGAATTACTGTAGGTCCCCAAGGTTTGCAGAATCAGGATAAGTCAGATTTTACAGACTATAAATTGCATAACTATTTTAAAATAGTCTTATCAGATTTTAAAAATGTATGGCACTTAGTGCAGACATAGTTGGACAACTACAATGAATTGATGCATTAAGACCAAATAAATAGTCTGCACATCTATAGTAGGAAACTGCAGCAGCATGTTAAACTTAAACATTGGCGACAGTCCAGTCAATGATGTCAGAGCAGGTTTCAATCAGCTGAGGGAAAATCTTGCTGTGAAGTCATTTATTTGGGTGACAATTTGAATAAACAGAGCAGTTCAGCTAAATCTCTTTATATGCAGTAAGCTTAAGCAAACCACCAAAACCACCAGTAATGTTTTATCCAGGTTCTTTTCTGATACTGTTTTATCTTGATACTGTTTTACATCATCCTCAAAAGCCCATGTGTCGCGAGTCTTAAATGAAAGAATTGTGTGTTCAAAAGCATTCCAGTTTTATATCTGACATAATACCTCTCTCAGTCCAGGTCGGCCATTATTAGTGTGTAGGCCTACATTAAGAAGCAATGTGCTTGAATGCCTTGATGTGTTCTTACATGTCTAATATGTTTCATCCAAAAAATTCAGTTCTTCTGTTCACATTTAAAATGTTTTGTTTTTTTTTGTTTCAAATAAGTTGTCAATCACTTTTTCTCTCCTGAAGTGACCATTAAGAAAGTAGTTCTTCACACTAATGCTAGTACCAATTTGTTTTCCCCCTAAAATAAAGCTGCATTACCCAGTGAATTAAGTATGCCTTTCCTACAGAAGCTCTTTCATCTCATCATCCACTATCATTTTAAAACAAGGTATGTGTTTTCTTCTTCCTGTTTGTTGGCTATAACAATCACAGATTGTTGTGAAGAAAATTGCTCAACTCTCATAATTACTGTGATTGTTTAGCCTCCTTATTAAGGGTTTTATTAAACTGTATACCTCATGATGTAAACTTGTTGGTTTAATTCTGATCAGTTGGTTTTGTAACGAGTAGAACATAAGCATCCTTTTGTATTTGTACGTGTCAAGTCGACACAAGACGGCTGACTGTTTCATTTTACCTCAGTGAGAGTTTTCACTCATTTCAGTGGCCTGGATTGTCTGGTCGGGTAGAGGGGGTCATTCAACGTCATCGAAATTGGATTTTACATAGATATTCTGCAAGGGTACAATCTTTCAAACGTAAACCGTGAGATTAAGCATAAGACCTTTCTGCCTCTGCAGTGTAAAAGCCCTTTTCAGTAGAAAGCCACACTGACACATCCAGGTGACTGAAGTAGCCTACGTTAAAGGGAGAGGGGCTGAAAGAACACCCTCCCCAGACAGATCATACCTCAGTGCAGCCAGACAATAAAAAAAAAAAAAAGTCTCATCTCTACTCAGGTGCCCCATCTTTGCATAAAATTGTGGAGGATCATGCCAGCATATTCAACTCAGATACATGTCATTTGTTGTCAAACCAAGCCTAGTTTTTACCTTTTAGAAAGTACATCTAGGAAAATCTTATCCATTGATGATAATTTGTTTTGTACAATCAATGTAATTTCTGTCTCTCTTCCGGTGCTTTGTGATGAGCTGATTTGTCAAGTGATGTCACATTGTTGTGTATTTTTTGTACATCTTCTCTAGGTTTATGTGTACCAGCTCAATTGTGCTTCTCAGAATGTGTAAAGCACAGACTCAGACTCTGTAGTCATGTGCCTACACTCTGCAGCTATACTTAGACACCTTTGTAATAGTTGTGCGCTGGACAAGATCTCATTTGTATCGAAAAGATGCTACTGTCAGAGCAAATTGTAGGAACACTTCAACGATTAGCATTTTCTTTTTCTTGGGCCATAAGAAACTTTGGACGGTCATTTTTACATTTCTAGAAGTGCAATTTTCTTACTCTGTAAGATGACAGATGAATTACTCAGTGTTAGACATGGCAGCCATAAATTGTGATAGAAACATTGCTTGTTCAGAAGAATCTTCACAGGATAGGTAGTATTTGTGGTTGGTAGAAATGTTTCCACCATTGTTCTCGTCAAAACTCAAAACAACTCTCAGAGTGTTTGTCTAAAACAACTCTTCTGTAAATAAACATCAGAGAAAGATCAAGAGCACTGTGTCATGTTGTTGATATAGATATATATATATAAATATATGTGTGTGTGTGTGTGTGTATATATATATATATATATGGTAAATGGACTTGAGCTTAAATAGCGCTTTTCTAGTCTTCCGACTACTCAAAGCGCTTCTTACACCGCAGATCACACCTACCCATTCACACCCATTCACACTGATGGGCTGGATATGTGGCTCATCCAGTAACTATCCATTCACGGACATTCATACGCCCCAGACGGAGCAATTTGGGGTTAAGTGTCTTGCCCAAGGACACATCGGACATGTTGCTGTTTTTGCCTTCATAGTTATTAAACCCATATTTGCTTTTTGGCCTACCTTTGTCACTCAATATGTCTTTACAATAAGTACCACTTGGGGGCAGTGTGATACTTTCCAATGACTTGATATGAAGCGCCTGAAACTGCTGCCACTCCCGTTATTAGAAAAAAAGCTGCCTTAATGTTGGACCTCAGGTGTTGCTCTGACCTCATACCTGCCCTGGCTGTACAATTGTTTATTGAATCTATAGAGAACTATAATTAGTGAACTAAATTAATTTAAAAAATGTGTTTTCATCTCAAACCAAGGTGGGAGATGCAATTGTTCATGTGTATGTGTCCATGGGATGTGTGGGAATGTTGGTGGGTTTGTGTGTGTGTGTGTGTGTGTGTGTGTGTGTGTGTGTGTGTGTGTGTGTGTGTGTGTGTGTGTGTGTGTGTAAACAAGTGAGCTAGAAGAATGGGGAAAAAAAGGGGGAGGTAGAGAAGACAGGAGGGTGATATGAGGGCACAGAGTTAAGACTGGAGCTTGGAGGCAACGTCACATGACAGAATCCCCTGCAGAGATAGATAAAAGCTACCTCTGAGAGGAGGGTCGAATCATTCTTTAGCAAATCATCACTGTTATTAAAAGAGGAACATGCTTTGCTGAAAAAGAGGGGGCACATATGTTTAAAATCTACACATGAACACACAATATTTCACACCCATGCACAAACAAACATGCCTGCGTGCATTTACTGTACTCACTGCTGCACCTGTCTGACTGTGTATTGTTAGAGTGTACATTGTGTATGTGTCCTCCGGCAGCAGAGTGGTCCCTGGGCTACTTCAGCATGTCTCATATTTCATTGCAGAGTTAGGCAAGTGGAGCACGCAAAGTCAGGTGAGAGCTGGAACCATGAGGTAGAGCTCAATGCCTGTGGATCATAGTCATGTGCAAAGCTCTTGAATCTGCCTCTTCCTGCTTCTGCTACTACCACTACAACAGTCTCTAACTCAGCACCAGCTGTGTAAGTGTGCAGTCTAATACCTGCTGGGTTAGCAAGCATGGTTACATATTTACATTTCATTGTTTTGGATTGCAGAAACTGTTGGCTTTTGTGTCCAGGTATCCAACTGATAGATTTAAACAGTCTAATAGAAGAAATCCCAATGAAGATGTCTGAATAAAAACAAAAAGTTAACCTCAATCATAACATCACTGATTCCTTGCATGTTTATGACCTCGCCAGAAAAATAGGCATCATGATAATCCAGTTTTTGGAAAAAAAAACAAAAAAACAACAACCTATAATTCTGAAATTTCAGTTATAAATGGTGTATGGTGAGATCCATTGTCCTCTACATGTTAAAACACAGGTTCTAAATGACTCTTGTCATCTTTCTTTGGATAGCCGCCTGTTTAATTTTAACCTCTCATACTCTCTTTTCTTGGTCTACTCCTGCTGCATCTTCACAACTGTGTGATGTGTTGCAGCTGGTGTAATTATATTACATGGTGATCACACTTGGTGCTGGTCTAGCGCATAACCTTAGTTGAAAGTCATTTCACTCTTTTTTTATACTTAATATTTTCTCTTTATGAAAAAACCCCCCAACAAATTCTCTGAAGATTTCCACATCCCTGTCTCTCTTATTCCCTGCATTCATTTAGTTATTCTCTAAAATTACAAGATGAAATGCTTCTTACAGATAAGACATTTTCTCATTCTCGGCCCAGTGGGTTAAAACCTGCCAATCAAATATTCCCCAAACTCAACAGAGACAGCCAGAGGAGAAAGACAATGAAGGAGAATGAGGCGAGAGATAAATGAATGAAGTCAAAGAGAGGTTGGATTTGAGAAAAAAAAGTGAACGGGGAGGAAGTTGTATGATTTTTGTTGGACACATCTCTGGAATTGTATTTACTCGTGTGTGCTTCACAGTAAGCGTTAACATTGATTATAAAGTTAAAGATGTTAAAGATGAGCTCACAGGGGCCTGGCTGACAAAGAAAGGAGGGAGTCATGGCTGTAGACTGTTTGAGCCAGCTTTCTCTTTCACCTGTGCAGCTCACTATTTACTGTTGGCATGTCACGATAGGACCCTAATAGGAGCAGCTTTAAGACACATTCTACACCCACTTCCAACACTGTGGCCGCAGGTAAAGTGATGCCACTCACGCAGGAAGTTATTTCAAAATCAAAAAGTGATATATTGGGATAAATGAGGATGAAAAGCTTCACGAGGTCCCGGAGGTGTCGGAGGGCCATAACATCACAGACAACATTCTTCCTGACATCAAGAATACACTGTAGGGCCTTGAAAAAGAGGAGGAGCTTAAGTAAAGAAATTACGATTCACTAGGGGAGCAAGGAAGAAGAGTTATAGGAGATCTGCATTATGGTCAAGCGGACCAGGGAGGTGAGGAAGCTCCTGGTCATGAAGTTAAGAGTGAAAGACATTCACAGACCTTGCATGCCCAGAACCATTAACAACGTTGAAAGAGAGAAGCTAGAGAAAAAGATAGGTAATCTTGGTCAGGACAGGAAAGACAACGATGAGAGTCACTACATCCAACAAGCCTATATGGTGCCAAGGCAACACACATGAGAACCTGTAGCTACTCTCACTTCCAAAACCTGCAGGCAGAGCACCTCCAACCCACGCAGACACCAGTCAGGTTTCTGGGATCCAAAATAGACATTTGACATAAACACAAGGCCCTAATTAAGAAGCACTTTGAAAAGACATTCCATTTCCCAATCCTGCCCCTATAGCCTACTCTTAAGTTAAATAGCCTAACCTGTGGCCCTTAATTGCCACCACAAGTAAAACTGCATGGCCACCTTCTACAGGCCAAGGCTGTGTTGATGCAAGCTATAGGTAAAAATGGCGATATTGCTTACCTTACCACATGGCCACCCCCACAGCTCAACCGTATACGCCAAAGGACAGCAAGAGCCACGACTTAATTGGTGTTGTCAAGTGGGTCCCATGACACCTAGAGAAGGCCGGACATTGAGTTCCAGCATCCCAGAGGCAACCCCTCCAGGTGTATAGTTAGTCAGCGAGGGTGAGAAAAGCAAAGAGGTAGATCTTTCAGCAGACACAAGTGAGGCACTTTAAAGTGCACTTCTGAGTAGGAGATTCAAAAGGATTTGGGAGGAAAACATTTTGTGCCACAGGAAATTATTTACACTATCCTGAGGAATGACATGTGGTCTGCAAGTCAGTGGCTAGTTTATTTTATATAACTGACAGTTCCCTGTGAAGCAAACATGAGAAATAAAAAGGCTGAGATACCCAGGTTTAAGGGGCTGAAGCTGCAGCGACCAGAAGAAGCGTGATGTAAAGGGTTCATAGCGAGATCAGCTGTGTCATTACAGGTATGTCAGATGAAGCAGCTCAAGTCAGGATTTGCATAAGAGTAGTGGGAGAAAACAACTGATTTGTTTAACTCTGTTCTCCCCTTTCGACCCTCATAAAAATGAGGGGCTTGGGGAGTAGTGGGCTCGTCTCTTTTTTTTTCTCTTCTTTCTTTTGGAATGTGTAATGTGGGCACAAGGAATAGTTAAATTTTGTCTGTGGGGGGCCACAGACAAAATACAAAATTCAGTGGTAGGTTTACATAGTATCAGTGTTGTCACTATGTGTGTTGAAGGAGGCAATGCTTTTTGGTGCTGTCACATTCCATGTGATAAGGTAGTTCAAACAAAGCATTTCTACTGTACATGAAGGTGTGGTGAGTGGTTGCCATAGTTGATTCTTCTTCTTTCTGCTTCTTGGCGGATTTTCAAACAAATTATGTGCATACCCCCAGCTACTGCAGCCTTTATATACCCAAGTGTACTCTGGCATTGAACTATGTTACTCATGTAAAAGCAGACGGGGATAGGAAAAGAGGGGAAAAATGTTTTTCGGCTATATAGAAAACAGCCTTGCCCTATGTGAAAACGCTATTAAGAATTAATTTTGTAAAATTGTATCGTGTATTTCAGTACTCTTTGTGTGTATGCTTTCTCTTGTTTTATTCACTGCTGGAGTTTACCTGAAGTTTACCTTGATCATGCCCTTGACGAATGACTCCCTTATCCAGACAAATTCTAGTTTAAAGGATATAAAAGATTGTCTAATATTATGCTTGTCCCCAATTAAGGATTTATATACATTGTCAATTGTTAAGTCTGGGTTTTTGGGTGTTTCACTGGGTGTCCCCCAGTGAAACTGTGCCGATGACACACAGTTCTACATCTCCTCCACACACTGCCACCACCTGTCCCACCTCCATGGACAACATCCGGAGCTGGATGTGCAGAAACTTTCTGAAGCTCACGAGCAACAAAACTGAGGCCCTGTAGTGTACAGTGATAGTTATAGTGAGGTGAAACTCTAAACATATAAAGCTTCCAAGGATGGATCTTTCACTGGCTGTTAGCTTTCGTCAGCTTTACAGCTTGCAGTGTAGGTACAAGCAGTAAATGAACATACTACATCCTGCAGTGTGTGCTGCTGGTGGAGATGAGTCCAGGAGGAGGAGCCGATTTTTTTAATTTAACATTTCACATACACTACAATACAAACCCACCAGACTAATAAACACTTCTCTGAGGGGTGATAAATGGCAACATTAAAGCCATTAAACAATTTTTAGCCTGCTGGTTGAATGTTAACTTGTTTTAGGTTAAACAAAAGATAAAATATGTTTCCAATTGGGAGATGTGGCTGTACAATAATTTCTAAATGGACATCAACTCCAGGTCCATCAATTTCCTCAACAACATGCACACAGGGATTCAAACCAATGCTTTTTAGCCTTGGAGCTATTCTCAGGATTAATGCAAATAAAGTATCTGAAAACAAAACAAACACAGTAGTTAAATGTGGCCACACTAGTGTATCACTAAAACAGTTTTCCCCTTTAAGGGGTTGCATGCTTGTCAATATAGCAACAGTCTGCTGTCTCTAGATAACAGACTGTTGAAAGACGCACTCTTACTATAAACAGGGCTCATAAACATTTAGTCCCAAAAGTTTGCCACAGCTATTCAATGATTTTGAGACAAATTTTTCGCATCTGTGTAAACTAAACTAAAAAATAAGAATACTCTCTGCTTTCTCTGCTACTAACACACACTGCCTTTCTCCTGCATTGCAGTAATTTGAGTGATAGATTAGATGCACACGGGGGGAAGACATCCTTGATTTTAAATATTTAATAGTCCACAAATAAGCAGCTATCAGCTACCTTAGCTTGTTTTAAGACAGCTACGAAGCTAACTGTTTGAATGTAGGACTGAGATGGCGAGAGAGACAACGCAGGCTTAGGTATACGAACAATGAAATAAAAGATGGAGTAGAATGGGCTTAGTTAAATAAACCAAAGCAGCACTTAATTGTTGTTAACTTTGGATAAACTCTAAGATGCACAAAGCCTCTTTAGGATACTGCAGATTGAAGTCATAATAACTTGCAAAGACAGTTGCAATCCCATCGATAAAGTTGTCATGTGGTCCCGTGACCACTTGCCCCTCAAATGAACACTTCATTACATCACCTAAAGCCCCGTTTCCACACAGCAGTCCAGTACGGATTGGTACAGTTACGGTTTGGTTTGATTAAGCCCGCAGCCACCCGTTTCCACAGCCACCCGTGCCCTATTTGGTAGGCGCCTGGATGACGATAGCCGCTATGTATAGCGTCATATGGTAGCAGCTAACTGCTAACAGCTAACCGCTAACTAATAAATTCAACAAAGGAGAAAAACGCTACACAAACAAAACCAATGCTGGAAGACATTCATCTACTCGGCAGTTCAGTCTGAGGCCGTTTCGTCTGAGGCCGTTGAGTCTGAGGTCTGACGCCGTTTAGTCTGAGGTCTGACACCCGACGGAGGTTTTCCTGAGAACTGATGCTTTTTCGTCTGAGGTCTGACACCTTCGTCTGAGACCTGAGGATGTCCTAAAATGTATGCCGTACTCTATTACAAAAACTCAATCAAGCTATGCTTCAGAGAAGGCTGTGTGCCACGGAGAAATACAGACGTAAACAATCAGCTGTGTATTACAGTCAATGGTTTAAACACGGCGGAGTTTTGTTTGCCAACGTAACACGGGAAGTGACGATTCTTTCAACTAATCAACGGACTGCAGTGTTTAGCGCCAACTTATCGGGTCGGCTCCATATTCTTGGCACCCCAACGGAAGGGTCACAAAAAGTGGGACGGTACGGATCGGTTATTTGGGAATCTTTCTCTGGATAAGTCTATGGAAACGCCGCAAAATGCGCACCATACCGAGACGAACCGAGCCGGACCACTCGGTGGAAACGGGGTTTAAGATAGACACAAAGCAGGTTTATTCTATTTCTTTTAATTAGATTATTTATTTTTTAATAAATAATTATACACAAAATAAACTTGGGCTGAAGCTATTTGCATATGAGGCAATTTATCAAAAGGTGAATAATTTACAATTTTGACCGATTTGTTTCGGCCTCACGTGTTGCTGGAGCTTTTTGACCTATTCAGGTACTTTCGTGAGCATTCAGGCACTCACACAGTTTGCAATAATTGGCTGCATTACTGTGCCTCATTATGTTCTGAATGAATTGCATTACAGTATCTGAAAAATTTCCAATGGTACATTGTGACAAACAGCTTAGAAAGACTTAATAAAGTGAGCACTTATAGTATAATCAACAAAAATGTTACTACTGTTGAGCTGACAGAAGCTTGTCTGATTATTAGGATGCAAGAAACATTTTCAATAGTTTGTAATTAAGTATCTCAGTGATATCAAAGTTATCTTTATGTTACTGAATTATCAAAACATGTCTAATAAAGGTGCTTTAACTACTATTCTAATCAGGCTTCTACTACCTGATGTAATCAAACCAGGACACTTACCCACTTGCAGTTGTTGTGTAGTTGACTTACTCAAACCATGTCAAAGACAGGGGTTTAGAGTTCATAAAAATCAAGAATGGTTTAATATTTACTTAAATAAAGAAAATGTATTATCCCACTAAGCTATTTTTCAAAGCTAAATGACTGTATTTCACCTTGTGTCTTGCTGAGTGGCCACATAAGTTTCACTACTTGCTTCCAGTCAGGCTGAGGCAAGATGCAAGGCAATAAAGGTCTACAAACAACTACATCAAGCTACCATACAACATATTTATTTCATGACATGTTCACATTATTTGGAGAAACAACTTAATCTATTTATAGGTAGACATTGAGGGTGCCCATAGAGCGTGAATTGACTGGGGTTAATGAGTTTTATGTGTATATGGGGATTATTATTATTTGTTTTGGGGGTGGCAGTGGCTCAGTCCACAGGAACTTGGGTTGGGAACCCGCCAGTTCAAGTCCCGATGCAGACCAAAAATGTGGCAGTTGGTCTGGTTGCTGGAGAGGTGACAGACCACTTATCGGGTACTGCCGAGGAGCCCTTGAGCAAGGCACTGAACCTCCACCAGCTCAGGGGTCGCTTCCAGTGGGAGCAGATGCCGCACTCTGACATCTCTCCATTAATGCATTCCACAGGTCCTTCTTGTGCATGTGTGTAATTTAGGCGTGTGTGAGAGGCATGTCTCTAATATAAGAGTGCAAACCAGAATTTCCCCCTCTGGGATTAATAACGTATATAAAATGAATGAAAAATAAAAAAGTCAAACAAATTGTTAAAGATTTGATGCTTTGGGGTCAGTGCTACAATACACATTTATTATGCTCACTATTGTGCTTATGATGTAGACCTATGGATCTGAAATAAAGTATAATGTAAATAAAGTATAACCAATATGATGTTTGGAGTTTACCTATTGGTCTGATATTTAATTTTTACCTCAATTTAAACTAAGCAGGACTTTAGCCAATCGGGGGATGGCTTACATGTACTGCCAGCATGCCGGGCCTTATATTTGTCCAAGAGTGAGTTGATCTAGCAATAGCTTGGAGCCAACCATACCAATGAAAAAGCTGCTCTGGTCAATGCATGTGGATTAAAGGAAGCATGTAGCCTGCCATGAAGAGCCTGCTTAAAGTGAAGTGCTGGCTTCTGGCCATCAGTTATCCTTAAACAAGGGTTTTACTTGTCCTTACATTATATCCAAGAGTGACCCGATGTCAAAACTGCAGAAGCTCAAATGTTTGCTTACATTAGATTAGGCTCTGCAGAGTCATATGAACACATAGGCTCTACAAACGGTATGCCTGCTAGCAATACAATGTATTGTGTTACAATTGATAAACAGCAATCAAGTTTATGTGTCTAACTCTGTCTTGTGCAGGAGCATGTGAGGTGGCCTCAATGCCCACTGTTTACACCCCCTTCTTTTGTTGTTTTCTTTTTGTTATTACTGCATGTCTTTCTCTCTCCATCACAACAACAGAGGAATACAAGAGAAATAACTTGACTTGTTATATAATGCATGGCAATAACATGGCAATAAGGTCATAAAGGCTGTTCCTTGGAGAAAAAATGGCACTTATGTTTATGTTCTATCTAGTTATAATAACCTCAGTTTTAAATGCCACTATCTAATTGTGAACAGTCTTCAGGGTGTGTCAATTAAATAACTGTTAATATTATTTATTGAATAACTATTGTGGGGTGCAGATCCAAAATTGCAGAGAAAGACTCATTGCTGGGACCTGATGGTGGTTGTGTTTGGAAGTGCATTCTGCGAGCAGAGCCTGATGCAGGAGACTTATTTCCACATCAGTGAATGGTACAGGCTGCATCTCAGTGGGCTGGGTGACCCACTTTTCAGCTCTCCAAGTCTATGTAACCGTTGTGCACTGCATCGAATAGCACTCTACAGTTATGTACTACTCACATGCCAGCCAGTAGTGTCTTATCCCAACGCATCAGAAGCATCATTGAAGATAATTTGTTTTATATCTGCTGGCTATCAATTTAGATAAATCATCACAGTTCTAATAAGGAAGCTGTGTTTGCGTTGTAAAGTCAGCCTGAATTTTAAATTAAACAACATAAAGAGCTTGTTTATTGATTGCCTCATGTGAAGCTATTATAGTTGTGCCTTCAAAAATTGGTAAAAAATGGTATATACCGTAAGTATGGAGGCCAATTATATACTGTGCCCCCCAAGTTAGTTGAAAGTGGCGTGTGCATTAAAACCTGATATTAGAACTTCATCATTATCCGGCCAGGTTATCAAAAATATTTAACACATGCCTGTTATAGGTTTTGTGTCCTTTGCCTTAAGAATAAGTAATCAGATCTGCCTGACCTCTACTGGAGGAATCCTGGCACACATTTTGGATTTAAGTCAGGTGTGAAAGAATCTGACAGGCAGCTTCCAGTTTTGAAAAATGAGCCTAATGTGGGAGTGCAAAAGCAGTTTCTCAAATGTCCAGCTGAGAGGGGTTCCAAAAGCTAAGAAGTCACATTGAGTGGCTGCTAGCTGCATGCTAGACAACTCAATTCAGTCAATGAACTAAACATTGTTTGAGGTTGATTGTCCCTTCTGTGTTTTCGTATAATAATTGAATGAATATTTATAATATTATCATTTAATAAAAAATAAAAATGGGAAAACATTTTTGTAAATAGTCCACTTAAGGGATGTTATTGATTAATCAATGAATCGTTGTTAAGAATTTAACCGTTTAAAAATGCATTAACCTGTTTACAATTTTACCGGTTTTCACGTTTGCTATCTATTTAATTTGAAGTATATACATGTGTATTCAACTGTGGTCATGATGTCTAAGGGCTGTAGCTAGTGCAGCATAGTGAAGTTCCAATTTGCTGATAAACCTTTGCATGCTGCCTGACGTTGAAGTAAACATGATATCTCAGTATATTTGGATCTCGTTTAGGGCAATTTTTACTTGACAGTGCTGTTCAGTGTTGGCTGGGACGGCACACATTGGCCAGTGTCGTAGGCTTAGCTGCTTGCGGCTTATTGGGATGGTGTCATGTCATATGTCGACGGAGGTTGCTGCAGTACGTTACCTTGTTTCTGCAAAGTTTGCTAATTGAATGTGTCATATCCAACTCCAGACATCCTGGTGGCACAAAATCCAAAATTATCCCATATCTTTGCTTCCAATTTAGCTGGCGGTGGTTAGAGTTTCTCATTCATGCTTGTTTGTTTTTGGAATGTGTGCTGCGGCCTATAGTTTGGCTACTTCTGACACCTATTGTCTTTAATGTAAACTGCTCCGAAGTAAAAACCGAATATTTGAATATGCAGCCCTATTGATTCTGTAAATACTGCATCGACTGGAAAGGAATAAATGACAATGTGAGAAAGCTTTTTAGGGTTTTAATTTAATCTAACTTTTAATTATACTTTATATATTCTGGTTTGCACTTTGTAGAGAAATGCTTCTCACACACACAGGCCTAAATCACACACATGTACAAGCACGACCTGTGGACATGCATTAATGGAGAGATGTCAGGTCCAAAACTACTTTAATGAAGGCTTGATGAGGCCAATGCAGACATGATGCAGCGTGCTGAGTACATAGTGGATAAATACAAAATAAAATGTGTACTGGGTAAAGACTGGAGACAAGTTTGAGGACAAAATTTCACAGTGTATTATTATTATTATTATTTATTTTTTTTACATATAGGCAAAGTAAAAAAGAAGGTAAAATATTTGCCAACCACTAAACACTTGGCCAAAAGAATTAACACATTTGACCACAAATCCATCTATTGGATCAGTGGTTCCTGTAGTGGGGGCCTTGAGCCACCAAGAGGGGGATAGTGACATGCTTTCCAAAATATAATGAAAGGAGTGTGTTGTGTACTGTAGTTGGCTGTGCACTATATTGTATGTTTCAACCACCTCCACCTTATTTTGGGGGATCAAGCACTGAATTAGATATGACACTATTTATCCTTAAGTTGCTCAGCTTCACAATATGACCTCAGAGAGGAAGCAAAGAGTTAGCAGTTAGAACTACATGGCAGTAAGATGAATAGGAAACTACTCATGACTCAAAATATTTCCCCCAACATATAAGCCTCATCCTAAGCTTCTGACATACAGTGCGGCACTCACTCTTAAAGAATAAGTAGGTTGATTAAAAAAGGTTAATGAAGTTAATAATAAGCAATAGCTTATTTACAGTATAAACTCAAAAGCACTGCATGCAAAAGCAATTGGTACGAGTAAAAAAAAAATGTTGCAAATAGCCAAAACCATACATAACATTGGTGGTAAGTCAACTCAGGCACACTCCTAATTATGAACATCTCTTTGCTGAATACAATGAAAATAGATGAGTTACTAAAGGAAAATGTGAGAAAACTGAGCAAGGTTTTTTGGGGTCAGCCCTGGGATGCCTGGAGTCACCACAAGATGCAGGGCTAACTGAGCTTCATTGCTAACCCTGTTCGGACTTCTTCATTTTTAGCCCTCCGAAAAGGCTTATCAGGAAGAGCACAATGTCATAATTCGAGTTTATCCTTAATTTTTTATTTCAAATTAAATGACCACAGGTCATAAACCTGAAATAAAAAAACAAATATCATCAAATACTTTTCAAAAATATTATTCAAATAATATAATATAGAAATCAAAGAAGCCTGCAAAGACAAAAAAAAATGTCTTAAACAATATAAACTACATTACCCAGAATGCCTAGCCCCGGAGGAGCATGCGCACAGCGACTCTACCGTCACTGGTTGCTATGGACGCTGTCACAGAACCCGTGCCACCCGTGCTTCTTCCAAGTGATTTACACGCACAAACGAAACATAATGACGCGGCATTACACCGTGAATCACCAAACCAAACCACCGCCTTCACCAGAAACCAGCAGATTGCTCTAAACAATCAGACTCCCGTAAGTGGCTAATAATGATAGCCTAATGCTACACAGCTTCTGCGTTGCCGAGCGATCGCGTCTCGCGAGCTACAGGCTAACAAGCTACTCTCGGCCAGATAGCACAGACACATTGATGAACAGTGCTCACACATATAAGTGACTTTAACAGGGTTATTAGGCAGTGTGAGTAGTAGCAGTTGCATACCAACGGGCTAATGTGTTTTTACCGCAGCTGCGCATGCGCACACGTCTGAGCATTAAAACATCACTCATCAGGATTAGCTTGTATTTAATTAGCCAATCTCAGCAAAGCTGTGGGAACAACGTTTGTATTTCAAACAAGTTGCCATGACAACAATGGCTACATTCCATTGTGACGTTTACATCAAAGGCATATCAAATGACGTCACGTTATGACATCATATCTTTTGTTTTGGTGAACTGATCTGATTGAACTAACAAATCTGCGGTCTTATCAGGCAGCTAATTCGGACCTTATTGTCAAGACAAACTAAGGCAAGAAGCAAAGAATCGAGGAGGAGAACCGTGAGATAGCCAGAGAACAGATGAAGGACCAAAAAGTCCAGGAGGCCATTCGGCATGCTAAAGAGCGCCAAAAACAAATAGAACAGGGTGTCAATACTGAGAAATACAAAGTAATGGTGCGAAAACATAAACAGGAGCAAAAAAATACTGGTGCTTTCCACTACCACACAGTATCTCCTCCCTATGCACTTGACGAACGGGTAAAGGCAAATTGTCCTGAAGAGGCTGTCTTGTCATCATCTCAGTGGCAGTCGATGGCCTTAAGGTCTCAGTTTAATGCAGAGGCTGAGAAGAATGCCTATCAGAGGGAGGATGAATACAAGGTAGGAGAAGCCATGAAGCATAAAATGATTGAGATAGACAATGTCTGCAGGCAGAACATGCCACCTTCTGAGACGGAGCTTCAGGCCCGGCAACGCAACAGGATGGTGAGGGAGCGAGCAGTCATTCTACCTACGATGGCTAACGATGAGGTCAAGAAGCGCCACTCGACATTTCTTGCTGCTCAGTGTCAAGAGGAACCTGAGGAGAAGATACAGACCAAGGAGAGAGCCAGACAAGAGACGGTGGAACGAAAAGCCCTGGAGTATAAACATACTAAAGAGCGCCGAAAACAAATAGAACAGAGTTTCATTACATATGATTACGAACTAATGTTGCAAAAAAATAAAGAGAAGCAAAAAATCAAAGACCAGGAACAAAAAGAGAGACTGAGAATGGAACAAAGTGATAGAGAGATGGTGAGACAGAAGAAAATCGAGGATCGGACGCAGGAAATAGAGATAGGACAGGCAGCTAATTTGGCCCTTATTATCAAGAAAAAAGAAGCCGAGAAGCAAAGAATCGAGGAGGAGAAGCGCGAGCTAGCCAGAGAACTGATGATGGACCATACAGCCGAGGAGGCCATTCGGCAGGATAAAGAGCGCCGACAACAAATAGAACTGGGTTTCAATACTGATAATTACGAACTGATGTTGCAAAAAAATAAAGAGAAGCAAAAAGTCAAAGACCATGAACAAAAAGAGAGACTGAGAATGGAAGAAAGAGATAGAGAGATGGTGAGACAGAAGAAAATCGAGGATCGGACGCAGGAAATAGAGTTAGGACGGTTTTATCAGGCAGCTAATTTGGCCCTTATTATCAAGAAAAAAGAAGCCGAGAAGCAAAGAATCGAGGAGGAGAAGCGCGAGCTAGCCAGAGAACTGATGATGGACCATACAGCCGAGGAGGCCATTCGGCAGGATAAAGAGCGCCGACAACAAATAGAACTGGGTTTCAATACTGATAATTACGAACTGATGTTGCAAAAAAATAAAGAGAAGCAAAAAGTCAAAGACCATGAACAAAAAGAGAGACTGAGAATGGAAGAAAGAGATAGAGAGATGGTGAGACAGAAGAAAATCGAGGATCGGACGCAGGAAATAGAGTTAGGACGGTTTTATCAGGCAGCTAATTTGGCCCTTATTATCGAGAAAAAAGAAGCCGAGAAGCAAAGAATCGAGGAGGAGAAGCGCGAGATAGCCAGAGAAGAGATGGACGAAATAATAATCCAGGAGGCTTTTCTGAAGTACGATAAGACGAACGGACAAAACTTTAAGGACTTAGAACATCAGAGAGAGACACGTGATCAATCGGCCTTTGCAAATCGTGAAAAGATCATGAAAGGCTCGTTATCTTACTGACTTAGCTAAGAAGAGACGTGCGAAAGCTGATGAGTTCCAACAAAACAACCATTACAACGCTATAGGACACAATGAATATTATTACAAAGAGTGTGAAAGGAGAAATAAGGAAGAGATTAAAAGACAAAAATATCAAACACCCAGGCATAATGCCCGTGGTTCATTGAATACATTCCTTAATGTCACAGGACAGAGGATTCAGCTTGGAAACCAAAGTGACAAAATTGGCAACATGCTGCCAATGCCACATGTACTGAATCAAAGACAACAGTTTGTGGATGGACGATTGTCTGCATGCCACCCAGACTTCCGCCTTCCCCCTATTTGAAAATAGTTCAAGGAAAGAGGCTAGAACTTTATTTCCTTTTCCTGTCCCACCCACCCGACTACTCACCATTTCTCATTTTCTGGGTTTTCTCCGGGTGCCCCGGTTTGTCCCAACGATATAATCAATTATGACCAAAAAGATCATTGACTACAAAGTAATAAATTGATAAATAAATGATTGACTCAATTTGAAATAAGAGATATTACTTTTTGACTGTGTTAAAGTAACTGAAAAAAGTCAAACAAAGCTGTTGTTCATTTAATGTGTTTTTGAATTCTAATTTATGTTTATGGATTAACCTTTTATTCTATTGGAACAACTTAAAAAAAATGCAGCAAGACTTTAAACTGGAATACTTAATTTAATCAATGCACTTTTTTAGATTAAGCAAGGTTTGCGTCAACCTGCGTCATGAGGCGGGAATGCGCTGTAACACTGTGCATGCGTCTGTCACGAGCCCACTGTAACTGAAGCGATGAATCTGCAATTTGACAGACGATCTGACATTTTTCAAGTATACTCCTCATAGCGTTCCTGAATTTTACACTGGTAAGTGAAAACTACAAGACATTACATGACAGTGAGGGAAAAAAACTAGTGGAAAATCGCAACCCAAATTTATTTTACTTTTCAATTAATTTGTTTTATTTATTGACAGCATTTGAAAAAAGCTCCACAACCCAAATTTGGGTCCCAAACCACCATTATAATAAGTCTGTATTCATGTCAAATGTGTTTTCCCTCTAAATTAATTTAGCTTTTGCAACAAACAACTTTGATCTGCTCAATTTATCCACACAGACACAAGCGAGCAGCTGTACATTAACATTATTAAAACAAAGCTGATTCTGTTTCAAACTCGCATAAATAACAGAATATCTGTTAAAGTACAACTGGTGAACTCCTATAAATAATGGAATATCAAGTGGGATTATTTGAAATGCGAGTCATTGAAAAATTAAGCAGATTAAATTTGTTGCAGAAACAAATTTAGAAGAAAAAACACATTAGATATAAATACCACGTTTACTGTAATATAAACATAACACATCATATTAAAAGGTACTCTATGTCATTGTATATGTGTATTTTTCATCTCTCTTATCACAGGTTTCCTGTTATTCATGCATGTGGAAATGCAAAGAATGTGCTATACCCAAGAATAGTGCAGCTTCTTAAACGCCACAGACTTGATCACCTGCATTATGGGAGGGGTCATGCCATTTTGACTCACTGGCCAAGGTGAGTCCTCAGCCTTTTTTTGATCATGGCCATTTTGTGTAAATTTACATCCAATGTGAAGCTACAAGCAAACTAAAGGGCACTACCATTAGCCTGCTAGTGTTGCTTCCCAGACCTGGCCTAGGGGTGCCAGGGAGGAGAGTTTCTCAAACCTTTATAAAAATACAAAGTGGCCATAAAGTTTAGCTGTTCAGCTCGGCTGCAGGATTTATTCTCTTATTACACTAATTAAACACAACCTTTCTGTAACTAGTATTACATTTACATTAGACAATACGTGAACCTCAGTAGCTGTCTTTACTTGAATTACTCAGTGTCAAACTACACATCACAAACCTACAAACATCAAACGTCCATATTTGCTCTCTGTATGATTTCTGAATCCTTAGTTTAACAAAACAAAAACCTTTAATGTGCCTTAATATGTTCACATGCTCCGTAATGTCACCATGCATAAGCACCAGGTGCGCTAGCCCAGCATGCTAGTGTAAAGCTTCACATCTCTATTTCTCACACAGGTAACTGTAAAAATACTGGACTTCAAACATTATATTCTTACTGATGTTGGGTCCAGCCAGGATGATGTGTCCTTTTGGAGAACTATGACAAAAGACTCTTATTCCCAGCATG
The DNA here is from genome assembly GCF_947650265.1 of Symphodus melops. NCBI lineage: Eukaryota > Metazoa > Chordata > Actinopteri > Labriformes > Labridae > Symphodus > Symphodus melops. Next base: position 19,520,482 of record NC_136693.1, on the reverse strand, counting down.
CCTTGCAGGTACTCCCAGAATGCTTTGCCACACCTAACACATAGGTGTGAAGTTTGGGAGGGATACAACCAGTTGTCTCCCCTTGTTCTTCCTCTTCCACACGTCATCTGGAGACGTCCGGAGATACTCCTCTGCATCCTTTTTCACAGCATGCTTCTCTTTGTTCAAAAGTTTTGGCGCGCAGCTAACCCAAGGCCTTGTAGCATACCGACATCCATCTTTACTTTCATTTTAGCTTAAAACAATACTTACTTAAATGAATTATGTACACTTTTTTTCAAACCTTTACATTAGCGCAACAATGCAGCTCAAGTTTTGGTTTCATGCTGGTGATCAAGGGCGACATCTACTGGATCAAAACATTTCATATTCGTCTAAAGTTAGAGGAGATTTCCCCATGCTATTGTCTTGTCACTTTTGATGAATACTTTTATTGTGGAGTTGAGGGGGGGGAAAAATTATATATATAAGTAGTTTTTTAAGGGAATTAATAAAACAGTACTTTTGAAGCTTTTCCTTTTTTATTTGTATTTTTATAATTTAGAATGTGCTTGCTTAATATTTGTATGATTTTAGAAGAGAAATACATTTCATAAACAGCAGTTATACTGTGTGTCATTCGATGACTAAGCATATAGATTATTAACACCATTTAGTTTATTGCAGTCATAAAAGTTACTATATTGTCCACTGCAGTCCCACAGTTGTTTGCAGTCCCACAGTTTTTCCAAATCCTTAAAGAGCATATTGCAGGTTAAAGACAAAACTTAACTAATCATAGGAAAATACGTTAACAATACTGTTTTTAAAGAAATTCTGAAATTAATAACCCACAGGGTCTCCTGGAGACGTTTTAGTACGTTTTCGCACGTCTTTGCTTTTTACTTCCGCATTCGGCTGTGACGTAACATAAGGGAGTCCCGCTGAATCCCCGTCTGTTTAACATAGAAAATCATGGATCCGAGTGTCACTCCCGTCAATAAAGAGGAAGAAGACATGTATTCCTTTACATATAATGGTCCACTGGCTTATTATTCTGAACCTGTTAAATGTGATAGAGAGCAGAAACAGGCAGGATTAAAGGAATAACGGCCTCAGGAGAGAAGTGAAGCTGTGGTGTGAGGAGAGACCCGGAGCAGGCGTCCTGCTGAGTGACAGGTGTCAGCTCGCCATATATGGGCGAGTGCTGTGTTCACATCAGCATATGTAAAGTTTGTAATCACATTCAATCAATTAAAAAACTATTTGTAGAAGGTGCAAGTGACGATCATTCACCTTTACATTGTATGGGAGCTGCTTGTAAAAACGGCAAATCTGTACAACGTATTACGGTGCCGCGCTGTGCGCGCGCGAGAGAGAGAGCGAGAGAGAGAGAGAGAGAGAGAGAGAGAGAGAGAGAGACAGACAGACAGACAGACAGACAGACATAGAACCCGATTACACGGCCTGTGCAAATGCAGCACCATGTCTTAATTGTTTATTCCTCATGCAGCCCAGTGCTCACGTTGTTATAGAAAATACAGTGTATGGTGCAGGATCACGGCGCACGTAATCCACACAAACATGCACAACAGCGCACACACTCCACAGTTTAATGCGTGCACATATATTAGGCTACTACAAAAAGTTTAAAGTTTTAATTGGATAGAGGACCGACGTAAAGCTTGTGTTTCTGTTTGTTTCCAAACCGCGCGTTCCGTCTTTTCCCACTGCGCACACACAAACACACACACACACACACACACACACACACACACACACACACACACACACACACACACTCCACAGTTTAATGCGTGCACATATATTAGGCTACTACAAAAAGTTTAAAGTTTTAATGGGATAAAGGACCGACAGAAGTAAAGGTTGTGTTTCGTTTCGTTTCCAAACTGCGCGTTCCGTCTTTCCCCACTGCGCACACACACACACACAAACACACACACACACACACACACACACACACACGCGCTCTCTTGTAACAGAGTTGGATTTATAATAAATCGTATGACTACATATATTAAAACAGACTGTCCGTGTCTATTACGCTCACACTAGAGAATATACAGAGGATTCCAGCAGATCAAATCATTAAACGCTTTCTGTCTGCGTATATAATATTTTATGTTAAACAGCCAGAGATTTAAATCATTAATAAGGAAACGTTTTTGTGTCTGATACCGAAATATTCAACGTGTCTGTTCGATCGTTTCTGAGGTTGTGAGAATAATTCACCAAAACACACTATGAATAATCAAGCCACTTACACTGTGCACCTGAATGTGCGCCGCTCAAGTTACAAACTATAGCAGGGAGGCATCCTGTCTGTTCTCACTCACTACCACGTATCATTACTCCTCTTTAATCATGTTTTAGCCTGTTTTTTTGTGCTTTAATTCTTTTGTGCTGCCTTCTAAATGTTTGTTTGTAAAGTGTTTGATGCTCTCGGTGCAAGACAAGTTCCCCCAGGGGCAATAAAGGCTTCATTCATTCATTCATTCATACACGGACGCATAAAGCCGATCAAAGCAGAGTCAGAGAACGGGACTCCCTCATGTTACGTCATATGACGCGTTGTTGAAAAAAAAGCACGTTCTAAACGGCTATGCTAAAACAGCCACTTTCTCCTCTAAATTAGAGCACTTATGTGTTGTAGAACATATTAAAAAAATAACCTACTTATTTTACAGCCATTAACAGACTATATAAAATATTAATTAAAAAATTTTTTAACCTGCAATATGCTCTTTAAGCTGTATTTCTAACATACTGATTTTTTGCTAAATTTGCAGAGCATTGAGGCTGAAGACCTCGAGCAGTCGACCCTGGCAAGTTTCACCATTGAGATAGAGGATCCTTTCCATCAACCCAAAGAAATCAAAATTGTCATCGAAGGATCAACAGTCATGAGCAGCCTGCACTCAGTTCCAGTATGCAATTTTAAAACATGAGTAAAAACTGAAATTCTGGACATCAGTTAGAGTGAGAGGCCAATGTGTGTGTATGTGGTGTGTGACTGTCAAACAAATGGCTCCCCTGGGAGACTGGAACATTTTATGTTTTTACTTTTTGCTTTATGACTGAGAGGACACTCAGAGCTTTATTTTGATGCAATATGTCCTCATGTATATATATACATATAGCTGAAAAATGACTTTATGAGGAAGAGGACATGCAGGTGAATGCGTTCATGTGATTTTTATGTCTGGGACCCAAGAAATGTGTTAACCACAGCGATGTAAATACTTAGTCCAAAGAGCGTTGCTCATTAAAGTTGTTGTGAAGATTAAATATAATTTAAAAACATATATATATATATATATATATTAATATATATATACATATATAAATTAACACTTCATGTTGTCTGATAAGGGCTGTAGAGTAAGTACATCAATTTTCTGTATGTTCTTCAACACATAAGTGCTCTAATTTAGAGGAGAAAGTGGCGTCTTATGTCGTAACGTAAGGGATCGCATTCTGTTACTCTGCTTTGATCGGCTTTATGCGTGCGTACGTGTATGAATGACTGAATGAAGCCTTTATTGCCACTGGGGGAACTTGTCTTGCACAGAGAGCATAAAACCCTTTACAAACAAACATTTAGAAGGCAGCACAAAAGAATTAAAGCACAAAAAACACGCTTAAAACATCACATGATTAAAGGGGTGTAATTATACGTGGTAAGTGCTCTAATTTAGAGGAGAAAGTGGCGTCTTATGTCGTAACGTAAGGGATCGCATTCTGTTACTCGGCTTTATGCGTGCGTACCAGAGACTGTAAAAATAATGGACGGGACAAGGTCCCCTGTGAAGTGAAGCTTTTTTTTTTAGATCGCCCCCTACTGACTGGCTGCAGTATAGGTCATAAACCCCGCCTCCTCAATGATAACAGACGGGACTTGGGTCACATAATTTTTTTCCAGACCTAAACTCTGCTGTGATCATTAGATATTATCACCCTACATGGTGTTCAAGTGCTCATTTTTCTGTGAAGTTTGTTTTAAATAAGTTATTTGAGGTTAAAAAACGGGATTTTACGTCACACATGGCGATGATTGACAGCCGCGGATCTTGCGTAGCTCTCTTGGTAAATAAGCAGTTACGTCGTGAAGTGAAGCCGAGACCCACGGAGCTTTTCTGTTCAGTTTTTTCGTCTTTTTTGAGCTGGTGAAAGCTGTTTTTTCTGCAGTAAACTAATGTCACGGACCTGTGGACTCTAACGCATCTTTGCAGTTTTTACAGTAAGTAATAAAGTTTGATTTATGTGTCATTGCTTAAAGCGCTATGAGCGAGCTAACATATTAGCAGTCTAAGCTAGGTTAGTTATCAGGCATGATTTATCTTTTTATTTTACTTTTTAATATGAGCAAACCTAATAACTGACATGATATGTTTCTTGATATTGTTATATCGTTTTTGTGAGTGGAATTGTATTTAAAACCAAAACATGGTAATTAAAATCAGCTCATAGATGGCGTTCATTGACTGTACAGTTATGTTTCAGTAAATAATAAATATGTCTGATAAGGTTTTTAAAAAAGTATCAAGGACAAAAACAAAGATAAATACTATAAATCTGTATAATTACTGATGTGTACATGTTTACAGTCTGTGTAAAGAGTGTGTTATACAGAGATTAACATGTCACCATGCAGCCTGATATTTATAATACTGTATAATGAGGGAGAATATGTCTGTAGATATCAGGATAAAACTAAAGTAAGCTCTGATCTAATATAACTTATAATACTGTATAATGAGGTAAAATATGTCTCTAGATATCAGGATAAAACTAAAGTAAGCTCTGATCTAATATAACTTCTGTCTGATTTAAGAGACTGACAGAAACATGAACACAAACAATCAGCGGTGGTGTAATATAATATTAACCAAGCATCACGCTGCTGTCAAATATTCAGCATGAGCTTACACACACATTACCAATCCAATAATCACAAGTTGATCATGTTGTACATTTAATGACGCTTATTAATAAATGGGGTTATAACTTCACACAACCTGACACAGACTACAAAACAGGCTGCTTGTGATGGTGGTTAGGAGGAGACAGACAGGCTCAATAACAGAAGTCATAAAGATCACGTTTCTCCCAAAATGATATATTAATGTTTTTTATTTTGCATCTATAATCATTAATGAAGATTTTATGTCTTTTAATAGGTATTTCCCTGTTTTCACCAACATATTATGCATTAAACTGAGGATTTCCTTTTTCTCATGTTCTCTCTCTCTCTTCCAGCTCGTCCTCGGAGGATTGGAGGACCTGACCACTGCTTCTCTTACCAGGGCGTTTGGTCTGATCTTACACTGGACGGCGGTCTGATGTGAAACAGTGGGCCGAGTGTCGCGCCTGAGCCACAGAGGACGCAGCTCGCACGTCCTGAGCAATGTTTGACAATTCATTCAAAAGATGAACGGAAGAAAAGAGAGGCTGTTTAATACAGAGGTTTTTCTTATAAGCCACATTTTGTTTTTGTTATTTTTAGATTAATCTGCTTTAACTTTAAAATACTGTTCACTCATTTGCCTCTTTCAAACCTGTATAACCCACAAAAACCTTAAATACTGCCTCCATCTAACTGAACAATCAAGTGAAAGAAAGTAGCTTAAAATACCACACTATGTTTTTAAGCACATTCTGTATTTGTTAAAGTTACAAGACTAGTGTTACATTTCATGTGATTGAATAAAATATAATAATGTAATTGCCTTCTCAGTTGTGTCTGTATCATACCACTCTACTGTCTTTATGTGCATGCTGTCTTTAACACTAACCTGAATTAAATGTTCAGCACTCGAGTGTTGAAGTACTTTTAAAGCTATTTGTTTCCCAGCTGGGAATTCTGTCATTGCCCTACACGAACATGAGACATTCAATGTTTTTACAGCTTAAAACAGGAGAGAAAAGGTTTAAATCAATAAATACTTTATTTGATTTATAACACATAGTGGGAATGATGGTTCGGTTATAAAAGTGAGGAGGCTACTGGTTTGAATCCCTGTCTGACAGGAGTCTCTCTGTGAGGAGTTTGCATGCTCTCTTCCCTCCACAGTCCAAAGGTGTTCACCGAGAGGAGAACAAAGTAAGGGAGACCATCAGGTGAGCTGGCAGGGGTATCTATCAGCCATCTTTCTTCTTCCTTGTGTCTAAAATGAGGATGATAAAAAAACAATGAGATAAACATGTTAGACAAGGAAAAGAACCAGAGAAAAGGTCCATACAAACAGAAACCTTAATGAAACAGATTCATTTACCAACTCCACAGTTATGCACAGAAACACATAGACTCTGTAAATGTACATAGAACTGAAGTAACTACTGACAGCAGATATAACTTAAGTACTATGTGCACCACTACTTTCTATCATATAACATATTTTCACCAGCATATGTTAGATCTGTACACAGCTTATGTTGCTAATTTAGCTAAAAATAGTTTTAGTTCGTTTTTTGCCAAAAATAAAAGGTTTAATAACCCACAGAGTTAAAGAAGATAGATAGACAGATAGAAAGATAGATAGATAGATAGACAGACAGATAGACAGATAGATAGATAGATAGATGGATCCTGAGGGAAATTCAAGGCATCCAGTAGCAATAAACAAGACATACAGGACACGAAAAGACGTTTAAATTCAATAATTAATATAATAAGTGTGATTTTCTTAATTTCTGAATGAACTACGTTTAGATATTTGACTTGAAATATATGGTGGTTTTGTACTCACCTCTATGGTCGGTAGATGAATTTCTCTCCGTAAAGATTCTTAAATTCTTGGCGTAGCTGGGCTGCGTAAGCTATCAGAGCGGTACGCAAAGTGGGCGGGGCGTGTTGCCAGGGCTCCTCCCGCCGGACCCTACTGCGCAGACTGGTTGCAAAATTCCAAGATGACAGCGCCCATGAAGGCCGTAAAAAAGCTTCACGAACGTAGAACGGAAACAGCTACAGTCCACACCCACTGGTGCGTACGTGTATGAATGACTGAATTAAGCCTTTATTGCCACTGGGGGAACTTGTCTTGCACAGAGAGCATAAAACCCTTTACAAACAAACATTTAGAAGGCAGCACAAAAGAATTAAAGCACTAAAAACACGCTTAAAACATCACATGATTAAAGGGGTGTAATTATACGTGATAGTGAGTGAGAACAGACAGGATGCCTCCCTGCAGCACAGACTCTTCACTGCAATAGTTTGTAATTTCGTGGCGCACATTCGGGTGCATAGTGTAAGTGGCTTGATATTGTGTTTTGGTGAATTATTCCCACAACCTCAGAAAACAGCGTTGTCAACGTATTTTCCTATGATTACTTAAGTTTTGTCTTTAACCTGCAATATGCTCTTTAAATGCCAGCTTTATGGTGTGTGTTTGTGTCAGTGACCATTATCTATGTCATTATTTAGTGATAACAAAATGCCACGCAAAGGAAAGAGATCGCAAGCTGCGAAACAACGCTGGACAAAGTTTGTCCCTTCAGACCAACGGTTCCAGGACCCACAACCACACTGCAACACTGTTGCAAATGAGGTTTGTGAAATGGAGGTAAGTAGTCCACCTGTGGCTGAATCTCCATGCATGGCTCAGCAGGAACTACAGAGTGATGTTCAACTGTTAAGTAGCACGATGCAGCTCATAGACCTTTTGGAAGAGAAAGTTACACAGGTATCACCCTCCGTGATATCTGTCCAGGCATCTCACTCTCAAGACGATGACAGATATCACCCTACTTTAAGGAATAAACAGTGTTCATGCATGGCTCTGACATTCCTAACACACCATCAAGAGGGTCATGACTTGAAAGAGGCTGATCTGGATAACATACTAGATGAGGGACACATTCTCTATGGTCAAACCATTCAACGTCTTCAAGATGAAAACAGGTTTTACGACTACTATTTGAACATTCAAGAAACACCTCACACCGTGCAAACTGCTAAACACCAGTATAAGGTGCAGAAAACCTGCGAGTATTCTGGATACATTAGAGACAATGGATATCCTGGCACAGAAAGTTGGTGTCAAAATCTTCGTACAAGACTTCAGTGTCTGTCCTCAGATGTTACCCATGCACTGCTCACCATCACGCCATATACTATTGCATTGTTTAGAGACCAGTCTGGTAGATATGGACTCTTTGACTCCCATAGCAGAAATGCTGATGGCTTACCAGTGCCAGATGGGAAGGCAGTGATGATGACATTCACACAGTTGGATGATCTGATAAAGAAAATCGAAGAACTCAATGCTCAGCTCCATCCTTTTCAGTCTATTAACAGGATGCTGTTTGACTTCACACCACTTAAATTTGTACAGAAAGAGGCTGTTTCACTACAAATGCCAACTCAGATACCACTTGACACAGATGTTGGAATCCCAACCAATGTTGTCATGGATGACAAACAGCAACATGTGGCTTCTCTGGAGCCACTCACTGCACCATCCACAGTAGTGATGTCAAAGGCTACACAGGTTGTTAAATCTAAGAAAGTCAGTGAACACAAGCGTAGAAAGATAATGAGGAAACTAAGAAAAGATACAGAGGGGGGGAAAAAACCATCTCAGAGAGAGCGATACAGAAGCGATGAAACTTTCAGGCTGAACAAAAAAATAACCATGAAGAAATACCTCACCAACAAATATGCATCAGATGACATTTTCAGAGAAAAACAGAAGCAGGCAATAACCAAGAGGTACGCGACTGATGAGGATTTCAGAAAGAAACAGAAGCAAGCAACAACCAAGAGGTGCGTGTGTTGATTTTAAATATGTTTCTGCCTTTTAGGCTCTAATAATGTGGAGTACCAGTTTGCAATGAACAACGACACCACAGAGTATCATGTCAAAGAGCTTCTCCCACACACTGCCTACACATTCTTTGTGGTGGCTTACTCTCCCAAAGGAGCCAGTGGCCCATCCCTACCTGTCACTGTGGAGATGCTGGAGGACGGTTAGTATTCAAAATCACACAGGTAAAAAAATAAAAAGACCGTACAACTAAATAGCCTTGGATTGGTCATTGACTTAATTAGCAAACTTTATTGGTCTGCCAACCTTGTAACTTCTAATGAATTTTTAGGAGCTCATTAATTTTAAAAGAAAAGAAAAAAACACTGCAATTTTTTGAGAAAACACTGACTTTGTGCACACTTTTTCTCAGCATAGATGAGTTTTCTTTGTTTAACTGCTGTTTATAAACTCATGCTGTTTATAAACTGTGTCAGCTGGTTTCCTGTGCAGCTCTAAAAGACAGGCTTTGTACGTGAATCATGTAACAGTTCAGCGTGTCTTTTATTTCCTCATGCAGTGCCGAATGCACCTCCTCAGCTGTCTATAGCCAGCACCTCCCCCACAGACATCAGACTCATGTGGCACCCATTGTCCTCGCAGCATAGTCGAGGAGCTGTCACTCGCTACCGCATTGAGTACAGCGCTCTGGATCAGGGTGAGTAACCTTAACTGGTCAAAAGCTGGCCTTACCTGCCAGTAAAAACACCTTTTTAGTAAGACAGAGTATATTCAATTTGCCTATTTTGGTTTCAAATAAGTTGATAAAATAAAAAGGACATTACTTATAGAGAAATACCAGCTGTAATGTTTCTGTTCTGTTTGTAGAAATTGTCAATCATCGCATAAAAGTTTAGAGGCAGAGGCTTATATACACGCGTATGCTACTTAAGATTATTTGATCAACTTTTAGAGAAGAATAATATCTTCTGAATATTTACCTTTCCAGAAAAGAGAACAAGTTCAGTCTTCACCAAAACTGTGCTATGTTCTCTGCTTTCTAAAAGACAGCAAAATACCTGAATGAACGCAGGACCAACACAGTCATGAACACTGGAATAATTATCTGTGTAATATTCAGTATCACCTGTTGAATCATCAATTCAAAAGAGAATAAACCTAAATTTAATAATGTCATCGTCTTAAAAAAATATTCCAAACTACCAAATAAGAGTCAAACTGCATTCTTAGAAACATAAAAAATCCAAAGTATGCACATTGAAATATAACAGCAAATGTAGACACTCTATTTTGATTCTTACTGTGTCTTTAAATCATATACTGAAGCAAACTGTACAATTGCTGACAAGTCAAAGTCCTTTATTCGATTTGAAGAAATAATAAAAATGCTAATTAGTTCCACGGAAATAAATTAAAACGTGAAAAAGAAGGATGTGTCATCAGAAAGAACCCTATAGGGACCATCTGATTTCAAGTGTCTTGTTTATTCTTTGTTATGTATGTGTGTGATATCACCCTCACTATAGCAGATAAGCTCTCGGTCTTTGGTAATAGGTTGGAAGGTGTACAGGAGTCAGGTTGGGGTTGGAAGGTCTCCAAAAATATGTTTGTCTACAAGTGGCAAAGGTTACAGACAAATGTTTTAGTAGCAAGAAAACCTTAGCATTTGAGAAGGGCCTCATATCAACGATAAAACAAGAAAGGGGAAGTGTAACGGTTTCAGCTTGCTTTGTGTATCATGTTCAGGCAGAGGCGCTAGTTATCAACATGTAAGGTAGACAACCGCTTGGGGCCCCAGGCCAACAGGAGGCCCTGTAATGGCCGACATACTTCACAGCAATGAGGCCAACATGTTGAGGCTCAAAATGTGCAAATTCAGCAATGACAGTCGGAAACCGCACTCGCTTTCCTTGCTCTGTTAAGTGTCACATGCTATATTGAACGAGGAATTATCTGAATGGGAGTGAAAACCGAGGCAAAAAGAGGAATAGGCATCTCGACTCTTGCAGACATGATGGTGACGTACGCTGGTTTGAGGGGCCCCCAATGGATTTTTGTTTGGTGTCCTAATGGAGTCTAGAACCGCCACTGGGTTCAGTCCAACTTGCAATCAATTTAAACCTAAACTCTGTGAATGCTTGAGGAGACAGTGAGACCATCATTCCCTTAACCTGACAATGAAACATAAATGTGTCTTTCAACCTTGTTCCAGAGCATCCAAGAATCCCACAAAAGACTGGTTAAAGAAGAAGACATTTAGGGTTATTAAGCCGCCTAGTCAATAGCCACATTGGAATTTCCTCAAATGTTGTTTATTTTAATTTGCTTGACCTACATACCCAAAATATCTCTTCTGAATAAATGTTTGGAGGAATTGTGAAAAGGTCTTTCTGCAAAATGAGACAAATTATCAGCTCCTGAGTCAATAGTAGGCATTCATGTATTTCCCAGTAGAATATTTTCACTGTGTCACTCAACATTTCTTATGGAGTGTAGTGTATACATTTGTGAGGCTTTGTATTATGTGTTCCCACAGTGGACTCTGTGTTCTCAGTTGAAGTGGGGGGTAATGCGACTCAGTTCACACTCAGAGAGCTTCAGCCCAACCAGGCCTACAAACTGAGGATCGCAGCTGGAACAGTTGTTGGCTTCGGGGTTCCCTCTGAGTGGGCCCAGCACCAAACATTAGCCCTTTACAACCACAGCAACCACAGCTTGGGTAAGGACCACAACACAGCTGGCTCTAGTTTAGTTTATTATTGTTGTCAGTTTGTTTGGTTTTTTTTCCCCCCTAGGGTTGTCATTTGTCTTGTAGCACCATCTTTGAATTACTTGTAACCTCAACAGGTTTAGTCGGTACAGGGAATTTAAGATACCGTTACTAACCCTTTTTTCTAACCTTCACAGAAGACATTTTATTTGCTTCTAAACTGTTGCTCTGTTTCTCACAATCATTACAGTAAAGCCATCTTACTAATGTTTCAGATGTTTCAAATTCATGGCCCCCCCCTTTTTTTTTTTACTACTGACTTTGTAGTCTGCACGTTGAACTGCTGTGCTGTCCCTACCGCTGATATGTAACTACGCTTGTACTCTATATGATGTTATCATGGCGAATTCTGTTATGTTTCCCCTTTTTAAATCCCTTTCAGTGATCTTTGCCCCTACTGAGCTGAAAGTCAGAGCCAGAGTGAACACACTCAATGTGACATGGCACCCTCCCAATCACACATTAGTGTCTGGGTATAAGCTGTCATGTCGAGAGATGGAGGCTGAAGATGCAACCAATGGAGAAAGAATGAAACAGACCCACACCATCAGGCTCCGGAAGAAAGCCCGGTATCATCTCCTCACTGGGCTGGGTACGTTTGTTGAAACGGGCCTGTTTGCTTAGCAGATTCCAGGGTGTTGAGTCCAGAACTTTTAATTACTCCAACTGTCTGACAAATAATATTTTATACACCACTTCGCTTAAAAAAGTCGCGCTTGGCGGACAGCCATTTCAAGGCTGACCAAGGGAACTTGTGTTCAATCAGAGACCTTGCAAGAGCAAATTTGACATGCATTTCTTGGAAAAATCAAAAAAAGCAGAAAATTATCAGACCCCTCTCTTAAAAAGTGATCATAAAACCTAAGAAATACATTAAAAGGGGCCACAAATGTAAGTATTTCCATGAAGGTGGTAGTGCAGTTGCCATATGTAATCTCCAGATACACGGTAAACATCAAGACTTTTCAAATTTCCCCAGTTTACTTGCAACATGTGCTACATACACAGTACGTATAACTTAATCATAAAACAGTTAGCGTTTTTATATCTGCTTTGTCTTTCTGTCTCTTGGTGGTGTGTCAGTCCCTGACCGGCAGTATGAGGTGAAGGTTTGGGCTTTCAACAAACAAATAGAAGGAGCAGCTGCTGTGTGGAAGGGAAGGACAGACAAGGCCCCAGGACGTAAGACTCATCTCCTTCATGTGTGCATCTATTCATAAAAAAACTGAATGAATAAGTGACATTTACCAGGACCCTCATCACTGTCTTGACCTATAAACAATGACAAATTGTATTTACATTGGCTAAGATCCATGTCTTATATGTCTGCGTGTGTGTGTTTGTGTTAAAGCAACAGTGCTGCCCATGCGCCCCCCTCCGCTGCCCCCAAGCAGCATCAGAGCCACGGCCAACAGCTCCACTTCCATCTGGCTGTGCTGGGAGAAGCCACGGTTCAGCAATGTACGCATCATCAACTACACAGTGCGCTGCAGCCCTGCAGGGACCACCAACGCCTCGCTGGTCTCCTATCACACCAGGTCAGATACAAGGAAAGGAAGCTAAGTCGTGTCTGCGATGTTGTACATTACATTTTTCATCAGTCACTGTTTGTATAGTATTTTATTGTATGAATGTGAAATAATGAAATCATGCCGGTTAATTTATGGAAAGAGGACCGTGCAGAGTAAGGTAAAAATTCAATGCCTTAGCATTTTTTGTATCTTATTTCTTCTCTTAGAAAGTCATTTTATTTTTCAAGTAGGCTAATAGAATTTCTCAACTTCATTAACAACTTCATCAAGAACCTTACCTGGCTTTCTTTTTGACTTTTTGACATTTACCTTGAGATTTCTAAAAAGAAAACTGTTGAATGAAACAAAAGGGAGCTTTTTATAAACCTTAAGTAGTCCCTTTGTGAAACATCTATTTAACATTAAGATTAGAGGAGCTCTGTTTTGAACCATCATTTAAACATTTTAGAAGAAATGTGTATTATTTCCACTGTAAAAAAGGAATGGTACGATGACTTTTAACTGGGAGAATAGTGTCTCTGTCATGTCCCTGCTGCTATTAGCACTATGTAGCTTTGGCATCGGGCCGCAGCTACAGTGTATATTTATACTGTATTTTGGCGAAAGCTTTGTGAAACAACAGTTTGTAAGGAAGTTAAATAGTATATAAGCCTACACATACCTTACAGATTGCAACGTAACATTAGGCTGTATTGTTTTCTTTGTCATTGTTTTCTCATGTTTTCTCAGCCAAGTTGCAGTACAGTATGTCTCAGGCTTGAATACAAATAAATGAATAAATAATCTGAAGTCAAAAAGTTTTCTCTTTCCTTGCTGGTCTTAATATTATTCCACTTTGTCAGTTGGCGTGGTTCTTCGGCTTTTCAAAACATCTTTGTCCTCTGTGCACGGTGCCCATAAGAGAGAGGCAACAGCACTGTTTGACTTAGAATAATGCAGATAAAGTCAGAAACCATTGGCATGTGTGCAACCACAAGCGCACTTATCTGAAATCCGTCTTATTGTTGCTTTTACCCAAAACACTCAAAATGAGTCCACTAACTAACAGTTCAAACATATTGTCTGCTTTATTTTAGTTATGTTATTTACGCGTCCTGTTAGTATTTTCATGTAACATATACAAGAGTTATATTTTTATGTAGAGCATTAAGTCTTAAGGCAAAAGAGCTGCATAAATATTTACAAACATAACATTAAAGGATTGTCACCCTGGAGGCAGGTATTACGAGTTAATGATGTGAGAGAACATTTATTGTAGATAGTTAGGATTTGTTCAGTACATGTTTTTTTTTTGTTTCGAGCAGGTAATGAAGTGCAGAACACTCAACACACACACTAAAAACATTTTTTTTGTTTTGCAGCTCTGCTCAGGAGATACTGCTCGGGGCATTGAAGCCCTTCACCCGCTATGAGTTGGCAGTGCAGTCCAATGGGGTGGGCGTGGTGGGACCCTTCAGCGGCACTGTGGAAGAGTCTACTCTACCTGACCGTGAGTCTCTACTGCGCTCTTGTCACGATAGCCAGTCTCACTTAAGATCCAATTTACTAGATTATATATTTCATTTTCTCGGGTTGGATGTCTCTGGTGCGCTCCGGAGTGCGCTCGTCTCTTCACTCTACAGCCCCCTCCCCTGCTGCTGTGCTGTGGGACGCTTGAATGGGGGGTTCACCACTGCTTGTACCCCCAACTTCAGTACCTGTTGCCATGGCATTTACTGTATGTCCTGTATATCAGACACAGCGCTGACCAGCTTCTGGTCCGCAACAATGGCACGAGTGGCACACGCACTGAGCAACAGTGCCACAGAGGACTCGCACCTCCTGCGCAATGTATGACAATTCATTCAAAAGAGGGAGGGAAGAAAAGAGAGGCCGTGTTTTATACCAAGGTTTTCTTATAAGCCACGTTTTCCTTTTGTTATATTCAGATGTATTACTTGAAAATACTGGACGTTCATTTGCCTCTAACTAGTACCTATGTTGCGCTTGCAGTCGTCCTGCTTTCCATCCAAACTCTCCGTGACGTAAACCAGTACAACACGCAAAAGCCTATCTGAAATACTACCGCCTCCACAGGGTTTGCATCTGACGTTTTTCACGCAAATATTCTTAGGAAATGACCCGCAAAACGCCCACGAACTAAACGTGCAAACTTTTGCAGTGAACATGCAATTTAGTACACGTTAATTGAGATCTTAGTAAATCAGGCCCAAAGTTTCTTCTAGTTCTTGCGCAAAGTCCATCTTCCTGAATGTTTGTCTGATCAGTTTCAATTGGCTAATTCCAAGTTGTGGCTGCAGATGCTTTGATATTTACATGCAAGGTTGTGCTTGAGTGCATGCAGCTGAATATGTGCTCTCTCATGTGAATCATTTAGTTGGCTGGCTGTTTGCCAGCGGACATGGGAATAAGTGGTTGGCATCGATGGCTGATAACTGGCTGTAATGAAACACCCAGGTGTAGTAGCAGCTCCTGTGTTGGCCAGCAGCTCTGTCACACAGCCAAGTCAGGGTGCTGAGAGCAGAGTGGTCTGCTTTTAATGACAT
Source organism: Symphodus melops (assembly GCF_947650265.1). NCBI lineage: Eukaryota > Metazoa > Chordata > Actinopteri > Labriformes > Labridae > Symphodus > Symphodus melops. The sequence continues at coordinate 19,504,866 of NC_136693.1, read as the reverse complement.
TATTACAACCAGTCACCCCTTCACACGCTCCACTTCCAGGTATTATCACTCAAGCCCTGGCCTATTCCACCCTGCTTGTCCTCTCTCTGCTGTACCCAGGTGGCCCAGACATGAGGGCGCAGATGGTTGTCACACAACATGTCAAATCCCCCACCAAGGCAATATACACGCTGCAGATGTGACGCCTCATTGCTGGGCTCTAATTACTGACCCTGTCGTCCGCTTTACTTCAGGGCCCTCAACACCTCCAGAGGAGCTTCAACTGAGTGCGCTGGACTCATCCTCTGTGCTGGTTAGCTGGCGCCCTCCACTGGAACCTAATGGTATCATTGTCAGCTATAAAATCCTTTACAGTGGCAACCTCAGCCAACCAGAGCACATGTGGGAAAACCTCTTTCAGGATGGTGAGTCTTAGTCAGCTATCATGGCTCTTCTTCACTAAAAACATCACTTCTAACTTTCTCCTTCTTTGTTGAAGAAGAACTTCATACTTTGACATTTCATTTTTAAAAGGCCATGACATTGTTTTCCTGTCTGGCATTTTTTTCTCAGGGAAAATCACCAGCATGGAGGTCCAGGGTTTGTCCAGTGATACACAGTACTTTTTCAAGTTGGGGGCATCTACTGAGGTTGGGCCAGGGCCTTATTCACCTGTAAAGGATGTTCACATCCCCCAACAGCAATATGGTGGGTATGGTGGTCATGAAATTAATCTTAAAAAAAAGAAGCAAATGTTTACTGAATGTAATTTCAAAAGTATTTGTATTAGAGCTGGGAATCTGTGGGTGTCTCACGGTTCCTTTTGATTACTGTGGTAATGGTTTGATTCAGAATCAATTTTCAATTCAAAATGATTCTGGATTAATTGAATCATGGATTCAAAGAGAGCAGGGAGTGACTGATTAGAAAAAAAAAACTTATTTAAAAAAAGAACGTTTTTAGAGTTATTTAGAAGAAAAAACTGGATTATTATTATCAGTTATGTGTATATGTATATACAGTAGTAGTGGTTAGAATTCACAATGAAATGTATGTCCTTTTGCTTCAAGATTTTGCTATTAGAAGCAGACACACATTGGACAACATGTACACATACACCCATCTACACTTACTACACACATACTCACACACAAAGTATTTCCTTGCAAAGTGGGTAATTTCCCTGCCAGCAGGGAAAATGTAGCTCAGCAGGACCCTATAATTTCACTTATCCTATTCTGGTGCATTTAGAGAATAATATTAAGTTTGGATATCAAAGAGCGGCTTCATCAGTGACCCCCAGGGGAGGGCTTAAAACTCCTCTGTACCCAGCAGAATAGCTGTAAAAAGCACTTTCTTCACTCGTACAGCACTTTGTGGTTAAGCATGCCATCTTATTTTGCACTTTTTAATTCCATTAGTCAGCATGCTAAAATCACCTGTAATTATTGAATGCCCCTTCTGTCTTGAGTCATAAATTCAACGCAATTAACTCCCCTGTCAACTGTTACACGACATGGGCCTGTCATTCCTCAAAGTTCTACAACAGGTCCCTGTTGTGCAGGAGGGCGCAATACGGCAGAAGCCTGGTGCCTGCAGTCATTTCAGCCCTCAATAAAAATCCACCTCAGTCCCAATTCCCGATCCCCCCATAACCATATGTACTGTATGTCCTGTTGTCCCACATGTATGTTCCTGTGTTCACCCTCTGTCGGCGCGCAGCCCTTAAAACTGTACTATGTTGGTGAAAAAGAATTTCCCCTCTGGGACAACAAAAATAAAAGTCTAAAAGTCTAAAGTGTATACATCGAAGTTAAAGATTAGAAGCATCTTGTGTTTTTCTCAACTTTGTGAATGTACTGTCTACTCACCTATTGTACTTAAAAAGACATTTAATTTCTAAATATTGAAATTCCCCTGTGAAAAAGCTTGATGATTTCCTCATAATGCAGTTTTGTTACTGTTATGTATGTGTGCCAAAGGTTTATTTGTTCACTTGGACTGTGATAGTGTTGCTTGTGTGCAGTGTGAATGGGACCGAGGCGGCTGGTGGGTGGGTGAGAGCTCCTGCCATCTGTTTCCTCTCCTCTCTATGTCCTGACTGCCAAAGAAACCCTGAATAAATGAATAATAATGAAGCTCTTCACTCCTCTGTCCAATGTTGCTTCATTTCTCAGCTACTTGTACTCTGTGTGAGTTCATGAGGCCTGATTATATGTATCATATTTACTAGATACGTTAATGTGATACTTAACGTCCTCTCTCTGTACTGTACTGTGAAAGTACTTATTAATATAGCCTCCAGCAAACGACTTAAACATGAAAATCAATATACAGTATATGTATATATAATAGTGTATACAGTATATCTTTAATTCTTATCACACTTATTCGATGTCTTCTGTTATTTTTACAGAGCTGGACATTCATGCTGTGACAGGCATCATAGTCGGCGTTTGTTTGGGACTGATTTGCATCCTGCTCTGCATGTGTTTTAGCTTTCGCAATGGCAAATCTAGGTAAGGTAATTCAGAGAGTAAGAACTTTGAATGATCTATTAACATGTCAAATGTGTTTTCTTACTTAAAACACTTGTTGTATTAGATACAAAAGTTAATATAAACGACCCTGACAAGAGTATTAATGTTCAGTATTCTATCCACCCCATCTCCTTTACTAACACTTTCATCTCTGCTCCACATAGGGAGGTGTCTGGGGGCCTGGACTCCACAGCTGTGACCCCAAAGTACAGGAGAGGAGGCAGCCCTGTTCCCTCCACAGCGCCGGAGTGCAGCGATAGCCATGAGCTGGAGACACTGATGCCCCTGGGCAGCCAAGAGTCTGGTCAGCCGTTAGAGGAGGCCCCAGAGGATCAAAGCCTGATGGCAAGTGCTAATTTAGGGGAGGGGGAGGAAGGCCCTGAAGCTGACGCCAAGGTCAAAGGGGGAGCTTTTTTCCAGAAGGGCTTTGGATGCTCTGTTACTTTTTTTCAGGTGTTGATAGAAGATAATTATGGTCATTTGGATCAACGTTGTTGTTCCTCTTGCAGGCTGCTTGGAATGGCTCTGTGAGCCATAACTGGGCCAACAGAATCACAAGATACAGAGAAACCATAACAGAAGACTCTCCAGCACTCATTAATGGAGCTCTCACCAAGCAAATTAGTGATAACAACACGGTAATGGATGACTCATTCATGGTATATAATATGTATCTGACAAGTGATTTTATTTTCACATCACTTGTTCATTAAATATGTTGCATTCAATTTTTGCCAAACCTATTTTATAGTCTTCTTTGACAGTCAAGTTTTCCAGTCTTGCACTTTATTCTCATATCACACTGAGGTTAGGGCAGCTTAAACACTTGAAATATAAGGTAAGTATTTTTTTATGAAGAAGGGGACCTAGATTTAAGTCCCACCCCCAGTTAACCTCTGAAAGAGGCTAACTGGGGGGTGGGGTCTTGCTTACTGTAGCCAGCTACTTTAGCTATAGGTCAAGTTCCCCAAAATGGTTGAATAAGATTTCCTGTGACTAACTGTGTGATATGTTAAACTGATTTATTAATGAAATCTATGAAGATTTCTCAAACATGCACCTGTGATACGGATGATACTAAACTCTTATATATCAGACAGGCTTCCACACAGTGGGGATATTAACACCTGGTGTCTTGAAGTGATTGGAGCCTTTTAACATATGCTTTAACTCTACTGAAGATATTCTGTATGCATTGAGCTGGTTTGATATTCAAACATTTAAAACTTATATTAAAGCAGAATAAAAACAAACAGTTTAATCCATACTTGCTCATACCTTTCTCTTTCAATAAAAATACAACCCTTCTGTACATATGGGAATTTTGGTCAGTTCTGTTATCGCTGTAAACATTTTGATCTTGCGGTGAGGGTTTGCACTGAGGAGAAGCTTTTGCTGACTTTTTACACATGTAACTCATAGATTAACTAAGAAGAAGTAACCAAAATAACCTTTTTTTTTTTTTTTTTCTCTCAGGACTGCGGAGATCGTCTGTGTACTTCCATGTGCAGTAACCAGGTGGAGGCAGAAGTCATAGTTCACTCAGAGCTGTCAGACCCAGTAAGAGAGAAAGAGAAGGAGGAGGGCAGCCAAAGGGAGACAGATAGTAATGCAACGAGGGGACACTCATTATCAGAGGACATGTATTCCCCTTTGAGCCCGCCAAGTCCACCAGGAGAGGAGGACACAGTTAAAGAACTATCAACAGCCCAGTGCCCCTTGAGTCTTCCCTTGATAAAGTTAGTGGCCAATCACAATGGAGAGCTGGAAGGCATGGGGGACCAGCCAGACAAAGAGCCACAGCAGAACACGGGGCTTACCAATGGCTTCCACTCCCCAAAGACAGTGCGTTGTGTGCTGAGGTCAGAGCAACTGGGGAATGGGGACTCAAGACACTGCCCATCAGGACCTGGGAAGGCCATTTCAGGAGGGCTATCCCCAGCCCCCTTTGTCAGCTCCGGCCTTGTCCACTCTACCTCAGCAGCTCATAGTTATTTGTGCCCGTAGCCTCTGCATGTAGGGCATGGACCCTTACACAAACACACAGACTGATTTTCTTTCTTTGATGTATCCAGCAAGTATCCCCTCGGATTATTTTTATGCACCTCATTATTGGATCCTTTCTCTCACTTGCAAAGGGTTTCTAGGTACCATTGTTTCATATGTGTGTATGTACAGTTTACATATATATCATTTTAGTGGTAGAGTACTGTGTATGGGAATGCTTTCTCTTGCATTGCAACCATAGTTTTTTCTCTGGATATCGTTCCTGTTCATAGGAGGGAAAGTAACGTTTAAAGAAACCAAGCAGAGGGAAGAGGATTGAAAGAGGCTATCCCCACTGTGTCACGCATGGCTCTGTTCCCCTCAGGAATGAGAAAAACTGGAATGTTCTGCTCGCGAGGGAGTCAGGCTCCCATCTCGGATGAATCCAGAGCACAGGGGTTTCCTTGGGTTTCGATGTGTGAATGCTACTTTAAAGAGTGACACAGAAGTGTAAGCCTTAAAGAATACCTGCACTCTCTGACAGTGCAGTACACCTGTGTCTCTATCCAGCCACCTGCTGTCTCAGGGTCCACACACACACACACACACACACACACACACACACACACACACACACACGCGCACGCACGCACACACACACACATGCTCGTACACACAAACATACAAAGAAAGCTAAGTAAAGCTGATTCCTTGGTATTTCATGGTCATTTAAAACAAACATTTTCACATACATTTCTTGACAAGCGTGTGGGGGTCTCAGGTGCCTGACTATTAAGGTGAATTTATCACCTTTGTATATTTCTATAGATGTTATTCAGTACAAACACAAAACACACATCATCAAGAAAGAAAAAAACTCATGATTTAAAAATATTTGAAGAGTTCAGATTTGACACAAATGAAGATATGTTTCCAAAATGCTCTATGTCAAGGTGGTGTCATTCAGTAAACCAGGAGGCAGGCAGTTCGAAAGTGGTTTTGCAGTATTTCAGATAATCCCATTTTGGAATCCAAGTATTTACATGTTTATGTTAGGATTAGTTAAACTCTGTTGTTGAGAGAACTCGAGGATTTTACAGCAAACCATCTGTCGAAGATTCTTCTGGTTCTGCTCACACTTAGGGATGCACCAATGGGCAGCTATGCCACTAATTGGAGCCAGTACAAACACTGACGTGTTTTGGTTTGGTTTTACTTTGATGAAAATCACCTTACTCTACAAGCTTATTTGGTTCCAGCTGTATGAGCAAATCTCCAAACTGCTTTACTCTTACACAGTACAACTCACTCTAAATTAAGATGGATTATCTGAATGTCTCCGATAGGAAAGGAGTTAAGATGAGAAATAAACAAATCTATTCAAATGTTATTTTTTTCATTGATCCCAAAACCTTCAATGTTGTCCTCGTGAGTTCAATACAATTTCTTTCATAATAATGAAGTGTGAAAGAGGAAGTGGTGCATCTCTACTCCTTATCAACAACACTACCTCATTTATTTTCAGGACTATTTCCAATGTGTGTTATTTTTAGCTTAAATTAACTAGCACCTTTTTGAGATCTATCTTTAGCTTGTCTCATTCAACATTCTTTAGTATATTCCCAAATGTAGGGTCCCACATTCACAGTAAGTTCTTCACGTCAAAGGAATTTATGTCACTTTAGTGCATCTCTGCTTCCTCTCAGATCTTTGACACATTTTGTCAGTCAGTAATGTGCTTATGTTAAACTCTTCAGAAAACATACTGTACATCAAATGTCTTTCCTGTCTTTATTATCGAATAATGGTTTTGAACCTGAAGTTTCACTCAAAGTTGTGCCAAGTACAGATAAAGTAAGGTACTTATTATTGTTGGGGTTTTTTTAAATAACAGTCTGTTTTTGGGTTAGTTAGGAGCTGGTTTCATTGGGTTTTTCATCACATCAAAAATATTATTCTAAGGATGCTTAGGACTCAGAAAGGGTAAGTGTTACTTCACATGAGTGCCATATAAACTGCAGATGACACCGTTTGTTGTAGATCTGTGATTATGAGATAATGGCGGGTTAGCAAGGCTGGGATGAATTAATTAATAATAGTAATAATTTATCCCTTCAAAGGATGGACAGAGTGAGACAGCGTAGAGTCCAGCTTTGTTTTGCGTGACGTCTTATTTTCTATCAGGTGGCTTTTGTCTCGTCATTCAGCATTGATGGAGATTTAAAAAAAAACAACCTTTCTCTTCTTCTCGTCTGTGTATGTGTTACATTTCACTGGCTGAACTCGATTACATCAGCAACAAACATGACATGCCTGGAGCACCCTGAACGCGTTTGTCACAAGCATAGTTGTTTATTCTGTAGAAGTGAAATAGTTTTCTGATCGAAAAGCATGGTTGGTACCTCAAAGAGACTTATTTTTTTAGCCTTGCCATGTATGTTCTAAACATCACAAAAAGTGTGTGTTTTTACTGCACTAGCAGTCATATTGGGACAGAAGTGAATGTGTTCTTAGCAAACCTGGGTCAAACAAGAATTACTGTAGGTCCCCAAGGTTTGCAGAATCAGGATAAGTCAGATTTTACAGACTATAAATTGCATAACTATTTTAAAATAGTCTTATCAGATTTTAAAAATGTATGGCACTTAGTGCAGACATAGTTGGACAACTACAATGAATTGATGCATTAAGACCAAATAAATAGTCTGCACATCTATAGTAGGAAACTGCAGCAGCATGTTAAACTTAAACATTGGCGACAGTCCAGTCAATGATGTCAGAGCAGGTTTCAATCAGCTGAGGGAAAATCTTGCTGTGAAGTCATTTATTTGGGTGACAATTTGAATAAACAGAGCAGTTCAGCTAAATCTCTTTATATGCAGTAAGCTTAAGCAAACCACCAAAACCACCAGTAATGTTTTATCCAGGTTCTTTTCTGATACTGTTTTATCTTGATACTGTTTTACATCATCCTCAAAAGCCCATGTGTCGCGAGTCTTAAATGAAAGAATTGTGTGTTCAAAAGCATTCCAGTTTTATATCTGACATAATACCTCTCTCAGTCCAGGTCGGCCATTATTAGTGTGTAGGCCTACATTAAGAAGCAATGTGCTTGAATGCCTTGATGTGTTCTTACATGTCTAATATGTTTCATCCAAAAAATTCAGTTCTTCTGTTCACATTTAAAATGTTTTGTTTTTTTTTGTTTCAAATAAGTTGTCAATCACTTTTTCTCTCCTGAAGTGACCATTAAGAAAGTAGTTCTTCACACTAATGCTAGTACCAATTTGTTTTCCCCCTAAAATAAAGCTGCATTACCCAGTGAATTAAGTATGCCTTTCCTACAGAAGCTCTTTCATCTCATCATCCACTATCATTTTAAAACAAGGTATGTGTTTTCTTCTTCCTGTTTGTTGGCTATAACAATCACAGATTGTTGTGAAGAAAATTGCTCAACTCTCATAATTACTGTGATTGTTTAGCCTCCTTATTAAGGGTTTTATTAAACTGTATACCTCATGATGTAAACTTGTTGGTTTAATTCTGATCAGTTGGTTTTGTAACGAGTAGAACATAAGCATCCTTTTGTATTTGTACGTGTCAAGTCGACACAAGACGGCTGACTGTTTCATTTTACCTCAGTGAGAGTTTTCACTCATTTCAGTGGCCTGGATTGTCTGGTCGGGTAGAGGGGGTCATTCAACGTCATCGAAATTGGATTTTACATAGATATTCTGCAAGGGTACAATCTTTCAAACGTAAACCGTGAGATTAAGCATAAGACCTTTCTGCCTCTGCAGTGTAAAAGCCCTTTTCAGTAGAAAGCCACACTGACACATCCAGGTGACTGAAGTAGCCTACGTTAAAGGGAGAGGGGCTGAAAGAACACCCTCCCCAGACAGATCATACCTCAGTGCAGCCAGACAATAAAAAAAAAAAAAAGTCTCATCTCTACTCAGGTGCCCCATCTTTGCATAAAATTGTGGAGGATCATGCCAGCATATTCAACTCAGATACATGTCATTTGTTGTCAAACCAAGCCTAGTTTTTACCTTTTAGAAAGTACATCTAGGAAAATCTTATCCATTGATGATAATTTGTTTTGTACAATCAATGTAATTTCTGTCTCTCTTCCGGTGCTTTGTGATGAGCTGATTTGTCAAGTGATGTCACATTGTTGTGTATTTTTTGTACATCTTCTCTAGGTTTATGTGTACCAGCTCAATTGTGCTTCTCAGAATGTGTAAAGCACAGACTCAGACTCTGTAGTCATGTGCCTACACTCTGCAGCTATACTTAGACACCTTTGTAATAGTTGTGCGCTGGACAAGATCTCATTTGTATCGAAAAGATGCTACTGTCAGAGCAAATTGTAGGAACACTTCAACGATTAGCATTTTCTTTTTCTTGGGCCATAAGAAACTTTGGACGGTCATTTTTACATTTCTAGAAGTGCAATTTTCTTACTCTGTAAGATGACAGATGAATTACTCAGTGTTAGACATGGCAGCCATAAATTGTGATAGAAACATTGCTTGTTCAGAAGAATCTTCACAGGATAGGTAGTATTTGTGGTTGGTAGAAATGTTTCCACCATTGTTCTCGTCAAAACTCAAAACAACTCTCAGAGTGTTTGTCTAAAACAACTCTTCTGTAAATAAACATCAGAGAAAGATCAAGAGCACTGTGTCATGTTGTTGATATAGATATATATATATAAATATATGTGTGTGTGTGTGTGTGTATATATATATATATATATATGGTAAATGGACTTGAGCTTAAATAGCGCTTTTCTAGTCTTCCGACTACTCAAAGCGCTTCTTACACCGCAGATCACACCTACCCATTCACACCCATTCACACTGATGGGCTGGATATGTGGCTCATCCAGTAACTATCCATTCACGGACATTCATACGCCCCAGACGGAGCAATTTGGGGTTAAGTGTCTTGCCCAAGGACACATCGGACATGTTGCTGTTTTTGCCTTCATAGTTATTAAACCCATATTTGCTTTTTGGCCTACCTTTGTCACTCAATATGTCTTTACAATAAGTACCACTTGGGGGCAGTGTGATACTTTCCAATGACTTGATATGAAGCGCCTGAAACTGCTGCCACTCCCGTTATTAGAAAAAAAGCTGCCTTAATGTTGGACCTCAGGTGTTGCTCTGACCTCATACCTGCCCTGGCTGTACAATTGTTTATTGAATCTATAGAGAACTATAATTAGTGAACTAAATTAATTTAAAAAATGTGTTTTCATCTCAAACCAAGGTGGGAGATGCAATTGTTCATGTGTATGTGTCCATGGGATGTGTGGGAATGTTGGTGGGTTTGTGTGTGTGTGTGTGTGTGTGTGTGTGTGTGTGTGTGTGTGTGTGTGTGTGTGTGTGTGTGTGTAAACAAGTGAGCTAGAAGAATGGGGAAAAAAAGGGGGAGGTAGAGAAGACAGGAGGGTGATATGAGGGCACAGAGTTAAGACTGGAGCTTGGAGGCAACGTCACATGACAGAATCCCCTGCAGAGATAGATAAAAGCTACCTCTGAGAGGAGGGTCGAATCATTCTTTAGCAAATCATCACTGTTATTAAAAGAGGAACATGCTTTGCTGAAAAAGAGGGGGCACATATGTTTAAAATCTACACATGAACACACAATATTTCACACCCATGCACAAACAAACATGCCTGCGTGCATTTACTGTACTCACTGCTGCACCTGTCTGACTGTGTATTGTTAGAGTGTACATTGTGTATGTGTCCTCCGGCAGCAGAGTGGTCCCTGGGCTACTTCAGCATGTCTCATATTTCATTGCAGAGTTAGGCAAGTGGAGCACGCAAAGTCAGGTGAGAGCTGGAACCATGAGGTAGAGCTCAATGCCTGTGGATCATAGTCATGTGCAAAGCTCTTGAATCTGCCTCTTCCTGCTTCTGCTACTACCACTACAACAGTCTCTAACTCAGCACCAGCTGTGTAAGTGTGCAGTCTATTACCTGCTGGGTTAGCAAGCATGGTTACATATTTACATTTCATTGTTTTGGATTGCAGAAACTGTTGGCTTTTGTGTCCAGGTATCCAACTGATAGATTTAAACAGTCTAATAGAAGAAATCCCAATGAAGATGTCTGAATAAAAACAAAAAGTTAACCTCAATCATAACATCACTGATTCCTTGCATGTTTATGACCTCGCCAGAAAAATAGGCATCATGATAATCCAGTTTTTGGAAAAAAAAACAAAAAAACAACAACCTATAATTCTGAAATTTCAGTTATAAATGGTGTATGGTGAGATCCATTGTCCTCTACATGTTAAAACACAGGTTCTAAATGACTCTTGTCATCTTTCTTTGGATAGCCGCCTGTTTAATTTTAACCTCTCATACTCTCTTTTCTTGGTCTACTCCTGCTGCATCTTCACAACTGTGTGATGTGTTGCAGCTGGTGTAATTATATTACATGGTGATCACACTTGGTGCTGGTCTAGCGCATAACCTTAGTTGAAAGTCATTTCACTCTTTTTTTATACTTAATATTTTCTCTTTATGAAAAAACCCCCCAACAAATTCTCTGAAGATTTCCACATCCCTGTCTCTCTTATTCCCTGCATTCATTTAGTTATTCTCTAAAATTACAAGATGAAATGCTTCTTACAGATAAGACATTTTCTCATTCTCGGCCCAGTGGGTTAAAACCTGCCAATCAAATATTCCCCAAACTCAACAGAGACAGCCAGAGGAGAAAGACAATGAAGGAGAATGAGGCGAGAGATAAATGAATGAAGTCAAAGAGAGGTTGGATTTGAGAAAAAAAAGTGAACGGGGAGGAAGTTGTATGATTTTTGTTGGACACATCTCTGGAATTGTATTTACTCGTGTGTGCTTCACAGTAAGCGTTAACATTGATTATAAAGTTAAAGATGTTAAAGATGAGCTCACAGGGGCCTGGCTGACAAAGAAAGGAGGGAGTCATGGCTGTAGACTGTTTGAGCCAGCTTTCTCTTTCACCTGTGCAGCTCACTATTTACTGTTGGCATGTCACGATAGGACCCTAATAGGAGCAGCTTTAAGACACATTCTACACCCACTTCCAACACTGTGGCCGCAGGTAAAGTGATGCCACTCACGCAGGAAGTTATTTCAAAATCAAAAAGTGATATATTGGGATAAATGAGGATGAAAAGCTTCACGAGGTCCCGGAGGTGTCGGAGGGCCATAACATCACAGACAACATTCTTCCTGACATCAAGAATACACTGTAGGGCCTTGAAAAAGAGGAGGAGCTTAAGTAAAGAAATTACGATTCACTAGGGGAGCAAGGAAGAAGAGTTATAGGAGATCTGCATTATGGTCAAGCGGACCAGGGAGGTGAGGAAGCTCCTGGTCATGAAGTTAAGAGTGAAAGACATTCACAGACCTTGCATGCCCAGAACCATTAACAACGTTGAAAGAGAGAAGCTAGAGAAAAAGATAGGTAATCTTGGTCAGGACAGGAAAGACAACGATGAGAGTCACTACATCCAACAAGCCTATATGGTGCCAAGGCAACACACATGAGAACCTGTAGCTACTCTCACTTCCAAAACCTGCAGGCAGAGCACCTCCAACCCACGCAGACACCAGTCAGGTTTCTGGGATCCAAAATAGACATTTGACATAAACACAAGGCCCTAATTAAGAAGCACTTTGAAAAGACATTCCATTTCCCAATCCTGCCCCTATAGCCTACTCTTAAGTTAAATAGCCTAACCTGTGGCCCTTAATTGCCACCACAAGTAAAACTGCATGGCCACCTTCTACAGGCCAAGGCTGTGTTGATGCAAGCTATAGGTAAAAATGGCGATATTGCTTACCTTACCACATGGCCACCCCCACAGCTCAACCGTATACGCCAAAGGACAGCAAGAGCCACGACTTAATTGGTGTTGTCAAGTGGGTCCCATGACACCTAGAGAAGGCCGGACATTGAGTTCCAGCATCCCAGAGGCAACCCCTCCAGGTGTATAGTTAGTCAGCGAGGGTGAGAAAAGCAAAGAGGTAGATCTTTCAGCAGACACAAGTGAGGCACTTTAAAGTGCACTTCTGAGTAGGAGATTCAAAAGGATTTGGGAGGAAAACATTTTGTGCCACAGGAAATTATTTACACTATCCTGAGGAATGACATGTGGTCTGCAAGTCAGTGGCTAGTTTATTTTATATAACTGACAGTTCCCTGTGAAGCAAACATGAGAAATAAAAAGGCTGAGATACCCAGGTTTAAGGGGCTGAAGCTGCAGCGACCAGAAGAAGCGTGATGTAAAGGGTTCATAGCGAGATCAGCTGTGTCATTACAGGTATGTCAGATGAAGCAGCTCAAGTCAGGATTTGCATAAGAGTAGTGGGAGAAAACAACTGATTTGTTTAACTCTGTTCTCCCCTTTCGACCCTCATAAAAATGAGGGGCTTGGGGAGTAGTGGGCTCGTCTCTTTTTTTTTCTCTTCTTTCTTTTGGAATGTGTAATGTGGGCACAAGGAATAGTTAAATTTTGTCTGTGGGGGGCCACAGACAAAATACAAAATTCAGTGGTAGGTTTACATAGTATCAGTGTTGTCACTATGTGTGTTGAAGGAGGCAATGCTTTTTGGTGCTGTCACATTCCATGTGATAAGGTAGTTCAAACAAAGCATTTCTACTGTACATGAAGGTGTGGTGAGTGGTTGCCATAGTTGATTCTTCTTCTTTCTGCTTCTTGGCGGATTTTCAAACAAATTATGTGCATACCCCCAGCTACTGCAGCCTTTATATACCCAAGTGTACTCTGGCATTGAACTATGTTACTCATGTAAAAGCAGACGGGGATAGGAAAAGAGGGGAAAAATGTTTTTCGGCTATATAGAAAACAGCCTTGCCCTATGTGAAAACGCTATTAAGAATTAATTTTGTAAAATTGTATCGTGTATTTCAGTACTCTTTGTGTGTATGCTTTCTCTTGTTTTATTCACTGCTGGAGTTTACCTGAAGTTTACCTTGATCATGCCCTTGACGAATGACTCCCTTATCCAGACAAATTCTAGTTTAAAGGATATAAAAGATTGTCTAATATTATGCTTGTCCCCAATTAAGGATTTATATACATTGTCAATTGTTAAGTCTGGGTTTTTGGGTGTTTCACTGGGTGTCCCCCAGTGAAACTGTGCCGATGACACACAGTTCTACATCTCCTCCACACACTGCCACCACCTGTCCCACCTCCATGGACAACATCCGGAGCTGGATGTGCAGAAACTTTCTGAAGCTCACGAGCAACAAAACTGAGGCCCTGTAGTGTACAGTGATAGTTATAGTGAGGTGAAACTCTAAACATATAAAGCTTCCAAGGATGGATCTTTCACTGGCTGTTAGCTTTCGTCAGCTTTACAGCTTGCAGTGTAGGTACAAGCAGTAAATGAACATACTACATCCTGCAGTGTGTGCTGCTGGTGGAGATGAGTCCAGGAGGAGGAGCCGATTTTTTTAATTTAACATTTCACATACACTACAATACAAACCCACCAGACTAATAAACACTTCTCTGAGGGGTGATAAATGGCAACATTAAAGCCATTAAACAATTTTTAGCCTGCTGGTTGAATGTTAACTTGTTTTAGGTTAAACAAAAGATAAAATATGTTTCCAATTGGGAGATGTGGCTGTACAATAATTTCTAAATGGACATCAACTCCAGGTCCATCAATTTCCTCAACAACATGCACACAGGGATTCAAACCAATGCTTTTTAGCCTTGGAGCTATTCTCAGGATTAATGCAAATAAAGTATCTGAAAACAAAACAAACACAGTAGTTAAATGTGGCCACACTAGTGTATCACTAAAACAGTTTTCCCCTTTAAGGGGTTGCATGCTTGTCAATATAGCAACAGTCTGCTGTCTCTAGATAACAGACTGTTGAAAGACGCACTCTTACTATAAACAGGGCTCATAAACATTTAGTCCCAAAAGTTTGCCACAGCTATTCAATGATTTTGAGACAAATTTTTCGCATCTGTGTAAACTAAACTAAAAAATAAGAATACTCTCTGCTTTCTCTGCTACTAACACACACTGCCTTTCTCCTGCATTGCAGTAATTTGAGTGATAGATTAGATGCACACGGGGGGAAGACATCCTTGATTTTAAATATTTAATAGTCCACAAATAAGCAGCTATCAGCTACCTTAGCTTGTTTTAAGACAGCTACGAAGCTAACTGTTTGAATGTAGGACTGAGATGGCGAGAGAGACAACGCAGGCTTAGGTATACGAACAATGAAATAAAAGATGGAGTAGAATGGGCTTAGTTAAATAAACCAAAGCAGCACTTAATTGTTGTTAACTTTGGATAAACTCTAAGATGCACAAAGCCTCTTTAGGATACTGCAGATTGAAGTCATAATAACTTGCAAAGACAGTTGCAATCCCATCGATAAAGTTGGCATGTGGTCCCGTGACCACTTGCCCCTCAAATGAACACTTCATTACATCACCTAAAGCCCCGTTTCCACACAGCAGTCCAGTACGGATTGGTACAGTTACGGTTTGGTTTGATTAAGCCCGCAGCCACCCGTTTCCACAGCCACCCGTGCCCTATTTGGTAGGCGCCTGGATGACGATAGCCGCTATGTATAGCGTCATATGGTAGCAGCTAACTGCTAACAGCTAACCGCTAACTAATAAATTCAACAAAGGAGAAAAACGCTACACAAACAAAACCAATGCTGGAAGACATTCATCTACTCGGCAGTTCAGTCTGAGGCCGTTTCGTCTGAGGCCGTTGAGTCTGAGGTCTGACGCCGTTTAGTCTGAGGTCTGACACCCGACGGAGGTTTTCCTGAGAACTGATGCTTTTTCGTCTGAGGTCTGACACCTTCGTCTGAGACCTGAGGATGTCCTAAAATGTATGCCGTACTCTATTACAAAAACTCAATCAAGCTATGCTTCAGAGAAGGCTGTGTGCCACGGAGAAATACAGACGTAAACAATCAGCTGTGTATTACAGTCAATGGTTTAAACACGGCGGAGTTTTGTTTGCCAACGTAACACGGGAAGTGACGATTCTTTCAACTAATCAACGGACTGCAGTGTTTAGCGCCAACTTATCGGGTCGGCTCCATATTCTTGGCACCCCAACGGAAGGGTCACAAAAAGTGGGACGGTACGGATCGGTTATTTGGGAATCTTTCTCTGGATAAGTCTATGGAAACGCCGCAAAATGCGCACCATACCGAGACGAACTGAGCCGGACCACTCGGTGGAAACGGGGTTTAAGATAGACACAAAGCAGGTTTATTCTATTTCTTTTAATTAGATTATTTATTTTTTAATAAATAATTATACACAAAATAAACTTGGGCTGAAGCTATTTGCATATGAGGCAATTTATCAAAAGGTGAATAATTTACAATTTTGACCGATTTGTTTCGGCCTCACGTGTTGCTGGAGCTTTTTGACCTATTCAGGTACTTTCGTGAGCATTCAGGCACTCACACAGTTTGCAATAATTGGCTGCATTACTGTGCCTCATTATGTTCTGAATGAATTGCATTACAGTATCTGAAAAATTTCCAATGGTACATTGTGACAAACAGCTTAGAAAGACTTAATAAAGTGAGCACTTATAGTATAATCAACAAAAATGTTACTACTGTTGAGCTGACAGAAGCTTGTCTGATTATTAGGATGCAAGAAACATTTTCAATAGTTTGTAATTAAGTATCTCAGTGATATCAAAGTTATCTTTATGTTACTGAATTATCAAAACATGTCTAATAAAGGTGCTTTAACTACTATTCTAATCAGGCTTCTACTACCTGATGTAATCAAACCAGGACACTTACCCACTTGCAGTTGTTGTGTAGTTGACTTACTCAAACCATGTCAAAGACAGGGGTTTAGAGTTCATAAAAATCAAGAATGGTTTAATATTTACTTAAATAAAGAAAATGTATTATCCCACTAAGCTATTTTTCAAAGCTAAATGACTGTATTTCACCTTGTGTCTTGCTGAGTGGCCACATAAGTTTCACTACTTGCTTCCAGTCAGGCTGAGGCAAGATGCAAGGCAATAAAGGTCTACAAACAACTACATCAAGCTACCATACAACATATTTATTTCATGACATGTTCACATTATTTGGAGAAACAACTTAATCTATTTATAGGTAGACATTGAGGGTGCCCATAGAGCGTGAATTGACTGGGGTTAATGAGTTTTATGTGTATATGGGGATTATTATTATTTGTTTTGGGGGTGGCAGTGGCTCAGTCCACAGGAACTTGGGTTGGGAACCCGCCAGTTCAAGTCCCGATGCAGACCAAAAATGTGGCAGTTGGTCTGGTTGCTGGAGAGGTGACAGACCACTTATCGGGTACTGCCGAGGAGCCCTTGAGCAAGGCACTGAACCTCCACCAGCTCAGGGGTCGCTTCCAGTGGGAGCAGATGCCGCACTCTGACATCTCTCCATTAATGCATTCCACAGGTCCTTCTTGTGCATGTGTGTAATTTAGGCGTGTGTGAGAGGCATGTCTCTAATATAAGAGTGCAAACCAGAATTTCCCCCTCTGGGATTAATAACGTATATAAAATGAATGAAAAATAAAAAAGTCAAACAAATTGTTAAAGATTTGATGCTTTGGGGTCAGTGCTACAATACACATTTATTATGCTCACTATTGTGCTTATGATGTAGACCTATGGATCTGAAATAAAGTATAATGTAAATAAAGTATAACCAATATGATGTTTGGAGTTTACCTATTGGTCTGATATTTAATTTTTACCTCAATTTAAACTAAGCAGGACTTTAGCCAATCGGGGGATGGCTTACATGTACTGCCAGCATGCCGGGCCTTATATTTGTCCAAGAG
Source organism: Symphodus melops (assembly GCF_947650265.1). Taxonomy (NCBI): domain Eukaryota; kingdom Metazoa; phylum Chordata; class Actinopteri; order Labriformes; family Labridae; genus Symphodus; species Symphodus melops. Next base: position 19,487,477 of record NC_136693.1, on the reverse strand, counting down.
TGAGTTGATCTAGCAATAGCTTGGAGCCAACCATACCAATGAAAAAGCTGCTCTGGTCAATGCATGTGGATTAAAGGAAGCATGTAGCCTGCCATGAAGAGCCTGCTTAAAGTGAAGTGCTGGCTTCTGGCCATCAGTTATCCTTAAACAAGGGTTTTACTTGTCCTTACATTATATCCAAGAGTGACCCGATGTCAAAACTGCAGAAGCTCAAATGTTTGCTTACATTAGATTAGGCTCTGCAGAGTCATATGAACACATAGGCTCTACAAACGGTATGCCTGCTAGCAATACAATGTATTGTGTTACAATTGATAAACAGCAATCAAGTTTATGTGTCTAACTCTGTCTTGTGCAGGAGCATGTGAGGTGGCCTCAATGCCCACTGTTTACACCCCCTTCTTTTGTTGTTTTCTTTTTGTTATTACTGCATGTCTTTCTCTCTCCATCACAACAACAGAGGAATACAAGAGAAATAACTTGACTTGTTATATAATGCATGGCAATAACATGGCAATAAGGTCATAAAGGCTGTTCCTTGGAGAAAAAATGGCACTTATGTTTATGTTCTATCTAGTTATAATAACCTCAGTTTTAAATGCCACTATCTAATTGTGAACAGTCTTCAGGGTGTGTCAATTAAATAACTGTTAATATTATTTATTGAATAACTATTGTGGGGTGCAGATCCAAAATTGCAGAGAAAGACTCATTGCTGGGACCTGATGGTGGTTGTGTTTGGAAGTGCATTCTGCGAGCAGAGCCTGATGCAGGAGACTTATTTCCACATCAGTGAATGGTACAGGCTGCATCTCAGTGGGCTGGGTGACCCACTTTTCAGCTCTCCAAGTCTATGTAACCGTTGTGCACTGCATCGAATAGCACTCTACAGTTATGTACTACTCACATGCCAGCCAGTAGTGTCTTATCCCAACGCATCAGAAGCATCATTGAAGATAATTTGTTTTATATCTGCTGGCTATCAATTTAGATAAATCATCACAGTTCTAATAAGGAAGCTGTGTTTGCGTTGTAAAGTCAGCCTGAATTTTAAATTAAACAACATAAAGAGCTTGTTTATTGATTGCCTCATGTGAAGCTATTATAGTTGTGCCTTCAAAAATTGGTAAAAAATGGTATATACCGTAAGTATGGAGGCCAATTATATACTGTGCCCCCCAAGTTAGTTGAAAGTGGCGTGTGCATTAAAACCTGATATTAGAACTTCATCATTATCCGGCCAGGTTATCAAAAATATTTAACACATGCCTGTTATAGGTTTTGTGTCCTTTGCCTTAAGAATAAGTAATCAGATCTGCCTGACCTCTACTGGAGGAATCCTGGCACACATTTTGGATTTAAGTCAGGTGTGAAAGAATCTGACAGGCAGCTTCCAGTTTTGAAAAATGAGCCTAATGTGGGAGTGCAAAAGCAGTTTCTCAAATGTCCAGCTGAGAGGGGTTCCAAAAGCTAAGAAGTCACATTGAGTGGCTGCTAGCTGCATGCTAGACAACTCAATTCAGTCAATGAACTAAACATTGTTTGAGGTTGATTGTCCCTTCTGTGTTTTCGTATAATAATTGAATGAATATTTATAATATTATCATTTAATAAAAAATAAAAATGGGAAAACATTTTTGTAAATAGTCCACTTAAGGGATGTTATTGATTAATCAATGAATCGTTGTTAAGAATTTAACCGTTTAAAAATGCATTAACCTGTTTACAATTTTACCGGTTTTCACGTTTGCTATCTATTTAATTTGAAGTATATACATGTGTATTCAACTGTGGTCATGATGTCTAAGGGCTGTAGCTAGTGCAGCATAGTGAAGTTCCAATTTGCTGATAAACCTTTGCATGCTGCCTGACGTTGAAGTAAACATGATATCTCAGTATATTTGGATCTCGTTTAGGGCAATTTTTACTTGACAGTGCTGTTCAGTGTTGGCTGGGACGGCACACATTGGCCAGTGTCGTAGGCTTAGCTGCTTGCGGCTTATTGGGATGGTGTCATGTCATATGTCGACGGAGGTTGCTGCAGTACGTTACCTTGTTTCTGCAAAGTTTGCTAATTGAATGTGTCATATCCAACTCCAGACATCCTGGTGGCACAAAATCCAAAATTATCCCATATCTTTGCTTCCAATTTAGCTGGCGGTGGTTAGAGTTTCTCATTCATGCTTGTTTGTTTTTGGAATGTGTGCTGCGGCCTATAGTTTGGCTACTTCTGACACCTATTGTCTTTAATGTAAACTGCTCCGAAGTAAAAACCGAATATTTGAATATGCAGCCCTATCGATTCTGTAAATACTGCATCGACTGGAAAGGAATAAATGACAATGTGAGAAAGCTTTTTAGGGTTTTAATTTAATCTAACTTTTAATTATACTTTATTTATTCTGGTTTGCACTTTGTAGAGAAATGCTTCTCACACACACAGGCCTAAATCACACACATGTACAAGCACGACCTGTGGACATGCATTAATGGAGAGATGTCAGGTCCAAAACTACTTTAATGAAGGCTTGATGAGGCCAATGCAGACATGATGCAGCGTGCTGAGTACATAGTGGATAAATACAAAATAAAATGTGTACTGGGTAAAGACTGGAGACAAGTTTGAGGACAAAATTTCACAGTGTATTATTATTATTATTATTTATTTTTTTTACATATAGGCAAAGTAAAAAAGAAGGTAAAATATTTGCCAACCACTAAACACTTGGCCAAAAGAATTAACACATTTGACCACAAATCCATCTATTGGATCAGTGGTTCCTGTAGTGGGGGCCTTGAGCCACCAAGAGGGGGATAGTGACATGCTTTCCAAAATATAATGAAAGGAGTGTGTTGTGTACTGTAGTTGGCTGTGCACTATATTGTATGTTTCAACCACCTCCACCTTATTTTGGGGGATCAAGCACTGAATTAGATATGACACTATTTATCCTTAAGTTGCTCAGCTTCACAATATGACCTCAGAGAGGAAGCAAAGAGTTAGCAGTTAGAACTACATGGCAGTAAGATGAATAGGAAACTACTCATGACTCAAAATATTTCCCCCAACATATAAGCCTCATCCTAAGCTTCTGACATACAGTGCGGCACTCACTCTTAAAGAATAAGTAGGTTGATTAAAAAAGGTTAATGAAGTTAATAATAAGCAATAGCTTATTTACAGTATAAACTCAAAAGCACTGCATGCAAAAGCAATTGGTACGAGTAAAAAAAAAATGTTGCAAATAGCCAAAACCATACATAACATTGGTGGTAAGTCAACTCAGGCACACTCCTAATTATGAACATCTCTTTGCTGAATACAATGAAAATAGATGAGTTACTAAAGGAAAATGTGAGAAAACTGAGCAAGGTTTTTTGGGGTCAGCCCTGGGATGCCTGGAGTCACCACAAGATGCAGGGCTAACTGAGCTTCATTGCTAACCCTGTTCGGACTTCTTCATTTTTAGCCCTCCGAAAAGGCTTATCAGGAAGAGCACAATGTCATAATTCGAGTTTATCCTTAATTTTTTATTTCAAATTAAATGACCACAGGTCATAAACCTGAAATAAAAAAACAAATATCATCAAATACTTTTCAAAAATATTATTCAAATAATATAATATAGAAATCAAAGAAGCCTGCAAAGACAAAAAAAAATGTCTTAAACAATATAAACTACATTACCCAGAATGCCTAGCCCCGGAGGAGCATGCGCACAGCGACTCTACCGTCACTGGTTGCTATGGACGCTGTCACAGAACCCGTGCCACCCGTGCTTCTTCCAAGTGATTTACACGCACAAACGAAACATAATGACGCGGCATTACACCGTGAATCACCAAACCAAACCACCGCCTTCACCAGAAACCAGCAGATTGCTCTAAACAATCAGACTCCCGTAAGTGGCTAATAATGATAGCCTAATGCTACACAGCTTCTGCGTTGCCGAGCGATCGCGTCTCGCGAGCTACAGGCTAACAAGCTACTCTCGGCCAGATAGCACAGACACATTGATGAACAGTGCTCACACATATAAGTGACTTTAACAGGGTTATTAGGCAGTGTGAGTAGTAGCAGTTGCATACCAACGGGCTAATGTGTTTTTACCGCAGCTGCGCATGCGCACACGTCTGAGCATTAAAACATCACTCATCAGGATTAGCTTGTATTTAATTAGCCAATCTCAGCAAAGCTGTGGGAACAACGTTTGTATTTCAAACAAGTTGCCATGACAACAATGGCTACATTCCATTGTGACGTTTACATCAAAGGCATATCAAATGACGTCACGTTATGACATCATATCTTTTGTTTTGGTGAACTGATCTGATTGAACTAACAAATCTGCGGTCTTATCAGGCAGCTAATTCGGACCTTATTGTCAAGACAAACTAAGGCAAGAAGCAAAGAATCGAGGAGGAGAACCGTGAGATAGCCAGAGAACAGATGAAGGACCAAAAAGTCCAGGAGGCCATTCGGCATGCTAAAGAGCGCCAAAAACAAATAGAACAGGGTGTCAATACTGAGAAATACAAAGTAATGGTGCGAAAACATAAACAGGAGCAAAAAAATACTGGTGCTTTCCACTACCACACAGTATCTCCTCCCTATGCACTTGACGAACGGGTAAAGGCAAATTGTCCTGAAGAGGCTGTCTTGTCATCATCTCAGTGGCAGTCGATGGCCTTAAGGTCTCAGTTTAATGCAGAGGCTGAGAAGAATGCCTATCAGAGGGAGGATGAATACAAGGTAGGAGAAGCCATGAAGCATAAAATGATTGAGATAGACAATGTCCGCAGGCAGAACATGCCACCTTCTGAGACGGAGCTTCAGGCCCGGCAACGCAACAGGATGGTGAGGGAGCGAGCAGTCATTCTACCTACGATGGCTAACGATGAGGTCAAGAAGCGCCACTCGACATTTCTTGCTGCTCAGTGTCAAGAGGAACCTGAGGAGAAGATACAGACCAAGGAGAGAGCCAGACAAGAGACGGTGGAACGAAAAGCCCTGGAGTATAAACATACTAAAGAGCGCCGAAAACAAATAGAACAGAGTTTCATTACATATGATTACGAACTAATGTTGCAAAAAAATAAAGAGAAGCAAAAAATCAAAGACCAGGAACAAAAAGAGAGACTGAGAATGGAACAAAGTGATAGAGAGATGGTGAGACAGAAGAAAATCGAGGATCGGACGCAGGAAATAGAGATAGGACGGTTTTATCAGGCAGCTAATTTGGCCCTTATTATCAAGAAAAAAGAAGCCGAGAAGCAAAGAATCGAGGAGGAGAAGCGCGAGCTAGCCAGAGAACTGATGATGGACCATACAGCCGAGGAGGCCATTCGGCAGGATAAAGAGCGCCGACAACAAATAGAACTGGGTTTCAATACTGATAATTACGAACTGATGTTGCAAAAAAATAAAGAGAAGCAAAAAGTCAAAGACCATGAACAAAAAGAGAGACTGAGAATGGAAGAAAGAGATAGAGAGATGGTGAGACAGAAGAAAATCGAGGATCGGACGCAGGAAATAGAGTTAGGACGGTTTTATCAGGCAGCTAATTTGGCCCTTATTATCAAGAAAAAAGAAGCCGAGAAGCAAAGAATCGAGGAGGAGAAGCGCGAGCTAGCCAGAGAACTGATGATGGACCATACAGCCGAGGAGGCCATTCGGCAGGATAAAGAGCGCCGACAACAAATAGAACTGGGTTTCAATACTGATAATTACGAACTGATGTTGCAAAAAAATAAAGAGAAGCAAAAAGTCAAAGACCATGAACAAAAAGAGAGACTGAGAATGGAAGAAAGAGATAGAGAGATGGTGAGACAGAAGAAAATCGAGGATCGGACGCAGGAAATAGAGTTAGGACGGTTTTATCAGGCAGCTAATTTGGCCCTTATTATCGAGAAAAAAGAAGCCGAGAAGCAAAGAATCGAGGAGGAGAAGCGCGAGATAGCCAGAGAAGAGATGGACGAAATAATAATCCAGGAGGCTTTTCTGAAGTACGATAAGACGAACGGACAAAACTTTAAGGACTTAGAACATCAGAGAGAGACACGTGATCAATCGGCCTTTGCAAATCGTGAAAAGATCATGAAAGGCTCGTTATCTTACTGACTTAGCTAAGAAGAGACGTGCGAAAGCTGATGAGTTCCAACAAAACAACCATTACAACGCTATAGGACACAATGAATATTATTACAAAGAGTGTGAAAGGAGAAATAAGGAAGAGATTAAAAGACAAAAATACCAAACACCCAGGCATAATGCCCGTGGTTCATTGAATACATTCCTTAATGTCACAGGACAGAGGATTCAGCTTGGAAACCAAAGTGACAAAATTGGCAACATGCTGCCAATGCCACATGTACTGAATCAAAGACAACAGTTTGTGGATGGACGATTGTCTGCATGCCACCCAGACTTCCGCCTTCCCCCTATTTGAAAATAGTTCAAGGAAAGAGGCTAGAACTTTATTTCCTTTTCCTGTCCCACCCACCCGACTACTCACCATTTCTCATTTTCTGGGTTTTCTCCGGGTGCCCCGGTTTGTCCCAACGATATAATCAATTATGACCAAAAAGATCATTGACTACAAAGTAATAAATTGATAAATAAATGATTGACTCAATTTGAAATAAGAGATATTACTTTTTGACTGTGTTAAAGTAACTGAAAAAAGTCAAACAAAGCTGTTGTTCATTTAATGTGTTTTTGAATTCTAATTTATGTTTATGGATTAACCTTTTATTCTATTGGAACAACTTAAAAAAAATGCAGCAAGACTTTAAACTGGAATACTTAATTTAATCAATGCACTTTTTTAGATTAAGCAAGGTTTGCGTCAACCTGCGTCATGAGGCGGGAATGCGCTGTAACACTGTGCATGCGTCTGTCACGAGCCCACTGTAACTGAAGCGATGAGTCTGCAATTTGACAGACGATCTGACATTTTTCAAGTATACTCCTCATAGCGTTCCTGAATTTTACACTGGTAAGTGAAAACTACAAGACATTACATGACAGTGAGGGAAAAAAACTAGTGGAAAATCGCAACCCAAATTTATTTTACTTTTCAATTAATTTGTTTTATTTATTGACAGCATTTGAAAAAAGCTCCACAACCCAAATTTGGGTCCCAAACCACCATTATAATAAGTCTGTATTCATGTCAAATGTGTTTTCCCTCTAAATTAATTTAGCTTTTGCAACAAACAACTTTGATCTGCTCAATTTATCCACACACAGACACAAGCGAGCAGCTGTACATTAACATTATTAAAACAAAGCTGATTCTGTTTCAAACTCGCATAAATAACAGAATATCTGTTAAAGTACAACTGGTGAACTCCTATAAATAATGGAATATCAAGTGGGATTATTTGAAATGCGAGTCATTGAAAAATTAAGCAGATTAAATTTGTTGCAGAAACAAATTTAGAAGAAAAAACACATTAGATATAAATACCACGTTTACTGTAATATAAACATAACACATCATATTAAAAGGTACTCTATGTCATTGTATATGTGTATTTTTCATCTCTCTTATCACAGGTTTCCTGTTATTCATGCATGTGGAAATGCAAAGAATGTGCTATACCCAAGAATAGTGCAGCTTCTTAAACGCCACAGACTTGATCACCTGCATTATGGGAGGGGTCATGCCATTTTGACTCACTGGCCAAGGTGAGTCCTCAGCCTTTTTTTGATCATGGCCATTTTGTGTAAATTTACATCCAATGTGAAGCTACAAGCAAACTAAAGGGCACTACCATTAGCCTGCTAGTGTTGCTTCCCAGACCTGGCCTAGGGGTGCCAGGGAGGAGAGTTTCTCAAACCTTTATAAAAATACAAAGTGGCCATAAAGTTTAGCTGTTCAGCTCGGCTGCAGGATTTATTCTCTTATTACACTAATTAAACACAACCTTTCTGTAACTAGTATTACATTTACATTAGACAATACGTGAACCTCAGTAGCTGTCTTTACTTGAATTACTCAGTGTCAAACTACACATCACAAACCTACAAACATCAAACGTCCATATTTGCTCTCTGTATGATTTCTGAATCCTTAGTTTAACAAAACAAAAACCTTTAATGTGCCTTAATATGTTCACATGCTCCGTAATGTCACCATGCATAAGCACCAGGTGCGCTAGCCCAGCATGCTAGTGTAAAGCTTCACATCTCTATTTCTCACACAGGTAACTGTAAAAATACTGGACTTCAAACATTATATTCTTACTGATGTTGGGTCCAGCCAGGATGATGTGTCCTTTTGGAGAACTATGACAAAAGACTCTTATTCCCAGCATGCCTTGCAGGTACTCCCAGAATGCTTTGCCACACCTAACACATAGGTGTGAAGTTTGGGAGGGATACAACCAGTTGTCTCCCCTTGTTCTTCCTCTTCCACACGTCATCTGGAGACGTCCGGAGATACTCCTCTGCATCCTTTTTCACAGCACGCTTCTCTTTGTTCAAAAGTTTTGGCGCGCAGCTAACCCAAGGCCTTGTAGCATACCGACATCCATCTTTACTTTCATTTTAGCTTAAAACAATACTTACTTAAATGAATTATGTACACTTTTTTTCAAACCTTTACATTAGCGCAACAATGCAGCTCAAGTTTTGGTTTCATGCTGGTGATCAAGGGCGACATCTACTGGATCAAAACATTTCATATTCGTCTAAAGTTAGAGGAGATTTCCCCATGCTATTGTCTTGTCACTTTTGATGAATACTTTTATTGTGGAGTTGAGGGGGGGGGAAAATTATATATATAAGTAGTTTTTTAAGGGAATTAATAAAACAGTACTTTTGAAGCTTTTCCTTTTTTATTTGTATTTTTATAATTTAGAATGTGCTTGCTTAATATTTGTATGATTTTAGAAGAGAAATACATTTCATAAACAGCAGTTATACTGTGTGTCATTCGATGACTAAGCATATAGATTATTAACACCATTTAGTTTATTGCAGTCATAAAAGTTACTATATTGTCCACTGCAGTCCCACAGTTGTTTGCAGTCCCACAGTTTTTCCAAATCCTTAAAGAGCATATTGCAGGTTAAAGACAAAACTTAACTAATCATAGGAAAATACGTTAACAATACTGTTTTTAAAGAAATTCTGAAATTAATAACCCACAGGGTCTCCTGGAGACGTTTTAGTACGTTTTCGCACGTCTTTGCTTTTTACTTCCGCATTCGGCTGTGACGTAACATAAGGGAGTCCCGCTGAATCCCCGTCTGTTTAACATAGAAAATCATGGATCCGAGTGTCACTCCCGTCAATAAAGAGGAAGAAGACATGTATTCCTTTACATATAATGGTCCACTGGCTTATTATTCTGAACCTGTTAAATGTGATAGAGAGCAGAAACAGGCAGGATTAAAGGAATAACGGCCTCAGGAGAGAAGTGAAGCTGTGGTGTGAGGAGAGACCCGGAGCAGGCGTCCTGCTGAGTGACAGGTGTCAGCTCGCCATATATGGGCGAGTGCTGTGTTCACATCAGCATATGTAAAGTTTGTAATCACATTCAATCAATTAAAAAACTATTTGTAGAAGGTGCAAGTGACGATCATTCACCTTTACATTGTATGGGAGCTGCTTGTAAAAACGGCAAATCTGTACAACGTATTACGGTGCCGCGCTGTGCGCGCGCGAGAGAGAGAGCGAGAGAGAGAGAGAGAGAGAGAGACAGACAGACAGACAGACAGACATAGAACCCGATTACACGGCCTGTGCAAATGCAGCACCATGTCTTAATTGTTTATTCCTCATGCAGCCCAGTGCTCACGTTGTTATAGAAAATACAGTGTATGGTGCAGGATCACGGCGCACGTAATCCACACAAACATGCACAACAGCGCACACACTCCACAGTTTAATGCGTGCACATATATTAGGCTACTACAAAAAGTTTAAAGTTTTAATTGGATAGAGGACCGACGTAAAGCTTGTGTTTCTGTTTGTTTCCAAACCGCGCGTTCCGTCTTTTCCCACTGCGCACACACAAACACACACACACACACACACACACACACACACACACACACACACACACACACACACTCCACAGTTTAATGCGTGCACATATATTAGGCTACTACAAAAAGTTTAAAGTTTTAATGGGATAAAGGACCGACAGAAGTAAAGGTTGTGTTTCGTTTCGTTTCCAAACTGCGCGTTCCGTCTTTCCCCACTGCGCACACACACACACACAAACACACACACACACACACACACACACACACGCGCTCTCTTGTAACAGAGTTGGATTTATAATAAATCGTATGACTACATATATTAAAACAGACTGTCCGTGTCTATTACGCTCACACTAGAGAATATACAGAGGATTCCAGCAGATCAAATCATTAAACGCTTTCTGTCTGCGTATATAATATTTTATGTTAAACAGCCAGAGATTTAAATCATTAATAAGGAAACGTTTTTGTGTCTGATACCGAAATATTCAACGTGTCTGTTCGATCGTTTCTGAGGTTGTGAGAATAATTCACCAAAACACACTATGAATAATCAAGCCACTTACACTGTGCACCTGAATGTGCGCCGCTCAAGTTACAAACTATAGCAGGGAGGCATCCTGTCTGTTCTCACTCACTACCACGTATCATTACTCCTCTTTAATCATGTTTTAGCCTGTTTTTTTGTGCTTTAATTCTTTTGTGCTGCCTTCTAAATGTTTGTTTGTAAAGTGTTTGATGCTCTCGGTGCAAGACAAGTTCCCCCAGGGGCAATAAAGGCTTCATTCATTCATTCATTCATACACGGACGCATAAAGCCGATCAAAGCAGAGTCAGAGAACGGGACTCCCTCATGTTACGTCATATGACGCGTTGTTGAAAAAAAAGCACGTTCTAAACGGCTATGCTAAAACAGCCACTTTCTCCTCTAAATTAGAGCACTTATGTGTTGTAGAACATATTAAAAAAATAACCTACTTATTTTACAGCCATTAACAGACTATATAAAATATTAATTAAAAATTTTTTTAACCTGCAATATGCTCTTTAAGCTGTATTTCTAACATACTGATTTTTTGCTAAATTTGCAGAGCATTGAGGCTGAAGACCTCGAGCAGTCGACCCTGGCAAGTTTCACCATTGAGATAGAGGATCCTTTCCATCAACCCAAAGAAATCAAAATTGTCATCGAAGGATCAACAGTCATGAGCAGCCTGCACTCAGTTCCAGTATGCAATTTTAAAACATGAGTAAAAACTGAAATTCTGGACATCAGTTAGAGTGAGAGGCCAATGTGTGTGTATGTGGTGTGTGACTGTCAAACAAATGGCTCCCCTGGGAGACTGGAACATTTTATGTTTTTACTTTTTGCTTTATGACTGAGAGGACACTCAGAGCTTTATTTTGATGCAATATGTCCTCATGTATATATATACATATAGCTGAAAAATGACTTTATGAGGAAGAGGACATGCAGGTGAATGCGTTCATGTGATTTTTATGTCTGGGACCCAAGAAATGTGTTAACCACAGCGATGTAAATACTTAGTCCAAAGAGCGTTGCTCATTAAAGTTGTTGTGAAGATTAAATATAATTTAAAAACATATATATATATATATATATATATATATATATTAATATATATATACATTAAAAGAAAGATCAGCTGACTGAGGCTTCACTCAAAACTTGTGTTCAGAAAAAAATCCAACCACCACTGGTGTGAATGTGTGAATCACGCAAGAGTCGCAGGTTCCAGTTATAATGGTTTAATAAAAAATCCTGAAAGGGTGTACATACACAGGAATGTGTAACATCTCTTGGTTGTGTATGTTTATGAGTATGTTTGTGTGTGTGTGGTTTCTGAAAGGAAATAAACAAGAGAAATATACAAAGTGTTAAGCTAACAAATTCCTTTCAGTATAAGAAACTAAATGACATTATATTCCAACATAACATGCTTAACATAACAAATAATGTTGGAAAGGTGCACTAAACAATTCAATGAAGCAATCAAATAAGCAGAGGCTCATTACAAACTTGAAAACTCTCTACGTCAACTCACGTGATCATAAAGATCCATATAAACATCAAACATCAAGTGGCTAACTCTCACTTTCGATGATTTAGCATTGATTAACTTTTAAATGTACTCACATTCAGTGGACGCACACAAAACGTGAAAAAGAACAAAGCAGCACCCTTTCTGTTACATTGTCATCCTTGCAACTAAACTTCAAACTCTCCGGTCTCTCTCCGTCAAAACACTGACAGACACTACGGAGCCGGAACCTACCACTGTTGTAGGGGAGGTTTGGGACAGTCCAACTTGAGCTGGCCTTTTTAACAGCCGCCCCCAGATTTCTGTAGGAAATCTGAACAATACAAAAAGGCAATAAGCCACAGTCTTGATCTTTTAGTCTGGCAGTTTTGGAAGACTGACGATGCGGGCTACTGGTCTGGTGTAGGAGCGATCACCCACTTTAATGTCCACAGTCCTTACTTTACCATCAGGGGCCGGAACAGTATGAGTAATCGTACCAATAGGCCATGAGGCCCGAGGAAGCTGCGGGTCAACGATCATGACACTGTCTCCAACCTGCATGTTTTGGGAGTCAGACCACCACTTCTGCCGTTTCTGGAGGTCAGGCAGGTAAGATCTAACAAAACGCCTCCAAAAGTGGTCAGCCAACAGTTGACTGTGTCGCCACCGCCGTCGACTGAGGAGCTCTGACTCTGGGTAAACCACCTGTGGCAGTGATGCATCTGGCCGCCCCATCAGCAGGATGTTGGGGGTAACAGGATCAAGGTCTGCCACATCAGAGGAGGTGTAGCCTAATGGTTTGGAATTGAGGATCCCCTCAATTTCCACGAGCAATGTTTGGAGGACCTCTTCCTTGAGGGACTGAGATCCAATGATGACTCGGAGGGCTTGCTTGAGTGATCTTATCTCTCTCTCCCAACAGCCACCAAAATGGGGAGCACTCGGTGGATTGAAGTTGAACTTAATCTGCTGGGGGGCGAGTAGTGCTTGAAGTTCTGGCTGCAGTGAATGGAATGCCTCTTGTAGTTCACGCTCTCCTCCTTTAAAGTTAGTGCCCCAGTCGGAGAGTAACTCATAAGGCTTGCCACGCCGTGCCACAAACCTCCTCATAGCCATGAGGAAGGAGTCTGCATCAATGCTGGAGAGGAGATCCAAATGCACTGCCCTCGTGGTCATGCACTTGAAAATGAATGAGTTCAGGTTTGTGCCTTTAAACTCGAATGAGCAGTTGAAGACCACTCTGTGTTTCCCATTATGGGTTACCATGTGGTGGGGGATATACCAGCTGGTTGGAGTGTCTTCAGTGCCATGTTCCAGCTTCTTGATGTAGCCTGCAGTGGCCAACCTTGTAATTTCGGCGTTATAGGCCTCTGCTTTCTCTGGATCTCTAGTCAGTCTTTTCTCTGTGGCTCTGAGCTGAGGCAGGACTGCCTCCTTGGGTGCCTTGACTGGAGGCATGTTCTGAACACGCAAGAGAGGAGTGGCATATCGCTGGACACCTTCTATATTGACTCTTACGGTTTTGCCCTCCAGAAGAGCTATGGCTTCCTTGTCCTGTTGTGAGCGGGTGCAGGCCTTTTCACTTCTCCAGGGCAGGCTGTCCAGTTGCCACAGTCTCTCAACATGACTGTAGATGTCTGCTTTTGGTGACAGAATAGAAGTGAACAGGCACTGCTGTTCAGACAGACAGTGTCTTAATCCCGGTGCTGGGCCTTGGAGAGTCCATCCGAGGCGGGTCTTTACTGCTGCAGGGCCTCCAGGGGGGCCAAGGTGTACTGGTTCTATTGGTGTGATCAAATGAGGGTGATCAGAGCCTATCAGCAAAACGGGTTGTACAAGGTGCAACGGCTGCAAGGGCAGATCTCTCAGGTGCCTGTACTTCTTCTGCAGGGACTCAACTGGATGTGTGTGTTCAGCTAACCCTAGGCGTTTTGCAGTAAAGGCTTTGCTGATGGAAAACACACGATGTGGTTCCGCTGCGGGGGAAACAGTGAAGGAGACCATGGCACCATGTAGAATCTGGAGCTCTTGTCTGACAGTTCTGAGAGGGAGGTCCTCAGGTTCTCCTCGGAGGCCTAGTTGTTGGGCTGCTGACTGGAGGAGAATAGTACGTTCAGAACCATCGTCCAGAATGGCATAGGCATCCAGAGTTCTATTGCCATTCCTCAACACCACCTTGCTGATTTTGAGAAGGACCTTGCGTCCCTCTAATGGTCGATCTATGTACAAGATTTCTTCCGTGGCCGTGCTGAAGGGTTCTTTCATGCGCTCCATCTTCCCTGAAGACTGCTCTTTACCGTCTTTGGCCCGGTTGTTGATGTCATGTAGGGCTAGGAGGTGTCTACTGTTACAGCTTTTGCAGAGCATCTTGAGATTACATTCAGCCGCCCGGTGGCCTCTGCCACAGCGCCAGCAGCGATGGTTATCCTGAATCCAGGTCTGTTTCTGGCAGGAGCTGAGCATCTTAAAGTTAGCACAGTTATTGAGGGAATGTTTACTGTTATCACAGTAGGGGCAGTATTTATTACTTGTCTCTGTGGAGATTGGTAGTGGAGCTGCCACCTTCTGAGGCATAGCTGCGCTGTTCATAAGAACTGCTGAAGGCCATGAAGTAGACTTGGAGATCTTCGGTTGTCCTTTGGTCTTTGTCTCCTTCTCCCTTGATGAGCTACTGCAGAATCGGGTGTTGTCTTCCTGCACCTGAAGTTCAAATTCGAGCCAATCAGCCAGGTCAATGAGAGTGGGCACAGGCACCCTGTGGGGGTGTACGGAACGGCGGAAATTGGAGCGAAGATCATGTGGGAGTTTACTCAACAGTCGGGAGACATGTGAGCCACACTCTAGTTCAACTGAGCCTTTTCTTCCAAGTTGCTCCAACATGCTCACTAGGGAGCGCACACGCAGGGCAAACATTCTAAAGGCACGTGCATCGCCACTTGCAATGTTAGGCCCATCCATCAGTTCAGCAATGCGTTGTAAAGCTAACTGGTGGGGCTGTCCATACTGCATCTTGAGGGCTTCCATGGTATCGGTAAATGGATATTTGGAGCTGCAGTAGGAGTCAGCAATTAACTGTGCCTCTTCAGTCTTAAGGTGGTCAACAAGTATTTGATACTTGAATCTCTCAGAAGCATCTCGAGGAAGAAGATTGTCTAGGGCAATACTTAGCCGGTTGAACTCTCGGGGGTTCGGGTGGCTCATGTCAGGGATTGTGGGTGTTGGGCCCCTGTAGGTCCGCTCCTGTCCACCTCCTGGGCTTGGCGTTCGGTGACGGGAGTGACGAAGCCTGTGGGGTGTACCCAGCCTCCTGGTTGTATCATCGCCCTCACGTGGCGTTAAATCTCTGCGTGGCATTGTCCTGTAACGACGCTCTTCGCTTTCCTCACTATCTGAAGAGCTAGGGTAAGACTGTCTATGTGTTTCTACACTGATGGGTTCGCGTTTGCGATTTTGCGTCTGCTGCTCTATGTTAGGAAGGCTGGTTGACTTTAGCTGTTGAGAAGAGCGGTCCGACTGCAGCTGCTGGATCAGAACTCCTAAGTGTTCTACTTGTCTGTGGAGCTGATACGAGTCATGGGAACTCTGATGGCTGAGCTGCTCTAGCTTAATCTTACTGTGCTCCTTTTCATAGCGAAGTCTAGCATTCTGCAACTTAAGCTCCTCTAATTCATTAAAGAGTGCTGTTTTCTCAGGATCAATTGTCTGATAGTCTCTTTTAGGAGGCCATTGATCTTTAACTTCCCACCGTGAAGAAAGAACTTCTTCCTGACTGATAGGTGACGGTGAACGCTCTCCGCCACATGCATTGTCTTCATCAATGTCCTCTTGATGAAGAGGAGTAGCAGCTGAAGGAGGAAGGTTCTCTGCATGCTGGATAGGGAATCCTGAGAGGTCATAATCTTTAAGGTGTGCAGGGAGGGATGACTTCCTCCTGACACGCACACTGCGCTGTTCTTCTGGCAACCTGGACATCTTTATCAGTGGTAGGATGGAACTCCGGCTCGAAGGACCATAAAAGAAAGATCAGCTGACTGAGGCTTCACTCAAAACTTGTGTTCAGAAAAAAATCCAACCACCACTGGTGTGAATGTGTGAATCACGCAAGAGTCGCAGGTTCCAGTTATAATGGTTTAATAAAAAATCCTGAAAGGGTGTACATACACAGGAATGTGTAACATCTCTTGGTTGTGTATGTTTATGAGTATGTTTGTGTGTGTGTGGTTTCTGAAAGGAAATAAACAAGAGAAATATACAAAGTGTTAAGCTAACAAATTCCTTTCAGTATAAGAAACTAAATGACATTATATTCCAACATAACATGCTTAACATAACAAATAATGTTGGAAAGGTGCACTAAACAATTCAATGAAGCAATCAAATAAGCAGAGGCTCATTACAAACTTGAAAACTCTCTACGTCAACTCACGTGATCATAAAGATCCATATAAACATCAAACATCAAGTGGCTAACTCTCACTTTCGATGATTTAGCATTGATTAACTTTTAAATGTACTCACATTCAGTGGACGCACACAAAACGTGAAAAAGAACAAAGCAGCACCCTTTCTGTTACATTGTCATCCTTGCAACTAAACTTCAAACTCTCCGGTCTCTCTCCGTCAAAACACTGACAGACACTACGGAGCCGGAACCTACCACTGTTGTAGGGGAGGTTTGGGACAGTCCAACTTGAGCTGGCCTTTTTAACAACATATATAAATTAACACTTCATGTTGTCTGATAAGGGCTGTAGAGTAAGTACATCAATTTTCTGTATGTTCTTCAACACATAAGTGCTCTAATTTAGAGGAGAAAGTGGCGTCTTATGTCGTAACGTAAGGGATCGCATTCTGTTACTCTGCTTTGATCGGCTTTATGCATGCGTACGTGTATGAATGACTGAATGAAGCCTTTATTGCCACTGGGGGAACTTGTCTTGCACAGAGAGCATAAAACCCTTTACAAACAAACATTTAGAAGGCAGCACAAAAGAATTAAAGCACAAAAAACACGCTTAAAACATCACATGATTAAAGGGGTGTAATTATACGTGGTAAGTGCTCTAATTTAGAGGAGAAAGTGGCGTCTTATGTCGTAACGTAAGGGATCGCATTCTGTTACTCGGCTTTATGCGTGCGTACCAGAGACTGTAAAAATAATGGACGGGACAAGGTCCCCTGTGAAGTGAAGCTTTTTTTTTTAGATCGCCCCCTACTGACTGGCTGCAGTATAGGTCATAAACCCCGCCTCCTCAATGATAACAGACGGGACTTGGGTCACATAATTTTTTTCCAGACCTAAACTCTGCTGTGATCATTAGATATTATCACCCTACATGGTGTTCAAGTGCTCATTTTTCTGTGAAGTTTGTTTTAAATAAGTTATTTGAGGTTAAAAAACGGGATTTTACGTCACACATGGCGATGATTGACAGCCGCGGATCTTGCGTAGCTCTCTTGGTAAATAAGCAGTTACGTCGTGAAGTGAAGCCGAGACCCACGGAGCTTTTCTGTTCAGTTTTTTCGTCTTTTTTGAGCTGGTGAAAGCTGTTTTTTCTGCAGTAAACTAATGTCACGGACCTGTGGACTCTAACGCATCTTTGCAGTTTTTACAGTAAGTAATAAAGTTTGATTTATGTGTCATTGCTTAAAGCGCTATGAGCGAGCTAACATATTAGCAGTCTAAGCTAGGTTAGTTATCAGGCATGATTTATCTTTTTATTTTACTTTTTAATATGAGCAAACCTAATAACTGACATGATATGTTTCTTGATATTGTTATATCGTTTTTGTGAGTGGAATTGTATTTAAAACCAAAACATGGTAATTAAAATCAGCTCATAGATGGCGTTCATTGACTGTACAGTTATGTTTCAGTAAATAATAAATATGTCTGATAAGGTTTTTAAAAAAGTATCAAGGACAAAAACAAAGATAAATACTATAAATCTGTATAATTACTGATGTGTACATGTTTACAGTCTGTGTAAAGAGTGTGTTATACAGAGATTAACATGTCACCATGCAGCCTGATATTTATAATACTGTATAATGAGGGAGAATATGTCTGTAGATATCAGGATAAAACTAAAGTAAGCTCTGATCTAATATAACTTATAATACTGTATAATGAGGTAAAATATGTCTCTAGATATCAGGATAAAACTAAAGTAAGCTCTGATCTAATATAACTTCTGTCTGATTTAAGAGACTGACAGAAACATGAACACAAACAATCAGCGGTGGTGTAATATAATATTAACCAAGCATCACGCTGCTGTCAAATATTCAGCATGAGCTTACACACACATTACCAATCCAATAATCACAAGTTGATCATGTTGTACATTTAATGACGCTTATTAATAAATGGGGTTATAACTTCACACAACCTGACACAGACTACAAAACAGGCTGCTTGTGATGGTGGTTAGGAGGAGACAGACAGGCTCAATAACAGAAGTCATAAAGATCACGTTTCTCCCAAAATGATATATTAATGTTTTTTATTTTGCATCTATAATCATTAATGAAGATTTTATGTCTTTTAATAGGTATTTCCCTGTTTTCACCAACATATTATGCATTAAACTGAGGATTTCCTTTTTCTCATGTTCTCTCTCTCTCTTCCAGCTCGTCCTCGGAGGATTGGAGGACCTGACCACTGCTTCTCTTACCAGGGCGTTTGGTCTGATCTTACACTGGACGGCGGTCTGATGTGAAACAGTGGGCCGAGTGTCGCGCCTGAGCCACAGAGGACGCAGCTCGCACGTCCTGAGCAATGTTTGACAATTCATTCAAAAGATGAACGGAAGAAAAGAGAGGCTGTTTAATACAGAGGTTTTTCTTATAAGCCACATTTTGTTTTTGTTATTTTTAGATTAATCTGCTTTAACTTTAAAATACTGTTCACTCATTTGCCTCTTTCAAACCTGTATAACCCACAAAAACCTTAAATACTGCCTCCATCTAACTGAACAATCAAGTGAAAGAAAGTAGCTTAAAATACCACACTATGTTTTTAAGCACATTCTGTATTTGTTAAAGTTACAAGACTAGTGTTACATTTCATGTGATTGAATAAAATATAATAATGTAATTGCCTTCTCAGTCGTGTCTGTATCATACCACTCTACTGTCTTTATGTGCATGCTGTCTTTAACACTAACCTGAATTAAATGTTCAGCACTCGAGTGTTGAAGTACTTTTAAAGCTATTTGTTTCCCAGCTGGGAATTCTGTCATTGCCCTACA
The DNA here is from genome assembly GCF_947650265.1 of Symphodus melops. Classification (NCBI taxonomy): domain Eukaryota; kingdom Metazoa; phylum Chordata; class Actinopteri; order Labriformes; family Labridae; genus Symphodus; species Symphodus melops. The sequence goes on along the minus strand of NC_136693.1, from coordinate 19,468,180 downwards.
CGAACATGAGACATTCAATGTTTTTACAGCTTAAAACAGGAGAGAAAAGGTTTAAATCAATAAATACTTTATTTGATTTATAACACATAGTGGGAATGATGGTTCGGTTATAAAAGTGAGGAGGCTACTGGTTTGAATCCCTGTCTGACAGGAGTCTCTCTGTGAGGAGTTTGCATGCTCTCTTCCCTCCACAGTCCAAAGGTGTTCACCGAGAGGAGAACAAAGTAAGGGAGACCATCAGGTGAGCTGGCAGGGGTATCTATCAGCCATCTTTCTTCTTCCTTGTGTCTAAAATGAGGATGATAAAAAAACAATGAGATAAACATGTTAGACAAGGAAAAGAACCAGAGAAAAGGTCCATACAAACAGAAACCTTAATGAAACAGATTCATTTACCAACTCCACAGTTATGCACAGAAACACATAGACTCTGTAAATGTACATAGAACTGAAGTAACTACTGACAGCAGATATAACTTAAGTACTATGTGCACCACTACTTTCTATCATATAACATATTTTCACCAGCATATGTTAGATCTGTACACAGCTTATGTTGCTAATTTAGCTAAAAATAGTTTTAGTTCGTTTTTTGCCAAAAATAAAAGGTTTAATAACCCACAGAGTTAAAGAAGATAGATAGACAGATAGACAGATAGAAAGATAGATAGATAGATAGACAGACAGATAGACAGATAGATAGATAGATAGATGGATCCTGAGGGAAATTCAAGGCATCCAGTAGCAATAAACAAGACATACAGGACACGAAAAGACGTTTAAATTCAATAATTAATATAATAAGTGTGATTTTCTTAATTTCTGAATGAACTACGTTTAGATATTTGACTTGAAATATATGGTGGTTTTGTACTCACCTCTATGGTCGGTAGATGAATTTCTCTCCGTAAAGATTCTTAAATTCTTGGCGTAGCTGGGCTGCGTAAGCTATCAGAGCGGTACGCAAAGTGGGCGGGGCGTGTTGCCAGGGCTCCTCCCGCCGGACCCTACTGCGCAGACTGGTTGCAAAATTCCAAGATGACAGCGCCCATGAGGGCCGTAAAAAAGCTTCACGAACGTAGAACGGAAACAGCTACAGTCCACACCCACTGGTGCGTACGTGTATGAATGACTGAATTAAGCCTTTATTGCCACTGGGGGAACTTGTCTTGCACAGAGAGCATAAAACCCTTTACAAACAAACATTTAGAAGGCAGCACAAAAGAATTAAAGCACTAAAAACACGCTTAAAACATCACATGATTAAAGGGGTGTAATTATACGTGATAGTGAGTGAGAACAGACAGGATGCCTCCCTGCAGCACAGACTCTTCACTGCAATAGTTTGTAATTTCGTGGCGCACATTCGGGTGCATAGTGTAAGTGGCTTGATATTGTGTTTTGGTGAATTATTCCCACAACCTCAGAAAACAGCGTTGTCAACGTATTTTCCTATGATTACTTAAGTTTTGTCTTTAACCTGCAATATGCTCTTTAAATGCCAGCTTTATGGTGTGTGTTTGTGTCAGTGACCATTATCTATGTCATTATTTAGTGATAACAAAATGCCACGCAAAGGAAAGAGATCGCAAGCTGCGAAACAACGCTGGACAAAGTTTGTCCCTTCAGACCAACGGTTCCAGGACCCACAACCACACTGCAACACTGTTGCAAATGAGGTTTGTGAAATGGAGGTAAGTAGTCCACCTGTGGCTGAATCTCCATGCATGGCTCAGCAGGAACTACAGAGTGATGTTCAACTGTTAAGTAGCACGATGCAGCTCATAGACCTTTTGGAAGAGAAAGTTACACAGGTATCACCCTCCGTGATATCTGTCCAGGCATCTCACTCTCAAGACGATGACAGATATCACCCTACTTTAAGGAATAAACAGTGTTCATGCATGGCTCTGACATTCCTAACACACCATCAAGAGGGTCATGACTTGAAAGAGGCTGATCTGGATAACATACTAGATGAGGGACACATTCTCTATGGTCAAACCATTCAACGTCTTCAAGATGAAAACAGGTTTTACGACTACTATTTGAACATTCAAGAAACACCTCACACCGTGCAAACTGCTAAACACCAGTATAAGGTGCAGAAAACCTGCGAGTATTCTGGATACATTAGAGACAATGGATATCCTGGCACAGAAAGTTGGTGTCAAAATCTTCGTACAAGACTTCAGTGTCTGTCCTCAGATGTTACCCATGCACTGCTCACCATCACGCCATATACTATTGCATTGTTTAGAGACCAGTCTGGTAGATATGGACTCTTTGACTCCCATAGCAGAAATGCTGATGGCTTACCAGTGCCAGATGGGAAGGCAGTGATGATGACATTCACACAGTTGGATGATCTGATAAAGAAAATCGAAGAACTCAATGCTCAGCTCCATCCTTTTCAGTCTATTAACAGGATGCTGTTTGACTTCACACCACTTAAATTTGTACAGAAAGAGGCTGTTTCACTACAAATGCCAACTCAGATACCACTTGACACAGATGTTGGAATCCCAACCAATGTTGTCATGGATGACAAACAGCAACATGTGGCTTCTCTGGAGCCACTCACTGCACCATCCACAGTAGTGATGTCAAAGGCTACACAGGTTGTTAAATCTAAGAAAGTCAGTGAACACAAGCGTAGAAAGATAATGAGGAAACTAAGAAAAGATACAGAGGGGGGGAAAAAACCATCTCAGAGAGAGCGATACAGAAGCGATGAAACTTTCAGGCTGAACAAAAAAATAACCATGAAGAAATACCTCACCAACAAATATGCATCAGATGACATTTTCAGAGAAAAACAGAAGCAGGCAATAACCAAGAGGTACGCGACTGATGAGGATTTCAGAAAGAAACAGAAGCAAGCAACAACCAAGAGGTGCGTGTGTTGATTTTAAATATGTTTCTGCCTTTTAGGCTCTAATAATGTGGAGTACCAGTTTGCAATGAACAACGACACCACAGAGTATCATGTCAAAGAGCTTCTCCCACACACTGCCTACACATTCTTTGTGGTGGCTTACTCTCCCAAAGGAGCCAGTGGCCCATCCCTACCTGTCACTGTGGAGATGCTGGAGGACGGTTAGTATTCAAAATCACACAGGTAAAAAAATAAAAAGACCGTACAACTAAATAGCCTTGGATTGGTCATTGACTTAATTAGCAAACTTTATTGGTCTGCCAACCTTGTAACTTCTAATGAATTTTTAGGAGCTCATTAATTTTAAAAGAAAAGAAAAAAACACTGCAATTTTTTGAGAAAACACTGACTTTGTGCACACTTTTTCTCAGCATAGATGAGTTTTCTTTGTTTAACTGCTGTTTATAAACTCATGCTGTTTATAAACTGTGTCAGCTGGTTTCCTGTGCAGCTCTAAAAGACAGGCTTTGTACGTGAATCATGTAACAGTTCAGCGTGTCTTTTATTTCCTCATGCAGTGCCGAATGCACCTCCTCAGCTGTCTATAGCCAGCACCTCCCCCACAGACATCAGACTCATGTGGCACCCATTGTCCTCGCAGCATAGTCGAGGAGCTGTCACTCGCTACCGCATTGAGTACAGCGCTCTGGATCAGGGTGAGTAACCTTAACTGGTCAAAAGCTGGCCTTACCTGCCAGTAAAAACACCTTTTTAGTAAGACAGAGTATATTCAATTTGCCTATTTTGGTTTCAAATAAGTTGATAAAATAAAAAGGACATTACTTATAGAGAAATACCAGCTGTAATGTTTCTGTTCTGTTTGTAGAAATTGTCAATCATCGCATAAAAGTTTAGAGGCAGAGGCTTATATACACGCGTATGCTACTTAAGATTATTTGATCAACTTTTAGAGAAGAATAATATCTTCTGAATATTTACCTTTCCAGAAAAGAGAACAAGTTCAGTCTTCACCAAAACTGTGCTATGTTCTCTGCTTTCTAAAAGACAGCAAAATACCTGAATGAACGCAGGACCAACACAGTCATGAACACTGGAATAATTATCTGTGTAATATTCAGTATCACCTGTTGAATCATCAATTCAAAAGAGAATAAACCTAAATTTAATAATGTCATCGTCTTAAAAAAATATTCCAAACTACCAAATAAGAGTCAAACTGCATTCTTAGAAACATAAAAAATCCAAAGTATGCACATTGAAATATAACAGCAAATGTAGACACTCTATTTTGATTCTTACTGTGTCTTTAAATCATATACTGAAGCAAACTGTACAATTGCTGACAAGTCAAAGTCCTTTATTCGATTTGAAGAAATAATAAAAATGCTAATTAGTTCCACGGAAATAAATTAAAACGTGAAAAAGAAGGATGTGTCATCAGAAAGAACCCTATAGGGACCATCTGATTTCAAGTGTCTTGTTTATTCTTTGTTATGTATGTGTGTGATATCACCCTCACTATAGCAGATAAGCTCTCGGTCTTTGGTAATAGGTTGGAAGGTGTACAGGAGTCAGGTTGGGGTTGGAAGGTCTCCAAAAATATGTTTGTCTACAAGTGGCAAAGGTTACAGACAAATGTTTTAGTAGCAAGAAAACCTTAGCATTTGAGAAGGGCCTCATATCAACGATAAAACAAGAAAGGGGAAGTGTAACGGTTCCAGCTTGCTTTGTGTATCATGTTCAGGCAGAGGCGCTAGTTATCAACATGTAAGGTAGACAACCGCTTGGGGCCCCAGGCCAACAGGAGGCCCTGTAATGGCCGACATACTTCACAGCAATGAGGCCAACATGTTGAGGCTCAAAATGTGCAAATTCAGCAATGACAGTCGGAAACCGCACTCGCTTTCCTTGCTCTGTTAAGTGTCACATGCTATATTGAACGAGGAATTATCTGAATGGGAGTGAAAACCGAGGCAAAAAGAGGAATAGGCATCTCGACTCTTGCAGACATGATGGTGACGTACGCTGGTTTGAGGGGCCCCCAATGGATTTTTGTTTGGTGTCCTAATGGAGTCTAGAACCGCCACTGGGTTCAGTCCAACTTGCAATCAATTTAAACCTAAACTCTGTGAATGCTTGAGGAGACAGTGAGACCATCATTCCCTTAACCTGACAATGAAACATAAATGTGTCTTTCAACCTTGTTCCAGAGCATCCAAGAATCCCACAAAAGACTGGTTAAAGAAGAAGACATTTAGGGTTATTAAGCCGCCTAGTCAATAGCCACATTGGAATTTCCTCAAATGTTGTTTATTTTAATTTGCTTGACCTACATACCCAAAATATCTCTTCTGAATAAATGTTTGGAGGAATTGTGAAAAGGTCTTTCTGCAAAATGAGACAAATTATCAGCTCCTGAGTCAATAGTAGGCATTCATGTATTTCCCAGTAGAATATTTTCACTGTGTCACTCAACATTTCTTATGGAGTGTAGTGTATACATTTGTGAGGCTTTGTATTATGTGTTCCCACAGTGGACTCTGTGTTCTCAGTTGAAGTGGGGGGTAATGCGACTCAGTTCACACTCAGAGAGCTTCAGCCCAACCAGGCCTACAAACTGAGGATCGCAGCTGGAACAGTTGTTGGCTTCGGGGTTCCCTCTGAGTGGGCCCAGCACCAAACATTAGCCCTTTACAACCACAGCAACCACAGCTTGGGTAAGGACCACAACACAGCTGGCTCTAGTTTAGTTTATTATTGTTGTCAGTTTGTTTGGTTTTTTTTCCCCCCTAGGGTTGTCATTTGTCTTGTAGCACCATCTTTGAATTACTTGTAACCTCAACAGGTTTAGTCGGTACAGGGAATTTAAGATACCGTTACTAACCCTTTTTTCTAACCTTCACAGAAGACATTTTATTTGCTTCTAAACTGTTGCTCTGTTTCTCACAATCATTACAGTAAAGCCATCTTACTAATGTTTCAGATGTTTCAAATTCATGGCCCCCCCCTTTTTTTTTTTACTACTGACTTTGTAGTCTGCACGTTGAACTGCTGTGCTGTCCCTACCGCTGATATGTAACTACGCTTGTACTCTATATGATGTTATCATGGCGAATTCTGTTATGTTTCCCCTTTTTAAATCCCTTTCAGTGATCTTTGCCCCTACTGAGCTGAAAGTCAGAGCCAGAGTGAACACACTCAATGTGACATGGCACCCTCCCAATCACACATTAGTGTCTGGGTATAAGCTGTCATGTCGAGAGATGGAGGCTGAAGATGCAACCAATGGAGAAAGAATGAAACAGACCCACACCATCAGGCTCCGGAAGAAAGCCCGGTATCATCTCCTCACTGGGCTGGGTACGTTTGTTGAAACGGGCCTGTTTGCTTAGCAGATTCCAGGGTGTTGAGTCCAGAACTTTTAATTACTCCAACTGTCTGACAAATAATATTTTATACACCACTTCGCTTAAAAAAGTCGCGCTTGGCGGACAGCCATTTCAAGGCTGACCAAGGGAACTTGTGTTCAATCAGAGACCTTGCAAGAGCAAATTTGACATGCATTTCTTGGAAAAATCAAAAAAAGCAGAAAATTATCAGACCCCTCTCTTAAAAAGTGATCATAAAACCTAAGAAATACATTAAAAGGGGCCACAAATGTAAGTATTTCCATGAAGGTGGTAGTGCAGTTGCCATATGTAATCTCCAGATACACGGTAAACATCAAGACTTTTCAAATTTCCCCAGTTTACTTGCAACATGTGCTACATACACAGTACGTATAACTTAATCATAAAACAGTTAGCGTTTTTATATCTGCTTTGTCTTTCTGTCTCTTGGTGGTGTGTCAGTCCCTGACCGGCAGTATGAGGTGAAGGTTTGGGCTTTCAACAAACAAATAGAAGGAGCAGCTGCTGTGTGGAAGGGAAGGACAGACAAGGCCCCAGGACGTAAGACTCATCTCCTTCATGTGTGCATCTATTCATAAAAAAACTGAATGAATAAGTGACATTTACCAGGACCCTCATCACTGTCTTGACCTATAAACAATGACAAATTGTATTTACATTGGCTAAGATCCATGTCTTATATGTCTGCGTGTGTGTGTTTGTGTTAAAGCAACAGTGCTGCCCATGCGCCCCCCTCCGCTGCCCCCAAGCAGCATCAGAGCCACGGCCAACAGCTCCACTTCCATCTGGCTGTGCTGGGAGAAGCCACGGTTCAGCAATGTACGCATCATCAACTACACAGTGCGCTGCAGCCCTGCAGGGACCACCAACGCCTCGCTGGTCTCCTATCACACCAGGTCAGATACAAGGAAAGGAAGCTAAGTCGTGTCTGCGATGTTGTACATTACATTTTTCATCAGTCACTGTTTGTATAGTATTTTATTGTATGAATGTGAAATAATGAAATCATGCCGGTTAATTTATGGAAAGAGGACCGTGCAGAGTAAGGTAAAAATTCAATGCCTTAGCATTTTTTGTATCTTATTTCTTCTCTTAGAAAGTCATTTTATTTTTCAAGTAGGCTAATAGAATTTCTCAACTTCATTAACAACTTCATCAAGAACCTTACCTGGCTTTCTTTTTGACTTTTTGACATTTACCTTGAGATTTCTAAAAAGAAAACTGTTGAATGAAACAAAAGGGAGCTTTTTATAAACCTTAAGTAGTCCCTTTGTGAAACATCTATTTAACATTAAGATTAGAGGAGCTCTGTTTTGAACCATCATTTAAACATTTTAGAAGAAATGTGTATTATTTCCACTGTAAAAAAGGAATGGTACGATGACTTTTAACTGGGAGAATAGTGTCTCTGTCATGTCCCTGCTGCTATTAGCACTATGTAGCTTTGGCATCGGGCCGCAGCTACAGTGTATATTTATACTGTATTTTGGCGAAAGTTTTGTGAAACAACAGTTTGTAAGGAAGTTAAATAGTATATAAGCCTACACATACCTTACAGATTGCAACGTAACATTAGGCTGTATTGTTTTCTTTGTCATTGTTTTCTCATGTTTTCTCAGCCAAGTTGCAGTACAGTATGTCTCAGGCTTGAATACAAATAAATGAATAAATAATCTGAAGTCAAAAAGTTTTCTCTTTCCTTGCTGGTCTTAATATTATTCCACTTTGTCAGTTGGCGTGGTTCTTCGGCTTTTCAAAACATCTTTGTCCTCTGTGCACGGTGCCCATAAGAGAGAGGCAACAGCACTGTTTGACTTAGAATAATGCAGATAAAGTCAGAAACCATTGGCATGTGTGCAACCACAAGCGCACTTATCTGAAATCCGTCTTATTGTTGCTTTTACCCAAAACACTCAAAATGAGTCCACTAACTAACAGTTCAAACATATTGTCTGCTTTATTTTAGTTATGTTCTTTACGCGTCCTGTTAGTATTTTCATGTAACATATACAAGAGTTATATTTTTATGTAGAGCATTAAGTCTTAAGGCAAAAGAGCTGCATAAATATTTACAAACATAACATTAAAGGATTGTCACCCTGGAGGCAGGTATTACGAGTTAATGATGTGAGAGAACATTTATTGTAGATAGTTAGGATTTGTTCAGTACATGTTTTTTTTTTGTTTCGAGCAGGTAATGAAGTGCAGAACACTCAACACACACACTAAAAACATTTTTTTTGTTTTGCAGCTCTGCTCAGGAGATACTGCTCGGGGCATTGAAGCCCTTCACCCGCTATGAGTTGGCAGTGCAGTCCAATGGGGTGGGCGTGGTGGGACCCTTCAGCGGCACAGTGGAAGAGTCTACTCTACCTGACCGTGAGTCTCTACTGCGCTCTTGTCACGATAGCCAGTCTCACTTAAGATCCAATTTACTAGATTATATATTTCATTTTCTCGGGTTGGATGTCTCTGGTGCGCTCCGGAGTGCGCTCGTCTCTTCACTCTACAGCCCCCTCCCCTGCTGCTGTGCTGTGGGACGCTTGAATGGGGGGTTCACCACTGCTTGTACCCCCAACTTCAGTACCTGTTGCCATGGCATTTACTGTATGTCCTGTATATCAGACACAGCGCTGACCAGCTTCTGGTCCGCAACAATGGCACGAGTGGCACACGCACTGAGCAACAGTGCCACAGAGGACTCGCACCTCCTGCGCAATGTATGACAATTCATTCAAAAGAGGGAGGGAAGAAAAGAGAGGCCGTGTTTAATACCAAGGTTTTCTTATAAGCCACGTTTTCCTTTTGTTATATTCAGATGTATTACTTGAAAATACTGGACGTTCATTTGCCTCTAACTAGTACCTATGTTGCGCTTGCAGTCGTCCTGCTTTCCATCCAAACTCTCCGTGACGTAAACCAGTACAACACGCAAAAGCCTATCTGAAATACTACCGCCTCCACAGGGTTTGCATCTGACGTTTTTCACGCAAATATTCTTAGGAAATGACCCGCAAAACGCCCACGAACTAAACGTGCAAACTTTTGCAGTGAACATGCAATTTAGTACACTTTAATTGAGATCTTAGTAAATCAGGCCCAAAGTTTCTTCTAGTTCTTGCGCAAAGTCCATCTTCCTGAATGTTTGTCTGATCAGTTTCAATTGGCTAATTCCAAGTTGTGGCTGCAGATGCTTTGATATTTACATGCAAGGTTGTGCTTGAGTGCATGCAGCTGAATATGTGCTCTCTCATGTGAATCATTTAGTTGGCTGGCTGTTTGCCAGCGGACATGGGAATAAGTGGTTGGCATCGATGGCTGATAACTGGCTGTAATGAAACACCCAGGTGTAGTAGCAGCTCCTGTGTTGGCCAGCAGCTCTGTCACACAGCCAAGTCAGGGTGCTGAGAGCAGAGTGGTCTGCTTTTAATGACATTATTACAACCAGTCACCCCTTCACACGCTCCACTTCCAGGTATTATCACTCAAGCCCTGGCCTATTCCACCCTGCTTGTCCTCTCTCTGCTGTACCCAGGTGGCCCAGACATGAGGGCGCAGATGGTTGTCACACAACATGTCAAATCCCCCACCAAGGCAATATACACGCTGCAGATGTGACGCCTCATTGCTGGGCTCTAATTACTGACCCTGTCGTCCGCTTTACTTCAGGGCCCTCAACACCTCCAGAGGAGCTTCAACTGAGTGCGCTGGACTCATCCTCTGTGCTGGTTAGCTGGCGCCCTCCACTGGAACCTAATGGTATCATTGTCAGCTATAAAATCCTTTACAGTGGCAATCTCAGCCAACCAGAGCACATGTGGGAAAACCTCTTTCAGGATGGTGAGTCTTAGTCAGCTATCATGGCTCTTCTTCACTAAAAACATCACTTCTAACTTTCTCCTTCTTTGTTGAAGAAGAACTTCATACTTTGACATTTCATTTTTAAAAGGCCATGACATTGTTTTCCTGTCTGGCATTTTTTTCTCAGGGAAAATCACCAGCATGGAGGTCCAGGGTTTGTCCAGTGATACACAGTACTTTTTCAAGTTGGGGGCATCTACTGAGGTTGGGCCAGGGCCTTATTCACCTGTAAAGGATGTTCACATCCCCCAACAGCAATATGGTGGGTATGGTGGTCATGAAATTAATCTTAAAAAAAAGAAGCAAATGTTTACTGAATGTAATTTCAAAAGTATTTGTATTAGAGCTGGGAATCTGTGGGTGTCTCACGGTTCCTTTTGATTACTGTGGTAATGGTTTGATTCAGAATCAATTTTCAATTCAAAATGATTCTGGATTAATTGAATCATGGATTCAAAGAGAGCAGGGAGTGACTGATTAGAAAAAAAAAACTTATTTAAAAAAAGAACGTTTTTAGAGTTATTTAGAAGAAAAAACTGGATTATTATTATCAGTTATGTGTATATGTATATACAGTAGTAGTGGTTAGAATTCACAATGAAATGTATGTCCTTTTGCTTCAAGATTTTGCTATTAGAAGCAGACACACATTGGACAACATGTACACATACACCCATCTACACTTACTACACACATACTCACACACAAAGTATTTCCTTGCAAAGTGGGTAATTTCCCTGCCAGCAGGGAAAATGTAGCTCAGCAGGACCCTATAATTTCACTTATCCTATTCTGGTGCATTTAGAGAATAATATTAAGTTTGGATATCAAAGAGCGGCTTCATCAGTGACCCCCAGGGGAGGGCTTAAAACTCCTCTGTACCCAGCAGAATAGCTGTAAAAAGCACTTTCTTCACTCGTACAGCACTTTGTGGTTAAGCATGCCATCTTATTTTGCACTTTTTAATTCCATTAGTCAGCATGCTAAAATCACCTGTAATTATTGAATGCCCCTTCTGTCTTGAGTCATAAATTCAACGCAATTAACTCCCCTGTCAACTGTTACACGACATGGGCCTGTCATTCCTCAAAGTTCTACAACAGGTCCCTGTTGTGCAGGAGGGCGCAATACGGCAGAAGCCTGGTGCCTGCAGTCATTTCAGCCCTCAATAAAAATCCACCTCAGTCCCAATTCCCGATCCCCCCATAACCATATGTACTGTATGTCCTGTTGTCCCACATGTATGTTCCTGTGTTCACCCTCTGTCGGCGCGCAGCCTTTAAAACTGTACTATGTTGGTGAAAAAGAATTTCCCCTCTGGGACAACAAAAATAAAAGTCTAAAAGTCTAAAGTGTATACATCGAAGTTAAAGATTAGAAGCATCTTGTGTTTTTCTCAACTTTGTGAATGTACTGTCTACCATAGATTTAGGTAGCCTACCGCGAAACCGCTTTTTGCACGGCCTATTTTAAAAAAACACGGCCTTGAAATGATTGCACGGCTTGACCTAGGCCGTGCAAATATCTACATTTAATAGACGTGCTTACTACACGGGTTTCTATACGGAGCGCTAAATATCTGATTAGGCTACATTCTAATTCTGGCTAAGAATATGTTTGCCGAATACCGGTAGTGAAAAACTTAAACCCGATCCCGTTAACGTTTCTACAGCCACCCGTGTCCTATTTGGTAGACGGCGTGTCAGCCGGATGACTATAGCCGCTATGTAAATAGCGTCATATGATAGCAGCTAACTGCTAACAGCTAACAGCTAACTAATAAATTCAACAAAGGAGAAAAACGCTCCACAAACCAAACCAACGCTGGAGACATCCAGCAGGTCATCTCCTCTGTCACTGTCATGTGACTCTTTATTACAAGAACTCAATCCAGCTTTGTTTCAGAGAAGGCTGTGAGCGGCGAGGACAAATACACACGTAAACAATCAGCTGTGTTACAGTCAATGCTTTAAACACGGCAGAGTTTTGTTTACCAACGTAACACAGGAAGTGACGACTCTTTCAACCAATCAACGGACTGCAGGGTTTAGCTCCAGATGATTGACTTATCAAGGTCTAGGGATCTATTATTACTGGATGACACATGTAATATTATGAATTTATGTGTTTGTTTGTTTTTTAAAGAAAGTGTAGAGAGAAGCAGTGGGCTAACAAAGGGCTTAGACAACATGAACCAAGTGAGTTGCAGTCAAATGATGAAGGGGTGTGTCAGGGCCGGGGCTGTACAGTAAATCAACATTATCAAGCTTGGGAAAACTAAAATGTGTAACAATGCATCTTATTGAACAGAATGCACCATTTAGAGACTTATTCAGTTTTCTTCAAAACTAGTGTGTTAGGAGCACATAACCGCCGCGCCGCCGTGAGTGACACAGAAAAAAATTTGCACCCCCTGTATTTTCTTTTGCACCCCCTGTTTTCCCATTTCTGCCTAAATCACTGCCAAGACATGACGTATAAAAAACAGTGTTTGTATTATTTGTATCATGCCGTTCAAAAACAGAATAAAATAACACTTAAGCTAAACTTTGTCTAAAATACATATGAAAAAAACAAAGATATATTCACTGAAACATTTCACAAGTTAATTAAGTATTTCCTACAATCTTCCTACTAGTGTTAATATTTCAATTAAAAGTAAAAGTAATGACACCCTTAACCATAATCTCCCCTCAGGGATTAATAAAGTATAATAGAAAAAAGATTAAGTCAACTACACTTTATGTATGTATAACTGTTTATCATATAAAGTGATGAATAACTACTCTGAGACGGGGTATATAAACTCACCTGACGGAGGGTTGTAGGGGTAGAATTCATTCCTCCTGCTGAGCTGACTTCTGAAAACTGACGAGAAAACAAACTTGTCAGAAAAATGACTGAACGCAATCACACGTAGATGTTTCCCTCAATTTAAAGTTTTGTAAAACACGCACAAAGAAAAAACAAGCTGGACTATGTTATTGCCATACGTTACAGTCAGACCATAGAAATGTATAAACACAGCTATAAATAAATCAGGAGAGTTATGTTAAAAAAATTATATATAAAAGTGAAAAATAAAGAAAACCCCTTCCATTTGTAGGTGTGCCCTAGATACATCATACGGTGTCTAATTTATAATATGTCATACTGTATTATTAATAATACTGTTACTGTTGTTGTCCACACTTTTGACTGGTAATATCTGCAGGTACCTTTCATACAGCGACTGTCGTTGTATGTGTAGCACTCCCGAGTCTTGCAGCAGAACAGAAAGAGCGTCCTGTGAAAACATCTGTCATCGCCAGAGATGGGTGCATACACCTGCATGACCCATGGCAGAGAGTTAGGACAGTTTAGTTAGATCTGAGCATATCTTACAGCCTGTTTAAGAGCAGCATGAAGTGAACTGACATCACAATTCCAACATACAGTAGTGCAAAAAAAGAAAAGACAACAGATAAAACTAAGAAAGAAGTTAATCTTAGTCTGTCTGGACACTTTAAAGTAAGATGCTTTGGGAATATTAATTGTCATATGTTGCAGAAAACTTCTTTCTTCTGAAATAATTTATAAAGTATCCTAAATCCCCAAATATATGTTATGAAGTAAACAAACTCTTGTCGAGTAACTTCTGGGTACTTTTAAAGCAATTTAGGGGTGGAAGGTCCCGAGTGGGTCCAGTGTCTTGAGGAACACCTTTCCTCTCCCCTCTCAGGGACACTGACCTGCAGTAGAAAGGCCATGGGCAGACGGCAGATCTCACACTCGAGCGCAGGCAGTGAGGGCAGCCCACGGAGACTGAGCCACGCCGGTTTCCCACCGACTTTGCTGGGGAACTGCGGGGACAGCAGCCGCCACGGCTCCGCATCCTCCAGAAAACCCAGCACTACTTCCGCTGTGGACCTGCTGTCTGCACTCGACATGTTAGCGGGCTTAGCTGTCAAAAAGCCACCAAAAGAGCTGTTATTATTTAGAGTCTACAAAAACACAAAACATGTGAAACGAGTGATGTTCAGCGTCCGTGAGGAAACACTGACCAGCTGATGTTTTGTTCCGCTTTCCTCTGTGCTCTGAAATTATAAATATTTAGAGAAAGGGCTACTTATCTGTTTCATGTGTGTCTGTATGTATTTGGTATCATTTTATTTCCTGTCTTACATGAAACTCTGCGTGCCTGGTTTTCAATTAAAAATAATATTTGATGAGGTCTTATTACTCAATAGCATGCGTTTCTCCACTATGGCCCCTAGATGGAGCAACTGTACAATTATGGTTTTACAGTAGTTCTTTTCAGCACGTTGATTTACATTTGTTTAAGATATTTTATTACGCTGAGTGGAATATGTTATTTTCTTCTCCATAGCTGGACAGCTTTTCATTTTCTCTGGTTTTCATTTCATTGACATTATAGGTTTTTAATTTAAAAAAACGATGTAATGTCAAAATCTATAACATATTACACAGTGTTATATGATATATTGACATGTAGCCTAATTCGTGTCAACATATCTCACACACAAGTGATCTCACTTGTCGGTTTCAACAATAAAATGCTACGGTACATTGCCAGATACAACAACAAGAGTTAAAAGTGCAAACTAAGAAAAGCCTACTGATTAACTAAGTAAAAGTTGATGAACATTTTGATTCTCCATTTTGGCTCCACATAATTGAGTAACATTTACCATAGAGGCAAGAAACAGTCAGACAGACAACAGTGAGAACGCAAAAGCATAAGGTATGCTGATTAAAAGACCATTAACTTAAACATTTATTTGCAGTCGTGTTCATTCAAGTAGAAGAAAAACTTCTCACATAAAATGTAATGTCAGTTCAATAGACTCCGTCTGCATAAACTGCGGACCAATCACAATCAGGCTAACGCCATGGAGTGAACGTCGCTTGCTCGTGGTAAGGTAACCAAGGTAACGGCTCAGCAATTTAAGTTTGAAATGTAAACGGAGTTTTGGGAAGAGAAGTTGTTGCTATTTTTCTAAAATGTCTGAAGTTCAGTTGCGGAGATCTGTCATCGAGCAGAGACTGTCTGCAGCTGCTGAAGAGATTTTGGAGCAGTTTGACGGAACAAATGCAGACTATGAGGAGGAAATCTGTCGATTAAAACGGGAAATGAAGCAACAACGCCACCTGTTGGATGCTTTCAACCCTAGAGTCTGCCTACACAGATTAGGTTTGTATTGGGTTTTTAATGCTGATTCATTTCCAGTCAAATGTGAACATTTTTAAACTAATGATGGGTTTATCGCTCAGATATACTCTCTGTTGAACCTTGTTTATACATAAACAAACGGCTGCGTCACAGACGTTGACGTTGACATACGACGTCTGTTTCTGGAGGATAGTGTTTAGTGTGTGGAGGCTTAAAAATAAAAAATAAAAGCAAGAAAATGTATGTTTTAAACTTCCAAAATTGATACAATTATTGAATATGTGACTTCAATCTGTGATTAATTCAACAGAAGTTTAAATTAAAAAAAAAAGGATACATTTTAGACTGAACGCCTGTGGAAATCCACTAACCTTGAGGTGCACAGGCTCTACCTCAGGGACCTTGTGTCCTCATGCAATGTGATGTTCGAAAATGCCAGATCTGAGTATATCCACCAACTGGTAGCACTAAATAAGAAAAACCCCAAAGTGTTATTTGAAACGATAAACTCACTTGTATGTCCTGCTGCCCCAGTTACCCCCGTGTTTTGTGAAGCTGACAGCAATGCCTTTTTGAGATTCTTCACAAACAAGATAAAGATGATTAAGGATAACATCCCGACCCCTCTTTGTGTTACCCCTGCTGTTTCTGAGCCTGTCTCTCTTTTAGGACGGTGACGGTTGCTGATATTTCAGCAGTGGTGTCTAAGATGAAGCCCTCCTCTTGCTCATCTGACGTCCTTCCTTGTAGGCTCTTTAAAAAAGTGTTTGGGGAAATTGGCCCGTGTGTGACCAAAATGGTTAACCTGTCTTTGTCTACCGGTGTGTTTCCTACTGCATTCAAAGATGCCATAGTGGAGACATTACAAAAAAAAAAGCAGGCCTAGACCAAACAGATCTTAATAGTTTTAGGCCTATTTCTAAGCTCCCTTTCATGTCAAAGATCCTTGAGAAGGTGGTCTGTAAACAGTTGACCCTTTTCCTGGATCAAAGCAACATCCATGAGCCGCTTCAGTCCGGTTTCTGTAACCAACACTCCACAGAAACTGCCTTACTGAAAGTGTCTAGCGACATTATGATGGCTGCTGACTCTGGAAAGTCCGCTGTTCTGGTTCTCTTGGACCTGTCCGCAGCCTTCGACACTGTAGACCATCAGATTCTGCTGAGAAGACTGAGGGATCAAGTTGGACTGTCGGGATCAGTTCTAAAATGGTTCTCCTCTTATCTAGCTGGACGTAGCTTCAGTGTAGAAGCTAACCAAATAAGGTCGGAGTCTGCGGACCTGCTGTGTGGAGTGCCTCAAGGTTCCGTTTTGGGTCCTGTCTTGTTTTTGTTCAAGGTTCAAGTTTCAGCCAGATGTTGGTGCCTTTATTTTAAAATGTTACAAGCTTTTAAAATCTATCTAAACCATATGGACATAAAAAAAATAGCTAGAGAATTAGCTTGAGAACAGCCACGATACTGTTGGTGTGTTTGATTTAATCACACAAAAACAACAACAAGTGGTTAATTAACACTGTAATTACAGCTTAAAGTGCTGTTGTCGCACGTAGCAGCCATGTTGGATTCTAACTCAGGCTACTCCAAGTTGCCACGACTTTCCGACTAGTAAATATGACTTCAGGGGGCATTCCAGTTCACACTTCTGACTGAAAACTCGAAATTTCCCAGTTCAACTGGAAACATTCATGTGGGGTGAATTTGAAATTAAAGGCGTGTCTTAAAGATGATGTCATATATTGATGTTTTCAGTGGTATCATCTAAGTAGTAAATTCAGGTTTTTATAACTTTATGTATTTCACTGTTTTCACAGATGTGCAGCAGCTGGTGTTGAGTCAAGACGAGGTTTCCCCTGAGGAGCAGGATCTGAGCCCTAGACTGGACCAGAGCGACCCACCAAACTCATCACAAATTAAAGATGAAGAAAAGGAACTCTGGGGCAGACAGCAAGGAGAGCAGCTTCAAGGGCCAGAGGAGTTTGATATCAGCATGTTAACGTTCCAACTTGTCCCTGTGAAGACGGAAGAAGAAAACGAAGAGAAACCTCAGTCCTCACAGCTTCATGAAAACCAAACTGAAGAGAGTAGAGACATCCAGCATATGAAAACAGAAGCTGGTGGAGAGGACTGTGGAGGACCAGAACCAGGCAGAGACTTTAATCCAGACAGTCATTTACAGCCGAATACTCCTGACAAGACTTCACACTTTTCTGGATCTGATACTGATGACAGTGGTGATTGGGAGGAGAGAGATGAACCTCAGGAAGGTTTAAAACTTTTGCCAAACAAAGACATACCAGATACTCTTGACAAAACCTCACACTCTGAATCAAAGACAGATGACACAAGTTGTGCTTTGGAGGACTCCAGGAATACTCAGGAAGATTTAAACCCTGTGAAAAACAAAGATGTACCTGTGAGTAATGTGGTATGTAATACAGCTAAAATATCAGTCAGCTCCTCTGAATGTGCTACAAGCTTCGGACAAAAGAAACTAAAAAAACAAAAAGGAATCCAAACAGGAGTGAAACTTTTGAGTTGCAAAAAATGTAGCTGTTCACTTTGTAAAACAAGGTTTTCTTCCCAAACAGCTGTTGTGAGGCACATGAGGACCCACACAGGAGAGAAACCATTTAGCTGTTCACTTTGTGGTAAAAGATTTACACAAAATGGAAATCTGAGGCGACACTCTGTAGTTCACTCAGGAGAGAAACCATTTAGCTGTTCAATTTGTGGTAAAAGATTTACACAAAATGGAAATCTGAGGCAACACTCTGTAGTTCACTCAGGAGAGAAACCATTTAGCTGTTCAATTTGTGGTAAAAGATTTACACAAAATGGAAATCTGAGGCAACACTCTGTAGTTCACTCAGGAGAGAAACCATTTAGCTGTTCAATTTGTGGTACAAGATATACACTAAAGAGAAATCTGAAACGCCACCTGGCAGTTCACTCATGAGAGAATTGAGTTGTTCATGTTTTTGTTTGCTAAAACGTTGTTTTTCCAAACATAAAATAAAGTCTTGTTTGCTTCCATAGCAAAGATTGCATTGTTTGTCTGTGTACTTTCTGTGCATGGGGCCCAGAAGTAGAGAAGGTGCCCATTCTGGATCAGTCTCCATCATTTGTAAAGGACTTTTTAGAAATACAGCATATGTTTTTTTGAATTTCTTGTGATTTTTAAAATATATTATATAATCCAGTCTTTTGGAAACTCTGCTTTTGTTGTATGTGTTCTGCTGAGAGTCAATGGCCAGATGTGTTTGTTTACCACCTTATTTGCCTCTAAGATGGTTTATTCTCTGATGCGCCCACTGCCCAACAGAACTGTAGTATTGCTTAATATGTAAATGATGTAATATGAAACTCCGATAAATATTCATGAGCCGGAGTCCAGAGGCTCAGAACTCCCTGAGCTGCTGTGACAGGTGAAAGCAGAACCATGGGGACTGTGGAGGAATCTTTAAAGTGTCCTGTCTGCCAGGAATTCTTCACAGATCCTGTGACGCTGCCGTGTGATGACATGATTTCCCTCCCCTCTGACCTCACTCTGCAGGTAGGGTTGTCATGGTGCCACAACGTTCAACTGTGATATGATTCTAGTAGAAATCCGAAGATAAAGATACCTGGTTTAATAGCAGTAAACCAAAATGGAAGTAAAGGGAAAATCAAAGTTGGGAACTAATTTAATCAATTTAATTTTGATCATTTAATTGCTTTAAATGATCAAAAAACTCCTGCAGACTGTTACCATTTCACACTTGACACCTAGTGTGTAAAACAGGTCAACTGCAGTCTGATTTTGCTATGTGGCAGGTCACCATGGGGGTGACACTGAAGCTTCAGTGTTTAGCCAGCTCTGCATGGGTCTGTAAACCTTTCTGCGTTCTAACCTCTCTCCATTTTTCAAAAGTATCTCCAATACTGATCCTAGTTTGAGCAGGTTGGTTGAGCTTATTAGAAACATGCAGAGGGTTTTTAAGTCGGGTACAATCACTTCTATCTGAACCAGTTACACTGCCCGCTTCCATCGCTGCAACACCTGTTGGTTTGACCTGATAACTGCTCTCATATCTGGTAAACTGAGGGGCATCCAAAACGACCTAACCCATTTTACTTATTGGACTTTTAAGACCTGAACTACTTCAAATGTTACATGTTGAGTGTCCTGAAATGAGATGTCAGAAGCAATTTGGGCCTCTGCTTTTTTATAACTTGACATAAAATGTTTATGAGGACTATATTTATATATGAAAAGTTGAAATTGGAAGGATTCCCTAAACAAGACGTGATTATTTAATTAACATCGCTAATGTGTGTAAAATAAACCAACACCATCACTTTTAAAGGTATTTATAGTCCACATTATGTCACAAAGATGTATATTTACCCTCTATATCTAATATTTATTTTTCGTAAATATTAGATATAGAGGGTAGATATACATCTTTACAACCCTCATTTTGTTCCCGCTTTGCAAAACACCAGACATAACTACCAAAATCACCGTTTCTAGATTAACAGTTAAAATATCAGAAGTTAACAGATATGTTTCTTAATTATAAGGGCATGTAGTGTTGATACGAGTTAGCATTATCTTGCCACTAGAGGGCAGTATAAAGCTGCAGAAGGTCCTTGAGGTTGGTACAAGTTTTTGCCTTTAATCAATTAATTTAATGTTCAGCCAATTTAAATATTCAAATATGAAATCAAATGCCCTTCATTGTTTTTCTCATGTGCATACCTTTCTGTAAATATGTTTAGCAACGGTTCAAAGTTTAAACTGTGATTTGTAAATAGGAATAATAAAAATCTACGTGTCTTACCTCACCACTTGTTTTTCAGTCAATGCACACAGGATGTTGTTTCAATTAATGAGTATTTAATAGATTAGAACAATAAATCAGAATTGTTAATAACAATAAATCAGAATTAATAACAATTGTAATTTATAAATATTTACAATAAGTATTTTCAATAAACAAGAATAATATATGGAAACAATTAATGACAACAATAAAAAAGATTGATGAATAGGAATAATAAATAAAACATAACATGAATATTTAAATAACGCTACACAACTGAAGAAAAGTTAAATTTGGGAACTGCTGTGATGAATACACAGCACCAAACTCCTCCTCATAGCACAACTCTTGCATCTTTATTTTGACCCATGATTGTCTTTCTTGGTACAGGCGCCTTATTGCAGGAGCCAAACTCAAAAGAAAAAGCCTGATCATCTTTCTGTGACCTCTCATTTTCTATTTCTGCCCATCTAGCTTCCTTCTTCTTCAAATATTCCTCCAGCATGCTGTCACTGCAGGAAGGAAAGCAGCTTCAAGGGCCAGAGGAGTTGTTGCAAACAGCCAATAAACCTTGAAGAAGAAGAAGCAGGCGACCCCATGTGTGGATAAGGTCTTGTTTTGTTCATCGTTCACAAAAACCATCTAAAACGACAACGTGCTTTAACATATTGTTACTATAAGGCTCCCACATACACGCGCACACACAGCCTATGGTGCACTAACGCAGGCACGCGCGCGCGCACACACAAACAAACACACACACACACACACACACACACACACACACACCGTGATGTCACTTAAAGGGGAGTTTGGACAGTCTGTATGTCTGACTGGTGGACGGACACAGATTGTAACAAACGGTGAATCCCCGCTCTTTTATTCGGACTTTTATTCATTATTAAATCAACCATGGAGCTAAAAGTGGATACAAAGTCAGGTTGGGGTTTGACTGGGGTGAGCAAAAGTTCACATTTATAGTAATTGAACCATGGAAATGAAAAGGAAGCGGTCAGCCGCGACAGAAGAACAGGCAGCTGCTGAGCCCTTGCAGCCCAGCAGATAACGGAGGAATGGACGGTGTGAAAATGAGATCAAACCGGGACTAAACCAGATGCCTGGGTCTTCCCGAGCTATAGGATATGTCACCCACCTCCCCGTTCCAAATGCATCCGCGGGGCGATGGGGGCTACAAGCCAGCACCAGTGTCCCCTGCTCCGCCTGTCCCGCCTAGGAGGGTCCGAAGCCGGGACAGGGGCTCCGGCAGGACGCGGCGGTCCGGGGCAGGAGCAGGCTCAGGGGCCGGACCCGGAGCAGCGGAGAGGCGGGTGAAATGTGTACTCATGTGAGACGGAGCTGTGGGGAAAACCAGCCTGGTGGTCAGCTACACCACCAACGGGTACCCCACTGAGTACATCCCCACCGCCTTTGACAACTTCTCAGGTGATTCTGTAGTTTAAGTTGTTTAGACCATAAAGTCTGATCATAAAGGACAGCTGTGTATTAAACAGAGACAGCTTACAGCTGTTAAAGACATTTATAAAAAACTTTCCTATAGACCTGTTTAAAATAACATCATAGCTATACACTTTTGCTATAGTTCTGGAGGAACATATTAAAATGTAGGCCTACTTACACCTGGGCTTTTTAAACATTTCTGTGGGGTTATTGATATCTCAGTGTCTTTATTGTTGATGCTCTAGACCTATAACTTCATTTTGTCTCATGGTGTGTGTGCAACGGTAGTATCGGTGGACGGTCAGCCTGTGAAACTACAACTTTGTGACACAGCTGGACAGGTCAGTAATACCCAAACACACACACACACACACACACATACACACAGGCAGAGGCAGCAGTATTTCCTGCTGTTGTTTCATTTGGAACAATCCCTATAAAGGCTTCCATCTTTATGGTTGCTCTAATTTGTTGATGAGCAGGCAGACAACACAACCATCAATGTCTCTGGTTGGAATTGAACCAGGGTTCTGTGGTCTAAGCTACCTCTCTCAAACTTGACAAACATCTTAAAACTTTTTCAGCTGGACATTTAAAACAAACTTAACAAACTTTTGGTGTTCTGTAACAGAAACTCGTCATTTTTTAAGACAGCATTTTAATAATATAGTTTTCCTTTACTTTATTTAAAATTTAAAAAAACAAAATGAACTACGAACAAGATATGTCATGTCGAATATCACTGTCAGTCTAGGTGGCCTCATTCTGTGTCCAGGAAATGGTCTGGTTAGTCCTTCCTCGGAAAGATTCCAATGTAGCACTCAGGAAGTGATGCGTTTTATTCCTGTTTGCAGCTGCAGCAGCCGTTTGTGTTGAAAAGTTCTTGTGATACAAAGCTTGTCGAACAGTTCTGCATTGATTATATCTGTGTTCTTAAAAGTGTTATTGTGCTGGACATTAAATTATTGCACTTGCTTAATGTTTTTTCTCTGACTGTTCTTCTTTTCAGGATGAGTTTGACAAGCTGCGTCCTCTGTGCTATACCAGTGCAGACGTGTTCCTGCTTTGTTTCAGTGTTGTCAGTCCTGCATCCTTCCAGAACGTTCCTGAGAAGTGGGTCTCAGAGATCAGAGGACATGCCCCATTTGCTCCGCTTGTCCTTGTTGGGACTCAATGTGACCTTCGAGAAGATGTCAAGGTGGAGTAAATTTACACTGTACTGCATATAATATACACAAACTCCATATGATCAATGCCCTTTGGGTCTTTAGCTTTTTTCTTAAAGGTGAAAAAGGGACTCTGCAGATCAAAAGGAGTTTGTTAGGTCGTTCCTCCACCAGGAGGTGACAGAGGAGTCTATTAGAGACTTAGGGCCCTGTTGTGAAATAGCATCAATATTTTGGGTAAGGGTATATCCATAACAATATACATAAATTAGCTAGTTAGTTTATGCCAGGAGAGTTGATTCTATTTATCTTTGTTTTTATGACCTTTTATGCTTCAAAGTGTGTGTGATGTTAACTATGTCTTAAAATGATCAAAATACTTTGTAAGATGCTTTTAAAATGTCTGAAATCTTTATTAATAAATTATTATTATTGGTCATTGGTTAAATCCTTCTTTAGTGATGTTTAGGAATTCCCAGTAACAAGATTATCACAGATACAAATTAACCCAGTGTTGCCCTCTCTCTAGGTTCTCATCGACCTGGCTAAGTACCGGGAACGCCCTGTGGACCCAGCAGATGCTAAAGACTGTGCGTTGGAGATTGGAGCTGTGGCCTACATGGAATGCTCTTCCCTGACCCAGAAAAATTTGAAAGAAGTGTTTGACACGGCCATACTGGCCAGTTTGCAAAACTGCAGCTCCCATAAGCACCCGAGAGGAAAACAGCAAAGAAGAAAAAAGAAAAGGCAGACAGCGGACAAGATGAAGAGTCTGTCAAAGCCATGGTGGAAAAGGTACTGCTGTGTTGCCTAGGGCAGAACTTCAAGGTTACTTTGTCCTGCTCTGGATTGAGCTGGATTCTCATTCTGCCTGAACTCACGCTCAGTTTGTGTTTTTCTCTTGTGGAGCCACATGTTTCGCAACACCATTGGACTGCTGCTGAGAACTAAATCAAGACTTTGACGGATATTTTACATTTTTTTATTTTTCTAATCACTTCTTGTGTTATCATGGATAAGATTAACTTCTCAGACAATCCTGGTTCTAGCATGCCCTGAAAAGATTGCAGTGATGCAGTTGTTATCCAGGTTTGAATCTTACTTTGTGGAAAGACTCCTTCATAGAGGGTCTATGAAGGAGGCAGAACTTTCCATATGATGGACCCTCCTCATGTCACGTAGACTGTCCAGACTAAACACGAACAGAAATATTGATTTTCTCTCCTCTGCCTGACACATACATGGAATAATGTTTGGTCCAGTGATCTGGTGAAACCCTGTTTCAACCTCGTATGGATTTATGTGGCCTTATTATGTAACTCGGAGGGGGCCTGACTCTCTGGAGATTGTGCGTGACCTGAATGAAACTGCATTTAAGCTCAGCCCTGATTCCAACTTGTTTTAAACGTTGGTTGGATTTCTAACACTCATGATAAGAAAGAACTGGAAGCTGAAGAGCGTCTTTCAGACCAAACTTTGTACTCATTCAAAGAAGATTCTTTTGGATTTTCTGAGCCGTAGGCCATCAGAGCACATGATTACAGCAAGCAACAAATCTTACCCCTGGTTGATTTTCCAACCTATGTAACTGAGATGATCTTTTTTAAAAACAGTCTGTATTATTCAGCCTATAAATGCATCACATTCATATCCAGATTAAATAAGTGACAGTGTATAAGTTTGACAAGGCTCAGACTTGAGGGAAAGTGGGCATACTGTAAGCAGCATGATGAAGCCCATTCATTTATTGAATAATACAACTAAAGAAAGACAAGAGAGAATGGGGGATGACATGTAGTAAAGGGCCAAAGTTGGCTTTCAACTCAAGAGGATATAAGCCTGGATATAAAACGTTACAGCAAGGCTATCCAAAGCCAGCTACATATTTTTGAACTAAGCTACTATACATGTATTCTGCCATCAAAATTGACATTTTAAGATGGGGTGTGTGTATGAGACTTCTGGGTCTTTTGGAGCCTGACTCAAGTGGACACTCAAACATCTGCAGTTCTTTTAAAGTTTTGCAACACCAGAGGTTTCCACTTATTCGCAACTGAAGTCAACATGTGATACATTTTGAATCTATTTTCTGCTTGAAAGAAACAGGCTTTGAACAAAATGTTCATCAGAAAAATAAACTTTTTTTTTAACTGAATGCTTAATAAGACTTCTTATTCAGGTCGCCATTAAAGCCACTTGTCAATATAGGTAGTTCTACCCAAGAGAATACTCTTTACTCTTGAGATCCTTAGAATAGGATCATCATTTACACAATGAACATCATGCTGAATTGAAGAAAATACGAAACTAGTGCTGAGACACAATACACAACAGGAAAAAAAAAAAACACATCAGCGATAAATCCATTGAGAAGTAGTGTAACTTTCTATCTATAGAAAATGATTTTTCACTTTTTAAACAGGGTAGTGGACCTTCCTAGATTATTGGAAATAATTATGGTTTTAAAGACTCACTTTTTCTTCACTTTTCAAATTTGGAGACAATGTCAAATTATGTTTTTATACTGTTTTATGTAAGAAAAAAAAGTCTTGTAAATGACACACCTTACAAAAGTGATCAAAATACCTACAATAAGAGTAGGCACAATTAAACACACAAAAGCCATCTGAGAGTATAGATGATATAACCTCAGAGTTCGTTCTGTCCTAAAGCAATGTAGTTCACTGTGTCCATGCCAAATTCATTCTCCTCATCTATTATACTTTACAACATGGGGTTGATTTCACAATTCCAGCAATGTTGAATATATGACTGTCAAGTTTGTTTTATATAAATATTAAGTGACCCCTGTTAGGTTTTGTTTTTAGGCGGACCCCAAAATGCAGAGACAGAGACGAACACAAGTGGTTTAACCAAAAGATATTTACTGTTCCAAACAAAAGAGCAGGCAGTGAAGGCCGGAGGCTGGCTGGCTCAACGATCCAGGAGGCACACCAAAAACTAGAAAAAAGGAAAAACATACGATCAGTCCAACTGTTCCAAAAAACGAGAGCACAAAAACCACAAGAGGTTATCAAACAATATGCTGGAAGGCAATACGTGACCACTACCGAGTAATACGGAATTATCTGGCACAGGAGTAGGGTGACAGCCAGGTTTATATGGAGGGGTTGATTAGATGGGAGACAGGTGTGCCTCGTCTGCTGCCTGGAGGAGCCAGCCACACCCCCTGCCACTCACATACCTGCAGAGGGAAAAAGGACCAGAGAAGGGAGGGGGAGAAAAGACAACTCACACAGAAAAAACAAAACAGAACTGAAACCTCACAACCCCCTCTCTAAGTATTTGTGAATTATTGCGTTTGTTGCTCAGCATCTCTTCACACAGATCTTCTATTTTACCACTGAAACAACCATTAATCATTGTACATAATCTGGGTCAGCTGAGTCGTCTTTCATCTCTAGATTAAGTTTAATATGTTTTGAAGCAGAAATAAAAAGTCAAACCAACACATTGTGAAGCCTTCAGCTGCCACATCTTTTGTACATTTTTTTTTACTTAAACAAGAACAACCCAAATCATTGACAACTCTTTATCTGCGGTTCCTCTGTCTGAATGGCTCTTTGTATGAGTGTGAGAGTCCCTGAAGTAGAAAAGGGTTGCAACAAGTAGCAGTCCAATGTCTGCCATTACATCATGTAGACACAAAAAAGCTACAAATACAGATACAAATAAACACAAAAAATATGTTTTACTCATGGACATCTGTGCTTTGGGATAATCATCACTTTCAAATAAAACAGGAAAGTAGGGCCAAGGTCAACCTTTGTCTGAAGAATAACTGGGAGATTAGAAGACAAAGGTTAAAATGTCAACCTTCATTGTCCGCGTTTTATTTACTGCAATAACTCACTATGTTTTTGACAACTAACATGCTGCTTCTATTTCTAACCCATTCCTATTTTGTTGAGGGTTAAATCCTTTTATATTTAGCACAATCTGATGTTCTTTTCTGATGTTTTCTTGACTACACAATTTCCTGGCATTTTGTTTAAAATCAGTTCTCTCCTGATGTGCAACTGAGTGAATAGTGGTTTACCTAATGAGAACATATTTCTTCTAAAACTTATCATCAACATTACCCTTTGGTTTCTACACTGTACCAAAAGGGATCTGCTTATTATTTTTATAGTGATCATGTCCAACTTCACTCTAGTCCTGAGTTTGAGACTTTGAGTCCTGACATGAAGATTACTGGAGCTGTTAAGGATGTTTCCTCTTTGTGTCAATGGGTTCACTGCATCTATGCATTGTTTCTTGCTGAGGAAAAGGCACAGTACATTGATTATCTTGTTGTTTGTGTGCAGTCTGGGTTCATGGCCTGGGCTTAAGTAGGGTAAAGGTCATACAGACCCTTATGATAGCTGCCATTTCCCTTGGTTTTTCGAGCCTCTTCTGTTTACATGTTTCATTTATGTTGGCGCACAGAAAGACTCTCATTGTAGTTTATTTTGCATACATTTAAGTAGTATTTCTAGCCTGGCTTTTAAGAGAGAAAACAGAAGTAGATTTCAAGAGGTGAAGCGTCACCCCAGTGTGTTAGTCAACATTCAACCCAGCAGCCATGTCTTTGGGCTGTTGGAGGAAGGCAGAGTACAAGTATGGCGTAAAACACCCACACATGCACAAGGAGGACATGCAAACTCCACTCAGAAAGACTCCTTTGTCCAGTCAGAACTCAAACCAGGATCCTTCTTTCTGAGAGGCAGCAGCACTAACCACTGGCACATTGTGCAGCTCCTGTCATCAGTATTGCATTATTTATTAAATTAAAGGATATAACTTATATCATATAAGCAATAAGTTTAAAGCTAATTTTCATTTGCGGTTTCCTGGCTGGTCACATGCTGCTGTATTGTTAAAACTTTGTTCAAGGTTCATGATATCTAGTTTCAGTTAGATGTTTTTTCTACTCTGCGAGTCACTTAATAACACATTGTTTAACATTTCTTTACAAAATGAATGATGAACTCAAATACAAAAAAATAAACACTGTAATTGGTGTTCGGTTCCTACACCAGAAGAGAACCACTGCAAACCAAAAAACAATAGGCCATAATACAGGTTTATTAAAGTTCTACGACGTATGATAGCCACACTTCTACGACTTCTTTGGTCACAAGTGAAGGACCATTTGTTGTGTCAGAATACTCCTCTATGCAAAACGTTGACCACACTCAGAGGAAATAAATGGTTCTATCAATACAGCAATCGTTGTGTCATTTGTCCTGATTCGTACAAAACAATAATTGAATAGCTAGTGCCATATATCAACGTTTTAATAAAAACCAAACATCCAAAAAAGATTCATGGCCTCATGACTGCATTTAACTGACCAAAATTATTCTTTGGTCAAACAATCCAGTTGTTTAATGTCTCCCCTCTGTGATGTGCCATGTGAAGTGTCAGATCAGACTTTTGATAAAGTCTCGCACCTCAATGAGAGCAGCTAGATCTCCTTCTGTGTATGAAATACGTGTTGGATTAGATGATTGCTCTGTCTTAGTCTTAATCGTTTGTTGCACTCAGAGCAGCTGAAGGGTTTCTCTGCTGTATGAACTGATATACAGTATGTGTGGTCAGATTTCCTTTCACCTTAAATCTTAGCCACAATCAGAACAATGGAATGGTGTCTCTCCTGTGTGAACTTTCTTTTGGCTAAAAAAAGAGACCGTTTGTCTCTCATCTGTGGGCTAACCGGTGTTTTGTCAGTATCTCTTTTCCCCCCAATTTTTTCCGCACACAGTTAAATTCTAACCTGTTTGAACTAATATATGTTTGGTCAGAATATATTTAGATGTAATTGCTTTTCAACATTTGAGCAGCGGAAGGGTTTCTCTATAATGTCTCTGTTAACATGTCATATCTTTTTGAATGATTTATTCAGAGCAGTTGTGATTTCGTTTCTGCCTTTGGTCTCTTATCTGCTCTCCAATGAGTTTAAACTTTTTTTATTTAGACTGATCCACTCTGGTGTCCTTTCAATCATCATCACTGTCTTCAAGCTTGGGTTCAGATGACTCTTTAGTCTCGGCCTCTGATTGTGAATGTCTTTTTGGGCCTATGACTCTCACAGTCCTCATTTTACGGAGCAGTCTGCTTGTTTTACTACGTTTGATTTGATTCTTGCTGTTTTCTTTTACTGACCGGCCTGCCGAATATATGTCATAGTTATTTTTCGATGGTGTCGCGTTGAGAGTGACACAGAAGACACATTTAAGCGACCGAGGTGTTCAAATTGAGTCAGATCTGTAGGAGTCAGATGTTAAGTAGATTTGAAACCACTTCTGTATGTGGTTGGAATCATTTTTGGAAAAATCTGATCTTGTGGCTTTTTGTGTTCAGACTGGCAGAAAATCAAACCACATACAATCTGGATGTGCTAGAAATTTGGAGGTGCAATGTGAACAACACAGTATAGTTGTCGCAGCAGGCTGTAAAATGCCCCTTGGGCCACTTCCCATTTGTAGATATGAGCTGTTACTTGTCCCAAATGTGATGTGAACGTAGCGTAGCTTTAATTTATAGTCTTGTGTGACAGAGATCACATTCTGGATTAATTATTTAATAGTCATATTATTTGTTATTCTAACAAGTGCATAAACACAACAAAATGTCAGACCTATCCAGATCTACTTGGATCTTAATGTAAAAATCATTCATGCATGGCATACACTGAAATGTCATGGTGGGATGACAGCTCACACTATACAAGTGAGTCGTTCATGACGCACAACCAAAGCTCACATATCATGCACTGTACGGTCCGTTTGTCGAGCACGACCTGAATGCTCAGACTGTACATGTTAAATCTGGCCGGAGCAGTGGCAATTGTCGGACAGGTTTCCTTTGAAAACTGTCAAAGATCTTTACACCCTGAAGTGTTCAGTTCATCAGCTCTTAAAATCACATCGAATTCTGTTTCCACAACAGAACAGCTAATTGGTGCTCCCTTAACACAGGAACAATTAGACAAACTGTGACCCAGCTTTCCATACAGCACATTCTTAAAATCTTTTCCTTGTCATAGAAACTCCAGCACAAAGTTGTTGGTGTCTAATAAACGAATGCTGAATACTGAATCCAAATGTCCTGTCGACAGCGTTCCTGTAGACTCACAGACACTGTGTCACAAAGAAGTCCAAACCCATATTTTATCCAGGGCTCAAGGTCCCTGATAAAAATTATCTGCAAATTTTAGATCTAATGTTTTTCTTATAGTAAACACCAAAAAAAAAAACCTAAAGAAAAAATAACTTATTATGAATGTGTAAAATGAAAGCTTTATGAACTTGCATAACAGGAAGATCACAACCTTAAACTGATCTGATAAAGGATGATAAACAGTGCCGTACATGCTGGTTTTTTTGCGACTGACTTTCAAGGTATGAAGAACTTTATAACAATTATGAATTAAGAATAAAAAACTATATTGATTAACCAGCTGCATGGAAAGTAGACAGCAGGTTTCATTAGGTTTATGTTTGACCCTGTAAAGCACTCCTGAGCTCACTTACATATACAGTAAATGCCCTAGGACATCAGCTGAAGACTTCTCTAAGTGAAATGGGACCCATCCGGCCTGAGAGGAACATGTGGGACTGTGTGACTTAATACAGCAGTTTTATACCTGGAGAAATAAAGAGTATCTGGTAGAAAAAAATGCATTGTTTTAGGGATTTCAGGCTCTGTGTACTGTGGTGGAGAAAGGGAATGTATGTGTATGTTTAAATATAACTTTTGTGGGCGTAGGCTTGCCAATCAGTTAAGTTGCGGATCACATGTACTGTAGTCCTCGTCGCAGTGGCCATCGGTTAGTATCTGACTGTGGCCCTTTGCTCCCCCACTCTCCCCTGCCAACATTTCCTGTTGCCCTTCAGTTGTCCTATTCAGTAAAGGCAAAAATGAACTCCCCCAAAATAACCTAAAAGACAAGTGGCAGTAGCTCAGTCTGTAGGGACCTTGGGTTGGGAACTGGAGGGTCGCCAGTTATAGTGCTGATGCTCACCAAAATATAGAAGTTTGTCTGGTAGCTAGAGAGGTGCCAGATCATCTTGAAAACTGCTGAGGTACCCTTGAGCAAGGCACCAAACCCACCAGCTCAGGGGGCGCTTCTAGTTGGGGCAGCCGCCGTACTCTGACATCTCTCCATTAACGCATCTCCTCAGGTACTGCTTGTGCGTGTGTGTGATTCAGGTCTGTGTGTGTGAGAAGCATGTCTCTACAATAACAGAGCGCGAAATAGAATTACCCCCTCGGGGTATTAATAATGTAGATAAAATTAAAAATTAAATTGCAAATTAAATAATATACAGTATATATGTAGACCACATGTAATCTGTATGAGAGGCCCAAGCTGTAATTGCGTGTAAATATTTAGGTGAAAACATGTAGATTAACTTTGTAACTTTTAGCTGTGTTTGGGCTCTAACTTGAACGTGTTTGTTCATGTTGTTGTTCTCTTTGTGATACCAAGTAAGAGCAACAACCATGCTGGACTCAGCTGATGCACATCAGAAGACAGGCGATAAGAGAAGAGGGCTGTTGGAGGACACAGAGACACACACACACGCACGCACGCACGCACGCACGCACACACACACACACACACACACACACACACACACACACACAGAAACATCAGCAAAGACACACACAGCAACAGAAAGTCACCCAACTTCAGACTGAATCATTGTAAACAGACTCTCTGCTTCCAGGCCCTAGTTATGCAACAGCTTTATTTTGAAGGCTGTCATGTGACATTTGGTAAGTGGCATGTCTCTGTTCTGTGTGGGGGAGCATGCCCCAACTTTACTCCATGTGGGAAACAAACAGCTCGACTGTAACTTCAGAGACTTGGTACATACAGAGAAAAGGCCGACTTTAAACCGACTTTTGGTTTGATTAGCTGCTCCGTGACTGAAACAGTGCCAGGTCCCATTTGCTGACATTAGTCAGCTGTTACGTTATTGTAAGGGGCTGAACATATGATATATTCTTTTACAAAAATATAATAATTAAGAAATGGAAAACTGCTGCAAAGGCGAACCAGATGTCTTTAGACAGATAAATGAGAAAGCAATAACAAAATGAAAATTTTAATGACACCTCCACAACTATTTTGAAACTACTATTTTTGTACAATGACATTCACCTGTGGCAGATGAAACCACTCCTTAAGGGTGGTGAGACAGGGCAAGTAAAAGAATACTCTTTTATTAGAGTACCAATATAATGAGATGAAAAAAAAAACTGGAGAAGAGGAGGTACAGTATTTGAGAAAGAGGAAGTTCAGGTCCGCCTTCAGAAGAAACCTTGAGCAGCTGTTCTTTAACTTAAGTTAAATCAAAAGATCTGTAGTTCTGCCCACATCACTTTGTCAATTTAGATGATAAAATATTTCAATATTATTTTAAAATAGTGTCCAAATACTGATAATTTAATGTGTTTATGTTGTGTTATTACATCGGATGTTAAAATGTTTTATATGTCTAGAATTGCAAACATGGTAACATCCTATATGTGATTGTCCAGCTGACAAATGTGTTAATATTCAATGTTAAACACTTTAAAACCACTGGTTGAACCACTATAATGTTACAGAATCCTTTGGTTAAGTATGAGATTGATTTAACACCTTTACAACAGATTTGTATTCCTATGGTGGAGCAAAAGGTCGAGGAAGAAAGTTAAAGTGGAAAACAATAACATACAGTATTTGTCTTCACAGTGCAGCTCTCACATGCACAACTCATACAATTTCACTACTTCAGACAATGATCTAAGACAAACTTTGTAAGAGTCCCAAACAGGTACCCTGAGTTATGAAGTATGCAGTTTCTTCTTTATACAAATACTCTGGTTCACAAATATTCCTTCTCCATTGTCTCCAGCTTCTGAGCAGGGAAGAGAAAGGTGTTGTTTTATGGGTATGGGGAATCTTATAGTTAACATTAAATGTTGTGATCTGTGGTTAGATTTACATACATTGTAAGATTTCAGTGGACTTTAATTAAATGTTCTTTACATGCCCACTAAGTAGATGTATAAACACTGGAAGATTTTTTTCTCATTGCTGCCTGCACAGCTCCTATTTTGCACCTTTTTTTAATAATATTTTTTCTATTTCATTTAATTGTAATTGCTTCTTGTATTTTATATGTTCAGTTGTTAATTGTTCAGCTCCAATACAAATACCTTGTATGTGTAAATGCAATAACACCTGATTCTGATTCAAACAAGAACTTATTTGTACAATAATATGTGATGCATGCTCATGAGCCTGGTGCTTCTAATAAATCATGATTGCCAGAACTAGTGATTAAAAGGATTGGGAGGCAACACCTGATATCTTAAATGTGTAAGACTGACAACAGCTTCTAGAATCTGTTTTCCTGTTCTCATACAAACATTGTTATTCCAACCTTTTCCTCTTTGCTATCTTTGCTTATCACTCTCAGTTTCCTTTTTCTACAATTTCCCATTTTAACCTGATTCTTTTTTTTTTTTTAACTGACCGTTTGTACCTGGATGTCTCTTCTTGGTTCTCTTCATTGTGCTTTTTTTGTTGCATACTATTAGAAACATTGTTTCTACTGTGAACCTGGGCTGTAAACTGGACTTGAAGACCATCGCCTTGAGAGCCAGGAATGCAGAGTACAACCCAAAGGTGAGTTTATGAAACATCAGTATATTTTCTTCTGTGTCACTGAGATGCTCAACTAGTGGTGCATATGTATCATAGTGGACTTGTGATCCCAAGTCTGTTTTTAAAATCAAAAACATGGAGTCATAGTCCCTTAACGCATGCTTCCCAT
Source organism: Symphodus melops (assembly GCF_947650265.1). Taxonomy (NCBI): domain Eukaryota; kingdom Metazoa; phylum Chordata; class Actinopteri; order Labriformes; family Labridae; genus Symphodus; species Symphodus melops. The sequence goes on along the minus strand of NC_136693.1, from coordinate 19,434,568 downwards.
TTTTGTTTTGTTCAACTCACTCAACACCCACTGCAGGAGCTGACAGTGCAGATACACACATTCAAAATGAACGGTGTGTGTCTTATATGTGCAACACCATGAACGCTCATACAGGGCAAATTTATTGTCCACAAAAGGATTTCTATTTTGGGCTTATAATGTTGATTTACTAATTTCCGGGGTTAAATACTGTACTTGAAAACATGCTGCTTTTTAAAAAAATATATATATATACACACACACACACACACACATATATATATATATATATATATACATACATGCATACAACTCATAAAAAGGAAATCCACTTCCATCTGAGTGCTTGTTTTAGTTTTTGGAATTATGGCAGTATTGAGGCCTACAAGGAGGAATATGGCAGATGTAATGTGTTTGTGAGATGTGTTGTGATTTAATGTTGCTCATAATGCTGTTCAGTTATGGCTAGCTGAGGAGAAGAACATGTATATTCTAGATATAGTTATCTATTAAGCTATTAACCAGGACACACAACTGAGGGTAGCAAGGCTATGATAGCTGTAACCATAGATTTAGGTAGCCTACCGCGAAACCGCTTTTTGCACGGCCTATTTTAAAAAAACACGGCCTTGAAATGATTGCACGGCTTGACCTAGGCCGTGCAAATATCTACATTTAATAGACGTGCTTACTACACGGGTTTCTATACGGAGCGCTAAATATCTGATTAGGCTACATTCTAATTCTGGCTAAGAATATGTTTGCCGAATACCGGTAGTGAAAAACTTAAACCCGATCCCGTTAACGTTTCTACAGCCACCCGTGTCCTATTTGGTAGACGGCGTGTCAGCCGGATGACTATAGCCGCTATGTAAAAAGCGTCATATGATAGCAGCTAACTGCTAACAGCTAACAGCTAACTAATAAATTCAACAAAGGAGAAAAACGCTCCACAAACCAAACCAACGCTGGAGACATCCAGCAGGTCATCTCCTCTGTCACTGTCATGTGACTCTTTATTACAAGAACTCAATCCAGCTTTGTTTCAGAGAAGGCTGTGAGCGGCGAGGACAAATACACACGTAAACAATCAGCTGTGTTACAGTCAATGCTTTAAACACGGCAGAGTTTTGTTTACCAACGTAACACAGGAAGTGACGACTCTTTCAACCAATCAACGGACTGCAGGGTTTAGCTCCAGATGATTGACTTATCAAGGTCTAGGGATCTATTATTACTGGATGACACATGTAATATTATGAATTTATGTGTTTGTTTGTTTTTTAAAGAAAGTGTAGAGAGAAGCAGTGGGCTAACAAAGGGCTTAGACAACATGAACCAAGTGAGTTGCAGTCAAATGATGAAGGGGTGTGTCAGGGCCGGGGCTGTACAGTAAATCAACATTATCAAGCTTGGGAAAACTAAAATGTGTAACAATGCATCTTATTGAACAGAATGCACCATTTAGAGACTTATTCAGTTTTCTTCAAAACTAGTGTGTTAGGAGCACATAACCGCCGCGCCGCCGTGAGTGACACAGAAAAAAATTTGCACCCCCTGTATTTTTTTTTGCACCCCCTGTTTTCCCATTTCTGCCTAAATCACTGCTGTCTACTCACCTATTGTACTTAAAAAGACATTTAATTTCTAAATATTGAAATTCCCCTGTGAAAAAGCTTGATGATTTCCTCATAATGCAGTTTTGTTACTGTTATGTATGTGTGCCAAAGGTTTATTTGTTCACTTGGACTGTGATAGTGTTGCTTGTGTGCAGTGTGAATGGGACCGAGGCGGCTGGTGGGTGGGTGAGAGCTCCTGCCATCTGTTTCCTCTCCTCTCTATGTCCTGACCAGAGACTGTAAAAATAATGGACGGGACAAGGTCCCCTGTGAAGTGAAGCTTTTTTTTTTTAGATCGCCCCCTACTGACTGGCTGCAGTATAGGTCATAAACCCCGCCTCCTCAATGATAACAGACGGGACTTGGGTCAAACTGTTAAGTTAAAATACTCGTCACATAATTTTTTTCCAGACCTAAACTCTGCTGTGATCATTAGATATTATCACCCTACATGGTGTTCAAGTGCTCATTTTTCTGTGAAGTTTGTTTTAAATAAGTTATTTGAGGTTAAAAAACGGGATTTTACGTCACACATGGCGATGATTGACAGCCGCGGATCTTGCGTAGCTCTCTTGGTAAATAAGCAGTTACGTCGTGAAGTGAAGCCGAGACCCACGGAGCTTTTCTGTTCAGTTTTTTCGTCTTTTTTGAGCTGGTGAAAGCTGTTTTTTCTGCAGTAAACTAATGTCACGGACCTGTGGACTCTAACGCATCTTTGCAGTTTTTACAGTAAGTAATAAAGTTTGATTTATGTGTCATTGCTTAAAGCGCTATGAGCGAGCTAACATATTAGCAGTCTAAGCTAGGTTAGTTATCAGGCATGATTTATCTTTTTATTTTACTTTTTAATATGAGCAAACCTAATAACTGACATGATATGTTTCTTGATATTGTTATATCGTTTTTGTGAGTGGAATTGTATTTAAAACCAAAACATGGTAATTAAAATCAGCTCATAGATGGCGTTCATTGACTGTACAGTTATGTTTCAGTAAATAATAAATATGTCTGATAAGGTTTTTAAAAAAGTATCAAGGACAAAAACAAAGATAAATACTATAAATCTGTATAATTACTGATGTGTACATGTTTACAGTCTGTGTAAAGAGTGTGTTATACAGAGATTAACATGTCACCATGCAGCCTGATATTTATAATACTGTATAATGAGGGAGAATATGTCTCTAGATATCAGGATAAAACTAAAGTAAGCTCTGATCTAATATAACTTATAATACTGTATAATGAGGTAAAATATGTCTCTAGATATCAGGATAAAACTAAAGTAAGCTCTGATCTAATATAACTTCTGTCTGATTTAAGAGACTGACAGAAACATGAACACAAACAATCAGCGGTGGTGTAATATAATATTAACCAAGCATCACGCTGCTGTCAAATATTCAGCATGAGCTTACACACACATTACCAATCCAATAATCACAAGTTGATCATGTTGTACATTTAATGACGCTTATTAATAAATGGGGTTATAACTTCACACAACCTGACACAGACTACAAAACAGGCTGCTTGTGATGGTGGTTAGGAGGAGACAGACAGGCTCAATAACAGAAGTCATAAAGATCACGTTTCTCCCAAAATGATATATTAATGTTTTTTATTTTGCATCTATAATCATTAATGAAGATTTTATGTCTTTTAATAGGTATTTCCCTGTTTTCACCAACATATTATGCATTAAACTGAGGATTTCCTTTTTCTCATGTTCTCTCTCTCTCTTCCAGCTCGTCCTCGGAGGATTGGAGGACCTGACCACTGCTTCTCTTACCAGGGCGTTTGGTCTGATCTTACACTGGACGGCGGTCTGATGTGAAACAGTGGGCCGAGTGTCGCGCCTGAGCCACAGAGGACGCAGCTCGCACGTCCTGAGCAATGTTTGACAATTCATTCAAAAGATGAACGGAAGAAAAGAGAGGCTGTTTAATACAGAGGTTTTTCTTATAAGCCACATTTTGTTTTTGTTATTTTTAGATTAATCTGCTTTAACTTTAAAATACTGTTCACTCATTTGCCTCTTTCAAACCTGTATAACCCACAAAAACCTTAAATACTGCCTCCATCTAACTGAACAATCAAGTGAAAGAAAGTAGCTTAAAATACCACACTATGTTTTTAAGCACATTCTGTATTTGTTAAAGTTACAAGACTAGTGTTACATTTCATGTGATTGAATAAAATATAATAATGTAATTGCCTTCTCAGTCGTGTCTGTATCATACCACTCTACTGTCTTTATGTGCATGCTGTCTTTAACACTAACCTGAATTAAATGTTCAGCACTCGAGTGTTGAAGTACTTTTAAAGCTATTTGTTTCCCAGCTGGGAATTCTGTCATTGCCCTACACGAACATGAGACATTCAATGTTTTTACAGCTTAAAACAGGAGAGAAAAGGTTTAAATCAATAAATACTTTATTTGATTTATAACACATAGTGGGAATGATGGTTCGGTTATAAAAGTGAGGAGGCTACTGGTTTGAATCCCTGTCTGACAGGAGTCTCTCTGTGAGGAGTTTGCATGCTCTCTTTCCTCCACAGTCCAAAGGTGTTCACCGAGAGGAGAACAAAGTAAGGGAGACCATCAGGTGAGCTGGCAGGGGTATCTATCAGCCATCTTTCTTCTTCCTTGTGTCTAAAATGAGGATGATAAAAAAACAATGAGATAAACATGTTAGACAAGGAAAAGAACCAGAGAAAAGGTCCATACAAACAGAAACCTTAATGAAACAGATTCATTTACCAACTCCACAGTTATGCACAGAAACACATAGACTCTGTAAATGTACATAGAACTGAAGTAACTACTGACAGCAGATATAACTTAAGTACTATGTGCACCACTACTTTCTATCATATAACATATTTTCACCAGCATATGTTAGATCTGTACACAGCTTATGTTGCTAATTTAGCTAAAAATAGTTTTAGTTCGTTTTTTGCCAAAAATAAAAGGTTTAATAACCCACAGAGTTAAAGAAGATAGATAGACAGATAGACAGATAGAAAGATAGATAGATAGATAGATAGACAGACAGATAGACAGATAGATAGATAGATAGATGGATCCTGAGGGAAATTCAAGGCATCCAGTAGCAATAAACAAGACATACAGGACACGAAAAGACGTTTAAATTCAATAATTAATATAATAAGTGTGATTTTCTTAATTTCTGAATGAACTACGTTTAGATATTTGACTTGAAATATATGGTGGTTTTGTACTCACCTCTATGGTCGGTAGATGAATTTCTCTCCGTAAAGATTCTTAAATTCTTGGCGTAGCTGGGCTGCGTAAGCTATCAGAGCGGTACGCAAAGTGGGCGGGGCGTGTTGCCAGGGCTCCTCCCGCCGGACCCTACTGCGCAGACTGGTTGCAAAATTCCAAGATGACAGCGCCCATGAGGGCCGTAAAAAAGCTTCACGAACGTAGAACGGAAACAGCTACAGTCCACACCCACTGGTCCTGACTGCCAAAGAAACCCTGAATAAATGAATAATAATGAAGCTCTTCACTCCTCTGTCCAATGTTGCTTCATTTCTCAGCTACTTGTACTCTGTGTGATTTCATGAGGCCTGATTATATGTATCATATTTACTAGATACGTTAATGTGATACTTAACGTCCTCTCTCTGTACTGTACTGTGAAAGTACTTATAGCCTATTAGTATTACCTAATTAATATAGCCTCCAGCAAACGACTTAAACATGAAAATCAATATACAGTATATGTATATATAATAGTGTATACAGTATATCTTTAATTCTTATCACACTTATTCGATGTCTTCTGTTATTTTTACAGAGCTGGACATTCATGCTGTGACAGGCATCATAGTCGGCGTTTGTTTGGGACTGATTTGCATCCTGCTCTGCATGTGTTTTAGCTTTCGCAATGGGAAATCTAGGTAAGGTAATTCAGAGAGTAAGAACTTTGAATGATCTATTAACATGTCAAATGTGTTTTCTTACTTAAAACACTTGTTGTATTAGATACAAAAGTTAATATAAACGACCCTGACAAGAGTATTAATGTTCAGTATTCTATCCACCCCATCTCCTTTACTAACACTTTCATCTCTGCTCCACATAGGGAGGTGTCTGGGGGCCTGGACTCCACAGCTGTGACCCCAAAGTACAGGAGAGGAGGCAGCCCTGTTCCCTCCACAGCGCCGGAGTGCAGCGATAGCCATGAGCTGGAGACACTGATGCCCCTGGGCAGCCAAGAGTCTGGTCAGCCGTTAGAGGAGGCCCCAGAGGATCAAAGCCTGATGGCAAGTGCTAATTTAGGGGAGGGGGAGGAAGGCCCTGAAGCTGACGCCAAGGTCAAAGGGGGAGCTTTTTTCCAGAAGGGCTTTGGATGCTCTGTTACTTTTTTTCAGGTGTTGATAGAAGATAATTATGGTCATTTGGATCAATGTTGTTGTTCCTCTTGCAGGCTGCTTGGAATGGCTCTGTGAGCCATAACTGGGCCAACAGAATCACAAGATACAGAGAAACCATAACAGAAGACTCTCCAGCACTCATTAATGGAGCTCTCACCAAGCAAATTAGTGATAACAACACGGTAATGGATGACTCATTCATGGTATATAACATGTATCTGACAAGTGATTTTATTTTCACATCACTTGTTCATTAAATATGTTGCATTCAATTTTTGCCAAACCTATTTTATAGTCTTCTTTGACAGTCAAGTTTTCCAGTCTTGCACTTTATTCTCATATCACACTGAGGTTAGGGCAGCTTAAACACTTGAAATATAAGGTAAGTATTTTTTTATGAAGAAGGGGACCTAGATTTAAGTCCCACCCCCAGTTAACCTCTGAAAGAGGCTAACTGGGGGGTGGGGTCTTGCTTACTGTAGCCAGCTACTTTAGCTATAGGTCAAGTTCCCCAAAATGGTTGAATAAGATTTCCTGTGACTAACTGTGTGATATGTTAAACTGATTTATTAATGAAATCTATGAAGATTTCTCAAACATGCACCTGTGATACGGATGATACTAAACTCTTATATATCAGACAGGCTTCCACACAGTGGGGATATTAACACCTGGTGTCTTGAAGTGATTGGAGCCTTTTAACATATGCTTTAACTCTACTGAAGATATTCTGTATGCATTGAGCTGGTTTGATATTCAAACATTTAAAACTTATATTAAAGCAGAATAAAAACAAACAGTTTAATCCATACTTGCTCATACCTTTCTCTTTCAATAAAAATACAACCCTTCTGTACATATGGGAATTTTGGTCAGTTCTGTTATCGCTGTAAACATTTTGATCTTGCGGTGAGGGTTTGCACTGAGGAGAAGCTTTTGCTGACTTTTTACACATGTAACTCATAGATTAACTAAGAAGAAGTAACCAAAATAACCTTCTTTTTTTTTTTTTTTCTCAGGACTGCGGAGATCGTCTGTGTACTTCCATGTGCAGTAACCAGGTGGAGGCAGAAGTCATAGTTCACTCAGAGCTGTCAGACCCAGTAAGAGAGAAAGAGAAGGAGGAGGGCAGCCAAAGGGAGACAGATAGTAATGCAACGAGGGGACACTCATTATCAGAGGACATGTATTCCCCTTTGAGCCCGCCAAGTCCACCAGGAGAGGAGGACACAGTTAAAGAACTATCAACAGCCCAGTGCCCCTTGAGTCTTCCCTTGATAAAGTTAGTGGCCAATCACAATGGAGAGCTGGAAGGCATGGGGGACCAGCCAGACAAAGAGCCACAGCAGAACACGGGGCTTACCAATGGCTTCCACTCCCCAAAGACAGTGCGTTGTGTGCTGAGGTCAGAGCAACTGGGGAATGGGGACTCAAGACACTGCCCATCAGGACCTGGGAAGGCCATTTCAGGAGGGCTATCCCCAGCCCCCTTTGTCAGCTCCGGCCTTGTCCACTCTACCTCAGCAGCTCATAGTTATTTGTGCCCGTAGCCTCTGCATGTAGGGCATGGACCCTTACACAAACACACAGACTGATTTTCTTTCTTTGATGTATCCAGCAAGTATCCCCTCGGATTATTTTTATGCACCTCATTATTGGATCCTTTCTCTCACTTGCAAAGGGTTTCTAGGTACCATTGTTTCATATGTGTGTATGTACAGTTTACATATATATCATTTTAGTGGTAGAGTACTGTGTATGGGAATGCTTTCTCTTGCATTGCAACCATAGTTTTTTCTCTGGATATCGTTCCTGTTCATAGGAGGGAAAGTAACGTTTAAAGAAACCAAGCAGAGGGAAGAGGATTGAAAGAGGCTATCCCCACTGTGTCACGCATGGCTCTGTTCCCCTCAGGAATGAGAAAAACTGGAATGTTCTGCTCGCGAGGGAGTCAGGCTCCCATCTCGGATGAATCCAGAGCACAGGGGTTTCCTTGGGTTTCGATGTGTGAATGCTACTTTAAAGAGTGACACAGAAGTGTAAGCCTTAAAGAATACCTGCACTCTCTGACAGTGCAGTACACCTGTGTCTCTATCCAGCCACCTGCTGTCTCAGGGTCCACACACACACACACACACACACACACACACACACACACACACACACACGCACGCACGCACACACACACACATGCTCGTACACACAAACATACAAAGAAAGCTAAGTAAAGCTGATTCCTTGGTATTTCATGGTCATTTAAAACAAACATTTTCACATACATTTCTTGACAAGCGTGTGGGGGTCTCAGGTGCCTGACTATTAAGGTGAATTTATCACCTTTGTATATTTCTATAGATGTTATTCAGTACAAACACAAAACACACATCATCAAGAAAGAAAAAAACTCATGATTTAAAAATATTTGAAGAGTTCAGATTTGACACAAATGAAGATATGTTTCCAAAATGCTCTATGTCAAGGTGGTGTCATTCAGTAAACCAGGAGGCAGGCAGTTCGAAAGTGGTTTTGCAGTATTTCAGATAATCCCATTTTGGAATCCAAGTATTTACATGTTTATGTTAGGATTAGTTAAACTCTGTTGTTGAGAGAACTCGAGGATTTTACAGCAAACCATCTGTCGAAGATTCTTCTGGTTCTGCTCACACTTAGGGATGCACCAATGGGCAGCTATGCCACTAATTGGAGCCAGTACAAACACTGACGTGTTTTGGTTTGGTTTTACTTTGATGAAAATCACCTTACTCTACAAGCTTATTTGGTTCCAGCTGTATGAGCAAATCTCCAAACTGCTTTACTCTTACACAGTACAACTCACTCTAAATTAAGATGGATTATCTGAATGTCTCCGATAGGAAAGGAGTTAAGATGAGAAATAAACAAATCTATTCAAATGTTATTTTTTTCATTGATCCCAAAACCTTCAATGTTGTCCTCGTGAGTTCAATACAATTTCTTTCATAATAATGAAGTGTGAAAGAGGAAGTGGTGCATCTCTACTCCTTATCAACAACACTACCTCATTTATTTTCAGGACTATTTCCAATGTGTGTTATTTTTAGCTTAAATTAACTAGCACCTTTTTGAGATCTATCTTTAGCTTGTCTCATTCAACATTCTTTAGTATATTCCCAAATGTAGGGTCCCACATTCACAGTAAGTTCTTCACGTCAAAGGAATTTATGTCACTTTAGTGCATCTCTGCTTCCTCTCAGATCTTTGACACATTTTGTCAGTCAGTAATGTGCTTATGTTAAACTCTTCAGAAAACATACTGTACATCAAATGTCTTTCCTGTCTTTATTATCGAATAATGGTTTTGAACCTGAAGTTTCACTCAAAGTTGTGCCAAGTAAAGTAAGGTACTTATTATTGTTGGGGTTTTTTTAAATAACAGTCTGTTTTTGGGTTAGTTAGGAGCTGGTTTCATTGGGTTTTTCATCACATCAAAAATATTATTCTAAGGATGCTTAGGACTCAGAAAGGGTAAGTGTTACTTCACATGAGTGCCATATAAACTGCAGATGACACCGTTTGTTGTAGATCTGTGATTATGAGATAATGGCGGGTTAGCAAGGCTGGGATGAATTAATTAATAATAGTAATAATTTATCCCTTCAAAGGATGGACAGAGTGAGACAGCGTAGAGTCCAGCTTTGTTTTGCGTGACGTCTTATTTTCTATCAGGTGGCTTTTGTCTCGTCATTCAGCATTGATGGAGATTTAAAAAAAAACAACCTTTCTCTTCTTCTCGTCTGTGTATGTGTTACATTTCACTGGCTGAACTCGATTACATCAGCAACAAACATGACATGCCTGGAGCACCCTGAACGCGTTTGTCACAAGCATAGTTGTTTATTCTGTAGAAGTGAAATAGTTTTCTGATCGAAAAGCATGGTTGGTACCTCAAAGAGACTTATTTTTTTAGCCTTGCCATGTATGTTCTAAACATCACAAAAAGTGTGTGTTTTTACTGCACTAGCAGTCATATTGGGACAGAAGTGAATGTGTTCTTAGCAAACCTGGGTCAAACAAGAATTACTGTAGGTCCCCAAGGTTTGCAGAATCAGGATAAGTCAGATTTTACAGACTATAAATTGCATAACTATTTTAAAATAGTCTTATCAGATTTTAAAAATGTATGGCACTTAGTGCAGACATAGTTGGACAACTACAATGAATTGATGCATTAAGACCAAATAAATAGTCTGCACATCTATAGTAGAAAAACTGCAGCAGCATGTTAAACTTAAACATTGGCGACAGTCCAGTCAATGATGTCAGAGCAGGTTTCAATCAGCTGAGGGAAAATCTTGCTGTGAAGTCATTTATTTGGGTGACAATTTGAATAAACAGAGCAGTTCAGCTAAATCTCTTTATATGCAGTAAGCTTAAGCAAACCACCAAAACCACCAGTAATGTTTTATCCAGGTTCTTTTCTGATACTGTTTTATCTTGATACTGTTTTACATCATCCTCAAAAGCCCATGTGTCGCGAGTCTTAAATGAAAGAATTGTGTGTTCAAAAGCATTCCAGTTTTATATCTGACATAATACCTCTCTCAGTCCAGGTCGGCCATTATTAGTGTGTAGGCCTACATTAAGAAGCAATGTGCTTGAATGCCTTGATGTGTTCTTACATGTCTAATATGTTTCATCCAAAAAATTCAGTTCTTCTGTTCACATTTAAAATGTTTTTTTTTTTTTGTTTCAAATAAGTTGTCAATCACTTTCTCTCTCCTGAAGTGACCATTAAGAAAGTAGTTCTTCACACTAATGCTAGTACCAATTTGTTTTCCCCCTAAAATAAAGCTGCATTACCCAGTGAATTAAGTATGCCTTTCCTACAGAAGCTCTTTCATCTCATCATCCACTATCATTTTAAAACAAGGTATGTGTTTTCTTCTTCCTGTTTGTTGGCTATAACAATCACAGATTGTTGTGAAGAAAATTGCTCAACTCTCATAATTACTGTGATTGTTTAGCCTCCTTATTAAGGGTTTTATTAAACTGTATACCTCATGATGTAAACTTGTTGGTTTAATTCTGATCAGTTGGTTTTGTAACGAGTAGAACATAAGCATCCTTTTGTATTTGTACGTGTCAAGTCGACACAAGACGGCTGACTGTTTCATTTTACCTCAGTGAGAGTTTTCACTCATTTCAGTGGCCTGGATTGTCTGGTCGGGTAGAGGGGGTCATTCAACGTCATCGAAATTGGATTTTACATAGATATTCTGCAAGGGTACAATCTTTCAAACGTAAACCGTGAGATTAAGCATAAGACCTTTCTGCCTCTGCAGTGTAAAAGCCCTTTTCAGTAGAAAGCCACACTGACACATCCAGGTGACTGAAGTAGCCTACGTTAAAGGGAGAGGGGCTGAAAGAACACCCTCCCCAGACAGATCATACCTCAGTGCAGCCAGACAATAAAAGAAAAAAAAAGTCTCATCTCTACTCAGGTGCCCCATCTTTGCATAAAATTGTGGAGGATCATGCCAGCATATTCAACTCAGATACATGTCATTTGTTGTCAAACCAAGCCTAGTTTTTACCTTTTAGAAAGTACATCTAGGAAAATCTTATCCATTGATGATAATTTGTTTTGTACAATCAATGTAATTTCTGTCTCTCTTCCGGTGCTTTGTGATGAGCTGATTTGTCAAGTGATGTCACATTGTTGTGTATTTTTTGTACATCTTCTCTAGGTTTATGTGTACCAGCTCAATTGTGCTTCTCAGAATGTGTAAAGCACAGACTCAGACTCTGTAGTCATGTGCCTACACTCTGCAGCTATACTTAGACACCTTTGTAATAGTTGTGCGCTGGACAAGATCTCATTTGTATCGAAAAGATGCTACTGTCAGAGCAAATTGTAGGAACACTTCAACGATTAGCATTTTCTTTTTCTTGGGCCATAAGAAACTTTGGACGGTCATTTTTACATTTCTAGAAGTGCAATTTTCTTACTCTGTAAGATGACAGATGAATTACTCAGTGTTAGACATGGCAGCCATAAATTGTGATAGAAACATTGCTTGTTCAGAAGAATCTTCACAGGATAGGTAGTATTTGTGGTTGGTAGAAATGTTTCCACCATTGTTCTCGTCAAAACTCAAAACAACTCTCAGAGTGTTTGTCTAAAACAACTCTTCTGTAAATAAACATCAGAGAAAGATCAAGAGCACTGTGTCATGTTGTTGATATAGATATATATATATAAATATATGTGTGTGTGTGTGTGTGTATATATATATATATATATGGTAAATGGACTTGAGCTTAAATAGCGCTTTTCTAGTCTTCCGACTACTCAAAGCGCCTCTTACACCGCAGATCACACCTACCCATTCACACCCATTCACACTAATGGGCTGGATATGTGGCTCATCCAGTAACGTTAGTTACGTACTGTAACTCCAGATTCTATGAGTATAGGCGCAGCCCTCTAAGGCTATCGCTATTGGGTTTATCCCTCGCGCGCATGCGCAGCACTGAAGAGTTGTAGTCCACGCCCACCCACGATGTGGGCCCCTCCCACGGTCAACCTGCCGGTATATAACCGGAAGGGACCGTGTGTTCTGTTCCCCAATAAAGAGCTTTTCTTCAGCCGTTACGGAGTCAGTGGGGCCCACCGCTTAGAGGGCTGCGCCTATACTCATAGAATCTGGAGTTACAGTACGTAACTAACGTTCTATTTCGTATAGGCTTCGCCCTCTAAGGCTATCGCTATTGGGTTAGAGGCGAAGCAGGATGTAGTCAATGCCACACTGGGTCCGGAAGGTACCACAAGCACAACAACACCCCGAACAACCATTTTCCGCCTGACAGCATCAGGGGAAAAAATGGAACATCCCACTCTTACGCAGACAGAGTGCGGAGCACTGAGTGAGACATTGAGAAAACGGGAAGCATCCCGTAGATAAAAACGCACAAAAGAGCACGGAGAGGACCACGAAGCTGCCGTGCAGATGTCGTCCACCGTCACGCCCCCGTGCAGGGCAGCCGAGGAAGCAACTCCCCTGGTGGAGTGCGCCTCAATGCCCACCGGAGGCTCAGCTCCTGAGGCGATATAAGCCTGTGTGATGGCGTCACACAGCCAGTGTGACAGCCGCTGTGTTGACAGGGGCTGTCCCACAGAATGTGCCCTGTAGTGTACAAACAGCTGCTGGAACAGCGTATGGCAGCTGTGCGCGCAACATAGCATGCCAGAGCGCGCACTGGGCACAGCAGGTGAGAGGTCGCCTGCTCCCCAGATGTGTGGGGAGGGGAAAAAAAAAACCCCTCCAGCGTGATCACTCGCGATTTGAACTCGCTAGTGATGACTTTTGGCATGAACGCCGGGTTTGGCCGTAATACAGCCGAACTACCGTCCTCCTGGATCCTGAGGCAGGACGGAGCCACAGAGAGAGCTGACAGCTCACTGACACGTTTTGCTGACGTCAGAGCTAAGAGCAAAACCGTTTTAGCCGACAGAAAACGTAGGGGAATCTGATCCAAAGGCTCAACCGGCGCCACAATCAGTGCGCGCAGCACCAGTGCCAATCCCATTGCGGGGCCAGGCTGCGCACCACCGGCCGGAGCCTCTGTACCCCTTTTAAACACCGCTTCACCAGCGGGTGGCCAACACCGAACGGTCACCAAAACCTTCGTGGCATGATGAAACTGCAGCCGTGTATGTTTTGATAGTGCTAAATGCCAGATTTCGGTCCACTAAGAACTGGAGGAAAGAAAGCACTTGAGGCAGAGGACACGCAGTAGCGGAGAGTTCTCTCTCTCCGCACCAGCGTTGAAACGCAGCCCACTTTGCGGCGTAAGATGCCGTTGTGGAGGCAGCCCGAGCGCCTTGAATAGTGCGCACCACATCCTGAGCCAGCCCCATACTTACCAGATGTGTCCGTTCAGCGGCCAAGCCCAGAGACGCTGGCCGATGATCGGGTGGCTCGTGAGCACGCCCCCTGCCTGCGAGAGGGCATCCCCCCTCCAAGGGATTTCCCAGGGCTCGCCTGACGTCATCTGACGTAACACGGGAACCACATCGCATGCTCGCGCAGCGGGGCGATCAGGATGGCGCACAGCTTCTCCTTCCTCACTCTGTCCAGGAAGCTCGAAATCAACGGGACAGGGGGAAATGCATAAATGAACGTCCTCGGCCATAGCCGGTGCGAAAAGGCGTCCACCCCGAGAGGAGGGTCGTCCTTTGCGCTCAGGGAGAACCAAAGGGGGCACTGTGCATTTTCGCGTGCTGCGAACATGTCCACCTCTGCTCTGCCGAACCTTTCCCATAACTGGGAAACCAGGTCTGCATGAAGGGTCCAAGATCCCGGACGAGGACCCTTCCTTGACATGATGTCCGCTCCCCGGTTTAGTTCGCCGGGGACATACAGAGCACGGAGAGAAAGTAACCGTGTGCTCGCCCAGACCAGCAGCTTTCTGGCTATGCCGAGAAGCTGGGCTGACGCCCTGTTGTCTGTGTTGATCAGCACATGATGATTTTTTTAGCAGAGGGATGCGTCTGTGAAAAAACTTTTTCTCTGTATTTTTCTTTTCTTTTGTGATGCGTGACGTAGCCCTTCCCAGGGCCAAGTCCAATACAATGGATAAAGGAACGCGGAGCAGACGTCTCCGCTGCAGCCGGGGATCTATGCGTTAACAAAGAAACACCGCTGCAGACGTCTCATGTGGGGCAGGCCCAGAGGAATAACGACATGGGCCGCCGCTATCATGCCCAGCAGCCGCATGACAGTGTTCTTTTAGATCTGTCACCGTGCTGTGTGGCTTCACTCGGCTTAATAGTCCTCTCAGCGCCTCCAACCCTCTGCCGAGGGAGCCGCGCTGACATGTCGGCCGAGTCCAACATCACCCCCAGGTACATTATGGACCGGGATGGGATGGGGGAGCTTTTCGCCCAGTTCACTATGAACCCTAAGCTCGATAGATGAGACACGAGCGCCCTCATCTGGAGGGCTGCTTCCTCTCTGGAGCGAGCCAGTAACAACAGGTCGTCCAGATAAAATAACACTCTCATCCCTGCCCGGTGAAGCGGAGCCAGAGCTGCTTCTACGCACTTGGAGAAAGTGCGCGGAGCCAGGGAATAACCGAACGGCAGACGGTTGTATTGGTACGATGTCCCCTCGAACGCAAAGCACAGGTACTGCCTGTGTTTCGGGAGGATGAAGACATGGAAGTATGCGTCCTTTAGGTCTATTTCTATGTCGTAGCCCTTCCCAAGGGAATCCCCGCTGACGTCACGCAGGGACTCCCCCAGTGGGCCAATCCAATCCAGCGGATAAAGGAACGCGGAGCAGACGTTTTTCCGCTGCAGCCGGGGATCGATGCGTTAACAAAGAAACACCGCTGCAGACGTCTCATGTGGGGCAGGCCCAGAGGAATAACGACATGGGCCGCCGCCATCATGCCCAGCAGCCGCATGACAGTGAGAGCTGTCACCGTGCTGCATGGCTTCACTCGACTTAATAATCCTCTCAGCGCCTCCATCCTCTGCTGGGAGAGCCGCGCTGACATGTCGGCACGACACGAGCGCCCTCGTCTGGAGAGCTACTTCTTCTCTGGAGCGAGCCTGTAACAACAGGTCGTACAGACAAGATAACACTCTCATCCCTGCCCGGTGAAGCGGAGCCAGAGCTGCTTCTATGCACTTGGAGAAAGTGCGTGGGGCCAGGAAATAACCGGACGCGAAGCGCAGGAGCTGCCTGTGTTTCGGGAGGATAGGGACATGGAAGTAGGCGTCCTTTAGGTCGATGGACGTGAACCAGTCGTCCTGGTGAACACACTCCATATGTTGATTGTCAACATATGAAAATGGTCTGACCACAATTGATTTATTAGAAAAAGACAGGTCGAGGATGGGCCTTATCCCGCCTGTCTTCTTCCGCACGAGAGAAGTAGCGGGGTAATAACCCCGGCTCTCCTCCTCTCGCTCCCCTCTGGAGATGGCACCCTTCGTCAAGAGCTCCTGCAGCTCTGACCGAAGAGCCAGGCGTCCCTCCCCGGATGGCATGATCGTCTCCACTACCGCATTGAATCGTGGAGGGGGAGACGCAAACTGCAGGGTGTAACCCCGTTGAAGCAGTCTGTCCAGCCAGCTGTCCAGGGAACATACGTGCCGCCACACGGAGTAATGCTCCGAGAGCGGGCGTACATGTAGAGGAGGCTCCGCCCCCTGTCCATCAGCCACGTCAGCGCCCCGACCACTGCATGAGGAGCGAGCTCCCGTGCAGCCCGCAGAGGCTCACACACAGGATGGAGACGGGAGAGAAAAGTCCACACGACGTGCCGAGCCAGCGCTCGTGGGCTCATGATGCCCCCCCCCCCCCCCCCCCACCTGTCCGCCGGAGAACTCACTGAGTGAGGAACACTCCGGGGAAAAGAGGACTGAGGAGATAGCAGGTGTCTCGCGGCCGACGTCGCAGTTGGCTCATACAGCCCCGCTGGGTTTCCTTAGCACAAAAAAACGAGCTGGCTGTACGCTCATTGTGGGACTGGACCGCCAGTCTCGACATGGAATGAGCCAACAGGGACAATTTCATTAGCCGCAGCAGAGGCCTGGTAGGCACACTGGTGCGACCTGTCCGTCAGGCGCGCTGTTAACAGATCCCGGCTCGAAGGAGGGACAGGACGCCGTCCCGAACCCCCGGCCCGGACCCCGAAACGGCCGTCAGGTTAGCCTCCAAAGGCGGCACCGGAGGGAACCCACGGTCCGCCACCCCCCCCCACTTTTGTGATGGAAGTGTAGGTGGAGACCGGAGCCCTCAAGAGCCTCGGATCCGCCGCTGCCCCCTCCTGATAGGGGATCAAAGCCGGGAACCGCGGCCACACCGGGTCTCGCCGGACCGGCCGGAGAAGCGGAAAATCCCCCGCCATCTCATCGATCGGCTCCACCTCACGTGCCACCGGCACAGTGAGGCCCCGTCGAGCTGCAGCCGTTCTAATGATACCCGGCAGCTCCTGAAGCAGACCCCCCACCACCGGCGGGGGCCGAGAGCGGCTCCTAGCCCCCACCACCGGCGGGGGCCGAGAGCCGCCCGCAGCCTGATTCCCAGGGGAGCCTGGGCAATCTGACTCGGCTCTCTGAACTATCCGAGCGGCTCCCGGTCCCCACCGACGGCGGGGGCCGGGAGCCGCTCGCAGCCCGATTCCCAGGGAAGCCTGGGCAATCTGACTCGGCGACGGTGTCAGGTGCATCCTCCAGCCCTCCCGACAGGGAGAGGGGAGGGATGGGAACCCTGACACTGACCCACGGATGGAGCACGGTGAATCCGCAGACTCCTCTCCATGGTCCAACATGTCCATCTCCCGTTCCATTGTGCATTCCCCCACCTGCCACACCGGCTCTGCAGCTACAGCGAGGGCTTCCGCTCTCCGCTGCAGGTCATCACGGGGAAGGCGTAGGCAGCTACTACCCATTGCCCGTGAAGTTAAAGCCAGGCTGGCATGCTCCGGCCCAAGGCAGGCCTCACAGAGACGGTGGGAATCAGCCGGCATGATGTACCCGGTCTGACACTCTGGACACACACGGATGGAAGAGGTAGACATGGTTAATTTATGTTTCTCTTACAGGTGCTTGTTGCATACTTACTCGCTGAAGAAAAGAGGGAACAGAACACACGGTCCCTTCCGGTTATATACCGGCAGGTTGACCGTGGGAGGGGCCCACATCGTGGGTGGGCGTGGACTACAACTCTTCAGTGCTGCGCATGCGCGCGAGGGATAAACCCAATAGCGATAGCCTTAGAGGGCGAAGCCTATACGAAATAGAACTATCCATTCACGGACATTCATACGCCCCAGACGGAGCAATTTGGGGTTAAGTGTCTTGCCCAAGGACACATCGGACATGTTGCTGTTTTTGCCTTCATAGTTATTAAACCCATATTTGCTTTTTGGCCTACCTTTGTCACTCAATATGTCTTTACAATAAGTACCACTTGGGGGCAGTGTGATACTTTCCAATGACTTGATATGAAGCGCCTGAAACTGCTGCCACTCCCGTTATTAGAAAAAAAGCTGCCTTAATGTTGGACCTCAGGTGTTGCTCTGACCTCATACCTGCCCTGGCTGTACAATTGTTTATTGAATCTATAGAGAACTATAATTAGTGAACTAAATTAATTTAAAAAATGTGTTTTCATCTCAAACCAAGGTGGGAGATGCAATTGTTCATGTGTATGTGTCCATGGGCTGTGTGGGAATGTTGGTGGGTTTGTGTGTGTGTGTGTGTGTGTGTGTGTGTGTGTGTGTGTGTGTGTGTGTGTAAACAAGTGAGCTAGAAGAATGGGGAAAAAAAGGGGGAGGTAGAGAAGACAGGAGGGTGATATGAGGGCACAGAGTTAAGACTGGAGCTTGGAGGCAACGTCACATGACAGAATCCCCTGCAGAGATAGATAAAAGCTACCTCTGAGAGGAGGGTCGAATCATTCTTTAGCAAATCATCACTGTTATTAAAAGAGGAACATGCTTTGCTGAAAAAGAGGGGGCACATATGTTTAAAATCTACACATGAACACACAATATTTCACACCCATGCACAAACAAACATGCCTGCGTGCATTTACTGTACTCACTGCTGCACCTGTCTGACTGTGTATTGTTAGAGTGTACATTGTGTATGTGTCCTCCGGCAGCAGAGTGGTCCCTGGGCTACTTCAGCATGTCTCATATTTCATTGCAGAGTTAGGCAAGTGGAGCACGCAAAGTCAGGTGAGAGCTGGAACCATGAGGTAGAGCTCAATGCCTGTGGATCATAGTCATGTGCAAAGCTCTTGAATCTGCCTCTTCCTGCTTCTGCTACTACCACTACAACAGTCTCTAACTCAGCACCAGCTGTGTAAGTGTGCAGTCTATTACCTGCTGGGTTAGCAAGCATGGTTACATATTTACATTTCATTGTTTTGGATTGCAGAAACTGTTGGCTTTTGTGTCCAGGTATCCAACTGATAGATTTAAACAGTCTAATAGAAGAAATCCCAATGAAGATGTCTGAATAAAAACAAAAAGTTAACCTCAATCATAACATCACTGATTCCTTGCATGTTTATGACCTCGCCAGAAAAATAGGCATCATGATAATCCAGTTTTTGGAAAAAAAAACAAAAAAACAACAACCTATAATTCTGAAATTTCAGTTATAAATGGTGTATGGTGAGATCCATTGTCCTCTACATGTTAAAACACAGGTTCTAAATGACTCTTGTCATCTTTCTTTGGATAGCCGCCTGTTTAATTTTAACCTCTCATACTCTCTTTTCTTGGTCTACTCCTGCTGCATCTTCACAACTGTGTGATGTGTTGCAGCTGGTGTAATTATATTACATGGTGATCACACTTGGTGCTGGTCTAGCGCATAACCTTAGTTGAAAGTCATTTCACTCTTTTTTTATACTTAATATTTTCTCTTTATGAAAAAACCCCCCAACAAATTCTCTGAAGATTTCCACATCCCTGTCTCTCTTATTCCCTGCATTCATTTAGTTATTCTCTAAAATTACAAGATGAAATGCTTCTTACAGATAAGACATTTTCTCATTCTCGGCCCAGTGGGTTAAAACCTGCCAATCAAATATTCCCCAAACTCAACAGAGACAGCCAGAGGAGAAAGACAATGAAGGAGAATGAGGCGAGAGATAAATGAATGAAGTCAAAGAGAGGTTGGATTTGAGAAAAAAAGTGAACGGGGAGGAAGTCGTATGATTTTTGTTGGACACATCTCTGGAATTGTATTTACTAGTGTGTGCTTCACAGTAAGCGTTAACATTGATTATAAAGTTAAAGATGTTAAAGATGAGCTCACAGGGGCCTGGCTGACAAAGAAAGGAGGGAGTCATGGCTGTAGACTGTTTGAGCCAGCTTTCTCTTTCACCTGTGCAGCTCACTATTTACTGTTGGCATGTCACGATAGGACCCTAATAGGAGCAGCTTTAAGACACATTCTACACCCACTTCCAACACTGTGGCCGCAGGTAAAGTGATGCCACTCACGCAGGAAGTTATTTCAAAATCAAAAAGTGATATATTGGGATAAATGAGGATGAAAAGCTTCACGAGGTCCCGGAGGTGTCGGAGGGCCATAACATCACAGACAACATTCTTCCTGACATCAAGAATACACTGTAGGGCCTTGAAAAAGAGGAGGAGCTTAAGTAAAGAAATTACGATTCACTAGGGGAGCAAGGAAGAAGAGTTATAGGAGATCTGCATTATGGTCAAGCGGACCAGGGAGGTGAGGAAGCTCCTGGTCATGAAGTTAAGAGTGAAAGACATTCACAGACCTTGCATGCCCAGAACCATTAACAACGTTGAAAGAGAGAAGCTAGAGAAAAAGATAGGTAATCTTGGTCAGGACAGGAAAGACAACGATGAGAGTCACTACATCCAACAAGCCTATATGGTGCCAAGGCAACACACATGAGAACCTGTAGCTACTCTCACTTCCAAAACCTGCAGGCAGAGCACCTCCAACCCACGCAGACACCAGTCAGGTTTCTGGGATCCAAAATAGACATTTGACATAAACACAAGGCCCTAATTAAGAAGCACTTTGAAAAGACATTCCATTTCCCAATCCTGCCCTACTCTTAAGTTAAATAGCCTAACCTGTGGCCCTTAATTGCCACCACAAGTAAAACTGCATGGCCACCTTCTACAGGCCAAGGCTGTGTTGATGCAAGCTATAGGTAAAAATGGCGATATTGCTTACCTTACCACATGGCCACCCCCACAGCTCAACCGTATACGCCAAAGGACAGCAAGAGCCACGACTTAATTGGTGTTGTCAAGTGGGTCCCATGACACCTAGAGAAGGCCGGACATTGAGTTCCAGCATCCCAGAGGCAACCCCTCCAGGTGTATAGTTAGTCAGCGAGGGTGAGAAAAGCAAAGAGGTAGATCTTTCAGCAGACACAAGTGAGGCACTTTAAAGTGCACTTCTGAGTAGGAGATTCAAAAGGATTTGGGAGGAAAACATTTTGTGCCACAGGAAATTATTTACACTATCCTGAGGAATGACATGTGGTCTGCAAGTCAGTGGCTAGTTTATTTTATATAACTGACAGTTCCCTGTGAAGCAAACATGAGAAATAAAAAGGCTGAGATACCCAGGTTTAAGGGGCTGAAGCTGCAGCGACCAGAAGAAGCGTGATGTAAAGGGTTCATAGCGAGATCAGCTGTGTCATTACAGGTATGTCAGATGAAGCAGCTCAAGTCAGGATTTGCATAAGAGTAGTGGGAGAAAACAACTGATTTGTTTAACTCTGTTCTCCCCTTTCGACCCTCATAAAAATGAGGGGCTTGGGGAGTAGTGGGCTCGTCTCTTTTTTTTTCTCTTCTTTCTTTTGGAATGTGTAATGTGGGCACAAGGAATAGTTAAATTTTGTCTGTGGGGGGCCACAGACAAAATACAAAATTCAGTGGTAGGTTTACATAGTATCAGTGTTGTCACTATGTGTGTTGAAGGAGGCAATGCTTTTTGGTGCTGTCACATTCCATGTGATAAGGTAGTTCAAACAAAGCATTTCTACTGTACATGAAGGTGTGGTGAGTGGTTGCCATAGTTGATTCTTCTTCTTTCTGCTTCTTGGCGGATTTTCAAACAAATTATGTGCATACCCCCAGCTACTGCAGTCTTCATATACCCAAGTGTACTCTGGCATTGAACTATGTTACTCATGTAAAAGCAGACGGGGATAGGAAAAGAGGGGAAAAATGTTTTTCGGCTATATAGAAAACAGCCTTGCCCTATGTGAAAACGCTATTAAGAATTAATTTTGTAAAATTGTATCGTGTATTTCAGTACTCTTTGTGTGTATGCTTTCTCTTGTTTTATTCACTGCTGGAGTTTACCTGAAGTTTACCTTGATCATGCCCTTGACGAATGACTCCCTTATCCAGACAAATTCTAGTTTAAAGGATATAAAAGATTGTCTAATATTATGCTTGTCCCCAATTAAGGATTTATATACATTGTCAATTGTTAAGTCTGGGTTTTTGGGTGTTTCACTGGGTGTCCCCCAGTGAAACTGTGCCGATGACACACAGTTCTACATCTCCTCCACACACTGCCACCACCTGTCCCACCTCCATGGACAACATCCGGAGCTGGATGTGCAGAAACTTTCTGAAGCTCACGAGCAACAAAACTGAGGCCCTGTAGTGTACAGTGATAGTTATAGTGAGGTGAAACTCTAAACATATAAAGCTTCCAAGGATGGATCTTTCACTGGCTGTTAGCTTTCGTCAGCTTTACAGCTTGCAGTGTAGGTACAAGCAGTAAATGAACATACTACATCCTGCAGTGTGTGCTGCTGGTGGAGATGAGTCCAGGAGGAGGAGCCGATTTTTTTAATTTAACATTTCACATACACTACAATACAAACCCACCAGACTAATAAACACTTCTCTGAGGGGTGATAAATGGCAACATTAAAGCCATTAAACAATTTTTAGCCTGCTGGTTGAATGTTAACTTGTTTTAGGTTAAACAAAAGATAAAATATGTTTCCAATTGGGAGATGTGGCTGTACAATAATTTCTAAATGGACATCAACTCCAGGTCCATCAATTTCCTCAACAACATGCACACAGGGATTCAAACCAATGCTTTTTAGCCTTGGAGCTATTCTCAGGATTAATGCAAATAAAGTATCTGAAAACAAAACAAACACAGTAGTTAAATGTGGCCACACTAGTGTATCACTAAAACAGTTTTCCCCTTTAAGGGGTTGCATGCTTGTCAATATAGCAACAGTCTGCTGTCTCTAGATAACAGACTGTTGAAAGACGCACTCTTACTATAAACAGGGCTCATAAACATTTAGTCCCAAAAGTTTGCCACAGCTATTCAATGATTTTGAGACAAATTTTTCGCATCTGTGTAAACTAAACTAAAAAATAAGAATACTCTCTGCTTTCTCTGCTACTAACACACACTGCCTTTCTCCTGCATTGCAGTAATTTGAGTGATAGATTAGATGCACACGGGGGGAAGACATCCTTGATTTTAAATATTTAATAGTCCACAAATAAGCAGCTATCAGCTACCTTAGCTTGTTTTAAGACAGCTACGAAGCTAACTGTTTGAATGTAGGACTGAGATGGCGAGAGAGACAACGCAGGCTTAGGTATACGAACAATGAAATAAAAGATGGAGTAGAATGGGCTTAGTTAAATAAACCAAAGCAGCACTTAATTGTTGTTAACTTTGGATAAACTCTAAGATGCACAAAGCCTCTTTAGGATACTGCAGATTGAAGTCATAATAACTTGCAAAGACAGTTGCAATCCCATCGATAAAGTTGGCATGTGGTCCCGTGACCACTTGCCCCTCAAATGAACACTTCATTACATCACCTAAAGCCCCGTTTCCACACAGCAGTCCAGTACGGATTGGTACAGTTACGGTTTGGTTTGATTAAGCCCGCAGCCACCCGTTTCCACAGCCACCCGTGCCCTATTTGGTAGGCGCCTGGATGACGATAGCCGCTATGTATAGCGTCATATGGTAGCAGCTAACTGCTAACAGCTAACCGCTAACTAATAAATTCAACAAAGGAGAAAAACGCTACACAAACAAAACCAATGCTGGAAGACATTCATCTACTCGGCAGTTCAGTCTGAGGCCGTTTCGTCTGAGGCCGTTGAGTCTGAGGTCTGACGCCGTTTAGTCTGAGGTCTGACACCCGACGGAGGTTTTCCTGAGAACTGATGCTTTTTCGTCTGAGGTCTGACACCTTCGTCTGAGACCTGAGGATGTCCTAAAATGTATGCCGTACTCTATTACAAAAACTCAATCAAGCTATGCTTCAGAGAAGGCTGTGTGCCACGGAGAAATACAGACGTAAACAATCAGCTGTGTATTACAGTCAATGGTTTAAACACGGCGGAGTTTTGTTTGCCAACGTAACACGGGAAGTGACGATTCTTTCAACTAATCAACGGACTGCAGTGTTTAGCGCCAACTTATCGGGTCGGCTCCATATTCTTGGCACCCCAACGGAAGGGTCACAAAAAGTGGGACGGTACGGATCGGTTATTTGGGAATCTTTCTCTGGATAAGTCTATGGAAACGCCGCAAAATGCGCACCATACCGAGACGAACCGAGCCGGACCACTCGGTGGAAACGGGGTTTAAGATAGACACAAAGCAGGTTTATTCTATTTCTTTTAATTAGATTATTTATTTTTTAATAAATAATTATACACAAAATAAACTTGGGCTGAAGCTATTTGCATATGAGGCAATTTATCAAAAGGTGAATAATTTACAATTTTGACCGATTTGTTTCGGCCTCACGTGTTGCTGGAGCTTTTTGACCTATTCAGGTACTTTCGTGAGCATTCAGGCACTCACACAGTTTGCAATAATTGGCTGCATTACTGTGCCTCATTATGTTCTGAATGAATTGCATTACAGTATCTGAAAAATTTCCAATGGTACATTGTGACAAACAGCTTAGAAAGACTTAATAAAGTGAGCACTTATAGTATAATCAACAAAAATGTTACTACTGTTGAGCTGACAGAAGCTTGTCTGATTATTAGGATGCAAGAAACATTTTCAATAGTTTGTAATTAAGTATCTCAGTGATATCAAAGTTATCTTTATGTTACTGAATTATCAAAACATGTCTAATAAAGGTGCTTTAACTACTATTCTAATCAGGCTTCTACTACCTGATGTAATCAAACCAGGACACTTACCCACTTGCAGTTGTTGTGTAGTTGACTTACTCAAACCATGTCAAAGACAGGGGTTTAGAGTTCATAAAAATCAAGAATGGTTTAATATTTACTTAAATAAAGAAAATGTATTATCCCACTAAGCTATTTTTCAAAGCTAAATGACTGTATTTCACCTTGTGTCTTGCTGAGTGGCCACATAAGTTTCACTACTTGCTTCCAGTCAGGCTGAGGCAAGATGCAAGGCAATAAAGGTCTACAAACAACTACATCAAGCTACCATACAACATATTTATTTCATGACATGTTCACATTATTTGGAGAAACAACTTAATCTATTTATAGGTAGACATTGAGGGTGCCCATAGAGCGTGAATTGACTGGGGTTAATGAGTTTTATGTGTATATGGGGATTATTATTATTTGTTTTGGGGGTGGCAGTGGCTCAGTCCACAGGAACTTGGGTTGGGAACCCGCCAGTTCAAGTCCCGATGCAGACCAAAAATGTGGCAGTTGGTCTGGTTGCTGGAGAGGTGACAGACCACTTATCGGGTACTGCCGAGGAGCCCTTGAGCAAGGCACTGAACCTCCACCAGCTCAGGGGTCGCTTCCAGTGGGAGCAGATGCCGCACTCTGACATCTCTCCATTAATGCATTCCACAGGTCCTTCTTGTGCATGTGTGTAATTTAGGCGTGTGTGAGAGGCATGTCTCTAATATAAGAGTGCAAACCAGAATTTCCCCCTCTGGGATTAATAACGTATATAAAATGAATGAAAAATAAAAAAGTCAAACAAATTGTTAAAGATTTGATGCTTTGGGGTCAGTGCTACAATACACATTTATTATGCTCACTATTGTGCTTATGATGTAGACCTATGGATCTGAAATAAAGTATAATGTAAATAAAGTATAACCAATATGATGTTTGGAGTTTACCTATTGGTCTGATATTTAATTTTTACCTCAATTTAAACTAAGCAGGACTTTAGCCAATCGGGGGATGGCTTACATGTACTGCCAGCATGCCGGGCCTTATATTTGTCCAAGAGTGAGTTGATCTAGCAATAGCTTGGAGCCAACCATACCAATGAAAAAGCTGCTCTGGTCAATGCATGTGGATTAAAGGAAGCATGTAGCCTGCCATGAAGAGCCTGCTTAAAGTGAAGTGCTGGCTTCTGGCCATCAGTTATCCTTAAACAAGGGTTTTACTTGTCCTTACATTATATCCAAGAGTGACCCGATGTCAAAACTGCAGAAGCTCAAATGTTTGCTTACATTAGATTAGGCTCTGCAGAGTCATATGAACACATAGGCTCTACAAACGGTATGCCTGCTAGCAATACAATGTATTGTGTTACAATTGATAAACAGCAATCAAGTTTATGTGTCTAACTCTGTCTTGTGCAGGAGCATGTGAGGTGGCCTCAATGCCCACTGTTTACACCCCCTTCTTTTGTTGTTTTCTTTTTGTTATTACTGCATGTCTTTCTCTCTCCATCACAACAACAGAGGAATACAAGAGAAATAACTTGACTTGTTATATAATGCATGGCAATAACATGGCAATAAGGTCATAAAGGCTGTTCCTTGGAGAAAAAATGGCACTTATGTTTATGTTCTATCTAGTTATAATAACCTCAGTTTTAAATGCCACTATCTAATTGTGAACAGTCTTCAGGGTGTGTCAATTAAATAACTGTTAATATTATTTATTGAATAACTATTGTGGGGTGCAGATCCAAAATTGCAGAGAAAGACTCATTGCTGGGACCAGATGGTGTTTGTGTTTGGAAGTGCATTCTGCGAGCAGAGCCTGATGCAGGAGACTTATTTCCACATCAGTGAATGGTACAGGCTGCATCTCAGTGGGCTGGGTGACCCACTTTTCAGCTCTCCAAGTCTATGTAACCGTTGTGCACTGCATCGAATAGCACTCTACAGTTATGTACTACTCACATGCCAGCCAGTAGTGTCTTATCCCAACGCATCAGAAGCATCATTGAAGATAATTTGTTTTATATCTGCTGGCTATCAATTTAGATAAATCATCACAGTTCTAATAAGGAAGCTGTGTTTGCGTTGTAAAGTCAGCCTGAATTTTAAATTAAACAACATAAAGAGCTTGTTTATTGATTGCCTCATGTGAAGCTATTATAGTTGTGCCTTCAAAAATTGGTAAAAAATGGTATATACCGTAAGTATGGAGGCCAATTATATACTGTGCCCCCCAAGTTAGTTGAAAGTGGCGTGTGCATTAAAACCTGATATTAGAACTTCATCATTATCCGGCCAGGTTATCAAAAATATTTAACACATGCCTGTTATAGGCTTTGTGTCCTTTGCCTTAAGAATAAGTAATCAGATCTGCCTGACCTCTACTGGAGGAATCCTGGCACACATTTTGGATTTAAGTCAGGTGTGAAAGAATCTGACAGGCAGCTTCCAGTTTTGAAAAATGAGCCTAATGTGGGAGTGCAAAAGCAGTTTCTCAAATGTCCAGCTGAGAGGGGTTCCAAAAGCTAAGAAGTCACATTGAGTGGCTGCTAGCTGCATGCTAGACAACTCAATTCAGTCAATGAACTAAACATTGTTTGAGGTTGATTGTCCCTTCTGTGTTTTCGTATAATAATTGAATGAATATTTATAATATTATCATTTAATAAAAAATAAAAATGGGAAAACATTTTTGTAAATAGTCCACTTAAGGGATGTTATTGATTAATCAATGAATCGTTGTTAAGAATTTAACCGTTTAAAAATGCATTAACCTGTTTACAATTTTACCGGTTTTCACGTTTGCTATCTATTTAATTTGAAGTATATACATGTGTATTCAACTGTGGTCATGATGTCTAAGGGCTGTAGCTAGTGCAGCATAGTGAAGTTCCAATTTGCTGATAAACCTTTGCATGCTGCCTGACGTTGAAGTAAACATGATATCTCAGTATATTTGGATCTCGTTTAGGGCAATTTTTACTTGACAGTGCTGTTCAGTGTTGGCTGGGACGGCACACATTGGCCAGTGTCGTAGGCTTAGCTGCTTGCGGCTTATTGGGATGGTGTCATGTCATATGTCGACGGAGGTTGCTGCAGTACGTTACCTTGTTTCTGCAAAGTTTGCTAATTGAATGTGTCATATCCAACTCCAGACATCCTGGTGGCACAAAATCCAAAATTATCCCATATCTTTGCTTCCAATTTAGCTGGCGGTGGTTAGAGTTTCTCATTCATGCTTGTTTGTTTTTGGAATGTGTGCTGCGGCCTATAGTTTGGCTACTTCTGACACCTATTGTCTTTAATGTAAACTGCTCCGAAGTAAAAACCGAATATTTGAATATGCAGCCCTATCGATTCTGTAAATACTGCATCGACTGGAAAGGAATAAATGACAATGTGAGAAAGCTTTTTAGGGTTTTAATTTAATCTAACTTTTAATTATACTTTATTTATTCTGCTTTGCACTTTGTAGAGAAATGCTTCTCACACACACAGGCCTAAATCACACACATGTACAAGCACGACCTGTGGACATGCATTAATGGAGAGATGTCAGGTCCAAAACTACTTTAATGAAGGCTTGATGAGGCCAATGCAGACATGATGCAGCGTGCTGAGTACATAGTGGATAAATACAAAATAAAATGTGTACTGGGTAAAGACTGGAGACAAGTTTGAGGACAAAATTTCACAGTGTATTATTATTATTATTATTTATTTTTTTTACATATAGGCAAAGTAAAAAAGAAGGTAAAATATTTGCTAACCACTAAACACTTGACCTTTAATCATGGCCAAAAGAATTAACACATTTGACCACAAATCCATCTATTGGATCAGTGGTTCCTGTAGTGGGGGCCTTGAGCCACCAAGAGGGGGATAGTGACATGCTTTCCAAAATATAATGAAAGGAGTGTGTTGTGTACTGTAGTTGGCTGTGCACTATATTGTATGTTTCAACCACCTCCACCTTATTTTGGGGGATCAAGCACTGAATTAGATATGACACTATTTATCCTTAAGTTGCTCAGCTTCACAATATGACCTCAGAGAGGAAGCAAAGAGTTAGCAGTTAGAACTACATGGCAGTAAGATGAATAGGAAACTACTCATGACTCAAAATATTTCCCCCAACATATAAGCCTCATCCTAAGCTTCTGACATACAGTGCGGCACTCACTCTTAAAGAATAAGTAGGTTGATTAAAAAAGGTTAATGAAGTTAATAATAAGCTTATTTACAGTATAAACTCAAAAGCACTGCATGCAAAAGCAATTGGTACGAGTAAAAAAAAATGTTGCAAATAGCCAAAACCATACATAACATTGGTGGTAAGTCAACTCAGGCACACTCCTAATTATGAACATCTCTTTGCTGAATACAATGAAAATAGATGAGTTACTAAAGGAAAATGTGAGAAAACTGAGCAAGGTTTTTTGGGGTCAGCCCTGGGATGCCTGGAGTCACCACAAGATGCAGGGCTAACTGAGCTTCATTGCTAACCCTGTTCGGACTTCTTCATTTTTAGCCCTCCGAAAAGGCTTATCAGGAAGAGCACAATGTCATAATTCGAGTTTATCCTTAATTTTTTATTTCAAATTAAATGACCACAGGTCATAAACCTGAAATAAAAAAACAAATATCATCAAATACTTTTCAAAAATATTATTCAAATAATATAATATAGAAATCAAAGAAGCCTGCAAAGACAAAAAAAAATGTCTTAAACAATATAAACTACATTACCCAGAATGCCTAGCCCCGGAGGAGCATGCGCACAGCGACTCTACCGTCACTGGTTGCTATGGACGCTGTCACAGAACCCGTGCCACCCGTGCTTCTTCCAAGTGATTTACACGCACAAACGAAACATAATGACGCGGCATTACACCGTGAATCACCAAACCAAACCACCGCCTTCACCAGAAACCAGCAGATTGCTCTAAACAATCAGACTCCCGTAAGTGGCTAATAATGATAGCCTAATGCTACACAGCTTCTGCGTTGCCGAGCGATCGCGTCTCGCGAGCTACAGGCTAACAAGCTACTCTCGGCCAGATAGCACAGACACATTGATGAACAGTGCTCACACATATAAGTGACTTTAACAGGGTTATTAGGCAGTGTGAGTAGTAGCAGTTGCATACCAACGGGCTAATGTGTTTTTACCGCAGCTGCGCATGCGCACACGTCTGAGCATTAAAACATCACTCATCAGGATTAGCTTGTATTTAATTAGCCAATCTCAGCAAAGCTGTGGGAACAACGTTTGTATTTCAAACAAGTTGCCATGACAACAATGGCTACATTCCATTGTGACGTTTACATCAAAGGCATATCAAATGACGTCACGTTATGACATCATATCTTTTGTTTTGGTGAACTGATCTGATTGAACTAACAAATCTGCGGTCTTATCAGGCAGCTAATTCGGACCTTATTGTCAAGAAAAACTAAGGCAAGAAGCAAAGAATCGAGGAGGAGAACCGTGAGATAGCCAGAGAACAGATGAAGGACCAAAAAGTCCAGGAGGCCATTCGGCATGCTAAAGAGCGCCAAAAACAAATAGAACAGGGTGTCAATACTGAGAAATACAAAGTAATGGTGCGAAAACATAAACAGGAGCAAAAAAATACTGGTGCTTTCCACTACCACACAGTATCTCCTCCCTATGCACTTGACGAACGGGTAAAGGCAAATTGTCCTGAAGAGGCTGTCTTGTCATCATCTCAGTGGCAGTCGATGGCCTTAAGGTCTCAGTTTAATGCAGAGGCTGAGAAGAATGCCTATCAGAGGGAGGATGAATACAAGGTAGGAGAAGCCATGAAGCATAAAATGATTGAGATAGACAATGTCCGCAGGCAGAACATGCCACCTTCTGAGACGGAGCTTCAGGCCCGGCAACGCAACAGGACGGTGAGGGAGCGAGCAGTCATTCTACCTACGATGGCTAACGATGAGGTCAAGAAGCGCCACTCGACATTTCTTGCTGCTCAGTGTCAAGAGGAACCTGAGGAGAAGATACAGACCAAGGAGAGAGCCAGACAAGAGACGGTGGAACGAAAAGCCCTGGAGTATAGGCATACTAAAGAGCGCCGAAAACAAATAGAACAGAGTTTCATTACTGATAATTACGAACTAATGTTGCAAAAAAATAAAGAGAAGCAAAAAGTCAAAGACCATGTACAAAAAGAGTTACTGAGAATGGAAGAAAGAGATAGAGAGATGGTGAGACAGAAGAAAATCGAGGATCGGACGCAGGAAATAGAGATGGGACGGTTTTATCAGGCAGCTAATTTGGCCCTTATTATCAAGAAAAAAGAAGCCGAGAAGCAAAGAATCGAGGAGGAGAAGCGCGAGCTAGCCAGAGAAGAGATGATGGACCATACAGCCGAGGAGGCCATTCGACAGGATAAAGAGCACCGACAACAAATAGAACTGGGTTTCAATACTGATAATTACGAACTGATGTTGAAAAAAAATAAAGAGAAGCAAAAAGTCAAAGACCATGTACAAAAAGAGAGACTGAGAATGGAAGAAAGAGATAGAGAGATGGTGAGACAGAAGAAAATCGAGGATCGGACGCAGGAAATAGAGATGGGACGGTTTTATCAGGCAGCTAATTTGGCCCTTATTATCGAGAAAAAAGACGCAGAGAAGCAAAGAATCGAGGAGGAGAACCGCGAGCTAGCCGGAGAACTGATGAAGGACCATACAGCCGAGGAGGCCATTCGGCAGGATAAAGAGCGCCGACAACAAATAGAACTGGGTTTCAATACTGATAATTACGAACTAATGTTGAAAAAAAATAAAGAGAAGCAAAAAGTCAAAGACCATGAACAAAAAGAGAGACTGAGAATGGAACAAAGAGATAGAGAGATGGTGAGACAGAAGAAAATCGAGGATCGGACACGGGAAAAAAAGAAAGCAGATTTTTATCAGGCAGCTAATTTGGCCCTTATTATCGAGAAAAAAGAAGCCGAGAAGCAAAGAATCGAGGAGGAGAAGCGCGAGATAGCCAGAGAAGAGATGGACGAAATAATAATCCAGGAGGCTTTTCTGAAGTACGATAAGACGAACGGACAAAACTTTAAGGACTTAGAACATCAGAGAGAGACACGTGATCAATCGGCCTTTGCAAATCGTGAAAAGATCATGAAAGAGGCTCGTTATCTTACTGACTTAGCTAAGAAGAGACGTGCGAAAGCTGATGAGTTCCAACAAAACAACCATTACAACGCTATAGGACACAATGAATATTATTACAAAGAGTGTGAAAGGAGAAATAAGGAAGAGATTAAAAGACAAAAATACCAAACACCCAGGCATAATGCCCGTGGTTCATTGAATACATTCCTTAATGTCACAGGACAGAGGATTCAGCTTGGAAACCAAAGTGACAAAATTGGCAACATGCTGCCAAGGCCACATGTAGTGAATCAAAGACAACAGTTTGTGGATGGACGATTGTCTGCATGCCACCCAGACTTCCGCCTTCCCCCTATTTGAAAATAGTTCCAGGAAAGAGGCTAGAACTTTATTTCCTTTTCCTGTCCCACCCACCCGACTACTCACCATTTCTCATTTTCTGGGTTTTCTCCGGGTGCCCCGGTTTGTCCCAACGATATAATCAATTATGACCAAAAAGATCATTGACTACAAAGTAATAAATTGATAAATAAATGATTGACTCAATTTGAAATAAGAGATATTACTTTTTGACTGTGTTAAAGTAACTGAAAAAAGTCAAACAAAGCTGTTGTTCATTTAATGTGTTTTTGAATTCTAATTTATGTTTATGGATTAACCTTTTATTCTATTGGAACAACTTAAAAAAAATGCAGCAAGACTTTAAACTGGAATACTTAATTTAATCAATGCACTTTTTTAGATTAAGCAAGGTTTGCGTCAACCTGCGTCATGAGGCGGGAATGCGCTGTAACACTGTGCATGCGTCTGTCACGAGCCCACTGTAACTGAAGCGATGAGTCTGCAATTTGACAGACGATCTGACATTTTTCAAGTATACTCCTCATAGCGTTCCTGAATTTTACACTGGTAAGTGAAAACTACAAGACATTACATGACAGTGAGGGGAAAAAACTAGTGGAAAATCGCAACCCAAATTTATTTTACTTTTCAATTAATTTGTTTTATTTATTGACAGCATTTGAAAAAAGCTCCACAACCCAAATTTGGGTCCCAAACCACCATTATAATAAGTCTGTATTCATGTCAAATGTGTTTTCCCTCTAAATTAATTTAGCTTTTGCAACAAACAACTTTGATCTGCTCAATTTATCCACACAGACACAAGCGAGCAGTTGTACATTAACATTATTAAAACAAAGCTGATTCTGTTTCAAACTCGCATAAATAACAGAATATCTGTTAAAGTACAACTGGTGAACTCCTATAAATAATGGAATATCAAGTGGGATTATTTGAAATGCGAGTCATTGAAAAATTAAGCAGATTAAATTTGTTGCAGAAACAAATTTAGAAGAAAAAACACATTAGATATAAATACCACGTTTACTGTAATATAAACATAACACATCATATTAAAAGGTACTCTATGTCATTGTATATGTGTATTTTTCATCTCTCTTATCACAGGTTTCCTGTTATTCATGCATGTGGAAATGCAAAGAATGTGCTATACCCAAGAATAGTGCTCCTTCTTAAACACCACAGACTTGATCACCTGCATTATGGGAGGGGTCATGCCTTTTTGACTCACTGGCCAAGGTGAGTCCTCAGCCTTTTTTTGATCATGGCCATTTTGTGTAAATTTACATCCAATGTGAAGCTACAAGCAAACTAAAGGGCACTACCATTAGCCTGCTAGTGTTGCTTCCCAGACCTGGCCTAGGGGTGCCAGGGAGGAGAGTTTCTCAAACCTTTATAAAAATACAAAGTGGCCATAAAGTTTAGCTGTTCAGCTCGGCTGCAGGATTTATTCTCTTATTACACTAATTAAACACAACCTTTCTGTAACTAGTATTACATTTACATTAGACAATACGTGAACCTCAGTAGCTGTCTTTACTTGAATTACTCAGTGTCAAACTACACATCACAAACCTACAAACATCAAACGTCCATATTTGCTCTCTGTATGATTTCTGAATCCTTAGTTTAACAAAACAAAAACCTTTAATGTGCCTTAATATGTTCACATGCTCCGTAATGTCACCATGCATAAGCACCAGGTGCGCTAGCCCAGCATGCTAGTGTAAAGCTTCACATCTCTATTTCTCACACAGGTAACTGTAAAAATACTGGACTTCAAACATTATATTCTTACTGATGTTGGGTCCAGCCAGGATGATGTGTCCTTTTGGAGAACTATGACAAAAGACTCTTATTCCCAGCATGCCTTGCAGGTACTCCCAGAATGCTTTGCCACACCTAACACATAGCATAGACTGTAAAAATAATGGACGGGACAAGGTCCCCTGTGAAGTGAAGCTTTTTTTTTTAGATCGCCCCCTACTGACTGGCTGCAGTATAGGTCATAAACCCCGCCTCCTCAATGATAACAGACGGGACTTGGGTCAAACTGTTAAGTTAAAATACTCGTCACATAATTTTTTTCCAGACCAAAACTCTGCTGTGATCATTAGATAATATCACCCTACATGGTGTTCAAGTGCTCATTTGTCTGTGAAGTTTGTTTTAAATAAGTTATTTGAGGTTAAAAAACGGGATTTTACGTCACACATGGCGATGATTGACAGCCGCGGATCTTGCGTAGCTCTCTTGGTAAATAAGCAGTTACGTCGTGAAGTGAAGCCGAGACCCACGGAGCTTTTCTGTTCAGTTTTTTCGTCTTTTTTGAGCTGGTGAAAGCTGTTTTTTCTGCAGTAAACTAATGTCACGGACCTGTGAACTCTAAGGGAGCTTTGCAGTTTTTACAGTAAGTAATAAAGTTTGATTTATGTGTCATTGCTTAAAGCGCTATCGAGCGAGCTAACATATTAGCAGTCTAAGCTAGGTTAGTTATCAGGTATGATTTATCTATTTATTTTACTTTTTAACATGAGCAAACCTAATAACTGACATACTGTGTTTCTTGATATTGTTATATCGTTGTTGTGAGTGGAATTGTATTTAAAACCAAAACATGGTAATTAAAATCAGCTCATAGATGCTGTTCATTGACTGTACAGTTATGTTTCAGTAAATAATAAATAGGTCTGGTAAGGTTTTTAAAAAAGTATCAAGGACAAAGACAAAGCTAAATACTATAAATCTGTATAATTACTGATGTGTACATGTTTACAGTCTGTGTAAAGAGTGTGTTATACAGAGATTAACATGTCACCATGCAGCCTGATATTTATAATACTGCATAATGAGGTAGAATATTTCTCTAGATATCAGGATAAAACTAAAGTAAGCTCTGATTTAACTTCTGTCTGATTTAAGAGACTGACAGAAACGTGAACACAAACAATCAGCGGTGGTGTAATATAATATTAACCAAGCATCACGCTGTTTAAACCTGTCAAATATTCAGCATGAGTTTACACACACACTACCAATCCAATAATCACATGTTGATCATGTTGTACATTTAATGACGCTTATTAATAAATTGTGTTATAACTTCACAAAACCTGACACAGACTACAAAACAGGCTGCTTGTGATGGTGGTTAGGAGACAGACAGGCTCAATAACAGAAGGCATAAAGATCACCTTTCTCCCAAAATTATATATCAATGTTTTTTATTTTGCATCTATAATCATTAATGAAGATTTTATGTCTTTTAATAGGTATTTCCCTGTTTTCACCAACATATTATACATTAAACTGAGGATTTCCTTTTTCTCATGTGCTCTCTCTCTCTCTCTCTCTCTTCCAGCTCGTCCTCGGAGGATTGGAGGACCTGACCACTGCTTCTCTTACCAGGGCGTTTGGTCTGATCTTACACTGGACGGCGGTCTGATGTGAAACAGCCTGAGCCACAGAGGACGCAGTTCGCACGTCCTGAGCAATGTTTGACAATTCATTCAAAACATGAACGGAAGAAAAGAGAGGCTGTTTAATACCGAGGTTTTTCTTATAAGCCACATTTTGTTTTTGTTATTTTTAGATTAATCTGCTTTAACTTTAAAATACTGTGCACTCATTTGCCTCTTTCAAACCTGTATAACCCACAAAAACCTTAAATACTACATTCATCTAACTGAACAATCAAGTGAAAGAAAGTAGCTTAAAATACCACACTATGTTTTTAAGCACAACCTGTATTTGTTAAAGTTACAAGACTAGTGTTACATTTCATGTGATTGAGTAAAATATAATAATGTAATTGCCTTCTCAGTCGTGTCTGTATCATACCACTCTACTGTCTTTATGTGCATGCTGTCTTTAACACTAACATGCATTAAATGTTCAGCACTCGAGTGTTCAAGTACTTTTAAAGCTATTTGTTTCCCAGCTGTGACTTCTGTGATTGCCCTACAAGAACATGAGACGTTCTATGTTTATACAGCTTAAAACAGGAGAGAAAAGGTTTAAATCAATAAATACTTTATTTGATTTATAACACATAGTCTGAACGGTGGTTCAGTTATAAAAGTGAGGAGGTTACTGGTTTGAATCCCTGTCTGACAGGAGTCTCTCTGTGAGGAGTTTGCATGCTCTCTTCCTTCCACAGTCCAAAGGTGTTCACCCAGAGGAGAACAAAGTAAGGGAGACCATCAGGTGAGCTGGCAGGGGTATCTGTATCAGCCATCTTTCTTCTTCCTTGTGTCTAAAATGAGGATGATAAAAAAACAATGAGATAAACATGTTAGACAAGGAAAAGAACCAGAGAAAAGGTCCATACAAGTAGAAACCTTAATGAAACAGATTCATTTACCAGCTCCACAGTTATGCACAGAAACACATATACTCTGTAAATGTACATAAAACTGAAGTAACTACTGACAGCAGATATAACTTAAGTACTATGTGCACCACTACTTTCTATCATATAACATATTTTCACCAGCATATGTTCGATCACTACACAGCTTATGTTGCTAACTTAGCTAAAAATAGTTTTAGTTCGTTTTTTGCCAAAAATAAAAGGTTTAATAACCCACACAGTTAAAGAAGATATATAGACAGATAGATAGATCGATAGATAGATAGACAGATATATAGATAGATAGATAGATAGACAGATAGATAGATAGATAGATAGATAGATCCTGAGGGAAGTTCAAGGCATCCAGTAGCAATAAACAAGACATACAGGACACGAAAAGACGTTTAAATTCAATAATTAATATAAAAAGTGTGATTTTCTTAATTTCTGAATGAACTACGTTTGGTTATTTGACATGAAATATATGGTGGTTTTTTTACTCACGTTTATGGTCGGTAGATGAATTTCTCTCCGTAAAGATTCTTAAGTTCTTGGCGTAGCTGGGCTGCGTAAGCTATCAGAGCGGTACGCAAAGTGGGCGGGGCGTGTTGCCAGGGCTCCTCCCGCCGGACCCTACTGCGCAGACTCTGGTTGCAAAATTCCAAGATGACAGCGCCCATGAGGGCCGTAAAAAAGCTTCACAAACGTAGAACGGAAACAGCTACAGTCCACACCCACTGACACATAGGTGTGAAGTTTGGGAGGGATACAACCAGTTGTCTCCCCTTGTTCTTCCTCTTCCACACGTCATCTGGAGACGTCCGGAGATACTCCTCTGCATCCTTTTTCACAGCACGCTTCTCTTTGTTCAAAAGTTTTGGCGCGCAGCTAACCCAAGGCCTTGTAGCATACCGACATCCATCTTTACTTTCATTTTAGCTTAAAACAATACTTACTTAAATGAATTATGTACACTTTTTTTCAAACCTTTACATTAGCGCAACAATGCAGCTCAAGTTTTGGTTTCATGCTGGTGATCAAGGGCGACATCTACTGGATCAAAACATTTCATATTCGTCTAAAGTTAGAGGAGATTTCCCCATGCTATTGTCTTGTCACTTTTGATGAATACTTTTATTGTGGAGTTGAGGGGGGGGGGGGGGGGGGGGGGAAATTATATATATAAGTAGTTTTTTAAGGGAATTAATAAAACAGTACTTTTGAAGCTTTTCCTTTTTTATTTGTATTTTTATAATTTAGAATGTGCTTGCTTAATATTTGTATGATTTTAGAAGAGAAATACATTTCATAAACAGCAGTTATACTGTGTGTCATTCGATGACTAAGCATATAGATTATTAACACCATTTAGTTTATTGCAGTCATAAAAGTTACTATATTGTCCACTGCAGTCCCACAGTTGTTTGCAGTCCCACAGTTTTCCAAATCTTGCACAGAGAGCATATTGCAGGTTAAAGACAAAACTTAACTAATCATAGGAAAATACGTTAACAATACTGTTTTTAAAGAAATTCTGAAATTAATAACCCACAGGGTCTCCTGGAGACGTTTTAGTACGTTTTCGCACGTCTTTGCTTTTTACTTCCGCATTCGGCTGTGACGTAACATAAGGGAGTCCCGCTGAATCCCCGTCTGTTTAACATAGAAAATCATGGATCCGAGTGT
This sequence comes from Symphodus melops, assembly GCF_947650265.1. NCBI lineage: Eukaryota > Metazoa > Chordata > Actinopteri > Labriformes > Labridae > Symphodus > Symphodus melops. The sequence continues at coordinate 19,396,301 of NC_136693.1, read as the reverse complement.
CACTCCCGTCAATAAAGAGGAAGAAGACATGTATTCCTTTACATATAATGGTCCACTGGCTTATTATTCTGAACCTGTTAAATGTGATAGAGAGCAGAAACAGGTAGGATTAAAGGAATAACGGCCTCAGGAGAGAAGTGAAGCTGTGGTGTGAGGAGAGACCCGGAGCAGGCGTCCTGCTGAGTGACAGGTGTCAGCTCGCCATATATGGGCGAGTGCTGTGTTCACATCAGCATATGTAAAGTTTGTAATCACATTCAATCAATTAAAAAACTATTTGTAGAAGGTGCAAGTGACGATCATTCACCTTTACATTGTATGGGAGCTGCTTGTAAAAACGGCAAATCTGTACAACGTATTACGGTGCCGCGCTGTGCGCGCGCGAGAGAGAGAGCGAGAGAGAGAGAGAGAGAGAGAGACAGACAGACAGACAGACAGACAGACATAGAACCCGATTACACGGCCTGTGCAAATGCAGCACCATGTCTTAATTGTTTATTCCTCATGCAGCCCAGTGCTCACGTTGTTATAGAAAATACAGTGTATGGTGCAGGATCACGGCGCACGTAATCCACACAAACATGCACAACAGCGCACACACTCCACAGTTTAATGCGTGCACATATATTAGGCTACTACAAAAAGTTTAAAGTTTTAATTGGATAGAGGACCGACGTAAAGCTTGTGTTTCTGTTTGTTTCCAAACCGCGCGTTCCGTCTTTTCCCACTGCGCACACACAAACACACACACACACACACACACACACACACACACACACACACACACACACACACTCCACAGTTTAATGCGTGCACATATATTAGGCTACTACAAAAAGTTTAAAGTTTTAATGGGATAAAGGACCGACAGAAGTAAAGGTTGTGTTTCGTTTCGTTTCCAAACTGCGCGTTCCGTCTTTCCCCACTGCGCACACACACAAACACACACACACACACACACGCGCACACACACACACGCGCTCTCTTGTAACAGAGTTGGATTTATAATAAATCGTATGACTACATATATTAAAACAGACTGTCCGGTGTCTATTACGCTCACACTAGAGAATATACAGAGGATTCCAGCAGATCAAATCATTAAACGCTTTCTGTCTGCGTATATAATATTTTATGTTAAACAGCCAGAGATTTAAATCATTAATAAGGAAACGTTTTTGTGTCTGATACCCAAATATTCAACGTGTCTGTTCGATCGTTTCTGAGGTTGTGAGAATAATTCACCAAAACACACTATGAATAATCAAGCCACTTACACTGTGCACCTGAATGTGCGCCGCTCAAGTTACAAACTATAGCAGGGAGGCATCCTGTCTGTTCTCACTCACTACCACGTATCATTACTCCTCTTTAATCATGTTTTAGCCTGTTTTTTTGTGCTTTAATTCTTTTGTGCTGCCTTCTAAATGTTTGTTTGTAAAGTGTTTGATGCTCTCGGTGCAAGACAAGTTCCCCCAGGGGCAATAAAGGCTTCATTCATTCATTCATTCATACACGGACGCATAAAGCCGATCAAAGCAGAGTCAGAGAACGGGACTCCCTCATGTTACGTCATATGACGCGTTGTTGAAAAAAAAGCACGTTCTAAACGGCTATGCTAAAACAGCCACTTTCTCCTCTAAATTAGAGCACTTATGTGTTGTAGAACATATTAAAAAAATAACCTACTTATTTTACAGCCATTAACAGACTATATAAAATATTAATTAAAATTTTTTTTAACCTGCAATATGCTCTTTAACCCATAAGGACCCACCGTGACACAGGTGTCTCCACCCCTTTAACCCTAATGGGCAGGTCTTTAAAGTGCTTCAATCTTCATTTTTTACTCATAAAGTCCCTAAGTGACATCAACTTAACTTCCTGGTGCAGTTATGTGACTGTGCCATCATTGGTGTACCATTGACCTCACTTCCAATATGGCTGTGCACCAGGTTGACCCATGAGGCAAATCCAGCTAATTTTGGAAAGCTTGATTTGTGTGTTTCAGGTATGTTTCAACCCACAAAATGATGCTTTTGTTAAAATAACATGTTATTTCATACATTAGACTGGTTTTTAATAAAATATTTTGACAACTTGATATAAAACAAGAAGAGAGAAGATCGCTGTTACAAATATGTCACAGCCGGCTTTTACTCCTAAATTAATCATGGAAAATCCCATGTGACGTATTTGTCACAATCAAAGAAAATGGGAGAAAATTGTTCAAAAGCTTAAGCCCATTCAATCATTTTTAGTCAATATATTCTCTAAAGTTGAAGCCAAAGAATATTCAAACAAATATGAACAAATATTCTCATGTTAAATTCATTAAAATAATTAATAAAAATGTGTTAAGAAACTTTTTATGAAAAAGTGTTATTTCCATACATGTAAGTTGGCATTGAAAGAGACAATTGATTAGTTACACTAACAAGTAAGTATGTTTTATCCTATTTTAATCCAATTTCATTATAATTTGTTTGTAGTATGAATAAAAAGAAGCAGCAATACAGTCTTCAGGATCCCAAATGCCTGGGAATCGTGCATACTGGGAAAATGACACACGATGTTCCATGGTGGCTGACCATAGCTAAGCATATGTGGAGGTCAGCAGGCCACACTTTGTGAAAGAGTACAACACTTTCATGGGGGGCATAGACTTCCTTGATGCATGCGTCGCAAGAAGCAAGTACCACATGAGATCAAGGAGGTGGTACCTCTACCTGTTCTGGCAAACCATCATGTTAGGCCTGGTCAATGCATGGTTGCTTTACCGCCGTGACTGCAAACTACTCGGTGTCAGAAAGCCACTGAAACAAAGGAGCTTCCAAGCAGAGGTTGCCACAAGCCTGATTCTCTTGCATTCACAGAAGGGGCGCCCATCATTTGACAGCCCATCTCCACCACCACTACCGCGCAAGAGAGTACGTACTGGTGTTCCAGATGATGTTCGCACTGGCCACATTGCACACTGGCCTGTGAAATGTGAGAAAAGAGGTCGTTGCAGACTCTGCAAAGTCAATGTAACCACCGCTGTCTGTGAAAAATGTGATGTGTGTCTTTGCTTTACAGAGGAGCGAAACTGCTTCAAGACCATTTGGCCTAAAAGCTGTTCATCATGAAGAAACTGTTCATACATTGTGCTGATAATGCAAAAGAAGTGTTATATTGTTCAGCAGTTTGTTTACAGTACTTAAGTGCATGTTTTGGCAGGTTTTCTGTGTGAATCTGTTGTTAATATTTAGTTGCTCTCTAATGCACTAAAACACTGGTTTAATAAGACCAAAAATGTTGTTTAACCTTTTGGAAAGGTATTGTTTCTGATTGAATGCAAATAAATGCAAATTATTGTTACTGAGCAACACAAATTTTAATCTCATTCATTTTCAATTAAATAATATAATCACAGTAAACGCCCAATGTGACAAATGTGTAACTTTTCAGATCTATGACAAAAGAGGGTGCTATTGAAAAAAAAAGTTTAGAAATGTGTTATTTATGGTCCATTTGATCTGTTCTATAACACACTTAATTTTCCTAAAAGGAGAAATGGGTGTGGGTTCTTATGGGTTAAGCTGTATTTCTAACATACTGATTTTTTGCTAAATTTGCAGAGCATTGAGGCTGAAGACCGCGAGCAGTCGACCCTGGCAAGTTTCACCATTGAGATAGAGGATCCTTTCCATCAACCCAAAGAAATCAAAATTGTCATCGAAGGATCAACAGTCATGAGCAGCCTGCACTCAGTTCCAGTATGCAATTTTAAAACATGAGTAAAAACTGAAATTCTGGACATCAGTTAGAGTGAGAGGCCAATGTGTGTGTATGTGGTGTGTGACTGTCAAACAAATGGCTCCCCTGGGAGACTGGAACATTTTATGTTTTTACTTTTTGCTTTATGACTGAGAGGACACTCAGAGCTTTATTTTGATGCAATATGTCCTCATGTATATATATACATATAGCTGAAAAATGACTTTATGAGGAAGAGGACATGCAGGTGAACGCGTTCATGTGATTTTTATGTCTGGGACCCAAGAAATGTGTTACCCACAGCGATGTAAATACTTAGTCCAAAGAGCGTTGCTCATTAAAGTTGTTGTGAAGATTAAATATAATTTAAAAACATATATATATATATATATATATATATATATATATATATATATATATATTAATATATATATACATATATAAATTAACACTTCATGTTGTCTGATAAGGGCTGTAGAGTAAGTACATCAATTTTCTGTATGTTCTTCAACACATAAGTGCTCTAATTTAGAGGAGAAAGTGGCGTCTTATGTCGTAACGTAAGGGATCGCATTCTGTTACTCTGCTTTGATCGGCTTTATGCGTGCGTACGTGTATGAATGACTGAATGAAGCCTTTATTGCCACTGGGGGAACTTGTCTTGCACAGAGAGCATAAAACCCTTTACAAACAAACATTTAGAAGGCAGCACAAAAGAATTAAAGCACTAAAAACACGCTTAAAACATCACATGATTAAAGGGGTGTAATTATACGTGATAGTGAGTGAGAACAGACAGGATGCCTCCCTGCAGCACAGACTCTTCACTGCAATAGTTTGTAATTTCGTGGCGCACATTCGGGTGCATAGTGTAAGTGGCTTGATATTGTGTTTTGGTGAATTATTCCCACAACCTCAGAAAACAGCGTTGTCAACGTATTTTCCTATGATTACTTAAGTTTTGTCTTTAACCTGCAATATGCTCTTTAAATGCCAGCTTTATGGTGTGTGTTTGTGTCAGTGACCATTATCTATGTCATTATTTAGTGATAACAAAATGCCACGCAAAGGAAAGAGATCGCAAGCTGCGAAACAACGCTGGACAAAGTTTGTCCCTTCAGACCAACGGTTCCAGGACCCACAACCACACTGCAACACTGTTGCAAATGAGGTTTGTGAAATGGAGGTAAGTAGTCCACCTGTGGCTGAATCTCCATGCATGGCTCAGCAGGAACTACAGAGTGATGTTCAACTGTTAAGTAGCACGATGCAGCTCATAGACCTTTTGGAAGAGAAAGTTACACAGGTATCACCCTCCGTGATATCTGTCCAGGCATCTCACTCTCAGGACGATGACAGATATCACCCTACTTTAAGGAATAAACAGTGTTCATGCATGGCTCTGACATTCCTAACACACCATCAAGAGGGTCATGACTTGAAAGAGGCTGATCTGGATAACATACTAGATGAGGGACACATTCTCTATGGTCAAACCATTCAACGTCTTCAAGATGAAAACAGGTTTTACGACTACTATTTGAACATTCAAGAAACACCTCACACCGTGCAAACTGCTAAACACCAGTATAAGGTGCAGAAAACCTGCGAGTATTCTGGATACATTAGAGACAATGGATATCCTGGCACAGAAAGTTGGTGTCAAAATCTTCGTACAAGACTTCAGTGTCTGTCCTCAGATGTTACCCATGCACTGCTCACCATCACGCCATATACTATTGCATTGTTTAGAGACCAGTCTGGTAGATATGGACTCTTTGACTCCCATAGCAGAAATGCTGATGGCTTACCAGTGCCAGATGGGAAGGCAGTGATGATGACATTCACACAGTTGGATGATCTGATAAAGAAAATCGAAGAACTCAATGCTCAGCTCCATCCTTTTCAGTCTATTAACAGGATGCTGTTTGACTTCACACCACTTAAATTTGTACAGAAAGAGGCTGTTTCACTACAAATGCCAACTCAGATACCACTTGACACAGATGTTGGAATCCCAACCAATGTTGTCATGGATGACAAACAGCAACATGTGGCTTCTCTGGAGCCACTCACTGCACCATCCACAGTAGTGATGTCAAAGGCTACACAGGTTGTTAAATCTAAGAAAGTCAGTGAACACAAGCGTAGAAAGATAATGAGGAAACTAAGAAAAGATACAGAGGGGGGGAAAAAACCATCTCAGAGAGAGTGATACAGAAGCGATGAAACTTTCAGGCTGAACAAAAAAATAACCATGAAGAAATACCTCACCAACAAATATGCATCAGATGACATTTTCAGAGAAAAACAGAAGCAGGCAATAACCAAGAGGTACGCGACTGATGAGGATTTCAGAAAGAAACAGAAGCAAGCAACAACCAAGAGGTGCGTGTGTTGATTTTAAATATGTTTCTGCCTTTTAGGCTCTAATAATGTGGAGTACCAGTTTGCAATGAACAACGACACCACAGAGTATCATGTCAAAGAGCTTCTCCCACACACTGCCTACACATTCTTTGTGGTGGCTTACTCTCCCAAAGGAGCCAGTGGCCCATCCCTACCTGTCACTGTGGAGATGCTGGAGGACGGTTAGTATTCAAAATCACACAGGTAAAAAAATAAAAAGACCGTACAACTAAATAGCCTTGGATTGGTCATTGACTTAATTAGCAAACTTTATTGGTCTGCCAACCTTGTAACTTCTAATGAATTTTTAGGAGCTCATTAATTTTAAAAGAAAAGAAAAAAACACTGCAATTTTTTGAGAAAACACTGACTTTGTGCACACTTTTTCTCAGCATAGATGAGTTTTCTTTGTTTAACTGCTGTTTATAAACTCATGCTGTTTATAAACTGTGCCAGCTGGTTTCCTGTGCAGCTCTAAAAGACAGGCTTTGTACGTGAATCATGTAACAGTTCAGCGTGTCTTTTATTTCCTCATGCAGTGCCGAATGCACCTCCTCAGCTGTCTATAGCCAGCACCTCCCCCACAGACATCAGACTCATGTGGCACCCATTGTCCTCGCAGCATAGTCGAGGAGCTGTCACTCGCTACCGCATTGAGTACAGCGCTCTGGATCAGGGTGAGTAACCTTAACTGGTCAAAAGCTGGCCTTACCTGCCAGTAAAAACACCTTTTTAGTAAGACAGAGTATATTCAATTTGCCTATTTTGGTTTCAAATAAGTTGATAAAATAAAAAGGACATTACTTATAGAGAAATACCAGCTGTAATGTTTCTGTTCTGTTTGTAGAAATTGTCAATCATCGCATAAAAGTTTAGAGGCAGAGGCTTATATACACGCGTATGCTACTTAAGATTATTTGATCAACTTTTAGAGAAGAATAATATCTTCTGAATATTTACCTTTCCAGAAAAGAGAACAAGTTCAGTCTTCACCAAAACTGTGCTATGTTCTCTGCTTTCTAAAAGACAGCAAAATACCTGAATGAACGCAGGACCAACACAGTCATGAACACTGGAATAATTATCTGTGTAATATTCAGTATCACCTGTTGAATCATCAATTCAAAAGAGAATAAACCTAAATTTAATAATGTCATCGTCTTAAAAAAATATTCCAAACTACCAAATAAGAGTCAAACTGCATTCTTAGAAACATAAAAAATCCAAAGTATGCACATTGAAATATAACAGCAAATGTAGACACTCTATTTTGATTCTTACTGTGTCTTTAAATCATATACTGAAGCAAACTGTACAATTGCTGACAAGTCAAAGTCCTTTATTCGATTTGAAGAAATAATAAAAATGCTAATTAGTTCCACGGAAATAAATTAAAACGTGAAAAAGAAGGATGTGTCATCAGAAAGAACCCTATAGGGACCATCTGATTTCAAGTGTCTTGTTTATTCTTTGTTATGTATGTGTGTGATATCACCCTCACTATAGCAGATAAGCTCTCGGTCTTCGGTAATAGGTTGGAAGGTGTACAGGAGTCAGGTTGGGGTTGGAAGGTCTCCAAAAATATGTTTGTCTACAAGTGGCAAAGGTTACAGACAAATGTTTTAGTAGCAAGAAAACCTTAGCATTTGAGAAGGGCCTCATATCAACGATAAAACAAGAAAGGGGAAGTGTAACGGTTTCAGCTTGCTTTGTGTATCATGTTCAGGCAGAGGCGCTAGTTATCAACATGTAAGGTAGACAACCGCTTGGGGCCCCAGGCCAACAGGAGGCCCTGTAATGGCCGACATACTTCACAGCAATGAGGCCAACATGTTGAGGCTCAAAATGTGCAAATTCAGCAATGACAGTCGGAAACCGCACTCGCTTTCCTTGCTCTGTTAAGTGTCACATGCTATATTGAACGAGGAATTATCTGAATGGGAGTGAAAACCGAGGCAAAAAGAGGAATAGGCATCTCGACTCTTGCAGACATGATGGTGACGTACGCTGGTTTGAGGGGCCCCCAATGGATTTTTGTTTGGTGTCCTAATGGAGTCTAGAACCGCCACTGGGTTCAGTCCAACTTGCAATCAATTTAAACCTAAACTCTGTGAATGCTTGAGGAGACAGTGAGACCATCATTCCCTTAACCTGACAATGAAACATAAATGTGTCTTTCAACCTTGTTCCAGAGCATCCAAGAATCCCACAAAAGACTGGTTAAAGAAGAAGACATTTAGGGTTATTAAGCCGCCTAGTCAATAGCCACATTGGAATTTCCTCAAATGTTGTTTATTTTAATTTGCTTGACCTACATACCCAAAATATCTCTTCTGAATAAATGTTTGGAGGAATTGTGAAAAGGTCTTTCTGCAAAATGAGACAAATTATCAGCTCCTGAGTCAATAGTAGGCATTCATGTATTTCCCAGTAGAATATTTTCACTGTGTCACTCAACATTTCTTATGGAGTGTAGTGTATACATTTGTGAGGCTTTGTATTATGTGTTCCCACAGTGGACTCTGTGTTCTCAGTTGAAGTGGGGGGTAATGCGACTCAGTTCACACTCAGAGAGCTTCAGCCCAACCAGGCCTACAAACTGAGGATCGCAGCTGGAACAGTTGTTGGCTTCGGGGTTCCCTCTGAGTGGGCCCAGCACCAAACATTAGCCCTTTACAACCACAGCAACCACAGCTTGGGTAAGGACCACAACACAGCTGGCTCTAGTTTAGTTTATTATTGTTGTCAGTTTGTTTGGTTTTTTTTCCCCCCTAGGGTTGTCATTTGTCTTGTAGCACCATCTTTGAATTACTTGTAACCTCAACAGGTTTAGTCGGTACAGGGAATTTAAGATACCGTTACTAACCCTTTTTTCTAACCTTCACAGAAGACATTTTATTTGCTTCTAAACTGTTGCTCTGTTTCTCACAATCATTACAGTAAAGCCATCTTACTAATGTTTCAGATGTTTCAAATTCATGGCCCCCCCCTTTTTTTTTTTACTACTGACTTTGTACTCTGCACGTTGAACTGCTGTGCTGTCCCTACCGCTGATATGTAACTACGCTTGTACTATATATGATGTTATCATGGCGAATTCTGTTATGTTTCCCCTTTTTAAATCCCTTTCAGTGATCTTTGCCCCTACTGAGCTGAAAGTCAGAGCCAGAGTGAACACACTCAATGTGACATGGCACCCTCCCAATCACACATTAGTGTCTGGGTATAAGCTGTCATGTCGAGAGATGGAGGCTGAAGATGCAACCAATGGAGAAAGAATGAAACAGACCCACACCATCAGGCTCCGGAAGAAAGCCCGGTATCATCTCCTCACTGGGCTGGGTACGTTTGTTGAAACAGGCCTGTTTGCTTAGCAGATTCCAGGGTGTTGAGTCCAGAACTTTTAATTACTCCAACTGTCTGACAAATAATATTTTATACACCACTTCGCTTAAAAAAGTCGCGCTTGGCGGACAGCCATTTCAAGGCTGACCAAGGGAACTTGTGTTCAATCAGAGACCTTGCAAGAGCAAATTTGACATGCATTTCTTGGAAAAATCAAAAAAAGCAGAAAATTATCAGACCCCTCTCTTAAAAAGTTAGCATAAAACCTAAGAAATACATTAAAAGGGGCCACAAATGTAAGTATTTCCATGAAGGTGGTAGTGCAGTTGCCATATGTAATCTCCAGATACACGGTAAACATCAAGACTTTTCAAATTTCCCCAGTTTACTTGCAACATGTGCTACATACACAGTACGTATAACTTAATCATAAAACAGTTAGCGTTTTTATATCTGCTTTGTCTTTCTGTCTCTTGGTGGTGTGTCAGTCCCTGACCGGCAGTATGAGGTGAAGGTTTGGGCTTTCAACAAACAAATAGAAGGAGCAGCTGCTGTGTGGAAGGGAAGGACAGACAAGGCCCCAGGACGTAAGACTCATCTCCTTCATGTGTGCATCTATTCATAAAAAAACTGAATGAATAAGTGACATTTACCAGGACCCTCATCACTGTCTTGACCTATAAACAATGACAAATTGTATTTACATTGGCTAAGATCCATGTCTTATATGTCTGCGTGTGTGTGTTTGTGTTAAAGCAACAGTGCTGCCCATGCGCCCCCCTCCGCTGCCCCCAAGCAGCATCAGAGCCACGGCCAACAGCTCCACTTCCATCTGGCTGTGCTGGGAGAAGCCACGGTTCAGCAATGTACGCATCATCAACTACACAGTGCGCTGCAGCCCTGCAGGGACCACCAACGCCTCGCTGGTCTCCTATCACACCAGGTCAGATACAAGGAAAGGAAGCTAAGTCGTGTCTGCGATGTTGTACATTACATTTTTCATCAGTCACTGTTTGTATAGTATTTTATTGTATGAATGTGAAATAATGAAATCATGCCGGTTAATTTATGGAAAGAGGACCGTGCAGAGTAAGGTAAAAATTCAATGCCTTAGCATTTTTTGTATCTTATTTCTTCTCTTAGAAAGTCATTTTATTTTTCAAGTAGGCTAATAGAATTTCTCAACTTCATTAACAACTTCATCAAGAACCTTACCTGGCTTTCTTTTTGACTTTTTGACATTTACCTTGAGATTTCTAAAAAGAAAACTGTTGAATGAAACAAAAGGGAGTTTTTTATAAACCTTAAGTAGTCCCTTTGTGAAACATCTATTTAACATTAAGATTAGAGGAGCTCTGTTTTGAACCATCATTTAAACATTTTAGAAGAAATGTGTATTATTTCCACTGTAAAAAAGGAATGGTACGGTGACTTTTAACTGGGAGAATAGTGTCTCTGTCATGTCCCTGCTGCTATTAGCACTATGTAGCTTTGGCATCGGGCCGCAGCTACAGTGTATATTTATACTGTATTTTGGCGAAAGTTTTGTGAAACAACAGTTTGTAAGGAAGTTAAATAGTATATAAGCCTACACATACCTTACAGATTGCAACGTAACATTAGGCTGTATTGTTTTCTTTGTCATTGTTTTCTCATGTTTTCTCAGCCAAGTTGCAGTACAGTATGTCTCAGGCTTGAATACAAATAAATGAATAAATAATCTGAAGTCAAAAAGTTTTCTCTTTCCTTGCTGGTCTTAATATTATTCCACTTTGTCAGTTGGCGTGGTTCTTCGGCTTTTCAAAACATCTTTGTCCTCTGTGCACGGTGCCCATAAGAGAGAGGCAACAGCACTGTTTGACTTAGAATAATGCAGATAAAGTCAGAAACCATTGGCATGTGTGCAACCACAAGCGCACTTATCTGAAATCCGTCTTATTGTTGCTTTTACCCAAAACACTCAAAATGAGTCCACTAACTAACAGTACAAACATATTGTCTGCTTTATTTTAGTTATGTTCTTTACGCGTCCTGTTAGTATTTTCATGTAACATATACAAGAGTTATATTTTTATGTAGAGCATTAAGTCTTAAGGCAAAAGAGCTGCATAAATATTTACAAACATAACATTAAAGGATTGTCACCCTGGAGGCAGGTATTACGAGTTAATGATGTGAGAGAACATTTATTGTAGATAGTTAGGATTTGTTCAGTACATGTTTTTTTTTTGTTTTTTTTTGTTTCGAGCAGGTAATGAAGTGCAGAACACTCAACACACACACTAAAAACATTTTTTTTGTTTTGCAGCTCTGCTCAGGAGATACTGCTCGGGGCATTGAAGCCCTTCACCCGCTATGAGTTGGCAGTGCAGTCCAATGGGGTGGGCGTGGTGGGACCCTTCAGCGGCACAGTGGAAGAGTCTACTCTACCTGACCGTGAGTCTCTACTGCGCTCTTGTCACGATAGCCAGTCTCACTTAAGATCCAATTTACTAGATTATATATTTCATTTTCTCGGGTTGGATGTCTCTGGTGCGCTCCGGAGTGCGCTCGTCTCTTCACTCTACAGCCCCCTCCCCTGCTGCTGTGCTGTGGGACGCTTGAATGGGGGGTTCACCACTGCTTGTACCCCCAACTTCAGTACCTGTTGCCATGGCATTTACTGTATGTCCTGTATATCAGACACAGCGCTGACCAGCTTCTGGTCCGCAACAATGGCACGAGTGGCACACGCACTGAGCAACAGTGCCACAGAGGACTCGCACCTCCTGCGCAATGTATGACAATTCATTCAAAAGAGGGAGGGAAGAAAAGAGAGGCCGTGTTTAATACCAAGGTTTTCTCATAAGCCACGTTTTCCTTTTGTTATATTCAGATGTATTACTTGAAAATACTGGACGTTCATTTGCCTCTAACTAGTACCTATGTTGCGCTTGCAGTCGTCCTGCTTTCCATCCAAACTCTCCGTGACGTAAACCAGTACAACACGCAAAAGCCTATCTGAAATACTACCGCCTCCACAGGGTTTGCATCTGACGTTTTTCACGCAAATATTCTTAGGAAATGACCCGCAAAACGCCCACGAACTAAACGTGCAAACTTTTGCAGTGAACATGCAATTTAGTACACGTTAATTGAGATCTTAGTAAATCAGGCCCAAAGTTTCTTCTAGTTCTTGCGCAAAGTCCATCTTCCTGAATGTTTGTCTGATCAGTTTCAATTGGCTAATTCCAAGTTGTGGCTGCAGATGCTTTGATATTTACATGCAAGGTTGTGCTTGAGTGCATGCAGCTGAATATGTGCTCTCTCATGTGAATCATTTAGTTGGCTGGCTGTTTGCCAGCGGACATGGGAATAAGTGGTTGGCATCGATGGCTGATAACTGGCTGTAATGAAACACCCAGGTGTAGTAGCAGCTCCTGTGTTGGCCAGCAGCTCTGTCACACAGCCAAGTCAGGGTGCTGAGAGCAGAGTGGTCTGCTTTTAATGACATTATTACAACCAGTCACCCCTTCACACGCTCCACTTCCAGGTATTATCACTCAAGCCCTGGCCTATTCCACCCTGCTTGTCCTCTCTCTGCTGTACCCAGGTGGCCCAGACATGAGGGCGCAGATGGTTGTCACACAACATGTCAAATCCCCCACCAAGGCAATATACACGCTGCAGATGTGACGCCTCATTGCTGGGCTCTAATTACTGACCCTGTCGTCCGCTTTACTTCAGGGCCCTCAACACCTCCAGAGGAGCTTCAACTGAGTGCGCTGGACTCATCCTCTGTGCTGGTTAGCTGGCGCCCTCCACTGGAACCTAATGGTATCATTGTCAGCTATAAAATCCTTTACAGTGGCAATCTCAGCCAACCAGAGCACATGTGGGAAAACCTCTTTCAGGATGGTGAGTCTTAGTCAGCTATCATGGCTCTTCTTCACTAAAAACATCACTTCTAACTTTCTCCTTCTTTGTTGAAGAAGAACTTCATACTTTGACATTTCATTTTTAAAAGGCCATGACATTGTTTTCCTGTCTGGCATTTTTTTCTCAGGGAAAATCACCAGCATGGAGGTCCAGGGTTTGTCCAGTGATACACAGTACTTTTTCAAGTTGGGGGCATCTACTGAGGTTGGGCCAGGGCCTTATTCACCTGTAAAGGATGTTCACATCCCCCAACAGCAATATGGTGGGTATGGTGGTCATGAAATTAATCTTAAAAAAAAGAAGCAAATGTTTACTGAATGTAATTTCAAAAGTATTTGTATTAGAGCTGGGAATCTGTGGGTGTCTCACGGTTCCTTTTGATTACTGTGGTAATGGTTTGATTCAGAATCAATTTTCAATTCAAAATGATTCTGGATTAATTGAATCATGGATTCAAAGAGAGCAGGGAGTGACTGATTAGAAAAAAAAAACTTATTTAAAAAAAGAACGTTTTTAGAGTTATTTAGAAGAAAAAACTGGATTATTATTATCAGTTATGTGTATATGTATATACAGTAGTAGTGGTTAGAATTCACAATGAAATGTATGTCCTTTTGCTTCAAGATTTTGCTATTAGAAGCAGACACACATTGGACAACATGTACACATACACCCATCTACACTTACTACACACATACTCACACACAAAGTATTTCCTTGCAAAGTGGGTAATTTCCCTGCCAGCAGGGAAAATGTAGCTCAGCAGGACCCTATAATTTCACTTATCCTATTCTGGTGCATTTAGAGAATAATATTAAGTTTGGATATCAAAGAGCGGCTTCATCAGTGACCCCCAGGGGAGGGCTTAAAACTCCTCTGTACCCAGCAGAATAGCTGTAAAAAGCACTTTCTTCACTCGTACAGCACTTTGTGGTTAAGCATGCCATCTTATTTTGCACTTTTTAATTCCATTAGTCAGCATGCTAAAATCACCTGTAATTATTGAATGCCCCTTCTGTCTTGAGTCATAAATTCAACGCAATTAACTCCCCTGTCAACTGTTACACGACATGGGCCTGTCATTCCTCAAAGTTCTACAACAGGTCCCTGTTGTGCAGGAGGGCGCAATACGGCAGAAGCCTGGTGCCTGCAGTCATTTCAGCCCTCAATAAAAATCCACCTCAGTCCCAATTCCCGATCCCCCCATAACCATATGTACTGTATGTCCTGTTGTCCCACATGTATGTTCCTGTGTTCACCCTCTGTCGGCGCGCAGCCTTTAAAACTGTACTATGTTGGTGAAAAAGAATTTCCCCTCTGGGACAACAAAAATAAAAGTCTAAAAGTCTAAAGTGTATACATCGAAGTTAAAGATTAGAAGCATCTTGTGTTTTTCTCAACTTTGTGAATGTACTGTCTACCATAGATTTAGGTAGCCTACCGCGAAACCGCTTTTTGCACGGCCTATTTTAAAAAAACACGGCCTTGAAATGATTGCACGGCTTGACCTAGGCCGTGCAAATATCTACATTTAATAGACGTGCTTACTACACGGGTTTCTATACGGAGCGCTAAATATCTGATTAGGCTACATTCTAATTCTGGCTAAGAATATGTTTGCCGAATACCGGTAGTGAAAAACTTAAACCCGATCCCGTTAACGTTTCTACAGCCACCCGTGTCCTATTTGGTAGACGGCGTGTCAGCCGGATGACTATAGCCGCTATGTAAATAGCGTCATATGATAGCAGCTAACTGCTAACAGCTAACAGCTAACTAATAAATTCAACAAAGGAGAAAAACGCTCCACAAACCAAACCAACGCTGGAGACATCCAGCAGGTCATCTCCTCTGTCACTGTCATGTGACTCTTTATTACAAGAACTCAATCCAGCTTTGTTTCAGAGAAGGCTGTGAGCGGCGAGGACAAATACACACGTAAACAATCAGCTGTGTTACAGTCAATGCTTTAAACACGGCAGAGTTTTGTTTACCAACGTAACACAGGAAGTGACGACTCTTTCAACCAATCAACGGACTGCAGGGTTTAGCTCCAGATGATTGACTTATCAAGGTCTAGGGATCTATTATTACTGGATGACACATGTAATATTATGAATTTATGTGTTTGTTTGTTTTTTAAAGAAAGTGTAGAGAGAAGCAGTGGGCTAACAAAGGGCTTAGACAACATGAACCAAGTGAGTTGCAGTCAAATGATGAAGGGGTGTGTCAGGGCCGGGGCTGTACAGTAAATCAACATTATCAAGCTTGGGAAAACTAAAATGTGTAACAATGCATCTTATTGAACAGAATGCACCATTTAGAGACTTATTCAGTTTTCTTCAAAACTAGTGTGTTAGGAGCACATAACCGCCGCGCCGCCGTGAGTGACACAGAAAAAAATTTGCACCCCCTGTATTTTTTTTTGCACCCCCTGTTTTCCCATTTCTGCCTAAATCACTGCCAAGACATGACGTATAAAAAACAGTGTTTGTATTATTTGTATCATGCCGTTCAAAAACAGAATAAAATAACACTTAAGCTAAACTTTGTCTAAAATACATATGAAAAAAACAAAGATATATTCACTGAAACATTTCACAAGTTAATTAAGTATTTCCTACAATCTTCCTACTAGTGTTAATATTTCAATTAAAAGTAAAAGTAATGACACCCTTAACCATAATCTCCCCTCAGGGATTAATAAAGTATAATAGAAAAAAGATTAAGTCAACTACACTTTATGTATGTATAACTGTTTATCATATAAAGTGATGAATAACTACTCTGAGACGGGGTATATAAACTCACCTGACGGAGGGTTGTAGGGGTAGAATTCATTCCTCCTGCTGAGCTGACTTCTGAAAACTGACGAGAAAACAAACTTGTCAGAAAAATGACTGAACGCAATCACACGTAGATGTTTCCCTCAATTTAAAGTTTTGTAAAACACGCACAAAGAAAAAACAAGCTGGACTATGTTATTGCCATACGTTACAGTCAGACCATAGAAATGTATAAACACAGCTATAAATAAATCAGGAGAGTTATGTTAAAAAAATTATATATAAAAGTGAAAAATAAAGAAAACCCCTTCCATTTGTAGGTGTGCCCTAGATACATCATACGGTGTCTAATTTATAATATGTCATACTGTATTATTAATAATACTGTTACTGTTGTTGTCCACACTTTTGACTGGTAATATCTGCAGGTACCTTTCATACAGCGACTGTCGTTGTATGTGTAGCACTCCCGAGTCTTGCAGCAGAACAGAAAGAGCGTCCTGTGAAAACATCTGTCATCGCCAGAGATGGGTGCATACACCTGCATGACCCATGGCAGAGAGTTAGGACAGTTTAGTTAGATCTGAGCATATCTTACAGCCTGTTTAAGAGCAGCATGAAGTGAACTGACATCACAATTCCAACATACAGTAGTGCAAAAAAAGAAAAGACAACAGATAAAACTAAGAAAGAAGTTAATCTTAGTCTGTCTGGACACTTTAAAGTAAGATGCTTTGGGAATATTAATTGTCATATGTTGCAGAAAACTTCTTTCTTCTGAAATAATTTATAAAGTATCCTAAATCCCCAAATATATGTTATGAAGTAAACAAACTCTTGTCGAGTAACTTCTGGGTACTTTTAAAGCAATTTAGGGGTGGAAGGTCCCGAGTGGGTCCAGTGTCTTGAGGAACACCTTTCCTCTCCCCTCTCAGGGACACTGACCTGCAGTAGAAAGGCCATGGGCAGACGGCAGATCTCACACTCGAGCGCAGGCAGTGAGGGCAGCCCACGGAGACTGAGCCACGCCGGTTTCCCACCGACTTTGCTGGGGAACTGCGGGGACAGCAGCCGCCACGGCTCCGCATCCTCCAGAAAACCCAGCACTACTTCCGCTGTGGACCTGCTGTCTGCACTCGACATGTTAGCGGGCTTAGCTGTCAAAAAGCCACCAAAAGAGCTGTTATTATTTAGAGTCTACAAAAACACAAAACATGTGAAACGAGTGATGTTCAGCGTCCGTGAGGAAACACTGACCAGCTGATGTTTTGTTCCGCTTTCCTCTGTGCTCTGAAATTATAAATATTTAGAGAAAGGGCTACTTATCTGTTTCATGTGTGTCTGTATGTATTTGGTATCATTTTATTTCCTGTCTTACATGAAACTCTGCGTGCCTGGTTTTCAATTAAAAATAATATTTGATGAGGTCTTATTACTCAATAGCATGCGTTTCTCCACTATGGCCCCTAGATGGAGCAACTGTACAATTATGGTTTTACAGTAGTTCTTTTCAGCACGTTGATTTACATTTGTTTAAGATATTTTATTACGCTGAGTGGAATATGTTATTTTCTTCTCCATAGCTGGACAGCTTTTCATTTTCTCTGGTTTTCATTTCATTGACATTATAGGTTTTTAATTTAAAAAAACGATGTAATGTCAAAATCTATAACATATTACACAGTGTTATATGATATATTGACATGTAGCCTAATTCGTGTCAACATATCTCACACACAAGTGATCTCACTTGTCGGTTTCAACAATAAAATGCTACGGTACATTGCCAGATACAACAACAAGAGTTAAAAGTGCAAACTAAGAAAAGCCTACTGATTAACTAAGTAAAAGTTGATGAACATTTTGATTCTCCATTTTGGCTCCACATAATTGAGTAACATTTACCATAGAGGCAAGAAACAGTCAGACAGACAACAGTGAGAACGCAAAAGCATAAGGTATGCTGATTAAAAGACCATTAACTTAAACATTTATTTGCAGTCGTGTTCATTCAAGTAGAAGAAAAACTTCTCACATAAAATGTACATCAGTTCAATAGACTCCGTCTGCATAAACTGCGGACCAATCACAATCAGGCTAACGCCATGGAGTGAACTTCGCTTGCTCGTGGTAAGGTAACCAAGGTAACGGCTCAGCAATTTAAGTTTGAAATGT
The DNA here is from genome assembly GCF_947650265.1 of Symphodus melops. Lineage (NCBI taxonomy): Eukaryota > Metazoa > Chordata > Actinopteri > Labriformes > Labridae > Symphodus > Symphodus melops. Next base: position 19,377,909 of record NC_136693.1, on the reverse strand, counting down.
AAACGGAGTTTTGGGAAGAGAAGTTGTTGCTATTTTTCTAAAATGTCTGAAGTTCAGTTGCGGAGATCTGTCATCGAGCAGAGACTGTCTGCAGCTGCTGAAGAGATTTTGGAGCAGTTTGACGGAACAAATGCAGACTATGAGGAGGAAATCTGTCGATTAAAACGGGAAATGAAGCAACAACGCCACCTGTTGGATGCTTTCAACCCTAGAGTCTGCCTACACAGATTAGGTTTGTATTGGGTTTTTAATGCTGATTCATTTCCAGTCAAATGTGAACATTTTTAAACTAATGATGGGTTTATCGCTCAGATATACTCTCTGTTGAACCTTGTTTATACATAAACAAACGGCTGCGTCACAGACGTTGACGTTGACATACGACGTCTGTTTCTGGAGGATAGTGTTTAGTGTGTGGAGGCTTAAAAATAAAAAATAAAAGCAAGAAAATGTATGTTTTAAACTTCCAAAATTGATACAATTATTGAATATGTGACTTCAATCTGTGATTAATTCAACAGAAGTTTAAATAAAAAAAAAAAGGATACATTTTAGACTGAACGCCTGTGGAAATCCACTAACCTTGAGGTGCACAGGCTCTACCTCAGGGACCTTGTGTCCTCATGCAATGTGATGTTCGAAAATGCCAGATCTGAGTATATCCACCAACTGGTAGCACTAAATAAGAAAAACCCCAAAGTGTTATTTGAAACGATAAACTCACTTGTATGTCCTGCTGCCCCAGTTACCCCCGTGTTTTGTGAAGCTGACAGCAATGCCTTTTTGAGATTCTTCACAAACAAGATAAAGATGATTAAGGATAACATCCCGACCCCTCTTTGTGTTACCCCTGCTGTTTCTGAGCCTGTCTCTCTTTTAGGACGGTGACGGTTGCTGATATTTCAGCAGTGGTGTCTAAGATGAAGCCCTCCTCTTGCTCATCTGACGTCCTTCCTTGTAGGCTCTTTAAAAAAGTGTTTGGGGAAATTGGCCCGTGTGTGACCAAAATGGTTAACCTGTCTTTGTCTACCGGTGTGTTTCCTACTGCATTCAAAGATGCCATAGTGGAGACATTACAAAAAAAAAAAGCAGGCCTAGACCAAACAGATCTTAATAGTTTTAGGCCTATTTCTAAGCTCCCTTTCATGTCAAAGATCCTTGAGAAGGTGGTCTGTAAACAGTTGACCCTTTTCCTGGATCAAAGCAACATCCATGAGCCGCTTCAGTCCGGTTTCTGTAACCAACACTCCACAGAAACGGCCTTACTGAAAGTGTCTAGCGACATTATGATGGCTGCTGACTCTGGAAAGTCCGCTGTTCTGGTTCTCTTGGACCTGTCCGCAGCCTTCGACACTGTAGACCATCAGATTCTGCTGAGAAGACTGAGGGATCAAGTTGGACTGTCGGGATCAGTTCTAAAATGGTTCTCCTCTTATCTAGCTGGACGTAGCTTCAGTGTAGAAGCTAACCAAATAAGGTCGGAGTCTGCGGACCTGCTGTGTGGAGTGCCTCAAGGTTCCGTTTTGGGTCCTGTCTTGTTTTTGTTCAAGGTTCAAGTTTCAGCCAGATGTTGGTGCCTTTATTTTAAAATGTTACAAGCTTTTAAAATCTATCTAAACCATATGGACATAAAAAAAATAGCTAGAGAATTAGCTTGAGAACAGCCACGATACTGTTGGTGTGTTTGATTTAATCACACAAAAACAACAACAAGTGGTTAATTAACACTGTAATTACAGCTTAAAGTACTGTTGTCGCACGTAGCAGCCATGTTGGATTCTAACTCAGGCTACTCCAAGTTGCCACGACTTTCCGACTAGTAAATATGACTTCAGGGGGCATTCCAGTTCACACTTCTGACTGAAAACTCGAAATTTCCCAGTTCAACTGGAAACATTCATGTGGGGTGAATTTGAAATTAAAGGCGTGTCTTAAAGATGATGTCATATATTGATGTTTTCAGTGGTTTCATCTAAGTAGTAAATTCAGGTTTTTATAACTTTATGTATTTCACTGTTTTCACAGATGTGCAGCAGCTGGTGTTGAGTCAAGACGAGGTTTCCCCTGAGGAGCAGGATCTGAGCCCTAGACTGGACCAGAGCGACCCACCAAACTCATCACAAATTAAAGATGAAGAAAAGGAACTCTGGGGCAGACAGCAAGGAGAGCAGCTTCAAGGGCCAGAGGAGTTTGATATCAGCATGTTAACGTTCCAACTTGTCCCTGTGAAGACGGAAGAAGAAAACGAAGAGAAACCTCAGTCCTCACAGCTTCATGAAAACCAAACTGAAGAGAGTAGAGACATCCAGCATATGAAAACAGAAGCTGGTGGAGAGGACTGTGGAGGACCAGAACCAGGCAGAGACTTTAATCCAGACAGTCATTTACAGCCGAATACTCCTGACAAGACTTCACACTTTTCTGGATCTGATACTGATGACAGTGGTGATTGGGAGGAGAGAGATGAACCTCAGGAAGGTTTAAAACTTTTGCCAAACAAAGACATACCAGATACTCTTGACAAAACCTCACACTCTGAATCAAAGACAGATGACACAAGTTGTGCTTTGGAGGACTCCAGGAATACTCAGGAAGATTTAAACCCTGTGAAAAACAAAGATGTACCTGTGAGTAATGTGGTATGTAATACAGCTAAAATATCAGTCAGCTCCTCTGAATGTGCTACAAGCTTCGGACAAAAGAAACTAAAAAAACAAAAAGGAATCCAAACAGGAGTGAAACTTTTGAGTTGCAAAAAATGTAGCTGTTCACTTTGTAAAACAAGGTTTTCTTCCCAAACAGCTGTTGTGAGGCACATGAGGACCCACACAGGAGAGAAACCATTTAGCTGTTCACTTTGTGGTAAAAGATTTACACAAAATGGAAATCTGAGGCAACACTCTGTAGTTCACTCAGGAGAGAAACCATTTAGCTGTTCAATTTGTGGTAAAAGATTTACACAAAATGGAAATCTGAGGCAACACTCTGTAGTTCACTCAGGAGAGAAACCATTTAGCTGTTCAATTTGTGGTAAAAGATTTACACAAAATAGAAATCTGAAACGCCACCTGGCAGTTCACTCATGAGAGAATTGAGTTGTTCGTGTTTTTGTTTGCTAAAACGTTGTTTTTCCAAACATAAAATAAAGTCTTGTTTGCTTCCATAGCAAAGATTGCGTTGTTTGTCTGTGTACTTTCTGTGCATGGGGCCCAGAAGTAGAGAAGGTGCCCATTCTGGATCAGTCTCCATCATTTGTAAAGGACTTTTTAGAAATACAGCATATGTTTGTTTGAATTTCTTGTGATTTTTAAAATATATTATATAATCCAGTCTTTTGGAAACTCTGCTTTTGTTGTATGTGTTCTGCTGAGAGTCAATGGCCAGATGTGTTTGTTTACCACCTTATTTGCCTCTAAGATGGTTTATTCTCTGATGGGCCCACTGCCCAACAGAACTGTAGTATTGCTTAATATGTAAATGATGTAATATGAAACTCCGATAAATATTCATGAGCCGGAGTCCAGAGGCTCAGAACTCCCTGAGCTGCTGTGACAGGTGAAAGCAGAACCATGGGGACTGTGGAGGAATCTTTAAAGTGTCCTGTCTGCCAGGAATTCTTCACAGATCCTGTGACGCTGCCGTGTGATGACATGATTTCCCTCCCCTCTGACCTCACTCTGCAGGTAGGGTTGTCATGGTGCCACAACGTTCAACTGTGATATGATTCTAGTAGAAATCCGAAGATAAAGATACCTGGTTTAATAGCAGTAAACCAAAATGGAAGTAAAGGGAAAATCAAAGTTGGGAACTAATTTAATCAATTTAATTTTGATCATTTAATTGCTTTAAATGATCAAAAAACTCCTGCAGACTGTTACCATTTCACACTTGACACCTAGTGTGTAAAACAGGTCAACTGCAGTCTGATTTTGCTATGTGGCAGGTCACCATGGGGGTGACACTGAAGCTTCAGTGTTTAGCCAGCTCTGCATGGGTCTGTAAACCTTTCTGTGTTCTAACCTCTCTCCATTTTTCAAAAGTATCTCCAATACTGATCCTAGTTTGAGCAGGTTGGTTGAGCTTATTAGAAACATGCAGAGGGTTTTTAAATCGGGTACAATCACTTCTATCTGAACCAGTTACACTGCCCGCTTCCATCGCTGCAACACCTGTTGGTTTGACCTGATAACTGCTCTCATATCTGGTAAACTGAGGGGCATCCAAAACGACCTAACCCATTTTACTTATTGGACTTTTAAGACCTGAACTACTTCAAATGTTACATGTTGAGTGTCCTGAAATGAGATGTCAGAAGCAATTTGGGCCTCTGCTTTTTTATAACTTGACATAAAATGTTTATGAGGACTTGTAATGAGATTTTTTGACTTGAAGTGAGTCAATTACGTCATGCGGAAGCTGCAATTTGTCTAAATTGTTTAAAATAAGAAATCAACTTGATTTTCACAGAGATTCTATGCTACTGTTAATTCAACTGTAATTTAAATATGATATATTTAGCAGATGCATGTATATTTATATATGAAAAGTTGAAATTGGAAGGATTCCCTAAACAAGACGTGATTATTTAATTAACATCGCTAATGTGTGTAAAATAAACCAACACCATCACTTTTAAAGGTATTTATAGTCCACATTATGTCACAAAGATGTATATTTACCCTCTATATCTAATATTTATTTTTTCGTAAATATTAGATATAGAGGGTAGATATACATCTTTACAACCCTCATTTTGTTCCCGCTTTGCAAAACACCAGACATAACTACCAAAATCACCGTTTCTAGATTAACAGTTAAAATATCAGAAGTTAACAGATATGTTTCTTAATTATAAGGGCATGTAGTGTTGATACGAGTTAGCATTATCTTGCCACTAGAGGGCAGTATAAAGCTGCAGAAGGTCCTTGAGGTTGGTACAAGTTTTTGCCTTTAATCAATTAATTTAATTTTCAGCCAATTTAAATATTCAAATATGAAATCAAATGCCCTTCATTGTTTTTCTCATGTGCATATCTTTCTGTAAATATGTTTAGCAACGGTTCAAAGTTTAAACTGTGATTTGTAAATAGGAATAATAAAAATCTACGTGTCTTACCTCACCACTTGTTTTTCAGTCAATGCACACAGGATGTTGTTTCAATTAATCAATCTTTAATAGATTAGAACAATAAATCAGAATTGTTAATAACAATAAATCAGAATTAATAACAATTGTAATTTATAAATATTTACAATAAGTATTTTCAATAAACAAGAATAATATATGGAAACAATTAATGACAACAATAAAAAAGATTGATGAATAGGAATAATAAATAAAACATAACATGAATATTTAAATAACGCTACACAACTGAAGAAAAGTTAAATTTGGGAACTGCTGTGATGAATACACAGCACCAAACTCCTCCTCATAGCACAACTCTTGCATCTTTATTTTGACCCATGATTGTCTTTCTTGGTACAGGCGCCTTATTGCAGGAGCCAAACTCAAAAGAAAAAGCCTGATCATCTTTCTGTGACCTCTCGTTTTCTATTTCTGCCCATCTAGCTTCCTTCTTCTTCAAATATTCCTCCAGCATGCTGTCACTGCAGGAAGGAAAGCAGCTTCAAGGGCCAGAGGAGTTGTTGCAAACAGCCAATAAACCTTGAAGAAGAAGAAGCAGGCGACCCCATGTGTGGATAAGGTCTTGTTTTGTTCATCGTTCACAAAAACCATCTAAAACGACAACGTGCTTTAACATATTGTTACTATAAGGCTCCCACATACACGCGCACACACGCCCGTGCACACAGCCTATGGTGCACTAACGCAGGCACGCGCGCGCGCACACACAAACACACACACACACACACACACACACACACCGTGATGTCACTTAAAGGGGAGTTTGGACAGTCTGTATGTCTGACTGGTGGACGGACACAGATTGTAACAAACGGTGAATCCCCGCTCTTTTATTCGGACTTTTATTCATTATTAAATCAACCATGGAGCTAAAAGTGGATACAAAGTCAGGTTGGGGTTTGACTGGGGTGAGCAAAAGTTCACATTTATAGTAATTGAACCATGGAAATGAAAAGGAAGCGGTCAGCCGCGACAGAAGAACAGGCAGCTGCTGAGCCCTTGCAGCCCAGCAGATAACGGAGGAATGGACGGTGTGAAAATGAGATCAAACCGGGACTAAACCTTATGCCTGGGTCTTCCCGAGCTATAGGATATGTCACCCACCTCCCCGTTCCAAATGCATCCGCGGGGCGATGGGGGCTACAAGCCAGCACCAGTGTCCCCTGCTCCGCCTGTCCCGCCTAGGAGGGTCCGAAGCCGGGACAGGGGCTCCGGCAGGACGCGGCGGTCCGGGGCAGGAGCAGGCTCAGGGGCCGGACCCGGAGCAGCGGAGAGGCGGGTGAAATGTGTACTCGTGGGAGACGGAGCTGTGGGGAAAACCAGCCTGGTGGTCAGCTACACCACCAACGGGTACCCCACTGAGTACATCCCCACCGCCTTTGACAACTTCTCAGGTGATTCTGTAGTTTAAGTTATTTAGACCATAAAGTCTGATCATAAAGGACAGCTGTGTATTAAACAGAGACAGCTTACAGCTGTTAAAGACATTTATAAAAAACTTTCCTATAGACCTGTTTAAAATAACATCATAGCTATACACTTTTGCTATAGTTCTAGAGGAACATATTAAAATGTAGGCCTACTTACACCTGGGCTTTTTAAACATTTCTGTGGGGTTATTGATATCTCAGTGTCTTTATTGTTGATGCTCTAGACCTATAACTTCATTTTGTCTCATGGTGTGTGTGCAGCGGTAGTATCGGTGGACGGTCAGCCTGTGAAACTACAACTTTGTGACACAGCTGGACAGGTCAGTAATACCCAAACACACACACACACACACACACACACATACACACAGGCAGAGGCAGCAGTATTTCCTGCTGTTGTTTCATTTGGAACAATCCCTATAAAGGCTTCCATCTTTATGGTTGCTCTAATTTGTTGATGAGCAGGCAGACAACACAACCATCAATGTCTCTGGTTGGAATTGAACCAGGGTTCTGTGGTCTAAGCTACCTCTCTCAAACTTGACAAACATCTTAAAACTTTTTCAGCTGGACATTTAAAACAAACTTAACAAACTTTTGGTGTTCTGTAACAGAAACTCGTCATTTTTTAAGACAGCATTTTAATAATATAGTTTTCCTTTACTTTATTTAAAATTAAAAAAAACAAAATGAACTACGAACAAGATATGTCATGTCGAATATCACTGTCAGTCTAGGTGGCCTCATTCTGTGTCCAGGAAATGGTCTGGTTAGTCCTTCCTCGGAAAGATTCCAATGTAGCACTCAGGAAGTGATGCGTTTTATTCCTGTTTGCAGCTGCAGCAGCCGTTTGTGTTGAAAAGTTCTTGTGATACAAAGCTTGTCGAACAGTTCTGCATTGATTATATCTGTGTTCTTAAAAGTGTTATTGTGCTGGACATTAAATTATTGCACTTGCTTAATGTTTTTTCTCTGACTGTTCTTCTTTTCAGGATGAGTTTGACAAGCTGCGTCCTCTGTGCTACACCAGTGCAGACGTGTTCCTGCTTTGTTTCAGTGTTGTCAGTCCTGCATCCTTCCAGAACGTTCCTGAGAAGTGGGTCTCAGAGATCAGAGGACATGCCCCATTTGCTCCGCTTGTCCTTGTTGGGACTCAATGTGACCTTCGAGAAGATGTCAAGGTGGAGTAAATGTACACTGTGCTGCATATAATATACACAAACTCCATATGATCAATGCCCTTTGGGTCTTTAGCTTTTTTCTTAAAGGTGAAAAAGGGACTCTGCAGATCAAAAGGAGTTTGTTAGGTCGTTCCTCCACCAGGAGGTGACAGAGGAGTCTATTAGAGACTTAGGGCCCTGTTGTGAAATAGCATCAATATTTTGGGTAAGGGTATATCCATAACAATATACATAAATTAGCTAGTTAGTTTATGCCAGGAGAGTTGATTCTATTTATCTTTGTTTTTATGACCTTTTATGCTTCAAAGTGTGTGTGATGTTAACTATGTCTTAAAATGATCAAAATACTTTGTAAGATGCTTTTAAAATGTCTGAAATCTTTATTAATAAATTATTATTATTGGTCATTGGTTAAATCCTTCTTTAGTGATGTTTAGGAATTCCCAGTAACAAGATTATCACAGATACAAATTAACCCAGTGTTGCCCTCTCTCTAGGTTCTCATCGACCTGGCTAAGTACCGGGAACGCCCTGTGGACCCAGCAGATGCTAAAGACTGTGCGTTGGAGATTGGAGCTGTGGCCTACATGGAATGCTCTTCCCTGACCCAGAAAAATTTGAAAGAAGTGTTTGACACGGCCATACTGGCCAGTTTGCAAAACTGCAGCTCCCATAAGCACCCGAGAGGAAAACAGCAAAGAAGAAAAAAGAAAAGGCAGACAGCGGACAAGATGAAGAGTCTGTCAAAGCCATGGTGGAAAAGGTACTGCTGTGTTGCCTAGGGCAGAACTTCAAGGTTACTTTGTCCTGCTCTGGATTGAGCTGGATTCTCATTCTGCCTGAACTCACGCTCAGTTTGTGTTTTTCTCTTGTGGAGCCACATGTTTCGCAACACCATTGGACTGCTGCTGAGAACTAAATCAAGACTTTGACGGATATTTTACATTTTTTTATTTTTCTAATCACTTCTTGTGTTATCATGGATAAGATTAACTTCTCAGACAATCCTGGTTCTAGCATGCCCTGAAAAGATTGCAGTGATGCAGTTGTTATCCAGGTTTGAATCTTACTTTGTGGAAAGACTCCTTCATAGAGGGTCTATGAAGGAGGCAGAACTTTCCATATGATGGACCCTCCTCATGTCACGTAGACTGTCCAGACTAAACACGAACAGAAATATTGATTTTCTCTCCTCTGCCTGACACATACATGGAATAATGTTTGGTCCAGTGATCTGGTGAAACCCTGTTTCAACCTCGTATGGATTTATGTGGCCTTATTATGTAACTCGGAGGGGGCCTGACTCTCTGGAGATTGTGCGTGACCTGAATGAAACTGCATTTAAGCTCAGCCCTGATTCCAACTTGTTTTAAACGTTGGTTGGATTTCTAACACTCATGATAAGAAAGAACTGGAAGCTGAAGAGCGTCTTTCAGACCAAACTTTGTACTCATTCAAAGAAGATTCTTTTGGATTTTCTGAGCCGTAGGCCATCAGAGCACATGATTACAGCAAGCAACAAATCTTACCCCTGGTTGATTTTCCAACCTATGTAACTGAGATGATCTTTTTTAAAAACAGTCTGTATTATTCAGCCTATAAATGCATCACATTCATATCCAGATTAAATAAGTGACAGTGTATAAGTTTGACAAGGCTCAGACTTGAGGGAAAGTGGGCATACTGTAAGCAGCATGATGAAGCCCATTCATTTATTGAATAATACAACTAAAGAAAGACAAGAGAGAATGGGGGATGACATGTAGTAAAGGGCCAAAGTTGGCTTTCAACTCAAGAGGATATAAGCCTGGATATAAAACGTTACAGCAAGGCTATCCAAAGCCAGCTACATATTTTTGAACTAAGCTACTATACATGTATTCTGCCATCAAAATTGACATTTTAAGATGGGGTGTGTGTATGAGACTTCTGGGTCTTTTGGAGCCTGACTCAAGTGGACACTCAAACATCTGCAGTTCTTTTAAAGTTTTGCAACACCAGAGGTTTCCACTTATTCGCAACTGAAGTCAACATGTGATACATTTTGAATCTATTTTCTGCTTGAAAGAAACAGGCTTTGAACAAAATGTTCATCAGAAAAATAAACTTTTTTTTTAACTGAATGCTTAACTCTTTCCCCGCCAGAGAATTCTAGAATGTTTGCCAGCCAGCGCCAGCCTTTTTCACCATTTTCACCAATCTTTCAAGACTCACAGAATATTTTGTTCTTTGAATATGTAAATATTGAATACATCAAAAGAAAGATCAGAGCCTCTGCTTTCATATACAAAAAACTATTTTATTCAAACTTCATTCAATCTTTTTTTATCAGCACTTGAATATCGGCCATTTTCACAAAAAAACCACATTCCGGACAAAAAGCTGAGAAAACAGCACTTTTGTAAAACACACTTATTTTCAAGAAAAAAAAGTGATTTTGAGTTTACATTTGGATTCTTTTTACTTTCATTTGACAACTACAGTTATATTTTAAAATAAATAACTAAAATAAATAAAAATGATTACATAAAATTATTAATTTTCTTTGAATAGTGTAGCACTACAACATTTACAAACTATATTATACATTTTTCTTCTCTTATACACTCAGAAATACTTTGTTTTTACAAACACTTAAATATCATTATTATTTTCAATAATAAAACATTAGTTGAACAAAAACCTGATCAAGAAGAGAGACAACTGTGTCTCCCAGGGAAGCGCCTTCTCCACAACAGGGTTTCATGTTGTAACAGTACTCCGTGTCAGAATCACAAAGGATGTAGGATTTGAACCCATATTTGACAGGTTTTTGGGGATTGTACACCCTGAACGCTAGCCGTCCACGCCACAGAAGCATACCCTCATCAATGCAAATGTTGGTGTTAGGTTGATACATTTGACTGAATTTAGATATAAGGTAATATAAGACAGGGCGGACTTTGTACAACCTGTCAGTGCTATTTGCTGGCCTTGATTCATAATCATTGGAGTGTAGAAATCTCCATATGATTTCAAACCGGTTGCGGGACGTGACCTTGTTGAAGTAGGGGGTGGCCAAAATGTCATCTGTAGACCAGTACATTTCAAGGTCAGGCTTAGGAATGATATGATCAAGAGCAGCAGCACCATTTAGAGGTCCAGGATTCTCAGTGAAAAGGAAAGTCTTTTGGCTGCCAGTTCATTTCTTTCCACATCAGATTACCTGGACCAGGACCTGGCTGGTTTACAGACCCTCTTGCTTGGTCACCAGGTACTTGACCTCCAAAACACCCATAAGATCCACAGGTCCGACCTCTGCCTCTTTGCTGTGTTCGACCTGTAAATAATTAGAAAGACAATTTTTTTATTCAACAGTGTGATGTGCACAAAGAGAGAAACGTTATTTTTCGGCCTCTTCATATCACATCTTACCTTTTTCACCTTGTAGGTCTGTATAAAGGAGACCTGGGCCTTGAATCCCTGGACTCTGTGTGTAACATGACAGTAAAATGTCAAACAAATATTCATTTGGTAAATAGTTTGTGTACAAAATGAAAGCTAAATTATTTCTTTTTTTATCTTCTCTCACAAGTTAGCAGATGCTCTTGTCTTGTAGTATCTAATAATCAAACAATCCAAGTAACATACTATCAAACTAAATAAAATATGTTATCATGACTCACCTCTTGCACCTACGTGTATGTCTGGACCTTGGAGACCTGGATCTTGGAGACCTGGACTCTGTGTCTGGAAATTACAATAAAATGTCCGTCAAAAATTCGTTTTGTACATAGTTTATGTACAAAAATGAGAGATATGTTATTTCGACGTCACGTTATCTCATGAATTATCAGATACATATGCTATCACGGTGAATCAAAAAATAACGTGATCATATCTTACCTCTGACACGTCCTGAATCCCTCCATTCACTGTCGCCGCTGCTGTCTTCATCCAGATCAGTTTCACGGAGGTCAAAAAATGAATTATCAGAGTCTGTATCGATAATTAACTCTGTAGCTTCCACAGCTGAATATCTCCTTGCTGGCGCCGGCATGTTTGTACTATTCAAGAGCTTTTATCTCATATCTATACGGCTAATGTTGACTTTTTGACGCGCGTCAAACTCACATACAGACTGATAGAACTCCGACCGCTGGAAAATAAGGACGAAGAAAATGTTTGTTTTTTTCTCTCTACTTTCCCGCGAGTGGTCTTGTTTGTTGGTTTTTTGACCCCACAGTCCTGTAACTTTTTCACAATGTCCGCCAGAGCGCCCCCTATCGTATTACACTGAAAACACCAATTGACGGAATATTCCGTCAATGGCGGGGAACGGTTGGGTTCCAAATGACGGAATATTCCGTCAATGGCGGAGAATGAGTTAATAAGACTTCTTATTCAGGTCGCCATTAAAGCCACTTGTCAATATAGGTAGTTCTACCCAAGAGAATACTCTTTACTCTTGAGATCCTTAGAATAGGATCATCATTTACACAATGAACATCATGCTGAATTGAAGAAAATACGAAACTAGTGCTGAGACACAATACACAACAGGAAAAAAAAAAAACACATCAGCGATAAATCCATTGAGAAGTAGTGTAACTTTCTATCTATAGAAAATGATTTTTCACTTTTTAAACAGGGTAGTGGACCTTCCTAGATTATTGGAAATAATTATGGTTTTAAAGACTCACTTTTTCTTCACTTTTCAAATTTGGAGACAATGTCAAATTATGTTTTTATACTGTTTTATGTAAGAAAAAAAAGTCTTGTAAATGACACACCTTACAAAAGTGATCAAAATACCTACAATAAGAGTAGGCACAATTAAACACACAAAAGCCATCTGAGAGTATAGATGATATAACCTCAGAGTTCGTTCTGTCCTAAAGCAATGTAGTTCACTGTGTCCATGCCAAATTCATTCTCCTCATCTATTATACTTTACAACATGGGGTTGATTTCACAATTCCAGCAATGTTGAATATATGACTGTCAAGTTTGTTTTATATAAATATTAAGTGACCCCTGTTAGGTTTTGTTTTTAGGCGGACCCCAAAATGCAGAGACAGAGACGAACACAAGTGGTTTAACCAAAAGATATTTACTGTTCCAAACAAAAGAGCAGGCAGTGAAGGCCGGAGGCTGGCTGGCTCAACGATCCAGGAGGCACACCAAAAACTAGAAAAAAGGAAAAACATACGATCAGTCCAACTGTTCCAAAAAACGAGAGCACAAAAACCACAAGAGGTTATCAAACAATATGCTGGAAGGCAATACGTGACCACTACCGAGTAATACGGAATTATCTGGCACAGGAGTAGGGTGACAGCCAGGTTTATATGGAGGGGTTGATTAGATGGGAGACAGGTGTGCCTCGTCTGCTGCCTGGAGGAGCCAGCCACACCCCCTGCCACTCACATACCTGCAGAGGGAAAAAGGACCAGAGAAGGGAGGGGGAGAAAAGACAACTCACACAGAAAAAACAAAACAGAACTGAAACCTCACAACCCCCTCTCTAAGTATTTGTGAATTATTGCGTTTGTTGCTCAGCATCTCTTCACACAGATCTTCTATTTTACCACTGAAACAACCATTAATCATTGTACATAATCTGGGTCAGCTGAGTCGTCTTTCATCTCTAGATTAAGTTTAATATGTTTTGAAGCAGAAATAAAAAGTCAAACCAACACATTGTGAAGCCTTCAGCTGCCACATCTTTTGTACATTTTTTTTTACTTAAACAAGAACAACCCAAATCATTGACAACTCTTTATCTGCGGTTCCTCTGTCTGAATGGCTCTTTGTATGAGTGTGAGAGTCCCTGAAGTAGAAAAGGGTTGCAACAAGTAGCAGTCCAATGTCTGCCATTACATCATGTAGACACAAAAAAGCTACAAATACAGATACAAATAAACACAAAAAATATGTTTTACTCATGGACATCTGTGCTTTGGGATAATCATCACTTTCAAATAAAACAGGAAAGTAGGGCCAAGGTCAACCTTTGTCTGAAGAATAACTGGGAGATTAGAAGACAAAGGTTAAAATGTCAACCTTCATTGTCCGCGTTTTATTTACTGCAATAACTCACTATGTTTTTGACAACTAACATGCTGCTTCTATTTCTAACCCATTCCTATTTTGTTGAGGGTTAAATCCTTTTATATTTAGCACAATCTGATGTTCTTTTCTGATGTTTTCTTGACTACACAATTTCCTGGCATTTTGTTTAAAATCAGTTCTCTCCTGATGTGCAACTGAGTGAATAGTGGTTTACCTAATGAGAACATATTTCTTCTAAAACTTATCATCAACATTACCCTTTGGTTTCTACACTGTACCAAAAGGGATCTGCTTATTATTTTTATAGTGATCATGTCCAACTTCACTCTAGTCCTGAGTTTGAGACTTTGAGTCCTGACATGAAGATTACTGGAGCTGTTAAGGATGTTTCCTCTTTGTGTCAATGGGTTCACTGCATCTATGCATTGTTTCTTGCTGAGGAAAAGGCACAGTACATTGATTATCTTGTTGTTTGTGTGCAGTCTGGGTTCATGGCCTGGGCTTAAGTAGGGTAAAGGTCATACAGACCCTTATGATAGCTGCCATTTCCCTTGGTTTTTCGAGCCTCTTCTGTTTACATGTTTCATTTATGTTGGCGCACAGAAAGACTCTCATTGTAGTTTATTTTGCATACATTTAAGTAGTATTTCTAGCCTGGCTTTTAAGAGAGAAAACAGAAGTAGATTTCAAGAGGTGAAGCGTCACCCCAGTGTGTTAGTCAACATTCAACCCAGCAGCCATGTCTTTGGGCTGTTGGAGGAAGGCAGAGTACAAGTATGGCGTAAAACACCCACACATGCACAAGGAGGACATGCAAACTCCACTCAGAAAGACTCCTTTGTCCAGTCAGAACTCAAACCAGGATCCTTCTTTCTGAGAGGCAGCAGCACTAACCACTGGCACATTGTGCAGCTCCTGTCATCAGTATTGCATTATTTATTAAATTAAAGGATATAACTTATATCATATAAGCAATAAGTTTAAAGCTAATTTTCATTTGCGGTTTCCTGGCTGGTCACATGCTGCTGTATTGTTAAAACTTTGTTCAAGGTTCATGATATCTAGTTTCAGTTAGATGTTTTTTCTACTCTGCGAGTCACTTAATAACACATTGTTTAACATTTCTTTACAAAATGAATGATGAACTCAAATACAAAAAAATAAACACTGTAATTGGTGTTCGGTTCCTACACCAGAAGAGAACCACTGCAAACCAAAAAACAATAGGCCATAATACAGGTTTATTAAAGTTCTACGACGTATGATAGCCACACTTCTACGACTTCTTTGGTCACAAGTGAAGGACCATTTGTTGTGTCAGAATACTCCTCTATGCAAAACGTTGACCACACTCAGAGGAAATAAATGGTTCTATCAATACAGCAATCGTTGTGTCATTTGTCCTGATTCGTACAAAACAATAATTGAATAGCTAGTGCCATATATCAACGTTTTAATAAAAACCAAACATCCA
The DNA here is from genome assembly GCF_947650265.1 of Symphodus melops. Lineage (NCBI taxonomy): Eukaryota > Metazoa > Chordata > Actinopteri > Labriformes > Labridae > Symphodus > Symphodus melops. The sequence goes on along the minus strand of NC_136693.1, from coordinate 19,362,621 downwards.
AAAAAGATTCATGGCCTCATGACTGCATTTAACTGACCAAAATTATTCTTTGGTCAAACAATCCAGTTGTTTAATGTCTCCCCTCTGTGATGTGCCATGTGAAGTGTCAGATCAGACTTTTGATAAAGTCTCGCACCTCAATGAGAGCAGCTAGATCTCCTTCTGTGTATGAAATACGTGTTGGATTAGATGATTGCTCTGTCTTAGTCTTAATCGTTTGTTGCACTCAGAGCAGCTGAAGGGTTTCTCTGCTGTATGAACTGATATACAGTATGTGTGGTCAGATTTCCTTTCACCTTAAATCTTAGCCACAATCAGAACAATGGAATGGTGTCTCTCCTGTGTGAACTTTCTTTTGGCTAAAAAAAGAGACCGTTTGTCTCTCATCTGTGGGCTAACCGGTGTTTTGTCAGTATCTCTTTTTCCCCCAATTTTTTCCGCACACAGTTAAATTCTAACCTGTTTGAACTAATATATGTTTGGTCAGAATATATTTAGATGTAATTGCTTTTCAACATTTGAGCAGCGGAAGGGTTTCTCTATAATGTCTCTGTTAACATGTCATATCTTTTTGAATGATTTATTCAGAGCAGTTGTGATTTCGTTTCTGCCTTTGGTCTCTTATCTGCTCTCCAATGAGTTTAAACTTTTTTTATTTAGACTGATCCACTCTGGTGTCCTTTCAATCATCATCACTGTCTTCAAGCTTGGGTTCAGATGACTCTTTAGTCTCGGCCTCTGATTGTGAATGTCTTTTTGGGCCTATGACTCTCACAGTCCTCATTTTACGGAGCAGTCTGCTTGTTTTACTACGTTTGATTTGATTCTTGCTGTTTTCTTTTACTGACCGGCCTGCCGAATATATGTCATAGTTATTTTTCGATGGTGTCGCGTTGAGAGTGACACAGAAGACACATTTAAGCGACCGAGGTGTTCAAATTGAGTCAGATCTGTAGGAGTCAGATGTTAAGTAGATTTGAAACCACTTCTGTATGTGGTTGGAATCATTTTTGGAAAAATCTGATCTTGTGGCGTTTTGTGTTCAGACTGGCAGAAAATCAAACCACATACAATCTGGATGTGCTAGAAATTTGGAGGTGCAATGTGAACAACACAGTATAGTTGTCGCAGCAGGCTGTAAAATGCCCCTTGGGCCACTTCCCATTTGTAGATATGAGCTGTTACTTGTCCCAAATGTGATGTGAACGTAGCGTAGCTTTAATTTATAGTCTTGTGTGACAGAGATCACATTCTGGATTAATTATTTAATAGTCATATTATTTGTTATTCTAACAAGTGCATAAACACAACAAAATGTCAGACCTATCCAGATCTACTTGGATCTTAATGTAAAAATCATTCATGCATGGCATACACTGAAATGTCATGGTGGGATGACAGCTCACACTATACAAGTGAGTCGTTCATGACGCACAACCAAAGCTCACATATCATGCACTGTACGGTCCGTTTGTCGAGCACGACCTGAATGCTCAGACTGTACATGTTAAATCTGGCCGGAGCAGTGGCAATTGTCGGACAGGTTTCCTTTGAAAACTGTCAAAGATCTTTACACCCTGAAGTGTTCAGTTCATCAGCTCTTAAAATCACATCGAATTCTGTTTCCACAACAGAACAGCTAATTGGTGCTCCCTTAACACAGGAACAATTAGACAAACTGTGACCCAGCTTTCCATACAGCACATTCTTAAAATCTTTTCCTTGTCATAGAAACTCCAGCACAAAGTTGTTGGTGTCTAATAAACGAATGCTGAATACTGAATCCAAATGTCCTGTCGACAGCGTTCCTGTAGACTCACAGACACTGTGTCACAAAGAAGTCCAAACCCATATTTTATCCAGGGCTCAAGGTCCCTGATAAAAATTATCTGCAAATTTTAGATCTAATGTTTTTCTTATAGTAAACACCAAAAAAAAAAACCTAAAGAAAAAATAACTTATTATGAATGTGTAAAATGAAAGCTTTATGAACTTGCATAACAGGAAGATCACAACCTTAAACTGATCTGATAAAGGATGATAAACAGTGCCGTACATGCTGGTTTTTTTGCGACTGACTTTCAAGGTATGAAGAACTTTATAACAATTATGAATTAAGAATAAAAAACTATATTGATTAACCAGCTGCATGGAAAGTAGACAGCAGGTTTCATTAGGTTTATGTTTGACCCTGTAAAGCACTCCTGAGCTCACTTACATATACAGTAAATGCCCTAGGACATCAGCTGAAGACTTCTCTAAGTGAAATGGGACCCATCCGGCCTGAGAGGAACATGTGGGACTGTGTGACTTAATACAGCAGTTTTATACCTGGAGAAATAAAGAGTATCTGGTAGAAAAAAATGCATTGTTTTAGGGATTTCAGGCTCTGTGTACTGTGGTGGAGAAAGGGAATGTATGTGTATGTTTAAATATAACTTTTGTGGGCGTAGGCTTGCCAATCAGTTAAGTTGCGGATCACATGTACTGTAGTCCTCGTCGCAGTGGCCATCGGTTAGTATCTGACTGTGGCCCTTTGCTCCCCCACTCTCCCCTGCCAACATTTCCTGTTGCCCTTCAGTTGTCCTATTCAGTAAAGGCAAAAATGAACTCCCCCAAAATAACCTAAAAGACAAGTGGCAGTAGCTCAGTCTGTAGGGACCTTGGGTTGGGAACTGGAGGGTCGCCAGTTATAGTGCTGATGCTCACCAAAATATAGAAGTTTGTCTGGTAGCTAGAGAGGTGCCAGATCATCTTGAAAACTGCTGAGGTACCCTTGAGCAAGGCACCAAACCCACCAGCTCAGGGGGCGCTTCTAGTTGGGGCAGCCGCCGTACTCTGACATCTCTCCATTAACGCATCTCCTCAGGTACTGCTTGTGCGTGTGTGTGATTCAGGTCTGTGTGTGTGAGAAGCATGTCTCTACAATAACAGAGCGCGAAATAGAATTACCCCCTCGGGGTATTAATAATGTAGATAAAATTAAAAATTAAATTGCAAATTAAATAATATACAGTATATATGTAGACCACATGTAATCTGTATGAGAGGCCCAAGCTGTAATTGCGTGTAAATATTTAGGTGAAAACATGTAGATTAACTTTGTAACTTTTAGCTGTGTTTGGGCTCTAACTTGAACGTGTTTGTTCATGTTGTTGTTCTCTTTGTGATACCAAGTAAGAGCAACAACCATGCTGGACTCAGCTGATGCACATCAGAAGACAGGCGATAAGAGAAGAGGGCTGTTGGAGGACACAGAGACACACACACACGCACGCACGCACGCACGCACGCACACACACACACACACACACACACACACACACACACACAGAAACATCAGCAAAGACACACACAGCAACAGAAAGTCACCCAACTTCAGACTGAATCATTGTAAACAGACTCTCTGCTTCCAGGCCCTAGTTATGCAACAGCTTTATTTTGAAGGCTGTCATGTGACATTTGGTAAGTGGCATGTCTCTGTTCTGTGTGGGGGAGCATGCCCCAACTTTACTCCATGTGGGAAACAAACAGCTCGACTGTAACTTCAGAGACTTGGTACATACAGAGAAAAGGCCGACTTTAAACCGACTTTTGGTTTGATTAGCTGCTCCGTGACTGAAACAGTGCCAGGTCCCATTTGCTGACATTAGTCAGCTGTTACGTTATTGTAAGGGGCTGAACATATGATATATTCTTTTACAAAAATATAATAATTAAGAAATGGAAAACTGCTGCAAAGGCGAACCAGATGTCTTTAGACAGATAAATGAGAAAGCAATAACAAAATGAAAATTTTAATGACACCTCCACAACTATTTTGAAACTACTATTTTTGTACAATGACATTCACCTGTGGCAGATGAAACCACTCCTTAAGGGTGGTGAGACAGGGCAAGTAAAAGAATACTCTTTTATTAGAGTACCAATATAATGAGATGAAAAAAAAAACTGGAGAAGAGGAGGTACAGTATTTGAGAAAGAGGAAGTTCAGGTCCGCCTTCAGAAGAAACCTTGAGCAGCTGTTCTTTAACTTAAGTTAAATCAAAAGATCTGTAGTTCTGCCCACATCACTTTGTCAATTTAGATGATAAAATATTTCAATATTATTTTAAAATAGTGTCCAAATACTGATAATTTAATGTGTTTATGTTGTGTTATTACATCGGATGTTAAAATGTTTTATATGTCTAGAATTGCAAACATGGTAACATCCTATATGTGATTGTCCAGCTGACAAATGTGTTAATATTCAATGTTAAACACTTTAAAACCACTGGTTGAACCACTATAATGTTACAGAATCCTTTGGTTAAGTATGAGATTGATTTAACACCTTTACAACAGATTTGTATTCCTATGGTGGAGCAAAAGGTCGAGGAAGAAAGTTAAAGTGGAAAACAATAACATACAGTATTTGTCTTCACAGTGCAGCTCTCACATGCACAACTCATACAATTTCACTACTTCAGACAATGATCTAAGACAAACTTTGTAAGAGTCCCAAACAGGTACCCTGAGTTATGAAGTATGCAGTTTCTTCTTTATACAAATACTCTGGTTCACAAATATTCCTTCTCCATTGTCTCCAGCTTCTGAGCAGGGAAGAGAAAGGTGTTGTTTTATGGGTATGGGGAATCTTATAGTTAACATTAAATGTTGTGATCTGTGGTTAGATTTACATACATTGTAAGATTTCAGTGGACTTTAATTAAATGTTCTTTACATGCCCACTAAGTAGATGTATAAACACTGGAAGATTTTTTTCTCATTGCTGCCTGCACAGCTCCTATTTTGCACCTTTTTTTTATAATATTTTTTCTATTTCATTTAATTGTAATTGCTTCTTGTATTTTATATGTTCAGTTGTTAATTGTTCAGCTCCAATACAAATACCTTGTATGTGTAAATGCAATAACACCTGATTCTGATTCAAACAAGAACTTATTTGTACAATAATATGTGATGCATGCTCATGAGCCTGGTGCTTCTAATAAATCATGATTGCCAGAACTAGTGATTAAAAGGATTGGGAGGCAACACCTGATATCTTAAATGTGTAAGACTGACAACAGCTTCTAGAATCTGTTTTCCTGTTCTCATACAAACATTGTTATTCCAACCTTTTCCTCTTTGCTATCTTTGCTTATCACTCTCAGTTTCCTTTTTCTACAATTTCCCATGGGACTAACCCCCCTTTTCTGCCTTATCTTCTGTCAACACTCATCACACAAAAAAACCCCTCTTCTGTTAGTTTGCTCTCCATCTCTACATGTTGTCTGCTCGGGGGATTAGATGTGTTTCCGATGTGTGTGCACATATGTTCAAAGTTCATAGAATCTGTCATGTGGCATTTACACCATTGAGAAACAGTGTGACACAGTTTGCTTCACGTCTGCTTCCTCCCACTCACCACCTCCACCTCCACGTAAACGTCTCCTGCTGTCTGCTATCACCAGCTGACCACTTGTGTTTACATGAGCGAATTACACTATGTACAACTAAAGGTCAAAATGTGCTGCTGGACTAGGGGGAGAGATAAAACTGAAGGAGGCGGAATGAGCCGATGTCATTTGTTTATCAAATTCAATTTCGCAACTCACTTCTTCAGGTTTTTATCATTCATAATCTTTCATCCCAATTTACTTTGATGCCTGTTGTAAAATAAAAAAGAATTTCCATCACTTGCATAGATTTCCATGCTTGTACAGAAATAAATACACAGACACACACAAAAGCACACTTCTGGGAAACAAGGATTAGTAAGTGATACTAAGAGGTGGGAAAAAGCAGCCTCCCCACGTGGCCTCTTAAACCAGATGTATCCAGCTGGCAGACGCACGCACGCACGCGCACACACACACACACACACACACACACACACACACACACACACACACACACACACACACACACACAAGCACAAGCACACACAGCTACCATTGACCAGGCTTGCTGCCAGAATCTTTGTCTTTTTCCCCACTGTGTGAACTGCTACATAATGGAGAAACAAGAGTAACAGAGTGAGTGAAAGTGACAGAGTTTGTGGGTTTTAAAAGACTGAAGTGGTACTTTTAGTGAAAGTGTGAGTCTGTTTCTTTAAGCAACAACTAAGGGAGAGAGTATGTGTGATGTGATGTAGACATCATAACATTAGGGAGTAAAGATTATCAGATATGCTCCATGAGTCATGGGAGCAGAGGGAGGATGATTCTCTGAGTTACAATGTCACCTGTTGTTTTCTTACCACTTCATTTTTTTTGCTTAGTCTGTTAAAGATATTGATACCCATATTCTGAACTCATTTGAAAAAGAAGGATGAGTGATTAATTTAATTTGATCCCTTCCTGTTGAAAAGTTCATGTGATCCCTATTAAAGCCGGCTAGAAAAGTTACATTTCCATTAGCTTCCACTATTCTTCACTATACACTCTTATCAGGAAATATTTACATTCTACAAAATTCTACACAGGCTTACCTCAGAGATTGTACCTATTAGGTCAAAGGCATACACCAAGTTGAACACATAAGGAAGAGACGGGAGCGTGAATTGAGGGCAGTTGTACCAATCGTCTGTACCAAAAAACTCACTGTCTCATAATCTGCCCATACATCATGTGTGAGACTGTTAGCATGACATTAGCAGTGAAATGCTACAGAACTAGCTTTAAAAATGATTTGTTGAGTGTTTCTTGGAGACACACGATCAGCTGTGGGTCTGATCAAGATATATTAAGTTTTTTTTCATATGATCAGTTGTGCTACATATAGCCATAATGGCTGGCTCTGCTAGCTATCAAACAGTGGTATTCAACATGGTCCCAAAATATCTGAGCTGCAGGGAGATTTCTTCAATCACAAGATCGTTCAAGAATGTAAAATAATAATTTGATTCAAAAAATCTTTCTTCAAGTAACTACAGTAAGTGCCATTGTAAGTATTCAGCTTGTTTTAGTCTTATCAGTTTCAACATCAGTGTCTGACACTGGATAAAGCTCTCGTTTAACACAACGCTTGATTAGAGCAGGAAGAGCAGTTTGTCTTTGTAACATGTGACAGCCGAACAATAACTCTTTCACAAAGCAGACATGTAGGAAGCATTTTCAGCAGCGTTATATGTCAAACCATAAAAGCGCCGCGGTGTTACAAAAACTAATGTCTGTGCAGTATGCTGCAGTATCCTTATCCTTCTTTTTAAATTCTCTAAGTGTAACTTTTCAGACAGAGAATAATGCCAGTGAATGATTGTATTTTGAGGCTGCAACCAAACATTTTTGACTGAATTAATCCTGTGACCTGCTCCATGACTAACCAAATGAAGGAGAGCTAATAGGATCATGTGTCAAAATGGTTAGAAAGTTGGAGGATAAGGAAAGAGACATATATTTCCTAAAAATATTTTCAAAAGGAAGAGCTGCCTTAAAGTGATACTTCATTGTTTTTTGTTTTATTTTCTGTTTAAAACGCTAATTCCCTTCAAATTCCAACAGTGGCAATTTCAGTTGTGACTGTTCAGAACAAATTTCAGTTTCCAAAACAAACAAACAAAAAAACCTAATAAAAAGCTCTGCAGGAACTTTTTAGATCTCTTCTTAAGCGTGATCTATATCTTTAATCAGCTTTGTATTTTCCCAATATGAGTAATACCATGCTGTGTTATGAGTACATAGCTTTGTGCATTGGTTTCATTTTTTAATGCTGGCAGACATCATTCTCTGTGTAGGGACAATGTCTTGGACAGTGTTTCAAAGACCTTCAGTGCCTAGGAATAAAGTCAAAGTTTTTTGGCTTTTGCCTTTATTTTTTAAATTGAGCAGAGGATAGGGTCTGAAATCAGGGAGTGGGGAATGCCATGCAGGAAAAGGGGCTAAAGGTTGGGTTTGAAGCCGGGCCACCTGCTTAAAGGACTGTAAGGCACTAACCACTACACTATACAAACACCCCAATTGAGTAACTTTAAAGATAACTTTAAAGATAACTTATGCCACGTAAGTGCGCTTCAAAAACAGAGAGCAATGATTTCAAAGGACAAACAGGGGAAGAAGGGAGGAAGTGGAGTGAAGACTTCACAGGAAGTGACAGTGGGTGGAAAGAAAAGTAGGAAGAGGGGCAGAAGAAAGGTGAGGTGTAAAGAATAGGACAGAATACAATATGCTGATGAACTACACACGCACACACATGCACAAGCACACACACACACACACACACACACACACACACACACACACACACACACACACACACACACACACACACACACACACACACACACACAGGATGTGTCTGGAGCTGACATGCTGGTACATCCTGGCGGCATGAAGAACAGCTGACTGTGACAACTTCTTTACTGTGAGTGAGTTTGTGTCCATGTGAGAGCTTTGTGTACTTATGGGGTCATGACATTGCCAGGAGCGTTTTGCACTGTGTATATTTGTGCACATAACTATTTGAAATCTAGTGATGTTTTGGATGCATTAACTTTTTTGGTCACACAACCACAATAAGATCAACACACACAAAATTATTATGTACTCATTCTAAATTTAAATAAATATTGAAACTACAGTATAGTGACTTCTGGAGTATGTGTGAGCGTTTATTTGGACCTTGATGAGCCCTGTACTTTGTGATGGCAAAGAGGCCTTTGCAGTTTCAGAAACGAGAACAGTAGATTGAAAACAATCTTGATGAATGCTTACAGTGTCTAACTACAGCCTGCTATTGTGGTCTCGCGTTCTATATAAGACCTTTTGGCTAGACAGTACACACACACACACACACACACACACACACACACACACAGCTATTCTATATGTACAATTATGCGCAGGTCTAGTTGGACTCCTGTGGTTCTACTCCTCAGCCGTCAGTCAATTTTAAGAGTCTGGAGACAGAAGCAGCTCCCCCAACACACACAGCTGGACAAGGCTGCCATTGAGCAGCATAGTGTAGCCTTTTAGAGACCTTTTTTTAAAAAAAAGCTTTTGCAGCAACGAATCAGGCTGGAACAGCTTCTCACAGTGGCTTTTGTATTTGAGAAACAGCCCAACACATTTTCCAAGAAAAACTTTTTACACAGTATATACAGAAATATTGTAACTTCTAAGATGATTCTAGCCGAGAACAGAGCTGATTTAATTTATTTTTATTTTACATCCAAAGACATAATGTTTTGGCCTTTATTTCTGTCCTGTTTTGGTATGAAACCAGACACGAGACCAGCAAACTTTGCACACACCCTATGAGCCACAGTCATGCACAACCCCAAAGTTGCTAATCTGTAGACAAGAAGAAACATCCTTCCAGCTGCAGACAGTTTGTGATTGTATGTGCGTGTGTGTGTGAGACATTTTTAGATTCCAAGGACAGGGTGTGTTTCCTTTCTTGCTTTCTATTGTTCCTGCAGTTAAAGTGATCCTAGGGGGGGATGATCAACCACCAGGACTGTGGAAAAGCAGCCAGGGCAGGACAGATGAGAGGCACAGAAGCTGATCCTCTGCTGCTCCACTGGATTTTTAACCCACTGCATCTGCACTGACGTCACACAATATCTTTCATCAGTGAAATCAGCAGCTTTCTTTTAGTTTGAAATAAAACAGCTAGGGTTCTTTGTGCTTCATTGCACATGATCCAATCATCCTGCTTTAAATCATAATAGTCGGTTCATTAGAGGAACAGAGCCAACTATCTTTGCTGCCACCTGCTGGAAGAAAAGCTAACAAATTAACATGTTTTGTCATGCAGGTTTTGCAGTTTGCACACTACTGTTCCTTTGAATGGCTTGGCAGAGCATCTGAGTCTGTGCACAGCATAATCATCAAGATTGAGGATTATAGTTTTGTGGGAAATATTTCAGGGGTAAATTTAGAGACCAGATTTAACACCTTGTAGATTAATTTGATGAATGGTTGTTTCATTTGGTTGTCTGAAAATGCAGTATGTTTTGTAAATACTGCTCATATGTTCTCAGACTTGCTCGTCTTCAAGGGTTTGAGAACCAGGGGTGATATGATATTGTTCTTCTAATGACCAGCTTTTGCTACAGTTTGCCAAACTCAATGCACGTTTGAGGGCCTAAACATGCTCAAACACTTTTTGCACATATCAGAAGTGATCAACTTTTTCAGCAATATATTATGGATTTTGTCAAACTGTTCCCCTAGAAAAAAAACATGCAGTGTGATTGTTTTACATGTGAGATATTTAGTGACCAAAAGTATCATGACAAGAACTACAAAGTGTGCTTATTTCCATAGTTGTAAAGGAACCTCCAGGCAACGCTGTTAGAATTGACCTGATTTTGTTAAAGGGCTTGTCTGCAGTGGCACACTGATGTCTCCCCATAACAAGTTCAGCTTATTCAACTGGACATATCTACTCTAAATGTTAAACTTCTGATGAAAGACAAGAGTGCAGATTTCACGCTGAATTTAAAAAACAAACAAACAAACAAACAAACAAAAAAACAAATATGAAAAGTGCACAAATGTATTTTTATTGAGAATGCAAAAAAAAATATTATCGTAAATATATAATTTCATGTTACAATGACAAAGTGTGATGTATGTGTTTTCTACAGGTCAATGGCACAATATGTTGGTATTAATGTGTTTGACTTCGAGAGGTTTTAAAATAGTCAAACACAAAAACTGATGTGTTGTGCTTTTCTGCTGACACTATTGAAAATAATGGACTTTAAATAAATAACTATGAGAAACACTGTCAGACTAAGGTTATGAACATATGAATATCAACACACATTAAAACACTGAACTCTTTATATTATGTAGTGCAAATTTTTTCTGTGAAGCCAAAAAGGCTTTTTTGTGTTTATGAAAGTGATACAGAATATTTAACTGGAACTGAATTGTGGTACCCTTTTCTTTTTAATACTACACTTTAAAGTCCATGTAGTGGCTGAATTATCTTTGGCATTATATGGTCACTAGAGGGCAATGTAGAGTTGCAGAAGTTTAGTGTTGTCTTTTATTCTGTTCTTCACTCTTAGAGCAGAAACAATTCAGGAAAATATTGAAGATGAAATGTCTTTCAGAAACAGGATGTCTTCCAATAAAAATGTTATTTCCTCTTTCTCATAAGTTTCACTGTTTCCTTCTCATGCTTTAGAGCCCTCTTTGGACACAAGCCTCACTTTCTGTCCTGAGTTACTTAAACAGGATTTTCCCCTGTGCTCTCTTTATTGAACTGTAAGTATGCAGGCCATCATAGTTCACTATAAACGATCTGCTTCAGTGCTCTTACCTTTCCCCCTCCTTGTAAGGGACATAACAGAGCACGGTGACATGCAAATCACGGGATAAAAATATATTTAACCCTCACACTGGGTTGCTGCTTTTAAACATGCAAATCAGTTAAAATTTCTATTCCTATCTTCACTTCTAACAAACTAAATTCTTTCAGAAGTTATCATTATGAACATGCAACATAAAACAACAAGATTTAGAGAGACACTGACATATATTATACTTTTCAGATGACCCTGACAAAAAAAGGAACAGATCCCAGATGTGTAAAAGAAATCTGCTCTGCACTCACAGGTAATTCCACCTCAGTCATGAGATGGTTGTGTTTGGATTCTGGTTTTCAAAGAGGGAAGTATGTACTGTAACTGTACTTTCTCCTGTAGCCTGTGGTTGACAGACAGCTCGGCCACAGGCTCCTTCAGCTGCATATGGAACCATTTTAGAGCAACTTTAAATAATCTCCATCCGAGCAGCACCTGTTGCCCTGCCAGTGTGTGGCTTCTGATTCAGACAGAGATTGTGTAATCAAACAAATGCATAATAACTGGATGTAAAATAAGCTTTATTTATAAAATAAGTAGCTGAGACTGTAGAAATGCAAACGTGTCATTGTTGCAGGCTTTGGAGTTGTTGATCGTATACTGAATACTAAAAATAAATAATTTGTCTAATGTTGGTCTAAATAAAGTTGGAAACAAGGTTTAAGACAAAATTCTGTATCAAAATCAGAATAGAATCAGGATGAGTTTTATTTCCAGTATACGTTTGCACACAAAAGGAATTTCTCTTCTTGTTTTTTGAGGAAAAACTGGAATACAATAGAAAGCTATGGTGAACTGCATTACTTCTGGTGTCAGGTGCTCCACTAAGATGATACAAACTGTAATATCATAACAAATATGTCAAAGAGGAGTGATGGACAAACTGTTAAGTTGATCAGAAAGTTTCAGGATGATGTTTAGTGTAATATCTATCCTGTACTTTAGGGTAAGCAGATAATCAGTGAGAGTCAAACCAGGTCAAACAACCTGTTTCATATTACTCCTCTTAATGAAACAGTACAGTACATAGTAAACTGGAGTAAATGTTCTTGGACTAAAAGTTAGAACAAATTGCTAAAACACAATATATCAATCACACACAAATATTTCATAATCGTTTGATGGATACATTTTTCCTTATCTCTCTGGGGCTGTTGCAGTGTTATAAATATCAACAATTCTTCCCCCTGTTGACTACTTTCAGGATGTTACCTGTCACAATACAAACACCTGAAAAACCTTTCAACCTGGCATGGGAAAAAGGGCAGGCTTCACTTTTACACTATCTGTCCTTTGGTTTCCTGCATGCTAATGAATGATTTGATCATTTTGTCTTTAGCAGAGACTGGAAACACATAGAAAAAAATGTGCCTAAACATTGGCACAAAAACTATAACTAGATCTCTAGACTACATCTAAACTATGTCTTGTGAAAACTCTCATAAAGGAAGTTATGCATGGCCCAACAGATGCATCATTACCATCTTGAAATTAGGTAAAGAAAAACAAACAAACGAAAAAACCCTATATTTAATTAATACATTTACCTTGACAAAACAGCAACTATGGCAGAACCATAATATGATAGTAAATAAAAAGGTTATCAGCTGGAGCAAATGGACAATGGAATCACTTAACAGTGTCACATACTCTCTAACAATAGTTTTAATCTTTAATTATTTAGTCTTGTATACGTGTATACTTAAAGGCAGGGTAGATTTTTTAGAATTTTTTTAAAACTAGTATGATTTGAAAGTAGCACCCTCTGCATTCTCCGTTCTCACTTCACACTTCACATTCACGATGCCATTGGTCCAGAAGCGGATATCAGCTCATGCTTTGAGTGTGGGCTCATGCATGCATAGAGTAGAAAGGCTTGACTGTGGTCGAGTGCCGACATTGGTCGAAGTTTTTACGCGTTTACAACTGCAACAGATTTTTTTGGTTTCTTTTTCAGAGCAATTGCAATATTAATAACTGTCAGGACATAAAGACAATTTCGACCATCATTTTAAAAAGTGTATCTGGGGGAAATCACAGAACCTACCTTTAAATTTGATCACTGTGCAAGGATGATAGTTGTATTAAATATGGAACTACTGAGGGGACACACCTGCTGCAGGACTGTATCAAAATGAAAGTACTTTATTTCATAGAACATATAACAAAATGTTGATAAAATATTTTGTCTGTTGATTTTCTTTTATTATTCATATTATTTATCATTTGACTGGTGCATGATATCTGTGTGTAAACAAATGTACAATGATTTGTGATTTGTTGAGTGACTGACTTTTTCTTTTATTGAGTAGTCAACTGGGATGTTACGGGTTGGTTTCAGGGAGTTGGGCGGTGGGGGGGCTTAGTTTTATTTCGTTTTTTGTTGTTTCTATGTAACTCCTGAATTTTTTGTCTGTTATGTGTTACTGATGAATATATGAATAAAACAAAAAACAAACAAAAACCCCCCCTGACATGCTGATGTTTGATGGGATTTAACACACATCTCTTCACCACAAAATGATGATTCAGCAGTTAGTAAATCATTAAAATGTTATCTAGAAGTAAAATGTATGCACAAACACACACAAACCGTCTCTATAGGACTACGTAACAGATATTTTTTACACATTTTTACATACCCCTTTTACATTTATTATATGCACACATGCATTTATGAAACATGTTAATTCAAAATGTCTCTTGAGATGTCTGGTATGTTCGTCAGGTATTTTTCTGTTACTTCACAATCACCACCTTTTTGTACCCACATCCTGTCAACTCTCACACACTCTTACACACACACACACACACACACACACACACACACACACACACACACACTTATCTGCTTGTCTACACATCACTCATGCTCCCCTGGCTCTTGTTCTCCGGGGACTGCCACCCCACCCTGGCCTTCCCCTCCGTCTTCTCATCCATCACTGTCTTATTTATCATGATAAGTTTTGTTTTGCTCAAATATGAAACAGAAGTGAATTATGAAAGGATTTTAGCTGCAAAGGAAGAACAAATTTTGGCCACAACACAGATTTAGAATTAGTGTAAGATGTGTAAAAAGTGAATTACTAAGATAATAATACTCTACACATAAAAGTCATGCATTAACGTCACAGATTCTTCTCCTGTTGTTGGATTCAAATAACTTCTTTGTAAATAGGCCTGAAGCAAAGTGTTGATAAAGATGCTTGAAGTACTTTTTATAATGTTGTAATTATAATGCTTTTCTTTATTCCCACATCATGTTGTATTGTTCTCAGGTCATCATGCTTTTAAGTTTCTGCTATATTTGTTATTCATTTAATGGCTCTGTTTTATTTTATGTTAGTAGACTTTTTCTAATGAGTTCTTTCTCGTAAATGAAAACATTATAAAATGACATTAAATGATTTGTAACACTGTAAAACATCAAGTCATGGTAACTTATTGTTATTTCAATAAGAAGTTAGTGTATGTCAGCTTCCTGTTAAAACATTTCTCTTAGTTAAGTAAAAGTACTTCTATATATTTATATGGTTAAATATATTAACTAATAATATATTAACTAATAAAGGGAATGTAATGGGGTAGAGATGTATACATTTTTACTTCTTCCTACTGCTTTTCAATTGTCTTTTTTAATTTTTCCTTTTTCCTACTTATCTTATTTTCATTAATTTTTGAAATAAACTATCAATAAATCAATCAATATTTGTTTTTTAATGTTTCAAGCTGTAAAGTGTTGGTTGTATATGCGTGCGTCCTCTGAACTTAAGACACTTCTGGTAATAAACACTTTTATGCCAATGTCATCACAAATGTCTTGAGTCCCTCCCATACCAATATATTTCCCACACCAACCCAAAGTTTACTTAGTGTTTGAACAGTCTAGCTGTTTTTGGAAGCAGGCCTCTGTGTTGACTGTTCCTCTTTTCTGGGGAGAAGTTGTGTGCTGGACGCTCTTCCTGGGCTCCTTCCTGTGTTTCCTGTCCAGTGACAGATCAGGCGGTCAGGGATCACTGTTGTCAAAGAGTGCAGCAACCAGGACAGAGACTGACGCAACTCTCAGCTGTGTCTTCGTCCACAGAAACAATGTGCATAATTGTCCTTCACATATTGGGTTGTCAAAAAGCTAAACGGGTTTAGTTCTCATGGCAACAAACCAGCCATGGGTTCAAATCCAACCTCTGCCCCTGCCTCATGTCATCCACCACTCTCCAAACCTAATGTTTTTGTCTCACTTCCTATCTAATCTTGTCCTGTCCTATCTAATAAAGGCAAAAAAAAAAACAATAATAAAAAAAAATAAAAAAAATTCTACCGTAGATCAGACATGTTGATGACTTTAGATTTTGAACACTGAGAAAATGGCCACTGTTATTTTTCAACTGGGTAACTATAGTTGATGACATCCTTGTAAAATAAGTCACATGCTGGGAGTCCCTCGTTATATAGCTTTAGAGTTAACCTTTGTTCTTATTTTGTTTTACAACTGAGGACATGAACACAAGCAAATTTACACTGAAGGGATGCAGATGGACATTGGTTTTGTATTATTTTGGAAATGTTGGCAGGTTACAATAAACCGCTTTCCTGTAAATCTCTGCACTTCCCCATCTTCACTTTTGCTCGTCAATCTGTCTTGCCACATCGTGCAGCTTCTGATATTCAAGCAATTCTTGAAAACAGACTATTAGTGGTTAGAAACAGAGATTTCGCTTTGAATAATTTGAAAGGATTACGTTATCATTATTTATTTATTTTTCCGCAGCTTTTTATCCTTAATTCTAAACAGTTAATTTAGAAGAAGAGATCTAAGGCTATGGGGACTTTTGTTTTAAAGGACATGAACTGATACTTATAAGAGGATATGATCCTTCATCACTGGCTACCATGGTGTGTGATTGTGTGCATGTACATTAAGTGTGGTTGTGTGGCTTTCTCCCTATATGTCCCAGGATGTGGGCGGCTCTTCGTCCACCTGGCTCTCCTCTGACTGAGTCCACATCTCTCTCCCAGTTCCTCTCCTGATGCCTATTCTCATCTCACCCACACTGTTTCTAAACCAGCATGCTCCCCAGAGACACAACCAACACCCTTCACAACACTGCTTGCATAATACAACCTGTTCACGGAAAATCACAACTTCCTAAAAAGGAGTTCTTTGCGTATTTTTTTGTCTCTCTCACCTGGCACAGCATAAATTAAGCTTTTACAGTTTTTTTTCAGTCGCTAACAAGCGTTTGTCCAACCAGTAGTCACAAAACTCTTAACACAATTAGCACAGCATCAGTCTTTTGTGGCCATACCATTCACACATTTCATGTCGTTTTCACACAATATGCAGTCAGTGAACACATTTCCACAATGCTTCCATTTTCTTAACAGACAAGCTAAACCTCGCAACAAAATGATGGATTGTTTTTGCATTATTTACGAATGTTAATACTCAACATCCCACAATTGTAAAAAAAATATTCCAAACCTTAGATACAGTATAAAACTATCATTGACCATGTAATCAACCATAGTATTTCAAGACCATGGTTGATTACATGGTAAGAGAGAGTGGTGAAAGAGTGCAGAACAATTTGAGGCGGTAAACTGTTGCCTCCATTACACACGTTTCAACAAACCAACAGGTAAGTATTGCATTTTACATGGATTGTTTCTATTCTCACCTGACATGTCAATGAGGCCATACAGTAATGCAAATGTTGATTTTTTTGTCCCTCTAAAGAATGCAACGTCTTCCTCCCTCTGGGGGAAGAGGAAAGCGCCTCAATAATGATCAAGAGCTTGCCATTGTAGAAATGGTTGTTGCAAATAATGCAACAAAACTGCATGAAATTCAAACTAGAATTGTGGAGGACCAAGAGATATTTGACAATATCGATAGCATCAGCCTCAGAACTATTGTGCGGACATTGTCCAAACACGGAGTGCGGATGAAGCAGCTTTACACTGTTCCCTTTGAGAGGAAGAGTGAGAGAGTCAAGGAGCTACAACGACAATATATCCAGGTATAGTACTGTATATTCAATTCAATGTCCTGTTCTATAAGCTTTGCACTTTGTAAATAGGTAACTTACACAGTAATAGTTTCCAGTACAGTTTGGTATACAGTAATGAGGTTGACATAAACTTTGTTTCAGAGCGTTATGGAATTGGAGGCCAACCAGGCCCCTCATGAATTCATATATATCGGTGAGGCAGGAATCAATCTGGCCAAAAGGCGTCAACGTGGAAAAAGGGTTTTATCCCAGGTGCATCGCCTTGGATAATATCAGATGCGATGTAGATGAAAACATGTGGCCTAATCCTGAAGATCGCAGAGATTAGATACAGTAATTTTGTGCTTTTTTTAGTTCCCCCTTTTTATCTGGGCTGCTGTTATTTTTATTCAGAATACTCTTGTGTGTTTTATGGATATTTAGTTCACTGTAAGCAATACTGTAAAACTTTTTCTGTTTTGTCATATTGTAAACAGTATTTCTACTGTAGCTCCTGTAGTAAACAGTAAAGAAATAACTAACTGATTTGCTTTTTACTGGAATGCTTTTGAATGTGAACATTACATGTGGACATACAGTTAACAACCAAGAAATTCAGTGTAAAAACGGTGGATTGCTTGTTTTGCATGCAAATATCTGTAAAACTTAAACCTAAAAGTCTCTGCAGTTTTTGTAATGTCAACAATAGCCAGTATTTTGAAACCTAGTGTACTTTGATTGACTGCATGTACCTTGTGAAGTGAAAACAAGTGTTATTCTTTGACAGAATAATTTCATTTTGAGTCAGATTTCCAGTGTTTTGGTAAAGTTAGTGTGTGTGCAGAGAAAGATGTGTTGTATGAAGAGTCAGTATATATTTAACAAAATGCGCTTTTGAGAAGAAAATTATCCATTTGGCCAATTGTGTGTTGAAGGTGTGAGTCTGTGCTAAGAGTTTAGAAAAAGTATCTGAAGTATGGGTAAGAGCTTGTTAGCGATTGAAAAAAACTGTAATTAAAGTGACACACAACTTAACTAAGACAACAACAAAATCCTTGACAGAAAAACAAAAGATGCAGGTCAACTTCTTGATGACTAAACCAGCTGAGATTTTCCACAGGATCCAGTATGGGTTGCCATTTTTTTAAAAGATGTGGCGTTGAATTCAAGATGATACACACACTGGACAACAAAAACAGCTAAACTGAAAGGTCAGCGCTGATTCTGCAGACAAACCTCATCGAATCCGAGGACCAAGGAGTCAGCAATTCAGAGAAATCAGGAAACAACAAGAGTAGACACATTTATTCTGTGACATTTATCAGGGAAGAGCCATCATTTACGTACAGTATATTCCTTTTTTTGTCTTTCTTTGAAGTGCAGCTTTTCGCAAAACTGCTGCTGCTTCCTTTAAGCAGCCCATCTGATAGAAATGCTATAAATAAGGCCATGGTAACAACATCAGTTCTGTTTGTCACTCGTCTCTAATGATTTATTGTGGGAAGCCTCAGACACCTCAAAGACATGTTGCAATATAAGGAGAACCACATTGCAGACACTGGAAATGTGAGCAAAAAAGAGACTTCGTTAGCAGAAATGTTAAGAGCATGTGTCTCCTTTTCTTCCTATTAGTTTCCTTGAAGGGGTGGAGGGGGAAAAATACTCCATCAAATGTGTCCAGAATATGTGGCAGTATTGCACAAGCAAATGAAAAAAACTTTTTCAAGAAACATGACATGTTAAGTAATCTGTGATTTGTAATTATGCCTTCATAAAACTATCCATCTGATTTGACTCCCATTTCAGCAGTGTAATCTTTAAATACTGCATTTGACCAGGAAATAAAAAAAAATCTTTAGAACATGCGCTTACACAGTAATGATACTTTGAACTTCTGTACTAATTACCTGACCCAGCTATGAGCTTCTCAAATATTGTACATTTTAAACTCTTTAACAGACTAAAAACGGTGAAAATAAACAGCGATCAGTAAAAATTAAAATGGCTTTTCTAAAAATGTTGAAAAGGAAAACAGACACCACAAGTAAAGTGGTCGTCAGTGTTTTAAATAAACACAATGTAACTGAACATCTATCAAACGTACAACTGTGTAAATAGTGACACACTGACATATTGGGAAAGACGTTTGATAGATATTAGTCATATGAGTTTAAACTAAACTTGTGTTTGTTAATTGATTTTGAATTGAATTTTCTAATTTAAGACAAAAGTTTTATCCAGAGCAACAAGCCTGAAAGGTAACAGCATTCCACAACAATGACTGATAAAGGTCATTTAAAAACTATATCACCAGAAGAGCTCTATTCAAAACAACACTTGTTGATAAGGTACTCTAAGAAGCTGCGAGCTGGGCCTATTATGTTCAATATTATTAAAAACAATAACAAAGCCTTTAACACAGCTGTGAGAAATATTCATTTTGTTTCAGTTTCGGCAGTAGCCCTACTTCTTTCTTTATCAAGACAAATGTGGACTCAGTCAGAGGACATGATGATTACTACTTTCTCATCATGTCTTGTACTACTGTCTCACATTCTCAAAGAATTACAATTCATCATCGTCACTGACTCGCTCCTTTGAGTGAAACTATGCTACTTACATGGAACTGTAAACAGTGTAATAATGAAGTGACAAGTACAGTTTTTTTTTTCAATCAATCAAATGATTATCCAATATCAGAGATGTTATTTGAGGGGATGGGGGGTAGAGACAGTTTCCTGTCACAGTTTTTAAGTCAGTTCCTGTTCTGTGGAAGTTAGACAGAAGTGCTGCCATATACATAACCACACACACACACACACGCACGCACGCACACACGCACGCACACACACACACACACACACACACACACACACACACACACCCACCCACACACACACACACACACACACACACACACACGCAAGACAACGTTCCACCTGTGTTTCCATCCATTTAATTTTCTGATTAAGGAACATTTTTTAGAGCTGTCATATGAGGAGCACATGACCTCTTTCACTGCGAAATCGCTGTGACTCAACAGACACAAAAAAAAACTGCTGCATTAAAAAAACTGAGACAAGGATGACAAACCCTGTCTCCTTTGAATCGTGTTCATATAGGCAACATTTAGGATCATTAATTATACATACATGAGGTATTTAATGTTTATTTCAGTGTTTTCTTTTAGTTCTGATCTTGGTGCTATTTTATTAATTTTTAAATATATAATTTCAAGAATTAAGGCAACTTTAAATGTATGCTAAGTATATTTATAATAATTCAGAATCAAGTCTTACCTAGAGAATCAGGTGTGTTATACAGAGGAACTGAAAATA
Organism: Symphodus melops; assembly: GCF_947650265.1. Lineage (NCBI taxonomy): Eukaryota > Metazoa > Chordata > Actinopteri > Labriformes > Labridae > Symphodus > Symphodus melops. Next base: position 19,341,988 of record NC_136693.1, on the reverse strand, counting down.
ATTGTGTGTGTGTGTGTGTGTGTGTGTGTGTGTGTGTGTGTTTGTGTGTTTGGCGTCTGTGTCTCTTTAAGTGTGCGTGTCTGTGTGTGCGTGTGTGTAAAACTGGATTCAAGCACTTCCCTGCCAATTTGACTTTAGTCTGACGTTTGAAATGACGCTGTCGTCTGTTTCTGATCTTAACAACAAAACTATATCAGAATCAAGAGAAGACGATCAGTGTTGTTGTCTCATTGGGAAATTTGGACTGAGTTGGCTCCTCCCTTTCTTTCTTACTCATAAGACACATGGGGGTAGGCAGGGGGGTCTGAGAGCTTCCCTTGGTATACTATATCCTTCTTTTAGTTTCATAGTGTGTATGTTTCATCATTACATGCTGTAATAAAAAGTATGGTATTAGTAAAAAGCATTCTCTGTCAAGTATAGGTTCCTCACTCCCACTTTGTTGTTATTACTGAGTCAAGAAAACGTTCTGAGTGGTTTATTGATGATTACCTGATAACTTTCAATAGTTAAAGTATCAAGTTATCAAGGGGAAAAAAAGCTCATAGTCTTAAAGAAGACATCGTTCACCTTTTCTGGTAAGACTTATGCAGAACACAAACAAAGGACTGGATGGATTTATTTCAAATTGTGTAGGTTGATAGACACTCAGGTTACCCAAATGAATGTTCAAAAACACTGTAAAAGTGTTTTTTTTAGAATATGTCCCCTTTGAGTAACTTCTTGCTCTCACAGACAGTAGACACCAAATTTATGGGGATCCTAAATATTTAATATTTAAAGTTTCTACCTTGTGGCTTATCCTGTAGTGAATTAAAATTTAAAACAATATTTTTGATTCATCCATCAAGCCTGATAAAAATTAGATGAAACTTAAAAAAACAAGCACAAAGAACCTGTTCTGATATGGGCAGAATGGTCGTGTCTCACCTGCAACAGTGATTTGTATTTATTTCAGGGTTCTACCGTCAGGTTTTAGAGGTTTGTAAAAGGTACATATTTGTTGTTGATTAAGTAACACTGTGTTCTTGAGTGCTTGGAAAGCCGCTGTGAAATAAAATGCATTATCATTATTATTATTATTATTATTATTATTATTATTATTATTAACACTGCATTCTTCTTGTGTTGTCATGCACTCATGTAGGACTGATCATTCTGAAAATAGGCTTACTGAACCATTAAATTCAATGGTTGAATGACTGCCTAGATAGTTAAAAAAACAAAGTCACTTTGGAGAGTTGTTGATTCAAATAGATTTAAATGTAATAGCTTTAAACATGATCCTGTGATCTTAACTGAATACATTTAAATGTAGCGCTCCAGTCTTTGCTGATAACCCAAACCTATTTACAAATATATATTTTCCATTTTTACGATGTCAATAGTCAAATCAAATCAAACAAGACAAGAACATGTGAAGTTCAGTAAAAACTTTGTTTTACTTGAAATACAGATGATAGAAAATGAAGAAATGATAGTCCACTCAAACAGTTTTACAGATAGTAAAACCTATCTATAATACAATGCCACATTGAATCTGAATGCCTTGCAACCTACAACAGCTGATTTCTTCCACTACACAAATGTATAAAAATATATTACAAAACATCAATTAGCTTGTCTAAAACAGTTTCACACAAGGAAGAAACTGAAAAACAAAAAAAGTCACGTGTTTCAAAATATGATGAGAACTAAATTAGTCATATCAAAACTGTTGTTGTACCATAATCTGTATGAGAAGCAGAAGAAATATATCACAGATATTTGTCTTGATAAAGTCAAATGAATCTGCTGTTAAAGCTGTCATTGGATGAAAACTGTTTAAAATAATAACGCAAAGGTCAGACAACAAGTCTGTATTTGGTTTTAGGTACCTATAAACACTCTCACAAAGTTCAGGCTGACCGAGGGATCTGAATGGACAAGACGCGTTCACTGAGTGCTGTTAGAGTGCAACAGGACTTTGGTTTGGAGTTATCTTACTTTACAACAGACTATACTTTCTTGACTGATCAAGCTTGTACTGTACCTCTGAATCACATGACTTCACATGGCAGTGAAGACACCGTCAGACTCTTATTTCTTGGAAACATGATAAATGGAAACATAGAGGTAAATGCACAAAATCTGAAGAAGTTTGTTTTCTCAATGATGTAGTAAAATAAATGCAGTAAAAGTTTGGTTTGCCTAGATCTTATAAAATTGAGGAACTGGTTGTGTAGTTGAAGCAAAATGATAGTTTGAATTCTCATTATAATGATATGTTGTTACTTACTACATTTTCTTTATGCTGCCTGTAGAACTTAAAAAAAAGGAAAATTATGTACTGAATATCAGCACTGGTCTGATTAAGTCATCGGTACGAGTCCACAGGTTTATTCCCAAACATAATCATCAGCAATTCATTTAAATTAAAGTTGATTTACTGACACACAAAATATAGAGGCAGCCTAATAAACAGCTACAGCTTAAAGCCTTTACTGCCTTGTGTTTTATTACTATGATTTAAAGTCATAATGAAACTGGATACTTGTTCATCTGGGTCTACTCTGCCAATGCATGTCATGTAAATAAAAAATAGCATCAATACATTGTACAGTCAGTCTTAAGAGCTCCTGACAGGTTTGTATCTGCTCACAGTTCAGGCCGTGATGGGCATGTTGTCCCTGTAGCAGGCTGGCCTCTGGGGGGCACTATAGCTGCACAAGTCCTGGTAGATACGTGCCATCTGATCATTTGCTGCACTATCAGACATCTCCAGGTTCAGGTTGTTGGAGAAGGGCTGGGGACGCCTCATGTTCATTGTATCTAGCAGGTGCTGGCAGTGCACTACAGTGATCTGAAATACAGGCAGAGGAGAAAGAAAAATGAGTCTGATTGTATGCGGATCCAAATTTCACACCCAAAATGTGTGCATTATAAAAATGTTTTGAAATGAAGGAAATATCTGTCTGGTGGTATGAATGTGCATTTGTTAAAATAAAACAAAGCAAGTGGGAAAAAAATACAAGTGAAGCTTTTATTTAGAGGGATATTTAAGTAGGAAAAACTGGCCATGGTGGGGCTGCCCTTACCTGCACAATGATCAGTTTGCTCTTTGCATTGTTGAAATCATGAAGCTCCTCTCCAAAACAAAGAGTCACTGTCGGCTCTGGAGCAGAAAACTGACCCTCCTGGTACAGCTGAAGGGCTGTCATGTAGAGATTAAGTGAAAAGTTGTTAAGAAAACCCCCACAAACATCTGTCCTATCCTAGAATCCTGCATGCTCCAAGCTTTGGTAGAAAATGTATGTTCGAAAAAAAAAATTGATTCTGATGAGATCTCACCTTGTAGAAACCTTCCTGTGTCAAAAATCTTTATGACCGCGTCCCTCTCCAGTTTAGATGACATGGGGCTGTATTGCAAGCCTCCTTCTCCAAGCCCGCTCCAGAAGACTCGGCTCTGGCACAGCCTCTTAATGAAGATGCCTTCTTGGTTGGCTCTCACCAGCACGCCTCTGTCCAGGTGGCCCAAGAGCTTACGTGTGACATGCCGCTGGCGGTCGAACTCAATGAGCTCAGCGTGGGGAAAATAAACACTTTGCATGCTGTCTGAACTGTAAGGTGTGCCTCGACCCAGGTGCTGCTGTGGGGCGATCCTGCAACCTTCAGGATTGCTAACCATTTGTGTGTGCATCAGCTTTCCTCCGTAGTAGAAACTGATCATCATTTGGGAGAAAGCTGGAGAGAAAACACTTAGTAAGAATTGCAAATGATAAAAACCTATTAGCCTTGTAACTCATCAATGAATGACAATGAATAATATGAATGCATACCTGAGCCGACAGCACCTGATGGCAGAGGGTCTTGTTGCAGTGGGAAAGCTGTGAATAACAAGAGGAAGAGATGAGATGACTACACATGTCATGTCATTATTTTGCCGCATCATCAGAAAAGAAGAATTTCTCCAGCACGATCACACAAAGAATTAATGATCTTAGTCAGCAAAGTTCAGCAGGATGTTAGTCAATTCTTCCATTGCAGAATTTAACAGACAAGTCAAGGACCTCTATTTAGTACCCACAGAAGCAGGGACATGTCATTGAGCTTTCCACTGTGGTTATTTTTACAAACATATGAAAGCTCATTTCTCGTAAAGACGGAACAGTCTACTTGAGATACATGGCAGGAATATACATTAACCACACTGACCTCAGCTTAGTTGAATAAAAGGAGTTTTAAAAACTGAGTAGAAAAGGTCGTCTTACCATTCATGCTGCCCTGGGGCCAATACTCCGGACTGGCCTGGGTACTACAGCCATCCTCCTGCGGACAGACAGAAAACACAAGTTGTTTCCAGCAGATAAGCTCTGTACACTTACTGTTCAGAAGTAGTAAGAAGGAGTATGTGCGTACTTAGACAACACACTTGCTACTTCAGGGGAAATGAGGATCTTAAATGTTGAGTTGCAAGTCAGTGCAGAGAAACAGGAGGGACGAGTGAAAGGGAAACATGGTTCTATAATGGCTGCAAAGTGAGGAGTGCTCTCACCTCTTTAATGAATTCCTCTATTGCCGCAGGGCTGCAGTCCATGTCTGTGATATCACCAGAGCTTGAAGCTGACATGGCTATCATTGAGCTTTTGCCATCTGAGGATCAAATAAGAAGACTGTCTTCATAATGTACCAAACAGAAACACAACACAATTTCTGTCTTGAAATTATGACATAAATTTGTCCTGCAACATGTTATTGACGAGAAATTCAAACAATGCTTTAAATTGTTTTTTGAAAGTTTTATAAACTAGGTCATCTTTGTTGGCAATGAGAGGATTGAATACAGGAGAAATTAGTTGATTTAGAAGAATGCTCAAGCCACACTAACACAAACTCACGCTTCTGTTCTTCCTCAGGAACAATGCGGTAGACTTTGTAAGGCTCGGAGATGTCAAGCTGTGACCTTTCAGTCACCTCCTCAAAGTCAGGGCTTTTATTCAGGGCACAGCGAAGCCGGGTCTTCCATGTTGCAGGCTCGGCCTTGTCCCCTTCCTTAAACTTGCCTTTGAACAAAGCCCAGGCCTGTGTATAAAAGTAAAATGTAAAGGGTTGTAATTAATGCTTAAACAAAATTTAAAGCCTATTCTTTGATTTAGAAATCCATGTTATAGGAAAAGAAAGAAAGGCAGAGAGATAAAAAGAGGCAAATAAACAAAGGCAAAACTCCTCGTTAGGATTTAAACTGCCGTGTCTTCATTTAACTGACAATTGACCATGGTTGAGTTAAAAAAAAAAATCATTTAGGCTATAGAAAGGCTAGTTAAACTCCATATATAAAGTGACATGTAAATGTCTGAAAGAGCCAAACTTAAAGACCCAAAAGAAAGGTGAGTCAAGTTTTATTCACAAGGCTAAATTTTGGTTTCACGCGCAGCTCCAAATAAAAAAATAATCTAATGTCAGACATGCGTGAAACAGAAGAAAGCTGTCAAACCTTAAAAATGGATGCGTCCACTTCTTGGTTGTAATCCTGTTTTCCTGCGTGTTTCCAAGGAATTCGGAACAAAGTGCGTGTCTCATCCTCCCACTGCAGCCCGCAGTACAGCGCGCTCTCGATCTGCTCCACCAGCCACTGCTTCAATCTGCGACCTCCAGAGTTTGACATCTTGACCGAGAAAAGTTCTTTATGGATCGTTCACTTGTACCTTACTGAAGAAATATAATATGTCACAGTGAAAATCTTGTGTTAAACTTTTTAGAGACAACTTTCACTCTTCCTTATTAAAATGTACAGTTACTTACAGTTTGCGATGCGAAGATGGTCAGTTGATGAACGACGGCTCACTGTCAGATTCACTAAAGTGAGATCACTTGTCTCTGACACATGCCTATCAAGTCAATAGTGCTCACTGTTATGAATGAACTATCTGGTATGTGATTGGACAGCGCTACCTTTTTCTGACCAATGACTGCGCGGATGTCATATTGTGCCAGCCCATTTAGAAGCGCTGTTCTTCTAACTGTGGGCATTTACAAGAAATAGCCTGACATAATCGCTGGTTGTTAAAGTTCTGCCCACGCCGTATGCAACGTAGTCTAGGTGTAGGAGCGCAGAACAAACTCGGAGAGTCACAAGTTACTTTAAACTGTGGGGGATTTTTGCGCTCCACGCCAACACAATATGTTGCTCATACGCCAACACAAGAATGCAGACACACTTCAGGAAATGTTTTTCAGGTATGCTGAAGTAGACCACTGTCTGTATGATGGCAAGGGAGGATGATGCCACAAACCCCGCGGAAGAAATCTCTGTTTGATATTACTACAGTGTTAAAGAAGATTTGGCTGCAAACAGACTGAAACTACTACTGATTCTTCTTCATGGCCAATAAAAGTAAACAAGAGCACCAGAGAGAAGAGTGGTCATTAGGGCCACCCATTAGGAAACACGGTCCATTTTAATTTAAAGCAACAATAACCAAATGTAATTGTTCACCTAAATACTCATTATTACCTCTTAAAGCAACAAAACACGTTTTATTTAATGATACCTCTATTAATTGTATCCTCTTTCAATATAATTCCCCTCTTTGGTGTGACTAGTGTGAATATGAGTGAATGTGCACAAATTATTTTAAATCATATGGGGCCCGGCCATTTCTATTTGGGGCCCGTTACCCCTCCTGAGGGTAGTTTTTGACAAGGCAATTCGCGGCACAATGCAGTATGTAGATCCTTTTGTGGGCTTCATGCTATATTAAGTTGTCTGAAAACATGAAACATACACGTCAAAATCAAAATCTGAGTGCCATTATCAACACAACGTCAATGTTCCTCATTGGAGCAGGAGCTTCAGGCTAAATTTACTGAAGCTGAAATCTGATTGTACGCTTGAATACAAAGCTTTATATCATATCAGGCAGCAGTATTATTAGACTCTTAACTTCTAAAATACACAGGGAAGACTTCTATCAATCAATCTTCAGCCATAAAAGATTTAAATAATCATATATATGCAATATTGTGCAAATAAACTGGTGTTCACTTGAATGCTCCTATGAGGAACTTTCAGTTTGTGGACATGGAGATACAACGTGTGCTGATATTGTGCCGTTCGGAGGATTTCTGGGTTCAAATCCAGCCTGTGAATCCAAGTCAATCCCCAAGTCAATCCTCTCTCCCCAATTTCTGACCCTATACCCACTGTCCTGACTCAAAAAAATAAAGGCTTTAAAAGCCCCAAAATAAACCTCTAAAAACTGCTACACCATGGCAGCATTTACAGGCATGAAACAATACAATTAATAGTAATTCTCTTGTCCCTTTCTCACATAAGTAGATCATAAAGAGACATCTCAGTCGGTGTCATGGTCAGTTGAAAACTCCACAAAGGAACTTCGAAGAAATGATGATGAAACAATATTAGAAATGCTATTGCTCAGTTAATAAAAACAAATCAAAACAAGAGTTAGAATAGTGCTGAGTTGGTAATCATTTTTGTATTTTGCTTCATTTTTTTGAAGTTCACAATAGTGAAACAAAAGAGTAAGCATTCCTCGTAAATCTTCAGTCTGACACCTCATTTTCCCTTCAGCACAGAGTAAAGCGACTGCCACTGCTGACATGAGAAATCATTCTAGGTGTGGGTTGATGTTTAAATACAATAAAACCGAAATGATGAAGAACTCTGATGAGAATATTTTGATGAAGAGCTTTTTAAAATGTCCTGCAGTAGTAATCTTTCACCAGTGGGGATCAACATGTCCTGATGACTGTGCATGGTTGAAATTTAAAAAAATGTTTGCAATCAATTTATATACTGTATATATTTACTTTCCATTTCGTGGTAATTTATGAAGTCGATTTACATTTTAAGAGATGATTCATTTGTTTAGTTTGAATTCTACAACATTGTAAAGTCAATGACTAAATGTAAAATGTGTCTGCCTCTCACAATTGTACTACTTTGTGTTAATTGGGTAAAGATATGTCCCTGGAGTAAAAACAAACTGGCAGGAAATGTCGTTGAAATGTTTTTTTGTTATATAATGTAAGTTATGAGTGTAGTAAAAGCACTGGGAAAAGGTTGCAATTTCAGGGGCTCTTCACTGAGTGGTTATCCTTTCATAAGGACACAAGTGTCTTGTGTTTTATAGTATTTACACACACATCTTTAAAGTCCTTGGTGAGCTTTAATCAGTAGTTATTAAACTGTTTAGTTTAATGACCTGCACACAAAGAAACGTGTATAAAGTGCAATTACTTAGTGATCTGCTGGGTAAAATGTTGCAAAAACCCAAGACTATGAGTCTTGGGTTTTTGTGAGTCTATTAAGGGCAGAATGTTTATTATTTTGTTCTCTGCACAGGGGTCTGTTTCCATGCACAAAACACATACCATAGAGTTGATAGTACATATTTATTAGCAGTTCAATTATTTTGTCAATCACAGATTTTATTATAAAACAGAAACAAAAAAATACAATAAATATGCAAACTTCATGAACGTATAGGAGCACAATTACCTTGAAATCAGCTTTTTCGCAATAAATCAGAGCTTCATCAGGAAGACTTGAGCTTTACATCAGCAGAGATCCTTCATGTGTAGTTAAACTTTTACTCAGCCAGACTTTATATAGGATACCAGATTCACCTGCTACATTACATGTTTCACTTAAGGGAACATTTTGCCAATTTTAAATGAACTCCTGTGTGTCTCAGTCTTCTTAACAACACTTTATCCAGTGAATTTCATTAAAGCTGCCTGGTTAGGACACAGACCCATCATTGGCCTTATCTGAAATCATGAGGTAACTCGGTACAGTCTTGTTGGCTGGTACATAGATGACTAGCTCAAAGCTATTTCTTCACCAGCTACACACTGGCCGATATGAGATCACAATGCTTCCCCTGGGTGTTGTTGGGGCTGGATTCAGTTGTAGACATGTGACATGCGTGCACTAGTTCCCACAAGTGCAGTAAGGGTTACCAACATTAATTACTAAGACACACAGTAGAGAGGAGGTTCAACACCTGCTTAAGAAAATAACCTGTTCCTGAACACCACTAAAACAAAGGAGATTGGTGTGGGCTTTTATAGATTTGGGTGGAGAGGTGGACATTTTGTAAAACATCAAATTCCTGGGAATCTTCACCACTAAATAACTCCTCACACACCTCCCGCCTTGTAAAGAAAGCCTAACAAGATTTCCTTTTCTCAAGTAACTTAAACAAGGCAGACTCTACTTTCAGCCATCATCTGGCATCAGTATGGCATCAGATTTGTGAAGGTAACTGTGCAGCATTAAAGACCCGACATCCACATAGTAAGACTCTAAAATGTTCCTTTAAGGGATCGCACCTTAGTCCAACTTCAGGCTCAGCTACTGCATGCATCTCCAGTAGAGGATATTGCTCCTTCAAGACATGGACTAACACACTCAAGAATAGTTTCTTCCCACAAGGTGAAGCCTGCACATCCCAGTCCCATGAACATACCAGAACACTTTCAATATGCTGCCTCAGACTTTTCTGCACAGCGTGGCGAAACTGCACTTGAAATCTGCTGTATTATGGTGGACACACTCTGCACCCTTTCACTTATTTTTACCATGTTCTTGTTTGAACTTTTTCCACTTGTTTGTCTTGTCTATTGCAGCTGACTGTCACCAACAATATTTCATTGTATGCATACAACGACAACACATGATCTTGTACTATCTTTTAGTGTGTACTGCCGACCCAGCAGATGACTGCTGTTCACTCGTTGGGCAGTGATGTACAATAGCGAAACTTTATCATGGTGAGCATAGCTGATAATGACACCATAACCATAGCTGAAACGATTTCTCTAATTGTCTATTTTTAGTTTATTAAATGGACTAAAATAAATTTGAGCTTGTACTGTGTCCATACATAACTGTTAATGTGATCATTTGCTACTTTTCTCTGTCACACGTGACTTTGACTCTGTGTTTAAGACAGTGGAGTGAAAAAAGAAAATATTTAAAGGTGTTATTTTCAGCTTTTGGAAATTGTGCTTTACTGTTTTCCCACATTTCTGAAGTTGTTTCCACTAAATGTTTTATAGAATAGTCGTGGAAATGAACAGCCGGTTTAGCAATAGTGAATGTAATCAGTTGCTAAATTGTTGTTTTGTGAATTTGACTTTACATGTAATGATTACTGCCCTGACACATCTGACAGGCAAGCAACATTTCTTTCAGCAAGATGTACTTAATAAACTGTCTAGTTATTTCCCAATAACTAGACAGAAAAACTGGCAACAGTATGGCATCAGATTTGTGAAGGTAATTGTGCAGCATTAAAGACCAGACATCCACATAGTAAGACTTTAAAATGTTCCTTTAAGGGGTCACACCTTAGTCCAACTTCAGGCTAGCAGGCTGAACGTTGAAGGTGAGTCCACATGAAGTATGCTTTATTCATTATGGATAAAGTGCAAAGGTGATTAGAGTAAGGCGTCTGTGAGCACCGAGACCCCTGTTGTGGCTTTTATTTTCAGTTAAGGAAACATGGGCGGTACTAGTGGAGAAAATTCTGAAGCTCAATTTTAAAAATCAACCCTCACTCCTTAAAAATGACAAGACAGAGGCAAATTAGGTATTTATGCTTGGCTTTAAAAGTGGAATTATTTTATCCCATGCTTTCAAAGTTGTACAGGCCTGAAAGTTTGAGGTTGATTTTAAATTGAGGACAGAAAAATAACTACTGCCATTTTCTGACAGCGTTTGGCAGGACTTTGACACGACCCAACGCCTGAGTTTCAGCTGCTGCTTTCAGGACCCTCAGGGTTGGACGGCAGAGCACACACACCCTGATTTATCCAGCGGTGGTCTCCTCCTCGTCTCTGGCTCTCCTGTTGCTCTGTGTACTGGCTCAGCAGGGCCCCCACCTGCTCCTGGTCGTTGAATGGACTGGGCTTGAAACTGGACCTTAACCAGGCTCTGAACTAGGGACAAGAAGTCGAACCAAAAAAAAAAAAAAAACCATTAAGACTCTTGATATAATTGTGTTAAGATTAACAGACATTTCAGGGTTTCATACCTGAAGAGGTTAAAATATTCCAGCAACGCCTTTGTATTAAGATCAACTTTATTAAAAAGTTACGGTCGGGTTTCGGCTTGTGGCCTTCATCAGGGTTATAACCGATTTTGTTACAAAAGTAGATCTTCATACTACACGTGTTGCTGGAGCATTTTGACCTTGTCAGAGTTGAATACCTGAAAATACACTTACACACTCTACATACAGTTATGTATATGACAATAGCTATAAATACATACATCATGTGGAAGTAACTCATTTAAAAGAACTGTCATATAAAGACGGCCTGTAAAATCTAAGTTATTTTAAATGTGTTGAAAATCAGTAGATGAGATGTGTTGCTCTACACTGAACCCTGAGTTTTGGTCTGTTCTGGGGAAAACTGCTTTTCCTATTATGCACCTTGAACATAAATAATCTTCAAGAAGAGCTACAATTAGATGCACTGATACCTCTTAATAAATGTAAGAGTATCAAACAAATTATGTATCAAAGAGACAAGAGCGTTTCTTTCTTTAAAGACCACACTTTAAAGAAATACACCGTCAAAACAATGTTAGTGTTTGCTTCAGTTTGTTCTCCATTACACTTCACGGTGTTAAAGGGCAGAGCCAAATGATTTGAACTTTGAGCTGACATGAAATGCTGCGGCTATCCCATTCCAAAGAAGGTTTTCATTATATCACACCACACCAGTGAAAAATCTCAAATAATCTTTTTTTTTGTAATTCTTCTATGAAATACAAAGTGAAAGTCACTCTGAATGTAAGAAGTTCATCTTCCTTAAAAAGTCAGTCAAAACCCTAAATGGTCCCGCACAAACACACAACAACAACAGGAAGACAACTGTAAAAATAAATGAACAATAAGAAGTTCAGTTTAAAGATAACAAGCCCACTGATATCGAGTGTTGTGCAAGACTCTGATCAAGTCATTGTGTCATCTTGAAAAAGAAAGTGAAACATATTTGGGGCTGCAGAGTTTTCTAGTTATCAAAACCAGAAAAGAGTGAAGTGAAGATGTAAATTCCATGTTAAAAAAAAGAAGAGATGACACTAAAATCTGTTATGATTAAAAGGGACTTTTTTCCGACTTATACAGACTTAGCCATGAGTCTAAAGTTAAGACAGAGGCTGAATTTTAGACCCATGACTTTAAATAAATATGAGTGTCTGGATGTATTAAAGCTTCAGAGAATGGTTGGTTTAGAGCAGAGACAGATTCAAGGACTTTATTTGTATTCGTTCCACAGATTTGACACAGTATGGACTATAATTCAAACAGTGTAATACGATTGTCGTCAACAGTCTAATAGCTCCTCCTGATGCTATTCTTTGGACTTTCAGCCCAGGCTGAGTTATTTTCGGGGCTTGTCTTATACCCAGCGCTAAAATAACTAAACTAGTTTTTTTCCTCTTTTTTTTCTCCACTAAATTTAAGACATTTCTGGGATGTGCACTTCAGCGTGTCTCACGCCTTGTTGCTTGAATTCTGTAGCAGCAAACAAAGCTGTTCAGCTGTGTGAAAAATATATGAAGAATTCCTCACTTTCTATCTGAGGCAGATGTGGGAAAAGCACAAGTACAAAAAATGTGTTTCCCCTTCAATCCTAGAAATCAGTAAAATATCTATTCACAATGAGCTTTTTTTTTCCAGCCTTGTCATGTTGCCAGATGCTGACCGTAATGATTAACACGTGATGAGCAGTGCCGAGCTAATGCAATCCCAGCAAACCCCCTGCAGTTCCCCTTCTCTACTCGGTTGCTGTGTCAGAGTCATTGTAAGGGATTAGCAGTACTAGGTGTCTTCATGAAATGTAGCAGCTTCCCATAGTATAGCTGTCAGTGGTGAAGCGCTGTGGAGACAACGGATCAAATCAACCTTTATTCCTCCGCTTCCTCAAATGTGAAAAATTTAATGAAAATGCATTTCAATGACTCGATGCCATGGTTGCAGACAGTGCACAACACTTAAGTTGTGTGAAAATATACACCAAACCAGGAAGTTAAAATGACATGTGGATGTAAATGTAAATGGAAGAACCATAAAGATGATGGTTTACTGGAATATGAAGCATGTCTGTTTATTTGTCTCTGCAGGCATTTCTAAATAACAAACAAACGTAGAAACAACGCAGATAAAAAAAAAAGCAGCCCGAGTCAGCCCCCTGCAGCTGTCAGGTACACTTTGTTCCATGACCACCAACAACACAGCTACAAGTAACAGTTGACAGGTTAACCACAGATTGTCTGCAGGGTGATGGTTTATGTGTCATCTCCTGTCCATTCCTGTGAAAGTCGACGTGGTTTTGAATCACCACCAACAGCACATATCACCTTAACGCTTGAACTGAATTCTAACTGGGGTACTGAAGGAAGAAAAGCAGTTAAGGATTTCTTTTAGCATGTTACCACCTTAGGTTTAAATGTTACAACTTCGTAGTACTTTTGACTTTGGGCTGTTACAAAGTGTAAAAGGGGGCTTACCGTACAGAATGCTTTTTGCAGATATTTAGTGTTTATTCATCATGTCTTGGTTTCTTTTTTTGTGTTTACCTCTGAGACTTGTGTCGTCTGGTACTCCTGAAGTTGTTGCTGGAAGCCATAGTTTGGGCCGACAAAGGAGCGGACAGCCTTGACCGCAGACAAACACTCCTCCCAACTGTAGTTGGTGACGGTCATTAGGTAGGCCACTACCATGGTGGTGCTGCGGGACACACCTGCAAGGCTGCAGCAAAGCACACCGATCGTTGTGATAAAGACACGAGATGCATTTGATAAATAACACATAACAAACGCACTGTGAAAAAAGGACTAAATGTGATAGCGTTTCTTCTTCTAAGGCTGACCTAAATAGAAAAATCTCTTGAAGTATGAGTTCATGAATGGTTAAGTCCACAACATGAATTCTAACAGCCAAAAAGATGCGCTTTACGGCTGGAGACATCAAAACCTACCAGTGAACGAGACAAGATCCACCGTTTAGGCGACATTCATGGATGAAGCTGATGCACTCTTTAAAATGCTGTAATCTGGAAAGAAAAACACCAAACACTATTACATCCCTGATAACTCTCGAATCGGACAGAACTGATATGATAGGGGTTTCTGTGGTTTGCAGTGAAGATATGTGATGTAGCCAAGAACGACTTCAAGTATATTTTAGTATGTAATATAACAGTATATCATACAGTATATTGTGATATCCTATTGAGCAGAGTTAGTCACATGGGTATACTGTAGGTGGTGACATTGTATTGATTCATGTCCTCTGCTCACCCTTTGTGATCAGGGGAGAGAGAGAGGGTGAGCGGGGTTGCTGTATTTTTTGTTGACCTCCTTTTTTTTTTTTTTTTTGCTATATGCATGTTGAAGCCTATGTAATGGATTTCAGTGATTTTTTCTGACAAGCATATGAGTCAAATCTTAGGCTTAACCTCAGCCTCCAACCTTTTTGTTCTGTGAAGTTACTACAAAATGATTTAAAGATCACATATTGTATAAAATAAACTTTACCATTTTTCGAACAATAGTATGTGTTGCTAGCCTGTCTACAAACCTCCTGTTTATAGCCATCTTTTGCTGCTCCAGTTTTTAGATAATGTGTGCTCAAACAGGCTGTTTGTGACATCACAAAGGGCTGTAAACCCTCCCTCATGGGGAAAATACTCTCACAGCTAGGTGTTTGTTTTGCCCTAATCTTATGAACATATAAATTGACAGAAAAACAGACTGTTCTGAGCAGGGCTGATATAAATGGGTCCATAGGCATGATCAAATACAGGATCAGAGTGGATCTTGGCATGAACCTTCACATACATGTTTTGGGGAGCCCTGAGACTTTAAACTGGTTGAAAAGGAGAATAAAATGTGACCCTTTAAATTAAAAATAATACCAATACTGTTACCCAACAAACGAGAAAACGATCTTGCTTTTGATAAGGCAAAGTGATATATGGTTATATCACTTTGCCTTTATGGTTATATATGGCTAAAAAAAAGATCACACATAATAGGATATGAGAAAGTAGCCTACACCTGGACTGAAACTCTTGTTTTAAGGACCTAATGTTGTGCTGTAAATGTGATACAGTTCTGAAGTGACTGCAGGTAACTCTCAAAATCTCTTTTCCATCCATAGTTTAGTAGTAGTAGATAGTTTCCATTGATTTATTTTAAATTCTAGAAATATCATAGTAGTGTTTTTTTCTCCTTTTCCACAAGTCCAACTTGTCATGTGAGAAAAAAAGTTTAGACTGCTCAAACAGAGATTCTGTGGTAGACCAGAACACAGACGGCAGGGGCAGACAAGGGAAGTGACGGCCCCTCAAATTTGTCTATGTGCAAAATGTCTGCGGTTTTCAGCATTTCTTTGTTATTCGGTTTCTTAAATTGATCAAGTTAATTCTTGTAACTTTAAAACTAAACTATTGGTCACATGGCAGACTTTTAAAACATTTAAGCTAACTGAGCGCCTAAAACACACACACACTTAGAATGTGAGCCTGCTCTGAAATAAAAAGGAAGACAAAGCAGCATAAGGCCGTGCAACTGCTCCTCAAATATCCCTCTCGGTCACTGTCAGGAAACACTGATGGGGCTTTGCATAATCAGGCAGTGCATGGCTGATAGCAGCGTCTCCTGAGGAGCAGATGCTGGTTACTCAACAGCAGACAGAATAACAGACGGTGGCTAAAATAGATTGACTGCCACTTTTCTTTTTTTTCCTTCCTGAGATCCAAACTCTTGTTTAAAAGATGTCTCCTCAGCACTTAGTTCTGTCTCCCTAGCACAGAGGTTTCTGTCCTTTTGTTTAATATGCAGAAAATGACATTGTGACAAACATTTGAGGTTTAAATAGGCTAAATCCAGAGTAAGACAAGAGTCAAATAAAACAAGTTGTTTAGCTGCTGTGATTCAAAGGTTAAATAGCTTCTGCAGATCTATGGAATGGAACATTTCTAGTTCATACATTATAAATCTTCTTTACAAAAAACACAACCTTTGAACCAAAATTCAGCATGGTAGAAAAGCAGAGTTGTCATATGATTGCACGTCATCTTGTACAAGTTCAATGCAAACGAGTTAGCACCTTCATGGTCAGTGCACAGTGTGCATTAAAATCATACCATCAGTGTCATGTGGATGAACACTAAAAGGGGAATCCCTGAACCTCCACAAACATGGTTTCTGTAGGTGTTTATGTGCACAAGGTAAACATTGAAGACAATTCCTATTACATATTTAGCACTTATTCACTTTATAGTGAAATCACATTAATCCAAAGGATTTAAATTCAACATTCATCTTGACAACATCAACAATGGTGGCTATATGTCCTGGCTAGTTTTGTCTGACATTTAACCTTTATATCAACTGCATGCTGAAAGTTCACAGTAGTGAACATAAGCAAGGCCGTGAACAAGAGCTAACTATTGAGTTAAAAACTGGGATTTTGGGCAATCTACATGAATCTTGCCTCCTAAAATTCATCCAAAAATGTAGACATGAAAGCTTATTGATAGTTTAGGGTTTCACAAACAGCTTTAATGAACAACAATAGCTCCAAAAACAGAGAAAGAGAAAGACACGAGATAGACAGTCCTGGCTGGGGACCTTACACATGGGAGGGGCCGTCAGAGCTGGCCATAGGGGCATCAGTTAGCCTCACCATTCCCGTCAGCTTGAGCAGTGATTGTGACAGAGGGGGTTTATTAAAGTCCTGGGTGGTCGGGGCCCAACAGCCAGATGTGACACTAAGGTTTCCTTCCTCTGCTGCCTGAGGGAAAGACACTTGATTGCAACAGTGGAGGTCAGACATCTCCAACCCAACCCCCTATTTAAAAAAAACAACCTTCCAACCAAACAATATATCTTAATTCTAATTAATTTGTATATTAATCTACTCTTGTTTCTTTATCTACATGTAAAGCAACAAGACTTCCAATTGAGAATGTCTTAATCTAGGTTTAAAAAAACCCTCTTTGAGGGTATTAATTATTTTTGAACAGTTCAAAAGCAGCTTGGAACATGTTTTGGCCAGCAGAAGGCAGCACTGACTTTCCTTTACCAGTGAAAATACTGACTGACAAGAGACTGCTCTTTGCTTTGCTACTCAAACTGAATCCCATTTAAAATACTTCCGTGTGTGCTCTCAGACCCTGTTGAGTATTAAATCCATAATTTCTGCAACGTGTACTGCAGAATCAAAGGTCCAGGACAGAAATCCAGATAAATGTGAGGACCAAGATGTTGTCTTGGTGACTTCTGCAAGGGTGGAGGGACAGCTCATTCTTCTTACAACATCGGGTCTGAGCGTGATGAACAATGACACATTGAACGCAATTACCCCATTTCTCTCTCTCTGCCTCACTCACGATGAAACACTCACAGATTTACAAAGACACAAAACAAACACTTTTCTAAATGCTTTATCTGTACTCGGTTTATGTTTCCTTTTTTCCCTTGCAGGATCTATATTACTTCATAAAACTACAAGCTATGAGATGTATGCAATTGAAATCTGACTTCTAGTCACTTGGCATGTGCAACATAAATTGAAGTAATGCTTTATAGATAACACTCAAATTGATTCATGCAATTAACAAAGAAAAAAAAACAGCTTTTATAACTGGCAGACATGTTGGCGCATTTTGTGACAGTTTGCACAGGGCCGTCACACCCTAGGATCTTAATTCATGTGAGTGTTGAAATAATACAGCGTGTGTGTGTGTGTGTGTGTGTGTGTGTGTGTGTGTGTGTGTGTGTGTGTGTGTGTGTGTGTGATTACTCACAGGTTCTGGCTGGAAGCATCAGCTGCATGAATACAGAGGTAAGTCTTGTCCTGTAAAACATGAAACATTTGTTTGCAATTGAGATTATCTGTTAATCCTCTCTCATGTGGGCCATGAGTCTTGTCAGCTCTTACTCATAACATTTATTCTCTGGATGTGTTCCTTGCTACATGCTGAGGCTCTGGTAAAGTGTGGGTGCCTGTGACGTAGTGCTTAGTGCACATATCCCATGTACGTAGAAGACTGCCAAGGTTAGAATCTGACCTGTGGCTCCTTTCCCGCATGTCACCCCCCTCTCTCAATCTAACAATAAAAAAAGCTGTTACTGTGACAACCCTATGCTGATCATGTGAGTTTACCTCAGAAAAATTGGACAACAAGGCACTGTGCAGTTCACCGAGAAAACTAAATGAAATATATCACACTTGTGTGCCTATCTTCTAATTAAATCAGATCTGAGCAGTTTAAAAGAACTTCCCATGATTCTGATACTATTAGCTCCTGTTCCTTAACACATACCACTTAGTTCAATCTCACTCAGACACAACCTCTCCCTTTCCAACCACAACTCACTGTTGCCCCCACCTGGCTGACTGGGGACTTCACATCATTTTATGCCCAATCATACCAAAAAACTCCAATTTTCCACAGGAAGTACAAAAGTATTGACGTAGCGAACATGGATTTTCCACTCACCTCAAACACGGGCTTAGCGTTGTTGTACACTGACAGGATATGGGTGATGCCGTTCTTAGAAAGACTTTCTCTGTTTTCTGCATCTAAGGGCAAATACAAACAGAATAGATGTGAGTGAATTTTACCCAAACAGTTCTGACTTGTTTTATTGCTACTGCTACAGAAGCAAATCTCTGGTCTGTTTACTATCCTGAATTATGGTTTGGTACACTTAGGCCTGTGGTCTCTTTGTACCTGTCACTTGGACTAATTTTAGCCGTAATACTCATGCCATCATAAGGAGCCATCGTCACTGCAGCTAAAGTTAGAAGAGCTGTACACGCCTCACTAACTGAGAGGGGTTCTTCCAGGCCAGGGAATTACTGACAAACTGTTGACTCTATTTTAGCACCACTTTCAAGCTTCTTTAATGTGTCGACAACACATCCACACTGTTTTACTCTGTTATAGACAGAGGAACAGTTTTATGTTTTACAATCTGATGTTATTCACAAGAAATGTGTTGAGATTAGAGTAAAAATGTCAAGGCATTACGGCCGTTTTTCCAAAATTTCTGCTATTTATGTTGTTATTTCCCAGTGCTGGTTTTCATGTGAAAAGTTGGTAATCGCTTGAAAGCCAGCATGCATATCTCCAGATAAGATAATGACAAGAAAAGTCGAAAAGTCGAGAGAAAACCTGAAAATGACTCGTTGTCACAGGAAAATGCATATTGTTACATTTATGGATGCAGGTCCGTTTAGAGCTTCTGTGGATTATCTTGGAATGGATCAGATTTAGCTTGGTATTCCTGAGGGGAAACTTTGAATCTCTTTTAAAAAAAAACTCAACACAAACAGGACACAAGACATGTGACAATAAACCTACATGATAATATATAGACAATAAAAACTGCATTTAAACTGAAGAGTGATTATGGGAGAAGTGCTATGTTTTTGTCTGTATAATTACAAAAGATATTGTCTGCAGGTGCAGCATTGAAATGACAGAATAAACCAATGTGTTTAACAACACTAGTTATAAGTTGCAATATCTCCCTCACTAAGTCATTCCTCCATGCATGGCCTATCATGGTGGAGATCTTTCTTGGTACAGATAACCTAGCCTTAGCTGGCTACACTCTATGGATTGACCAAATAGTATCTTGTTTTTCTTACCTCTTATGTTTCCAAGGTAAAGCCCATCTACAACCTGTGAAGCAGAATTCACAGACATGGTGCATTCAGGTTAGAAATCCATCACTGTCCAGCTTCAAAACTTCTCTGTCCCTGGTTGAGCCGGATTAGAGTTAAGGCTTAAGGCTTAAGAAACGAGTTCCAGCAAAGGAAAGATTCCCTACAACTACCATACAAGGTGTGGACCAAGGATGCATGATCGGGACAAAGTGATGAGGGGAAAGTAACTACTGAGTACTTCTGCACAGCTTTGGCACAACTGTAGCACCATGAAGCAGGAGAACTGAGCAGGTAATGGAGTGCTGGAGTCACACCTATAAAAAGTGTGACCACAGAGCCTGGACCTTTTTAGACAGTTAAGAACGGAAATATAAATAACCATTGTATCTGCTTTGGCAAAAAGAGCTATTCCTGTTTAAAGGAGCCACACAAGCTTAAAATTTATTTGACTTTCTACCGCTTAACTGATGAACTGGTCATCATGGATTGAATAAAAGTCATCATTATTTAATCAATTTGCAGAGTATCAAAGGCCTCTCAACTCAGTATCAGTGCAACAGAGCAACTACATCTACAAATCACTGGAGTTACCTTTATCAATTGTGTGGTTGACTGCTGGACAGACTACTCCAGAGTAGCAGTGAAGCAATGTTATTTCAATTTGATTATCTTAAAGGTAAAGTTTCATGAGCACCAAGGTCAAAGGTCAGCGGTATGGAACTAAGTTGTATGCACGAATGTTGGGAACAGAGTATAGGAGAGATAAATACATAAATCTTCAGACTTCAGGGTATCCTCTTCTCCTTATAACCTGCTCTCTGGACACTGATTCTGACATAGCAACATTATTGATCAATTGTAAATACGTTTAAAAACCTTAGTTATATTCCACACCCATGCAGTGCAACACTTTCTTCAAGAGATTTCTAAAATGCTCCCTCAGATGATTACAGACTGTCCTAAAAGGAAAGATTAGCTTTTTGTAAAGATTTGGTCACATTTTCCAGATCATTTACCTACAGAGCTAAAAAAAACGACACAATAATCTCAAAGGGTAAGCATTTTTCTGAATGGAAAAAGATTCTTTTCATAACCAAAAATGTGGGACACAAAACATGATAAAGCTGCTGATGACTACTTACTCTAAACTTCTATCTACATAAAGTAGGCAGGAATTGGTCTCCTTTTGAACCATGTGATTCATTGACATTATTGTAGTTGTTTATTTAGGTTAAGTCTGTGTGTGTTATATTATCACTATTAATACTATCATTATTTCCTTTGATATATATCTATATACAGTACTTGTAACATATAGCTTTTTGTCCATTTCTGTGTTTTTTCCAGTTTGCTCACTTGAGGTGAGGAGTATTGTGTGTATGAAAATGTCAATAAAAAGCATACAAAACAAAATCTTAGTTATTGCAACTACTACCACAACTAAAGCTACAACTAATATCAACCTCGACCTCCACTACAGCTGCTGGAGCAATGATCATTATTATGATCCATGCACCCTACAGTTTATATTCATTTCTTATCGGGACAGCAACACTGACGTAACTGGCTGACTTATACCAGCAACACGTTTAACACAAAAACGAGTCACGAGACAACGAAACATAAAAATGAACAAATTCACCAACCTTATTCATTCCATTACCCATGATGACTTTGAATCAGTCTGAGACTAGCTACAGGACTTTGATGTGAGGATCCGCTCAGATATCTTATCATGGACTTTGTATCCAAAAAGCGAGCCTGGACTGAGTCATACAGCAGAGAGCAGCGTTTCTCTTCTATTTAACAACATCATTGAGTCTCACCACCATGTTGAAGAGTTATGTTGTTAAATAAACCCGAACGTCGTTTTAGCTACACTTCCCCGTCATGCTGTATCGTCTTCCGGATTGTTTTGACGTGAATGAAGTGCAGCGTCGGGCTCATCCGGTTGATGATCTCACAGCAGGCTGCCATTAGATCAGCTGCTCTCATCAGACTTCACCTTCACATGTGCAGACAATCTTTTTAACTATAGCTATTATAATGTGGGACAATGTAACACTAGCATGACCAAGCTCAATTGTTTAAAATGATAGATGACGTAGATCGTCCATAAAACAGGTAAAATAATTGGATATTCCTCTTGCAATTTACATTTGATAATATTTTTTATAAATATCCGTGGAACATTAAGTTGTACAATAAAGTTTAACATTAATGTCAGGAAAGGTTTCTGTTAACAATTTACTCACCGTTTGTACAAAGTATATATTTTTTAAGTAAACACATTGAAATAAGAGAACATAAAATGCTGTTGTGATTTCAAATTGGTAAATAGGCTTCCCGTTGTAAAAGTAATTCCAACTTTAATTTTCCATGAAGTGCCTTTTACAATTGATAATCAATTCATTTTTTCTTACCTCAAATAAGTATCTTAACTTCTCTGTTTCCATCCTGGAGTACTCTCTGCAGCTCATCTGTTACACAGGCCAACACTGATAAAGTCAAATAAACCATATATTTATATAAATTAAGATCCTGTGTTCTGTGGTTGCTCATAGGAGAGAAGATAATGTTCAGAGACTTTCGAGATTTAACCTGACATTATCAGTCCGACATGTCTCTTTCGCAGGTGGCTCTTATGCCATTGTATAAAAGATTCAACCCATTGATCTCGAATAACACCCACCCCAGTTTACTGAATTGTCCAAAATCGTTCTGTGATTTACAGCAAGAGAGATACTTGCCAGTTTGCTCACAGTTATTTTCCCTTAATAGCTTTAGTGCCTGTCTTTCTACAATCCAAGTTAAGCCATGAACCGACCCTTACCGATACACTCAAATGTAAACATGAATCAAATGAATTACTGATACTGTTTTTAAGTTTCCTTAAACGACAATGACTGTCTAATAAATGTATGCAGACCACTGCACTGAAAATTCCCTCTATAATTTAATGTTCTCCAACAGTTAATTAACATAAAGCATATTGAAGTAGTAATCAGAGTACACAATAAAAAAAGACATTTCATTCATTTAACGATTTTTATTCTTGTCTATAATACACAATGACCATAAGAGGAAGAGGTCTTCCAAAATGCACAGACTGAGGTAATGTGAACATGTGATAAATACAGAAATAAAGGTATTCTTGTATCGTTGAGTTGGTCTGCCTTTCTCTTCAAGTATATGAAATGGTCCTCTGGGTCTGAAAGTTACTTTTTCCACTGCTTGTTTTCGTAGTCCCATTTGGAAGCGACGCCTTCAATTGGGTTCATTCTCATGTCCAACATCCTCTGCAGCTCCTTCTCTTTGTACTCAGGATCAAATGTGTGTGGGACAGGTCCATACACTGCAATGAAACAAAACCAAGGGTCAGGTGAACACGGTGTAAAAAAGATAGACTTCTTGTAAAGCCCTGTCACTACTGACTAAATATGAGAAACACGGGGGATCCCTGCATCAAATCTTGCACAGATTTTGGAATATAATTTTAAAAGACGTACCATACTTTCTCTGCCAGAGCACAACCAGGCCAGTGAGGCCAACCAAGAAGAACATCCCTGCAACAACAGACTTCCACTCTCCTGATCCCTGGTTCATCTCAGCAAAGCTCTGATTGAAGCTGATCCGGTACACTGAACATAAAAACATACACATTCAGAAGATACAAGTTGCAACAAATGGAAATAGTTTTGACAGTGACACATTACTTAATTCATTTAAATACCACTTGATGACCATAAATTCACTCTGATCCATAGTTGTAATATTAGAGCATCTCACGGGCAGAGCAGTAAAGACCTACATGCAATCTTCTCCTCATTGGAGAGTGCAGCCCAGGCGCCCTTCTCCTTCTCCTTCAGCGATTGCTGCTCCGGGCTCAGGTTCCGCACATAGCTGACATCCGGAAGAGGACTATCCCGCCTGTCAGAGTATGCAGGGAGAGTATATTCTTCTACCTTAGCCACACCTGCCAGAGAAAACACAGAATGACACAGGAAGTTACAGTGAATTACAGCTAATGCTTTCAGTTGTGCCAGCCGAGTCTTAAATGTCATGTGTATTCTTAAACTAAAATTCTGTAATATATATTCTAAGACAAAAGGCATGATTAAATGCTATTCTGGTGGTATAAAGAAATGTTTACATATTAATAGTTCTTTGATCGAGTCCTTAGTTGCCAGGCAGCGGTGAGATGGGACGCTTGATAACACAGGATCAAATTCTCCACTAACTCTCTTTTCAGTGCGATAGCTGCAAACCTCCTTTACCCCGGTCAGCTCCACAGAACTCAGATTCAGCCTCAGAAACCCACTCATCACCCGATCCT
The DNA here is from genome assembly GCF_947650265.1 of Symphodus melops. NCBI lineage: Eukaryota > Metazoa > Chordata > Actinopteri > Labriformes > Labridae > Symphodus > Symphodus melops. The sequence goes on along the minus strand of NC_136693.1, from coordinate 19,317,943 downwards.
GCCTTCTTCCATCTCCACCACCAGTCCCTAGACTCCATCAGGGGGTTATCCTGCTGCCGGCCTCATTACCCCTTCATAAGTCATCATAACAGAGTCTAATCACTAAAGACAATGCATATTTATCTTTGAATAGACTGTTGAATAAATAATTGTTCACTCTTTAGTCAGGCTCTCCTGACTGAAATGTGTTGTTGGGATTTGTATGCAAAACTGAAGATGTTTGTTTGTCAAATAACTATAAATAATACTGGCTCATACGAGCTCACTTATTTCTTTAAAAGAAAAAAAGGGTGTACATTTTCCCCCATCTCTACTAGCTTTACTAACGGGTTTTTTATCCTGTTTTTCATGATTTACATTGTTGCTTCTGATGTCTCATTGTGTCAGAAAGTGTCAAGCATTTCATACAGTTGATCTTCACACTAAGTGTTGCTGGAGCTTTTAGGCCTCTTCACTCTTCAAGCAGCTTGCTGAAGTTGTTCCAGAAAATCCCAATTTGCTTCATCAAAGACTTTTCATTGGCCTGCCTCTTCTCTTGAGCGTGTGGTAGCATGAAATCTGTTTTCTGGGGTCTACGGCCTGTTTTACCAACTTGGTTGTCATTTAGAGAATATGAGTGGTTGTTGTTACTGTGGCGAGGATAAAAAAGTTGGCTGTATGTGACATAGCATCCTGTAATAAAGCTACACAGTGACAGCCAGGACATCATCCTTAATTGCTTCTGTCTTTATGTGTATGTATCTGCACTAAGTGTATTTGCAGCACTCAGGGATTTAGCCACAGACTTCATCATGCTATTGCACTATTAGGTTACAGTGTTATTACAGATATGAGAAGATTACAATCAGCTTTAATGGCCTGGTAAGATATAACATGACATATCAACATTAAACTAAACCAGTAATTAAAGACATATATTTAAAGTTTAAATTATATTATATATATATTATCTAATGAGACAACAAGAACATACAGCTGTGTCGTCGTGTTGAGGTTTTAGTTCACTGCAGCAGGATAACACTGAAGGCTTAGGGGTAAAATGCACAGCCCATCACTGAGTTATTACTGCTGTTTAAAATAGATACTTTTAATAGATACCACTTAATGTGATTGCTGTTTACACTCACCATGTCCTCCACGAACACACACAGATGTGGAAATGGCACGTTTACCAACAAGACGAAGGGCTCTGGTGGCCAGCATGCTGTGGACAAATGTTAAAGATATTAAACTCTACCATTATGTTTGCACTCACTCTTATCAATGTACATACACGCCCATCATTTACCAGAACTAGGCCACTCTACATGAAGGATTATTTTGAACCTCACAGGTATGACCCTTTATGAAAAGATCAGGTGTTTTGTCCTCTACGACGCGATGTCCATCAAGTCTCATTTATACATCATTTACTATTCACCTTAGTCACCCAGCTTGAGTAGTAACCCACAGGCAATGTATTTTTTAATGTTTTTGGTCCTCCTGTTACGGACTGGTGTCCAAACAATCACCTGCAGCCTTCACGTTAGCTTCACCGTTAGCTTCAAACACAAGGTCACAGAGCCGAGATAAATATAATCAATACATAACACGTTTCCTGGGACACGCCTGTAAATTTAATCACTTTGATTGTTTCTTAAACTACAGTTATATGAGTTTAATTGCAAAGAGTTATCATGTTCACAGTGTGCATCTTATCAATCGGATGCTAAAAGCTAAAGACAGCTAGCCGGCAGGTTAGCCGCGTTAGCTCCGACAAAGTCACTTTAGACACAAAGGCTTAAATACGCTCATAAAGTCCTTTAATCTTCAATTGTTACTTAACCTTTACCAATGTATAATCTTACAGTACAAGTTAGCGTCAACACTGGGTCTATTTAAAATGTAATAAGAAGCTGTATATAAAATATAAATATACAACCTGCTGTTCTTTCCTCTCTCGTCCGCCGAAGAGCTTGAAGGAAGTGTGACTGCAACCGGAAATACGTAAACTGGTTTCAAGTGGGTGAAACGAGGTCACCGGCCTGTTTTCTTCTTAAATTCATTAGTTGTATAGTTTGAATGATTTGCTATTTTACTTAACACATTGCTTGTTTATGGGTGTCCTTTTCGTGGTATTTTCTTACTTTGTCTCAAACATAGAAAAAATAAAATACAAAAAACATAAAAATAACAGGACACAGGGCTACCAGATCCGCTTTTACGGCATTCATATTGACTTTACGGCACCACCGGTGAAGCAGAAAACTGAGTGGCAAGTGGAAGCAAAATTAGCTTCTGTGGCTAGATTTAGAGGAACTTATTAGTTAATCCAGCGCAAAGTAGACTGGTTTGATTTATGTATCTTACATGCACGCAGTAGGAGGCTCGGAGTCAACCACATGTTCCTGCAGTAAGGGGAGATCGAGGCATTACATGACAGGTTAGCTAACTGCAGTCCCTTATCATCGTGTAGCCTCTCCACCGTGGCAGGATATTTCTTTACACACACTCTGACAATTCACTCACAATCATGCCTATTCAGCTGACTAGTCAGGCGTACTGTAAAATGGTTTTACACGCTGCTAAGTATCCACACTGCGCCGTGAATGGTCTGCTGGTGGCAGAAAAGATGAAAAAGAAAGACCTCCACAGTGGACCAGTTCTTTGTGTGGACTGTGTGCCCCTGTTTCATGGCACTCTGGCTCTGGCACCAATGCTAGAGGTAGCTTTGACACTGGTAAGTAGCATTCAATAATAAGTTTATTTGGTAAACCTGAACTGATTACATCAAACACAAACATCCTGACACATAAAGGTTAGTTATTGTTTGGGTTTATTGTTCAACTCATTGGTATTTTTTAAAAGCTGTATCTTGTGCTGCTGCTAAAATGTAAGCTCCTGCAGTACAAGTCCAACAGGTGTTTTTCATGTTGTTTCCTTCTTCGTCTGTACACAGTATATCATCAATGAGAGACATGTATCAAAAGATTAAAGTGAACCCAACAGCTCTCGGTTTCAAGACAAAATATCTTGCACAACCTGTCTTTCATTATACACAAATACACTTGATCTGTGACAAATGTTTGGTGCTAAATGTGTTGAATTAATTTGATCTGACATATCCTGTCTCTTTGTCCTTCCATGGTGGCTCTATGATACCTCGTTCTGATGTCAGATTGATACTTGGTGTAAAGAAAATAACTACGTCATTGCTGCATATTATCAAGCCAATGAACGCACGAAGGATTCAAGGTACAAGGAGAAAAAACCAGCAATTAAGTCCGGCTCGTTCAGTGAAATAACTTGCCATGTCACACACTCCTTTGGACTCTGATGAACTGTGTTTTTGTCTTTTTTTTTTTACTTGCAGACCCAACCAAGTTGCAGAAAAAGTGGCTGCCAGGATTTCTGAGAACTTCAGCGAGGCAGCAATTGTCATGGTAATAATAAAAGATTTCAGCAGGTGTTTATTGTGTCCGCTGGTGGTGTACATGTTTTTGTCCAGTTAACTCCTATTTCCTACTTTTCTATGATCTGAAACTATTCTTATCTCTTAAGTGCTGACTTACAGTTTTTCAGTACATTTCCTAATTTAACATAAAAAGTCTTCTTCATCTTACCTTCCAAAGACCCATTGATATGGGTAAATACAGTTAAATATCAAATGTTCATAGTTTGAATACTAAGTTTTGTAACAACCTTTGTTTTGTAAGTCTTTGTATTTGTAAGGCTGTTATTTGTACAGCCATATACAGTATCATTTGTCATATCCTGTGAACTGGTCTGGTCCTGTTAAGCTGTAACACCTCGTTGTTTTCTGTTTCTGCTCCTCAGGTGGACAACAGTAGATTAACAATCAGCTGTTTTGAGCCCATTGTCTTTATCCATGATCACCATGAAAACAAGTGGAAATGCAGAGAAGTAACCTTGTAAGTTATTCTGTTGAAGGGAAAATGTACAGCAAGACTTGTATGTACTGCATGGAGACTCACCACAAGTTCCCTGTGTTCTCTAATCAATCTACAGTATACTATTTAGCTAAAATGTGTACATTGTATTAGAGTGTTTGCCTGTTAATTGACACTTTTGTTTTTGTTCCAGTGACTGTTTCGAGGACTGGAGCGAAGCCCAGAAGATCACATCATCTCTGTTGGAGGGCAGGTCCTATGAGAACTTGATTGACTTTGACAATCACTTGGATGATCTGAGGAATGACTGGACCAACCCTGTGATCAACAAGTCTGTCCTGGATCTGTGCTAAAACCCTCAGTCACAAGTACCTTAGACAAATGCATACAACCATGCAAATATTGCTGCCGTTTCAGCATGCATGATGCTACTATTGTGTAGCATAGGAGTACAATAACAGAGTTTTTGCTCCATCCAAAGGTTCCCACGCAGCGGAGGACTTGTGGAGCAATGACCAGTTAGGCCAACCTCTCTAAAGGGCAAGCAAGCGCCATGCAAGCGCTGGTGTTATGTGTCCACCTTTACAAGGTGATGGAACACTATGTTTCAATGCAACTTGGATGTTTTTTTTTTTTCTCGGCAATGGTTTGTGTTAGTTCATAGTTGTGTGCATAAAGTTTAATTTTAGAATTTCTATTTTTTCTCTTAAATTTTTTAGCTACGAGCCATAGAGAGATCAAGTTCTAAATTATGAAACTTTTAAGGTGACGATTGTACTGCTGATTTATGATAGAGAGACATGTTTTTTTTTTATATTGTAGTTGTACTTTATGACAAATTTGACAAGTAGAACTGTGGTCTGCAGGTTGTTAATAGCATGTTGGTTAAAACACGGCTTAAAGAACATAGATGAGAATATTAAGGGTTTCATCCCAGTCAGACTATGTATAATACCAACCTGAGTCCATTAGATGGCATGTCGATGATTGAATCAAGAGCTCAAGGATTCATGCCTACACAATAATTTCTGTGCTGCATGATCATGTTGTAATTTGTGCTTAAAAAAAAGCCATCTACGATCATATTCAGTTTGGCACACTGAATTTTGATATATATATATATTTTTTTTTTGCTCCAGAATATTTGTTCAGGAGTTAACCGCACTGAATCAGATCCCGGGTATGTGAGTTTTTTTTAGGGATTAGCCTAGTACATTATTTATTTAAACTCTTGTGACCTCTCTTAAATTTGCTCTTTAATAAATTGTGTAAAATTGTAATCCCTACTGTAAAGTTATAGAACTGCCTTTATACTTGAGATTAGAATTTAATCAACAAGAGCTAATAAATAATTGTGTGGCATCCTTTTTTTTTTTTACAGAAATTTTATGAACTGAATGTACAATAAACTTTTTAAAATACCCAAATCTTTATGACTCGTCATTTCAGAATGACCTTGCAAGCAGTCTTATACTGCATGAAAAAAATGAATTGAAGAAGTCACTCCAGCGCTAGTGCTGCATATTCTTTTATTCTTGGTTTAGTTTAAAAAATGACCCTAACATGACTGCAATAATGGCTTTGATGCCATATGAATAATGTATAACAGGGTCATTGAGAACCGAAAACTGCTCTCAGCACTGCCTCTTACTGTATACGTCTGGACTTGGCCATTGAAAACTTTCACATTTCCTTCAAAAATGAAAAACCATTGAAACAAGAGCAGTGGACTTTCTTCATATCCTGAAGAAAGAAACTTCTGCCTTTCAGGTATTCACTGTTATTTGTCCCCAGGGGTTATTCATGATTATGAAACTTGATCAAAATATGGCTTTTAACAGTTGCTTATATTCACTGCTACTAGCCCTGTTCAGAAATGCCATTAAAATGAATCCTCTTAAAAAATGTATGAAAAGATTTTCATTTTAGATTCATCAGCAGGTATTTTTTTTACACTAGTAATAAAAAGCATTACAAAGTTACAACTCACAGCTTTCCTTAAACCCAAATCCTTGCTCTTTTGTTTGACTAAAAATATAGACACCATAATAAAGAACAGTGAAGGATTAGACTTATCAAATGTTTACTCTTAGAGTTTTAGGTTACACGCTTGGTTTTATTTTGTCAACTTTTCTACGGATTGTTTCAGGGGCAGTAATAATATTTAGATTGATCTTGTTAGTTTCAAGGTGAAATCACACTTGACACTCGCTTTTATACCTCTTAGATCAGCAACTTGTCATGATATAGTATTTTATATCCACTACATTCCATTGTTCACTACATCTCTGACAGAGCTGTCATAAAATGGAACATGATGTTATGTGTATGAAATGCTATGTTGCACATTGCACTGCCATCACTCATTTGACAAATACGTAATCAAAACCCAAATTAGACATAAACAAAATATTACTCTATGAAAATGTATCGCTTTGTTTTGAAAAATAAAATGATTTTATAAAATGATTTTAACAACTGCTTTTGTCAGATAATTTTGTAAAATTTCAACTTGAGGGAAACTTTGCAGGGGATAATGAACAGATTTCTCAACTACGTGAGCGCCAGGAGTGTGTTTATGTTTGCAATTCTTCAGGGATCATTGTTTTTAGAACTTGGTGAAGGTTGCCCTCTCGTGGCACCTGAATGGTATTGTTGTCATTGTCACATGACTCCCTTCTTCCTTTCGGGAAAAAAAGGATATGTCCATGGGTGGATCTCAAGTCCCTTATTTGCACCGAGTGTCCTCCGGGTTGTCTCCTTCACTTGCGTCTTAGGGTGGATCCCAAGTGACTTATTTGCAGTCTCCTCGGTCCTCGGCCGAACCGGAAGTAGTTCCAAAGCTGCCATGTTGAGGATCGTCCCAAAACTCTTATAGCGAACGGAGGAGAGAGGATCGAGGAGAGAGGAGGCTGATCCGAGGAGTGATGACCGAGGAGACACGAGAGCTGACTTCACGGAAGTCTTTTCACTGACAGACACGCCCCCTTTTCGTATATCACTCATTGATTGGACGCTGCACAGGATCAGTGGCTCAATCCCAAGTGTCTTATTTGCACCGAGTGTCCTCCGAGTTGTCTCCTCCACTTGCGTCTTAGTCCCGCCCACCAGAGATGCACGGAGGAAACGAAGCCGAGGAGAGAGGACCGAGGAAATCAGCTTTAAGACACATGAGACGTCGTTTCCTCGACAGCGTCACATGACGCAACATCAGCTGATCACATTTAGCTGTCAATCAGCCGAACAGCTGTTTATGTCCACACAAACAAGCACTGTATTATTTCTAATCAAACACACACACACATGCACTGTATTGTTTCTAATCAAACACACACACACACACACACACACACACACACACACACACACACACACACACACACACACACACACACACACACACACACACACACACACACACACACACTGCAGTGTTTCTAATCAAACACACACACTGTATTATTTCTAATCAAACACACACAGTTACAGTGTTTAGTGTTTTTACCTGATAAAACACCTGAAGAACAACCTGCAGTCTACTCATAACCAAAAGGACAGTTTCTACTGACTAAAAGATTTCATTTACAGCTTTGGGACGATCCTCAACATGGCGGCTTTGGAACTACGAGGACCGAGGACCGAGGAGACTGCAAATAAGGGACTTGGGATCCACCCCATGTCGTCACGACTACCGGCTTTCCAGACGTTAGTAAACCTTCAAGTCATAGGTTATCTAACGATTTAGAGCGTCACTGATGGATGGTAATACAGATAAACCGAAATAGATCTAATAATAAAATAAGAAACAAGCCAGATATGCTTCACTTTCTGACGATGGGAGCTAGAGAACATGTAAAATTACAGTAAACACTGTATTGTCATTGTGCCACTCACAACACACACAAGCCTCAAAGACAAATTGTTCCATATATATATATATATATATATATATATATATATATATATATTTTTTTTTTTTTTTTTAATGCTTTGTTGCACGATTTTGCACTTTGCTGACAAAAGAACTTTGTGGCGCTATACTAACAGTTACTGCGTATGTGTTTTAAAAAAAGACAAACATGTAAGGTGAGGCCTAAAATCTGTGTTGTTGGCCATAAAGTTCATGGGTATTTACATTTATAAACTAAAGTATAAAAACAATCAGATTGAGGTTTTTATTTGTTTTTACATATTTTCTGCCATTTTAAGTAATTTAAGTTATATTAAACAAACTAAACTTTCATTGTAAGGTTACTATAAAAAGTTAAATGAAACCATAAAATTAGCTTAGAAAGGAGCAGTGTTTTACTTTTGGGTTATGCAAAATTATTGTGTTAGAAAAACTGACAATTTTAAATTGGATTAATCCAAAATATTGATTTGAGAACAATTAAATTATTAAGTACATTTGACTTAGTAAATTGTGTTAATTGAATTTATTAAGTTAATGTCAAAGAACTTAATTATTTAGATGTTACCAAATGAAACAATTCAATTAAGTTGGTCCAACTATTTTCTTTTTTTTTCAACTCCTACGTGTTGAAAGTGAATGGGAGGGGAGCACACTTAACATCTCACCAACTTGTGCAAAATAGCAGAAAAAAAAACCCTGCAACAACTTTCATGTCATTAATTGCATATTTACGTCAAACCAAGGTCGGCCTGTTCAGTTCAATGTTTGCTGACTTCTCGACCTCAAGGTAAGCTTACACTTGTGTTTCGTCCCCTGTAAAGTGTGATCCAGCACATTGTTTGGCCACAACCCAACTGTGACAGCGACAAGGATGAGTAGACCTTGTTCCACCCTTGTTCTAATTAAACTTGGTCATATATTTACAGTTTATCATTCATGTCAGTAGAATTCCCAGTCTAATTTTTAAATATCACTCTTAAGCATCTAGAAGTGGTTGACATGTCTTCAAGGTGAATATATTACAAAGTCTAAATTATTCTCCTTGCTATGGGGCCAAATTAAAGTAATTATTTGTTTTACTATTTTAAGGATGTAAAAAATAAAGAACAGGTTGTTTGCACAAGAGATGCAAATAACTATTAGTGAACTACGACAGCTTACTCATTTCTTATGCTTTTTGAATTAATCAATGCTTAATGTTAAAAATAGTATGTCTAAAATATGTCTATATAATAATAACATAAAATTGAACTACATGAAAACAAAGCAACAACAGTAAGGAATTTGAGGTCATACTGAATGGGCTAAGAAAGGGTGGTGGCTTTTTCTCTCCTCTAAAACACTCAATCTAACTCCTGATCATTAACTATGCAAATTTATAGTTCACCAGGTTTAAACTTTTAGAAGGAGATTTTCTCTTCTCCTTTTATCAATCTTCTACTATTATTGCCTATTTTATAATACTAATATTCCGTTTATCAATTACACTCAAACAAGAACATTACACAGGCCTTCACACACAAACACATCTACTCAGACTGCACAGCACTCACACACACAGCTCCAAAGATTCCACCATTCTCCTCGTCACTTTCCATTTGTCTCCAAATGTTTGCATGATATTGGATGCCATCTTTTTTATACTTAACTTACTTTTGTATACGTCACACCTTCCGTGACTACCGGACGCTATAGGCGTTACACATGATCATCAAGTCGGCATCGGTGCAGACTCGCTAGCGGAGGGTTTTATGGCCCACTACCACTCCCCACTAAGTGGTTTGGGACGGACTTAATATGGCGGGCCCTCCGCGTGGATGCGCAAACGGAGGGATAGTGGGTAGGGCTAGGGTGTAGTGGACGGTTTGAAAAAGACCCATTGTGTATCCCACATTTCCCTGTGGGAGAGGAGAAGTCAGTAAGACTGATATTACATCCTAAAGTGGGACCCACATACTGTATGTGCCTTTGGGGTCTTGATGAGTAATACAGACAGAAGGTGGAGATAGTTTTTAACCTGTACACTGATTGAGATTGAACACAACAGGCATTAGTCATTGCAGTCATTGAGGATCACGTAATAGTTAAAAGTTTGAGTCTGGTTTCTGTCCCACAGCAGGAAAACAGAAAGGAAAACGTGTTTTGAGGCAGGATAGAGAGGCATGGGGATTTAGTCCACAAACTAACTCAACTCAACTTTATTTGTCTCCAGAGGGCGATTTGTTGTGCAACAAGTCAGAACAAGGACAGCAGACTGGACAGCAGACAAGAGTACATAATCAACACAATGACAATGCGAGAGCCACCAAATTCACTAGCACAACCATTCATGATCATTGACTGAGGCTCAAAGCAGCTCACATTAAAGTAAAAGTAAAGTGCAAAATCCACCCAATGCTGGCAGCATGTACATCCACAGAATAATTTTATAAAGTGCACTTTACAACACAATCAATACATATACAAAACCCCCCAATAAGATCAGCCTGCAGAAGACGAAGAAACCCGCAGATACTGACCGAAGAGACAGCAGAGGTCAGACACAGAGAAACACAGCAACAGCATCCCTGAGTAACAACTGTCTTACTCGACCAGAATTAAGGCGGGAAATGTTACCGGGGACAAAAGAGTCCAACAGAATCAAGTCTGTTGGATTTAATAGAGGGAAATCTAAAACGAGAACCAGATGGGAACAACTGAAACTCGGGGTGAAGGGGGTGAGCACTGACTGACAGGATGACTTTTGCTGAACTTGTTTGTTGTAGAGGTCAGTGAGGCTGCTGATTCAATGTAGGATCTGTAAAACAAAGTCATAAGACATCTATCAACATGACATTTGGCCATTTTACGACAATCATCAGTGTAAAGAATGTAGAGCAGGGGTGAAAGGACACACTCCTGAGGTGAAACTGTGGAAGATGACATCTCCTCTGACCCATTCACCCTGACTCTCTGGGTTCTGCAGGTTATAAAATCAAGGATCCACCCACTCGGTAAAATCTAAGTTAAAATGTTTTTAAAAGCTTGTCTACTAAAATATGAGGTTTTGTGTTAAAAGCAGATGAAAAATCTACAAATGAAATCCTTGCATGTGTTTTATAACCTTTAAGGTGTCTAAATATCAGGTTCAACAGACTGGCAGTGGCATCCTCGACACCTCGCTTGGCTCTGTGAGCAAACTGCAGCGGATCAAGAAGACTCTCCGTTTTCTTGAGGAATTTTTTTTTCATCAACTTTTCAAAGCACTTCATCGCTAAGGAGGTAGGTCAGGTCAGAGCAACTGGACTGAAATCATTGCTACCTCTGGCTTATTTTGTTTGGCAACAGGGATAATTATGGATACTTATTCTGTTTCCAAAGCTTTGGAAACTTCTGTTGACAGAGGGAGAGCTGAGAAATGTCATAAAATATAGGACCAAGCCAATCTGGTCAGGCGCAGGACTCTTCCTTGCTTTGCAGTGCTGAAACATTGATCACAGCAGACACAACAAAGGGGGTGGGGCTATTAACACATAAAGAGGCTTTCTGCTCTTCAATGACAAAATCAGTTGAGTCAAACCTCAGAAAAACGCATTTAGCTCTTGTGCATGCTGCCTGTCACAGCTAAAGCCTTCCAGTACTACCTTGGGGCTCTTTTTTCCTTTAAGGCCAACAATAGTTTTCATGCCATTTCAAGCAGAACCTAAATTGTTGTCCCACAGGTCTCTCTCTAATATTTATTTATAATTCCGCTTTGCTCTAGCTATTTCAGATTTCACTTCTTTTTTCAGTTTATCCACTTCTACATTGTTGCTTTTAAGGAGTTAAAAGCATGCATTTTCCTATTTCCTTTTATTTCCTACACTTTGATATCCATGGTTTGCTATTTGGATACAACTTCACAGTCTTTTCAGGTATTACATCATCCACACAATCAGAAACATAACAGCTGAAGACATCAGTAAGTTCATCAATGTTGGTACATGAATCCTTAAACATCTCCCAGTCCGTGCTCTCATAACAGCCCTGAAGGGACAGGATGGAGTCATAAGTCCAGTCCTTAACCCGTTTGATGACGGGTTTTTCCCTCTGCAGAGCAGAGGAGGGGATGAGCTGGACACAGTTGTGGTCTGCCCCTCCTATTGGAGGGAAGTGGAGAGCTTTATACGCTCCTTTAATAGAGCCGTAAGTTAACACAAGTCCAGTGTCTTCTTGAGCCTCGTCGGACATGTGATGTATGGATGAAAGTCTCTCAATGCCTTTTTAAGAGAACAATGGTTAAAATCACCAAGAATTAGAACTGGAGGGTCGAGCGATATCTGCAGTCTTTGCGTTACCGACAGAATAGAATCAGAAGCTTTTTCAACATTCGCCCTTGGGAGTATGTATAGGACTATTGAAGAAACACTCCTCAATGTCGAATTATGTCTTTAATGACAGAGCTGAAGGAGCCCTACAATAATACAAACGATTGCAGGATAAGTGAAAAGTAATCATTCTCAAATGTGACCATACAATATAACATAGGTCATAACATATTACAACATTACACATAATGTGCAACCGTTGTATTCATTACGTTTTAAAACATTAAACATTGGACTTACATGAATTAGGCTGAACGGCACAACCAAACACCGTGTCATGAATGTAACCATAGCAACCAAAATGGCCGGTTCCTAACAGAGCCGATCATAGTACAATCCTACATTGCCCCCTAGTGGCCAGTGATAAATCCTACAACTATGACAAATATTTGGGGAAACTCGCGGGGCAGATAAGGGGGGCACAGAGAGACGGCTTAACACCTTTTGTGCACAGTTTTTCCCTTAGAAGAACATTATTACAATATTGTTGATTGACATATAAACAGATTCCTCCGCCGCGAGTCACACTGGCATCACCGCCGAGAGGTAAGGGTGCATCAAAACCATCAATGGACACCTCGGAGTCCAAGTCTCTCTCTGACAGCCATGATTCATCAGTTTTATTACGGAGAGATTGGGCATTTGACAGAATGATAGAAGGTAGGGAGATACGAGAGAGAGGTTGTTCCTTGGTCTTGGCGCACACTGGCGTGCTTACCTCTCTTCCTGGTTTTATGTAATCCGCCAGTAAATTCTTTTTCCCTCTTTGCTAGATCAGCAAAATAGTTGATGTCAGGAAAGATTAAATCCGGGGGAGGCTAAAGTGGAGTTCCTGGAGATAACTCCACTGTAGGAGAAAGTCTCTGCTGTATTTAATATATGCATCGGTTTTTGGTACTCGGTCAGAGTTTTCGCAAATTTAAACGCCGACCACAGTAGGAATAAAGTTGACATTTCAACAAGGGAGTAGTGAGGTCCTCAAACTTTGGTAAATTGGTTTCTCCGCTGCTGTATCCAGTGTGAAGAAGTACAAACCACAAAACAAACGATCAACACAGACGTGACTTGCCCCGGGTTGCAGCATGAGCATGCGCCCTCTAACACTTCAGCAGCTTTTATTAGTAATTTTTCTGACCACCACTCGAGTAGTCTGTCACCAGTTGTTGTCTGAGATGGCGTAATGTCCCAGTTCATGAGTGTTTTGTGTTTTCACCTCTGGGCCCTTGGTGGGAGACGCATGGACAGGGTCCAACCAAAGGGACCACCACAAGGAGAGGCACAAGATGTTAAAGGCAACAGCTGCAAGGGACGCCATACAGGAGCGCTCTGAAAACCTTGGAGCTATTATGGGGCTGGGTTAGGGGCAGCTACTGGGGTTCAATGTGTGTTATATGTGTGTTATATGTGTGAGTATGGTGTCTCCCTGCCTGTACAACTGTGAAAATGAATTTCCCCATGGGGACAATAAAGTAACTAACTAACTCCAGTGAAAATGCGGTAGTGGGCCTCTCAGCGACATTCACAGCGGTGTGGGCGGTCAACAGAACCTGGTTCAGACCTAAACAGCGCTTGGACTTCCAGTGGTGGCGCATGTGGTCCTTCACAACAACCCACTGCACTGGCTGGAAGGTGTGGAGCGGTCCGGAGGCTGACAGACTTTTGTAATATTCCAACATGTTATGTTCTAACAATGCAGGACTTAGTTTTGTGCTGGTTTCTCCTCCAATGTTAGCTGGACGCCGAAACTACATTTCATACGGGCTAAGTGAGGTGCGGGCACGTGTGCATGTACTTGAGAACTAGCAGAAGTGCTTTTGTCCAGGGTAATTTGGTGTCTTCACAACATTTAGCCAATTTGTTCTTCAATCCACAACCAAGCAGTATCTTTTCCCTTCAAATGGAGTCAACTCAATAAAATCCATCATCATCAGGTGTTGGAAAGGCAGCTCTGGGGAGGGGTGTGCTGCTGGTGTCACAGGATTAGTTTTGCCTGGGTAAGTGACACACAGACAGGACACCTTTTGCAGGAACCTTCCACTGTTACTGAAAACCCTTTCGTAAACCACTGAGATTTTACAGAGTCCAACATTCCCTCTTAGGAGGCAAGGTCCTACATGGCTCCATTAGCAAACCATGAAAATACATTTTTGGGCAGTGTTGGCGTTTTCAGGAGCGAATACCTGACCAATTATTAGGTTGGGAATTATAAAGTAAACTTTGGTTGTCAAATTAACATTAATAATTAACTTTATTTAATTTTTAATATAAATCAATAATTTGTTAATAAACTATTAAACCTTGAGGCACCGTCCTGAAATCAGGGAACAACCAAAATATGACAAATATCAGTCTCAAAATTAATTAAACACCAATATCATTATTAATTAACAGTCTGTATTTAATTGAAGGCGTGAAATCCGAACACAAAGCCCTTTCACCCAGTCTATGTCACAATGCAAATAAACAGTAATCATAAACAACGTCTTTCCGCAGCAGAGGCAAACTGTTGCAGCTCAAAAGGAGGAAGTTGTAGGGGAGGGGTAGGCAGAGCGTGTTGCAAAAGGGAAGTAGAGATGGGCTGCAGAGAGGCCTTCTTAGCTGCTGTGTCAGTAAAAGCATTTCCTTTTGACACAGAGCCTGCAGTGACTGTGGGGGCAAAGCATTTTATAACAGCAATCTGAGAGGGCAGGAGAATGGCTTCCAACAGATCAGATTCTTGAGAAGCATTTAAAATTGGTTTACAGTCAGATCTCAGAAAACAGCGGCATTTCCATAGTGCTCCAGTCATGAACCACTCGGAAGGCATAACGGGAGTCAGTGTAGATTGTGACAGTTTTACCAGATGCCAATTTGCATACCTCAGTTAAAGCCACAAGTTCTGCTGTTTGTGCAGAGCAATGACGTGGCCGTGAGCCAGAGGTCAACACATTGTTTTCAGAGCAGACAGCGTATCTGCTCTGCTATTTAGCTTTTTCAGCTGCTGCCACACCTCTAAGACACCCAGGAAGTCCCGCAGCCACAGAGTCAAGTTTGAATGAAAAGTAGGCTACCGATCAGAGCTCATTAACATGCTTTTATTTATGTCTTATAAATCCCTCCATTTCATCCATCGTCTGAACAAAGGGACAGGAGGGGTCAGAAAGACCCAAGGCAGGTGCCTGAGACATAGCTTGTTTTAATTGCTTGTTGGAGCGTTCAGCTTCAGGGGTCCACGTGATTCTATCATGTGCTGTGAGTGTAATGTGTGTAATAACTGGGCCCAACGTCCACAACTGGAGGCGTGCTTACAGCCCAACACCGTGCAAGATATTTGGAATCCACCAGAGAACACCAAGATTGGCAAATTCACCACTGGCGCCCTGTGCTCTTCACAGATGAAAGCAGGTTCATACTGAGCACACGTGACAGAGTCTGGAGACGCCGTAGAGAACGTTCTTCTGCCTGCATCATCCTCCAGAATGACGGGTTTAACGGTAGGTCAGGAATGGTGTGGGGTGGCATTTCTTCGGGGGGCTGCACAGCCCTCCATGTGCTTGCTAGAGGTAGCCTTACTACCATTAGGTACCGAGATGAGATCCTTAGACAAGTTGTAAGACCATATGCTGGTGCAGTTGGCCCTGGGTTCCTCCCAATGCAAGACAATGCTAGACCCTTTATTTTTTTGAGCAGTGTGTATTAGGTGTTTCAAAGCAAAAATGTGCTTCACATTGAGGAACATAGATCTTAATTTATGAAAACACAAATTTGTTCATGTTTGACCAACTGTGTGCTTTTAATTGATCATCATTTAACAAAACTGAGAAGAAGTCCAGGCTGAACAAACTTTCGACAAAAAAAGGAAAAAACCAGGCAGAGTAATTGCCCTTACAACCGGACATTGCCAATGACAGACAAAGTCAAGTTGAAGTAACTTGACTTTGTCTGTCAAAGTTCAACAGGATCAGAAGTTAACTTGGTTGTCTTAACTCAGAACAGATGATGTAAACTGCCAAGCAGCTTTGTTCAGGTAGTCAGGTGCCTTAAATCTGAGATGATTCATTCATGATTAAACACTTTAAATGTTGTACCGTTCTGGCCTTTTTGGGCTGCATGACTGCTTGGGCATTTACTCATGTTTCCCCAATCTAAATGAAAGGGGAATAATGCACTGTTAAACATAGGTCCTTCTTGCATTATGGTATATTAATGTCTGATATCAGCAAACAGTTGTTGAAATGCTTGCAGGTTAACTTTGCAAGATGCAATTGATCCTTGATTGCTGTTTTTTTTCTTGCAAGATGCGTGAACACATTTTGTCAATGGTCTGGTGACTTTGAAAAGAGAGTGATGTAACATCTGTTTTTGGTTTAAAAATACCTTTTCCCCTTGAACAAAAAAGCCTATCTCTGGAGGAGACTTTTTATGCTGTCAGACACTTAAAGGTCCCATATTAAGCCCATTTTGACCCCAAAAAATGGGTCTACCATGTGTCTTCTAAAGTACGTTCACAATCACTAATGTTAGAAAAAAGTGTCTGTTTTTAAGTAATGCCGCTCCATGCAGGCTCTCTCATCTGCCTGTATTTCTAATGCTCAGAACCCCCCACGAAGAGAGAGAGAGAAAAAAAAGGGTCCCCATGTGTGCCAAGTCTGATCTGATTGGTCGGCCCATCTGCTCTATTGTAATTCGTCAGTCGTTCAACTCTGTTCTTGGATATTTCCTGCCCCTTTTACCATACTGGGAATACTACAGCCAGTCTGAGCGGAGCTTGTGCTTGCTACAACGAGCCAATGGGCTTGGATGAGTGACGTCTTTGTCTTGTGATATCACACCACACATTTTCAACAAGGGGGGCTAGGGACCAAGCGCTTCTTGCAGCTATTGCCACAGCTGACAAGAGGAGGTAAGACAAGCTGCGCTTCCACGGACTTTGAATTTTTGCACATAAATGTGCCTAAACATGCACAAGACACCTGGAAAACACACTAAAGAGCACATAAAACCAGAAAAAGCATAATATGGGACCTTTAAAACCATCTCAGTCTGTCTGTGACAAAAAAAACAAAAAACTTGAATAAAACTATTTTGATTGCCTTCATTACTCACATTGCAGCTTTTACTGATACATTTGTCAGAAATGTTCATCCATTTCTAAGATGACCCCCACTGAATGGCTGATTAGATTTTTTATGAAAGCATATTTTCAGAGTGTCAATAGTGCATTTGTTGTATTTTTGGTCTCTCCATAGCTAACACCTCCCAGCAGCTGTGTCAGTCATTCTCCTCCCCCCTGCCTCCTCCTGATAACCATTGCGATGCCTCCTTCAGGTAGAGCCTTGATCATGTTCCAGGCCTCAAATCGAGTCATGTCCTGCAGACTGACCCCCTGAATCTGCAGCAACTCATCTCCATGCTGCAGTCTGCTTTGCTCTGCTGCTCCACCTGACACACAACAGACACACACACACACAAAAAGTGTTGAGCCGCGAAAATGATTCATTTTCAATATTACTCAAAATGTTAGGAAATGAGAATTCGGTTTAGATTGGACATGTGAATAAATTAGAGAATGAGAAAATGACCAAACAGTTTTGCAGGCGTCATTCACAGTTAAAGGCAGGGTCGGTCATTTTCTCCAGATACACTTTTTAAGATTTTGGTTAAAATGAAGTGGATAACTTT
This sequence comes from Symphodus melops, assembly GCF_947650265.1. Lineage (NCBI taxonomy): Eukaryota > Metazoa > Chordata > Actinopteri > Labriformes > Labridae > Symphodus > Symphodus melops. The sequence continues at coordinate 19,300,133 of NC_136693.1, read as the reverse complement.
TTACTCTTTTGCTGAGCTGTCTTAGAGACATTCAAAATGCAGAAATCTCTTTCTTTTACATCATTGTGACTACAGGGAGACATTACGTAGACTTATCCAAGGGATTGACAAAAGGAACAAAATATGATGCAATTAAAAAAAAGATTATTGCATTAATTTAAGACCTTAAGTCACTGCGATTAACTGGTTCATGGTGACAGCCCTACTTGGTCTCTAAATGAAGTCTGTAAATAATACTTTGACATTGTTATCATTAACATAACCAAGGAGGGTAACACGGTTCAGGGATGCCAAGGGCTCCACACCTTATCCATGTTAGAGATGGTTATGGAGCTGCTACAAATCTTAATAAACACATCAATGCAGCCAGCACTGAGTCAATCTGATAGGAAATAGTTTAATGAATGATTAGATTGTGGAACATACCTTTAAAGATCCTGTTGACGATTAGAGGTCTGTCTCCATGGATTGAGCCTTTTCCTCCCTCCAGTGTAAATCCAACACCCCCAGTTCCTTTTTCCAGCTCCACCCTTATCAGATCAGCCTGCTCCTTCTCTGCAACTTTTAACAAATCACACAACCTTGTAAATGGAACCTTCACACATTTATTATACAGTTTAAAATTCTAAGTAATTATATTAATGTGTGTGTAATGAGTGTGCGTTTACTCTAAATGGAGCACCTATGAAGTTGTTTTTCATTAATGTGTTGGCTATATACAGTATCAGCATGCATCTCATAGCAACAGGAAGTGGGTCAAAGCCTTTTACAGTTCATCAAACTTACTGATAGCACCGATCATCTAACGTTACAGATTCAATGTTTATAAAACACTAAAATGAATGGATTATATTTTAAATATATGTTCCGATAACACAAGGCTGGCTGTCTTGATTATAGCTGAGCAAAGGCATTGGAGGAGCTGAACAGCATAGAAACGTAATCTCTGTCGCATGACTCACCTGCAGGAATGGTCTCCTCACTCCTGCAGACTTCTCCCTCACTCCCCGTTTCTGCTTTTTTGCTAATAACCACCACAGCCAACTTCAGAGTGCGGGCCTGACGCAGAGCAGCAGTGGCATCAGCGTGAGTGACACTGTATAGCGGTTGACCATTTATTGACAGCACCTCATCTCCTTTCTGGATGGTGCCCTCCTGAGCTGCGAGGCCGCTGGGAAACACTTTGTGGACCTGCGTGCAAAAAGAATGTGCTGTAGGTCTGTTTTATTTGAAGACGCTGTTACAGAGTGTAGATGCAGTGAAGAGTTAGTAGTAATACTGAAAATGTATTGATCTTGTTTAGTTGAGGAAGACATGATTTTTTTTCCTCCATCTGTTTTTTTTTTATGTGTTACATAAACGCTCACTGGACTTTCAAAGTATTTTCTTACATGCACTCTTTTATGTTTTTGTATCATTCTTTAGATTTTACACTTATATTTTATTTATATTTAATTTCTGGAAATGTTGACATTAATTCCCCTGTTAACTGTTTTTGCACCAATACACCAAAACAAATCCATTTTATAAATGTACTTTGTATTAAATTTATAAAACCCGGTTCTGAATCTGATATTACACTCTTTTTCAACAACTTACGTCACAGAGCTCCCCAAAACATGTCTGTTTGAGTACCTTGCTGAATATCCACTGTGATCCTGTATTTTAGCATGCATATCAACCCCTCTGTTTCAGCCTCGATCAGAACAGGCTGTATCTGTGTCTGAAGCTTTAAATGAAAATACAGTAACATTTCGTCAGCAGTCTCCAAATAAGTAACAAACACCAACAGACACCTTGAAATCTCTGGGAAAGAATCTAAAGCTGAGTTTTGAGAATCATCAAGGAGTGGTCTTCTTATCAGTTCTTATGTCTATCAAATAAATGTCCACTTAATTTACGTTTTTTTTATATATATATGTTTGTGAGGTTAAAAGTGACAGTTTGATTAGATTTATGTTTTTATACCATTTACAAAACTCAGATTTGTTTAAAAATGGATTTCAACTGAATGTCTTAAAGGTAGAGTACTACTCCCACCTACTGGTCTTGTTTTCTCAAATTTAGACTACTCATATTGCACGTTATAACAGATGGAGGGTAACATGAGTATATTATCTTTTCTATTGATCTAAGAATATTTCCTGGTCATGTGAAAATCCTTAATCATTTCTTACACAATTACGGTAAAACAAACAAAAAATAAAATAAATGAACAGAAAGAAACGTAAACCTTTATTTTGAAATCCGTTTTCTTTTTTGGTTTTTGAAAACAAAAGCGAAAAATGTGCCGTTTGAAGCAGCTAAATGCTGTCTCACAATGTTTTATATTTTTATACCCTGACCGAAAATAAGGTCCTTCTCATGTTTTTCTTTAGATCATTACCAAACTGTTGTTTCATTTGTTACTTAAACTTTAAAGGGGTCTAAATACTTTCCGTACCCACTGAATATTCATATCTTAATCAATTAATTTTGCGACACATGATACAGTTTACCAACAAATTTTCTTTATGCATTGTGTGTAGAACATCTCACCTGCTAACCAGAAGTCACCAGTAGTGACCACTAATGTGTTAGTCATTATTAAATTCCTTAAAAGTGTTTTTGACATCTAATTCCCAAACCCTCCATCCATCCATCAAGTTTCTGCCGCTTATTCAGGGCCGGGTCACGGGGGCAGCAGTCTTAGAGGAAAAGCCCAGACTTCCCTCACCCCAGACACTTCCTCCAGCTCTTCCGGTAGGACCCAGAGGCGTTCCCATGCCAGCCAAGCGTGGTTCTGCAGGTGGTGACCCCAGACCACTTCTCAGTTCCGACTCTTTCTGGCTGATGTTTTGGTCACTTTTGAATACTAATAGTGCTTACACTCTCGAGGTAGCATGAGACGGAGTCTACAACCGACACAAATGGCTCACAGGTAGTGCAGCTCATCCAGGATGGCACATCAATGCGAGCTGTGGCAGGAAGGTTGGCTGTCTGTCAGAGCACGGAGGCGCTACCAGGAGACAGGCCAGTACATCAGTAGATGTGGAGGAGGCCGTAGGAGGGCAACAACCCAGCAGCAGGACCGCTACCTCCACCTTTGTGCAAGGAGAAACAGGAGGAGCACTGCCAGAGCCCTGCAAATGTACATATGTCTGCTCTCCAGGCCCGACGTCCACAGGTGGGGGTTGTGCTTACAGCCCAAAACCGTGCAAGATGTTTGGCATTTGCCAGAGAACAACAAGATTTGCAAATTCACCACTGGCGTCCTGTGCTCTTCACAGATGAAAGCAGGTTCATACTGAGCACATGTGACAGACGTGACAGAGTCTGGAGATGCTGTGGAGAACGTTCTGCTGCCTGCAACATCCTTCAGAATGACCGGTTTGGCAGTGGGTCAGTAATGGTGTGGGGTGGCATTTCTTCGGGGGACCGCACAGCTCTCCATGTGCTCGCTAGAGGTAGCCTGACTGTCATTAGGTACTGAGGAGATCCTAAGACCTCTTGTGGGATCATATGCTGGTGCGGTTGGCCATGGGTTATTCCTAATGCAAGACAATGCTGGACCTTATGTGAGTAGAGTGTGTCAGCACATCTGGGACATCATGTCTCGCTCTATCCAACGCCACAATACACCACAGACTGTCCAGGAGTTGGCGGATGCTTTAGTTCAGGTCAGGGAGGAGATCCATCAGGAGACCATCTGCCACCTCATCAGGATCATGCCCAGGGGTTGTAGGGCACACACACACTACTGAGCCTCATTTTGACTTGTTTTAAGGACATTACATCAAAGTTGGATCTGCCTGTAGTATGTTTCTCCACTTTGTTTTTGTTTGTATTTGCTTTAGAGTTGAGCTCAAAGTCAAGGTTAGTTTGTCTTTGCAACGCTCTTTTAGTCTCTGTAAACCAAAAGAAACATCTCCACCCTCTACCATTCGCATAGCACACTGACTTTCTGCAGAATAAATACTGCTGGAGGAGAAACTCTGGGTGAAGTCAAAGTGAAACATTTGGATTGGGCTCACACACACGAGCTCACCCTGAAAACTTTTGTGCAAAAGGACTTTTGCACAACATTTTTTTCATGTTATTTACCGACTCAGACTTTATTTACGACTTGGAAAGATTTTGCACTTCTCAAAAAAAATGTGTCTTAGATTTAGTATTATTATTATTATTATTATTATTATTATCATTATCATTATTATTATTATTTATTTTCACGTTTTTTTTCTTATACTTTTACTCATCCTTACTGTCGGAGCTTTGGTCTCCAGGTCCGAACCTCCAGCTATGCTGAAGCCCAGCCCAGCCCCTTCTTCTTTATTCACAATCACAACATGGATGTCCACCAGCTGCTGTGGAAAAAATGTCAGAGTTACTGCTTTTATTGAATGTGTTTACACTGTTTACAATAAATAAGAACTAGTAGAAAAGTAGAAAAACATATAACATTACTATCTATATAGTTTGTAAAATTAATTTGTTTTCATTATAAAAAACATTATGTGAAAGCTGTAGTGAAAAGAGAATACGTAGAATGTCCATTGTAAAATTCTGCATGTATAATGTCCAAAAGCCCCAGTTGTTCCTAACCCTGTCCACAGGCTCTGATTTTGTCAAATTAGATTTGGGCTAATTTACTAAACTAGTTATAACATTTTTACTGCACAGTGGATTCAACTGTACGTGAATGTCCCTGTGAAATTAATACATTTTTCCTCACATGCCACACTTACAATTCTGGTTCCGGTGGCTCCAAGGACATGTGTACCACTGCATTTTCAAACAGGTGTTGTTGTACTGACCTGATTTTGCACAAAATGCAGTTGATTCTGTATTTTTAATGAGGGTTTCTTTCTTTTTAACAAGAATTTAGATTTTGGTTTCTTGAAACTTTTTTTAAATAACTGAATAAATCAATCAATCACTAATAGCAGTCAATTTATGTGAGAAAAATTGACAAAAAACATACATAAGAATTTGAAGGTTGCAGTAGAGGAAATGTCAGTGGAACATCCGAGATGCAAGAGTATTAACTGTGACAAATGAAAGTCAGTGATTAAAATTTGACAAAATAAAGTTAGAATGTGTGACTTTTTTTTCCAGTAGATGTCACCCTTGAGCAGCAGCATGAAACCAAAAGACACTCCTGTTTGGCAACACCCGCTCCATTTTGAAGCCTCTGCTCTCCTACAGCCTTTGTTTATTCATGAAATTATATTTTCTGACTAGTGCTAGTAGAAAGTGCAACACGCTACATTAGAAAGGCAAAATTAAAGCAAAGTCGAGTTCTAAAAAGATAAATTAAAAAATATAATATAACAATGTTTACCAAAATAAATATAAGAATGGTGATATCTGCTGGGCAGAAAATACTTCATAAAAGGAAATATTGAGATGGAGCCCCTCACTACATTGATGTGTTTGTGTATGTATCTGTTGTGCTTTATGTTTGTTAATATTGAGGGGGAAAAAAGGTGTGTTTATATATATATGTATGTGTATATATATATATATATACATATTATAACAGCATAAATAAATAAATAAAAATCATCAATCATCCACCAATAAACTGATGGAGGCATTCAAATCACAACTTTATATATTTACTATAAATACATTATAAATTTCCCTATAAAAACTAGGTTAAAACATTATTTTTCTGAAAGAATTTGCCCATAAATGTATCTTTATGACTTTTACCTTAAGTGTCTCTTCAGCCAGAGTTTTGGCTTCACAGATCAGATTCTTTATTTCTTCTGACGGGATGGCTGAGATGATGGATTGAGCACAACTGACTGCTGCCTCGTCCTTAAAACCTTCCTCCCCTCGCTCAATGGTGACCTCTCTCAGAGCAGCCAAGCTGGGTTAAAATAGACAACACATGAAACTGAAAATGTAGTATCAATTGCACACTTTAATAGACTGCGATGATAGCAGTGTCAAGTTGTAACTGCTCACTAACATTTGTAATAACCCACGACAAATCTGAAAAAACTGCTACACAGCTGCACCACCTTTGGAGGTAGTAACAGATGTTTTTATAAGCAGGAGACAGGACCGACTGAGCCTGAAAGGCAGAACAGCGCTTTGTGTGTGCATATCTGACTGCGGGAGCTTCCCAAACACACTCCTCTCACATTAATGTCCAAACACAATTTGAATCCACAGACTGATCCTGAAACACCGTTTCAGAATCAATATGGATGTCTCAAGGCATAACGATGGCAGAGCTTTGTTATGAAATTTTGCAGTTGTCCTTGTGGACCCCCAAAAGAAACCCTCTTAAAAGACAAACAAACAACATTAGCTTCACATTCACACACACACACTCGGGCATGGACACACACATTGCGCAGCTCTTTCCTGCTTGCTCTTCAGTCAAACAATGACAATGTTACTGTACACCTCTGTTACTTCCTCCAATGCTGGCTCAGTAGTGAAAGTACTTGGTCCCACAATTACACCTCTGTAACATGAACATAAATGGTGGAACCGTCCCAAGTTAAACGGGCATTTTTTTGTAAATGTGGTAATCTTAAACGTTAAGCCAAACCTCTCAGCTTAGATCTCACCTGACAGAGAATCCTCTGCCAATGCTTTTATGGACCGGCTCAGACTCCTGAATGTTTATTATACCCAGGTCACATGGTTTCTGCAGTTGTGGGGAGCTGAGGCTGCCATGGCGGAGGTACGTGGGTAGAGAACTCATCAGCGCCTGTGAAAGCTGGACAAAGTACATTTAAAAAATTATCAAATTTAAATCAGGATATTTTTTTACCTGACAGGATGAAGAGCAGATAGAAATCAATATAATGTTCAACACATTCACTGGATTCTACATCAAAGGGTAATGTAAGTTATTCTACACAATGGTGCTGTCTCCTCACAGCAAGAAGGTCCCTGTTTTTGAATCCCCTTTTACAGGACCTTTCTGTGTTGAGTGTGCATACCATTCTCATGCATGCATGGTTTTCCTTTAAGTACAACAGCTTCCTCCCACAGTCAAATGATTATCGAATCAGCTTAAGGTTGATTAGTAACTCTAACATTTCTTGTTGGTGTGTAACATTTATAAGGGCCCGAAGCACTGACAATACGAAGGACCCTATTGCATCGAATCTGCCGCCAATTTTGAGTGCCTGAACGTGAACGAAAACTCACCAAACTTTCCAAGGCTATTGCTTTCGGTGAAAATGTCAATATTATTGTACTTCTGTAAAAAAAAAGTTCGCAAAATGGCTTAAGGGTGCCCCCTTTTGACGACACGCTATTGTTGCATGTTCATACTTCCTATTTGAAAATACCTCCTTGAGACCCTGCATTGCCAACTCAGGGCCTAAACGTTTGCATGTATTAAAACGTGTGCAAACTTGATACCATCAGCAAAAAGTGTGTTATCTGATGTACTAACAGCGTGCAGTGAGGATTGCGTCTATCATATGTGCAAAACAACACGTATTGTCCATTTAGTACATTTGCCTTAATGAATATGCAATATGAGGCATTTCTGCCACAGTGTGCAAAATAATGGGGGGAAAAAATGAAAAGAAGTTAAGTTAGTACACGCAATGTGATTTACCAAGCCAGGTTGCTTCACTGCAAGCCAATTGCAGTGATTGTGACAGTGTCTGAATTTAACACCTTTGAAAGGAACGTGCTAATCCAGGTGCTCAGGGTTACGCATAACAGACTGCAGGAGGAGACATAGGCTCAATAAAAGAAGGCAAGAATAAAAGACCGTTTTTGTTCCCCCCACACACTATGACCGAAAAATAAATGGCATGCATTTTTGATGTTGCTTCAATCATTTTTAACAAAGAGAAACACCATGATTAAACTAATATTACTATTTATGTCATCCTATTTACCTCTTTTTGTCAACATCACATTTTAATCTGAGCATTTATTTTTTCTCAGGTAGCACGTCTGTCCAGAGCGCTCCTTTTGCAAAGGCACTTATGTCCGATCACACACAGCACTGGTGCGCAATGGTCCTGTCGGTGCGCCTGAGTGCCGTGTCACAGCCCTTACCTCCTGCGCAATGTATGACAATTTATTTAAAAACGAAGGGAAGAAAAGACAGGCAGGTTTTAATTCCGTGGTTTTCTGATAACCCAAATGTTATTTTTGTAATATTCACATTTATCTGCTATAACTAAGAAAATACTGGATGTTCATTTGTCTCTCTCACTAATACCAATTTTGCACTTGCAGTCGTCCTGCTTCACAATAAATACAAATAAATACTTTGATGAGTAATACTTCAAACTGAAGATGATGGAAAAAGCCACTTACGTAAGAATAAAATTATTTGCACATGATGAATAAATACTGTAGCACCTTACATGTCAAATTACCTTGTCACTGAAAGCAAGGATTTTCCCCAAGCTCTCTCCCTCGAGACCTCTCTGTGGGTGACAATTGGTGGGCAGATACGAACTCTGAGTCGTATTTAGAAGTTTTCCTTGGCTTGTTGCTCCGTCCCCCTCCGTCTCTTCTGGAGGTTTTTCTCCCTCTATTAATACCATGGATGCTGCAGGTAGTATGAGCTTAGATTCAGTCTTGCTATGCTCCACAGTTTGTGGCTGTGATTCTTGCTGCAAAGCAACTCTGTCATCGTGCACTGGAGCTAAATAAGAATCTTTAATGACCACATCAATGCTGATCATATCAGAGAGTTGGTGATCTGTAGATGCCTGGGTGGAGACAGGTTTATCTTCAGAGCATTTGAATGTTGTTTGACTTAAAGCTGCTGAAGTGGAGGAGATGCCAGAAATGGCTGCAACAGAGATGTTGTCTGTATTTTTAACAGATACAGACTGGTTAGCATCAATTTCTCTGATGATCTGATTTTTGCCTTTTCTTGAGATTTTATGTGTGGTAGAGTGACTTCTGGACTCCTCCTCCATCAAAGGAAGAGAGTTAAAAGGTTCTACAATCCTCCTGCTGCCCTCCTTCTCTGGACCCTCTGAACAGGAAAAAGTCTCAAAAGAGTGGATCTTTTGTTTGATTGACAGGCTGGCTGCAGATGAGGCGGACTTAAGTCCAATGCTTCTTCTAAAGCCCACGACAGGCCCCTGCCTTTTCTTGTCCTGCTCATCCTGAATTTTAAGAACACTTTGGCGAAACCAGGTGGGCTTTGGGGCCACAGGGGGGGCTTTTTTTTCTACAGGGGGAGTTTCAGTGGTGTTTGTTCTATCTGTGACCATTCTATTGAGCTCCATCGTGTTTTCTTCGTCACTCATGGTGCAAGGTTTGCCGCTGCTTTTGACAGGCTTCGTCCCGCCTGTAGCGTGTTGGTGGATCTCAGGGAGTTCTTCAGGGGAACTGTCCGATAGGCGAACCCAGGGATCCTGTATATCTTCTTGGGTATGTTGGTCAATACGAGCCTGTCTCCTCAGAGCTCTTTTATTTAGCTGTGAGCAGACAGCTGATGAATAACCTGTCAACACAATACAGAGGAAAGTAAAAAAGTAGGAGTGGTGGTATTAGTTTCATCCACTGATTAAAAATCTGATTTACAAATGCTTTAAATGTTTGTATGTAGCAGTTAAATTGACACAGACTGGGCACTCTATCCTGTCCTGGCAATCATTTTGTTATATTTGACATATCTGGATATTTTCTGGAAACTTACAGATACAGAACAAACATGGCCATACCACTGGAATTCGAAGGGGGCAGTGTCAAGACAGTTGCATCACAACAACTACAACAGAACAGTTAGCCAAAATTTGGATTTGAACAGAATGTCAATTAGATGTCTCCAAATTACAAGTTAAAGTCTGTGAGACACCGGTTTGTTTTGAATCTACATAAAGTCACTGTACAGGTGGAGTGGGGATGCTGCGGCCAAAGTGATTAAACCCCCCAAATATTCAGCACCTGGGCTTGCTTAAGGCATATATCCAACTTTGACTAGCGCTGTGTAGTGGATGCATAGTTTAATGTCCTTTCCAGTGTAAAGGAAGCATGGGAATATATGAATACAGAAATATAATGGTATGTTTCTATTAAGGAAGGATTAATAATTAGTTTGGGTTTATGTTTTATGTTGCCCTTGTGTTTCTTGTCTTTTGTGTGCTTCTGCTGCAATGCAAATTTCCTCTTATGGGACAATAAAGAATCTGAATCTAAATCAAAGCTAACGACAAATGTAAATCAAATGACATTTTGTGAAAGAATAATTTACCATCAGAAACAGTGGTTTTCTTTGGTCATAAAACAAACATTTGGACTCATAAAGTTTTACCTCGATGATCAAAATGATTGTAATACCTCTTGATGGGGAATATCATGTTGTCGAATTTGAATTTCTATTGCATTATTTTGTAACAAATTACTGTAACTCTACTAATATTTATGGATACGGGTAGTGTATCTTATTATTTTTCAAGTTCAATAACCTTGTTTTGACGGCAGAAATTAAAAAGGACTCTTTACTCATTACTTTTAGTGAAATAGCTGATAACTACATAAGATTAACGTTTATAAACATCTAAATCAGTGGGAAGGTTATGCTTACTGTAGGTGCCATCAGAGTGACTTTAGCCTGCACAGTTTAATTTCTTAATTTGGAGTCAAATACTACAATTATGTGTAAACAGGTATGAGGTAAACATTTTGTATTTTTGTTGTTTATATATTATAGCCTACTGGAAGCTAATCACTAATGCGTTTATGTTAAGCTAATAAACTAACAGGCTTAGCTAATGACATCATGACAATGGGATTAACATGAAAGTTGAAATGAATGTTATCAACATTGTGTGCAGATGTCAATTTGTGTTGTGTGTTTTAATGATTCTCCTCTATGAGAATGCTCTCTCATTTCATGTTTTGTGTATTTTGATTTAGTTCTCACGGCATGATTAATGGCATGAAAATGCAAATAATTTTTGTCCTTTGAGCCTGTATCTCAAAGGACACCTTGGTTTCAACTGGAGGGGAGTAATCAAAGTAAGCAAAGTAGCCCTGGGAGAATTTTTTTTTGCTCACATCAAATATACAAAATGGCTGATGATCATGAGGCATAATTGTCATTTATGTCTTGGAAATGTCTACTTACACTTTTCTCTTCTTCTCAGTCATAAGTTTTAGTTCTCTGCATGCAAGAAGGAAAACTGTGTCCTCTGCCAAATATATTAATTTGAAGCAATGAACCAACATGATACGATACAATTAAATGAACTTAGTTTCCAGATAGCCCAGTGCTTCAAACACTGGCATGGCGACCCAGGTGTAGCTCAGAGAGAAGTGTTGAAGACATGCTTCCTGTATCAACTGTTGAGTCTGTTACCTTCAAAGAACTAATAAGCTGAATATCTTCATATTCAAAAAGGCTAAATTGTTGCAAATTCCTCTCACAGCAACCATAAATTATGTATACATTTATCTAAACATTTCAGCAAAAAGAGGTAACTGTAAAGTTAAATTCCTGCATACTGAGTAACTTAGTAAATAAATTAGTTACTTTTTTATTAGTAAGTGTGACTTATTTTCAGTAACGTGCCAACACAGGATATCACAAATAAAGTATTCAGTCAATTAACTGTTGGGGATCATGAATATAGATTTGGAATTTGTTATCGACTTTGCCCACAAAAGTGTAGACAACTTCTTTTAAAGACTAAATTCAGAACCCCAAGGTGGCCAGAGGAGTTGCTGAAGTTGGAATTGACCACTGTCAATAAGTCATATCAAAAGTGAAAATAAGAGTCAAACATAGACAGGCAGAAACTGCATTATGTCCATGTAGCTTATCCATCTGAAGACTATTTGTGAAGTGATTCAACTATGTACTTGACCGAATTTGATTTCTTTGCAAATTAAACCCGACCTCAATCAGGAAATGAAGCATCAGTTCTTTGCTGCTGTAACGCCACAATTTCCCAGCTTGGGATCAATAAAGTACATCTATCCATCTATCCATCTATCTATCTATCTATGAGCAAAGCAACCTACTCAGCTGAAGTTGCATTCAGGCGTTTCTATGAAGGTAAGCACTTGTTTCCTACCTGTGTCTTCTCTGTTGTTGGTGCAGGCAGAACGGTCTGGATGAGTGAAATCTTCTTTGCTCCCCTGTGGTGGTTCCCTTCTTGGTTCTTCTTCCTGCTACACAAACAGGAAGTGCTGTCACAAAAACAGCTCTTTGTCAGTAACCACACAGAGGTGCAATGATGAATCACGCTTCCGCTCACTCATGCACATCACTCTTACTGCTTCACACAGCTAGACTAGGTACCTCAGTAACAGGGCCAAAACCTGACCAGAAACAGAGTTTTTATCTGGATTCATGGGTGGGGGGCTGTGCAGATTTAAATGCGGACAGTTTCATAAGCACTATTTCTATTCTGGAGAAAGAATAACTGAACATTGTGCTCCAAAAATCTAATTCTTTCACCCTTGTGTTGTGAAAACTACAAAGACTACTCTTCACTCTACCAGTCTAAATGTCTACATACCACCATTATTATTATTGTTTTTTTTACGTTATTCATTTTTAGTTAATTTGGTTAAAGTGAAATAAAGTTTGAATGTACTGTATAAGGAATTAATGAAATAAGAAAGTTCTGAAGGTAACATATCAAAACATATGATGATGTATCAATGTCATGCAATTCAGCTGCTCCGACAGTAAACAAATAATAATTTCATTCCAAAATAAAAAAGGAGGAAATTGATCAGCCATTGAGGCTTTTACAGCTTTCACATGGATGGCTTTTCAGAATACTTAAATTCACATCATGCACAGAGGTATCTATTTTAAAGGCATCATTTAAAAGAAATTATCTGCTGTAACTCATTACTTTATCAATAGTAACAAGGAATTTATTCATGATTTATTGATAGTTAGGTTAAAATCTGAAGAATAACTTCTTGGTGACATTCTGAAAGAGAGCTGTCCTCACATTTACCCATTCAGTCTGCAACTATAAACCTTAATACGTTTTTCAACTTGTTCAAAGCTGTTTATGACAATATTTGATCATTAATGAACCTCAGAAATTCCATTTTGTTTAATTGTGGGAATGACGAGAAGCTTTAAATCTTTTGGAATTCCTCCAGTAGACCACTTCAGCCTACTGCTGTGAACAGCTGTATTGACTTTAATGTAACCTTGGAGGCCAAATTGGTCTGATTAAAGTTCTTACACTGAAGGTGCCTTACTGCCAATGAAGTGCTCAGGTTGTTATTCAATGTGTCTTACAATATTATGGTGAGGATCCTGAGAGAGCCTTTATTTATTATGATACTCTTTCCATATTGCCTACACATCACTTTCTTCAAAGCTACCGCAGACTCCATTGATAGAAACTTGAATCAATAACAAAAACATACTAACACATTATGTATAAGCCTTCACTATAGTTTCTTATAAGTAAATATTGTGAACGTATACAGCAATGAAAAAGTACTGAACTGTAAACGGACTAACAGGATGACATATGTTTCATGAAATCATAAAAAGCTAGAGGTGTTTAGCATGCTCTCATCACTTAAACCACTTAAAGACATATCACTTGACATACATTCCTCAAGAGCAACCTCAGGATCTTTCGTAAGGCCTTGTACATACTGATGAAGAACTGCCAGGGAAAGAAAGAATCATGTGGTCATCATTCTTCTCAGATAAATAATAATAACTTATACTTTATTGAAATTCCGATTTACACTCTGTTTAATGAACATTAATGAACATGAACACACAGGCTGCACATGCACAAACAGGGTCCTATGGACAAGCATAAATGGGGAGGTCTCAGAGTGACGGGGCTGCCCACAAAAGCACTCCAGAGCAGTTTTGGGGTTTCGTAACTTCGTAACTTGATCAAGGGCACCTCAGCAGTGCTCAGGAAGTAGACAAACAGGATGAGAAGACAGATTGCAGGTAGCAGTTCCCTGCTGCCTCTTCTTCAGTTGCATAAAATAAACTCACTAATACTAGATTGCCTGTTAGCACTAACAAATTTGCACATCATTTGCTCCTGCTATCTGCTTTGTTTTAAGTTTGAATTCACAAAGAATACAGCGCTAATGGTATTCAAGAATAAACATCCCAAAAGTGGTCCTGCTCCATCCAGTTTTCTCCTTTTTCACATTTGAATGTGGAGAGAACCTTTACTCTGTACGGAGCCGCACGCTCATCTATTTTCAAGTCACACAAAGGTGGAAATCTTTTTTTAATCAGTTTATCACATTCAGCCTGTGTGCTACTATCAGCCTGTGTTCACTTTGTCCACTGCAAAGATTCACATTGACAAAAACACCTGAAAACTTCACAAAATGTTTGGGGTCATATGCACTATGGTAAATGGTGACTGAACTTGAGCTTGTATAATGCTTTTCTAGTCTTCTGACTAATCAAAGCACTTTTACACCACATGTCACACCTACCCAATCACACACTGATAATCCCATTTATATACATTTAATATAAATTTAAACCCTCTGACGCAGCATGGGGGAGGAATTCGGGGTTACTGTAAATGTCTTGCCCAAGGACACATCGGACAGGAGCTGGGTATCGAACCCATACCTTTCTGCTTCAGAGACGACGACTCTATCAACGGAGCCACAGCTGCCATAGTGCCTTTATAGTGATGATCTTCTAACATCATCTCTAATCTAAGGAGACAGGAAGAGTCTCTGCTGCGAGGTGTTTATGTGAACAAGCTAACATTTCAGGAGAAGCATGTCCTGAAATATCCTATAAAGTTCTAGGAGAGCCCCTTTCATATACTGTATGCACTCCTGATGTGAAATCATCAGTTGTTCACACATTCTCCTGACAGTGGGAGACTTTTACTGTTAAACGGCTGTAGTCTTCGAAAGCGTGCTGTGAACCAACCTGTGGCTCCTTTCATGCACGTCATTACCCACTCTATGTCCCCAGGTATCTGACTCTATACACTGTCCTGTCTCTAAAAATAAAAGGCATAGGCATAATAAGATGAAAAAGGATTTCTAAAAAAGAGGGGACGGTGGATCTTAAGAGGCAGACTCTATTCAACAGAGTCTGACATAATTATATATTATATCCCTTATTTGTCTATTGTGTCCCTATGTGTAGTTGAACATATTCATAATGTCAACCAGAGAGGAGAAGAACATACTGGTAATCAGAAAACAGATCACATGAGGTGATACTACTACTACTCCGCTCATTCACAGTGATTATTTCCTGTTAATTTCTCCCATCAGCTAACTCTGACTTGACACGGGAAATTAACTAGGGCACTGGCTGTAACAATTCCAGGTAAGGATTGAAAAAGTAATCTGCTTGCCTTTGTACATGATGCTCACCCCAAACAGTTCAGGAAGCTTTCATGAGTCGTGAAATTTGAAAGCCCCAAAAGTTAAAGAAAGCAGAATGATATTTTTCATCAGAAAATACAGCATATATATGACAGGACAAGAACTATAGACCAATGGTAAAATACCTACATGTTCTCCAAAGTGACACAAACCTTTTTTACAGTTACAATGAATAAATGTAGTTTGTACCTGGCAGTGGGTTTTTGATGAGAGCTCCGGTCCCTCTCCTCTTACGGCCGATTCGCTACTGGAGCCACTGGAGTCTCTAATATAACCCTCCTCCTCACTCGTCACATCCTGAGGCCTGCAGTACTGAGATGGAGCAACATGCACTCTGCAAGTGGACTACACATACACAAACACAGCTGTAGTAAAGGTTTAAACTCAATAAATATATATCTTATGTTTGACTAAATGATCAACAAGCTGGCTGCAGAAAAAGGTTGTGAGTTTTCTGCCTAACTCATGTTAGGACAAGCCATTTAGTATCTGGTTCAAAACATCCATCTCTCCCCAGACCACTGATGACTAATTTTGGATTGCAGCTAAGAGCTTTACAACATTCCTGTTCAGAGATTAATCTTACAATATTAAAATGCAGAATGCTTATATAGTTATAAAATAAAGTGTTTTATGTTATATATTATATATTTATATCATATTATTCTTTGAGTTTAGTAAGGTATTCAACTCTTGAGGTGTTGGAGCTTGTCTCTTCCCTGGGAGGAGCACACCCCCGTCTCTGTCCTTTGCAGAGATGTACAAAATCAACTTCTAAGGGGTTGTGCTAGTTGTGTTGTGTTTAAGTTTTTCTTTTGTTTCTTGTCATGTCAAATCGTTTCTGTAATAAATTTGTACTTAATCATTTATAACTTTGTCTGGTTTTAGCTACTGATTAAAAAGTGCTCCAAGAAAATTTAACCCAATTATGAAATGTCATATGAAGAGTCTCCCTCAGAGATTTAAACACATTAAATAATAATTAAACAATCACCAAAAATACAGTCTAGACCTACTCTTTATGTAAACATTTAGAAAATAGCTTTTCAGTAGATTTGGCTTTTTTTGAATAAACAAAATTGAAATTAAGTTGAATGGTTAAAAGGAAAGCTATAATTATGGCATTTGTCTAATGGGGCATATAGAAGCTTCTTGGTGGCACATACAGTATTTGAAAAAACATCGGGAACACGTTAAAATTCACGTGATGCATAAATATAGAGGAACATAGAACATTATTCATTAATGTTGGGAAAAAAGTACACTCGTACTTGTACATATTTTTTTTCACTAGACTGTACATTACTGTACATGGACATAGTCCCTTTGTGCAACTCATCCAAACATATTGTGGGATCAGCATTACGAGAGCACCCAAAGCATTTGTCGGATAGATGCACTCACAGAGGAGAAGGCAGAATAGTTTCAGCAGCACAGCTGGAGAAAAGTGAAGGTAAAGTAGAAAGAAGGAACAGGTTCTTTTAGGTTCATGCTCCATTCAGGCAGCCAACACAGAGGTGATTATTAAAGCAGCAATATCAACTATTACTATAAGTCAACACACAAAGTGCAGGTTTAATGCCAAATAAAGCATGCAGCGAATTGCATGCCCCTTGTTAGGGTGCCCAAACCTGACTCTTTTAGTGGATTAACCTTCTCTGCAATGTGTGTTATCGTTGCTGCTTTCCATGAGAAAATATCTCATATTTTTGAGATCCTGATCACATGACTGCGAGTAAAGGTCTCATTGATACTTGCTGAATAATAACATGAGCTGATATACCACAATCCCCTGTTAGGCCAATTCATTTCAGTAGAGTCTTGAGTTTGCATTTTTCTGCGTTTTAAACACAACACACTTCACCATAAATTCAAGAGTATGCTTTGTATGTAGTCTTTAAGACATTAACAGTATCTTTATATTTTATATGAACTATAAACAGTTCATACTGAAGTAAATAAACTACAACTAGAGGCTAGATCAGTGATTCCCAACCTACGTTCCTTGAAGTCACCATAACGAGTGCTCACAATCCCTCTGGTGTCAGAAAAATATAACTACAGTTCAAAAAATAAAATAGAAATATCACACCAACCAAGCTAAATGTCATTATATTCAATACATGGCATCAATTGTCAAAAGAATATTCATTAAAAACAAATAACTAGCCAGACGCTGAGATCTACCTACCTATCTAATTCTTTCCCCTGAGGCTATTATTTTGACATTTTTACGTGAACTTCCTTTTCATGTGACCTCCCCTCTTCCATTCCTTAATTCATTTTGGTAAATAAAAAAAAGGAAAAAGAAAGAAATGACAACTTAGGAAAGTCAGAAAATACACAAGATTTGTTTTGAACAAATCCCCCTATGGTAACAGTTAGTATATTTTTGGTTTCATCTTCTAAATGGTTATTATGGTTTTCTTCTCTACAACATCATTCTCCTATAATGCATCACTATGTGCCGGCAACAGAAACAGTATGACAACAGAGGAATGATAAAATAAAGAATGGCAGAAAACAATTGAGGGGTCGAAATCAGGATGTTAAATGAGGACCTTGTTCCCCTTGAGGGCCAGGTCCAGAGCCTGCTGACTTGATAGGCTGGTTGAAGAAGGGATGTATGGGACATTATAGTCTTCATCAGGATACACAGGCACTGACAGTCTGTTGTCAGACCACGTTCTTGCTGTACACTAGACAGATATGTTTAAAAAAATGACAAGATACATGAGACTTCGACAGCAGGACTTCATCAAACTTTGTATTTTGCCCTCTCTATACAACCTGCATTATACGTGTATTTGATTACCTTGGGTGTGTCCAGGCTGTGGACCCAGTCTGATGGGTTATGGTGGGTGTGATGGGGCTTATGGGTGGTAAGGCAGCAGTTACGCTGATAACTGTTGGTGCTGTCGCTGCAGGAGCGGGTCATGGTTTTCTGTTCTGATTGAATCCTAAGCTGACTGAAACTCCTCTTTAGATAATGCTCACATCTCTGCAGGCAGTGAGAGCAGACCTCCAGTCTACGCATCCCTAGGACAGAAGAAGAAATCTTCTATAAATGTAATTTAGTTTCTGTTATTAGTTTCTTTGAAAAAGGGGACACTGTACAACCCGCCGCCTGGGCAGATGATAAGGTGAAGAGAGGGTTTTAAAAGACCAAAAATTCACTATGTGAAATCAAAGTTGTTTATATTGGGAAAATATGAAATGCAAATGTGGGGGTACAGGAACAATTTTGTCGGGTGTGTGAGCGCACACACAAACACACACATTTGACCAAACTAAAGGAATAGATCGTTGTGTATGAATAGTAGATTTAGTATTTGAAAAAAGTAAAGTTGAACAAAGGGATGTAAAATAATTTACAATTTGTTTATGAAAAAACTAACAAGCCATGACCTTGGCCTGAACAGGACTGTGTATGTGACTGTGGCAATTATAAACAAATGAATATTTCACCATCAATACTCCATTGACTCCGATCCTTTCTCAGTTTGCTGTTTTCCACTGCGTGAGTAATAGCAACATTCAGTTGCAGCTCAGATACCTGTGACACAAAGAGTGCAGAAAAAGTCAGGAAAACAGAAGACGTGATGATTATTAGAGATATTGCTTAATAAATGATATATATGTATATATATATATATATATATATGTGTGTGTATATATATATGTATATATATATATATATATGTATATATATATATATATGTGTGTGTGTATATATATATATATATATGTATATATATATATATATATATATATATGTGTGTGTATATATATATGTATATATATATATATATATATGTATATATATATATATATATATATATATATATATATATATATATATATATATATATATATATATATCTGACACATTACCGTAAATTCCGGACTATAAGCCGCTACTTTTTTCTCACACTTCGAGCACTGCGGCTTCTACTCCGGTGCGGCTAATGCATGGATTTTTTATGGGGGACAATGAGCTTCTGCCGCAAAAACATTTGACTTCGTCACGTCGGATCTTAATATCAGTCATTTTGCGCTTCATGCACGCACCCTCATGATGGAAAACACACGGAGAAATGCATATGATGTAGCTTTCAAGTTAAAGGCGATCGACCTGGCTGTCAAAGAAGCTAACAGAGCTGCTGCACGTTAAGATGACACTGACAGCGACAACAGAGACTGAGGAAGTGAGTAATGAAGTCATTCTGAGGCAGTGAATGGATGGACTTTTTCTTGTGAAATATATTATGGTCATCTTTTTCATCAGCCGTGTTACAGACACCGTCGGCTAGGCTTCGTATTGTAACAGTTCATGTTGTAAAGTCAGTAGTTGATAATGTGTTCATAATTCCGATTATGTGGAGAGTCAGTGAATGCACCAGCGCGAACGTGTTTACAGTCTATGGTGTTGAGTGGCTGTATGAGAGAACGCTGGGGGAGAGAGTTGGATTGTTACGGCAAGTTATGTGTTGCTCTCTGCTGTAAACGGCGTGGTCACGGCCGACAGTGATCGGGTTATTAAAAGTTATTAATATTTGAACGCTCCTTTAACGTCCGTACGGACGCTACAGTATTTGCGGATGTTACCGGTAGCCTACGTCTGTGTAAATACCTCTTGTTATAGCGTGGACACCTGCGGCTTATAATCAAGTGCGGCTTATATATGTACAAATACATTTATTTACTTATTTTTAGCCGGTGCGGCTTATATCCAGGTGCGCTCAATAGTACGGAATTTACGGTATATCAAAACAGCATTAACTTTTTTAGTAATTTGAGCTCAAATAGCTGTTTTTTTTTTTTTTTTATCAAATCACACACGCCCGCCTTTGCTCCCTACCCCACCCAATAAGCCTTGGATGCCCATACCCAGTTGCAGATTCGCTATTTCCCCCCCGCTTTGGATCACTTTTGGTAGGTACTGACCACTGCAGACAGGGAACATCCCCCACAGGAGCTGCAGTTTTGATGCTCTGACCTAGTCGTCTGACCATCTCAGTTTGGCCCTTAGTAAAGAAACTCACAAGCTTACCCTCGCCCATTTTCCCTGCTTTCACTTAAGAACTAAAGGTTCACTTGCTGCCTAACTTATACCACTAACTGGGAAACTATTTTAGATTAAGTATCTTGCCCAAGTACACTTATATGATATGCAGACAGCAGTCATGTTTCTCTGAAGTCTATCTGAAACTTGTTGGGTTTTTATGAGTTCTCATTTCTACCCAAGCTTTGGTAAACATAGTTTAATTGACTCTTTAATGGATAACAGGACAAATCCCATTTTGTAGCAATGCTGTAAAGAATCCCTACATTTATTGAATCAGTAATGCAATGTAAGGTTTCGGTGATTATGCATCTAGACCGGAATCATGTTGCCCTTCTTAATCAGACTCAGCATGTTTATATCACGTGCAAACAAGATTACACTTGATAGAGTTCTGCTGAAAGGAAAGGCTTGGAAGTCAAGTTGAAAGCTAGAGGAAGTGCATTCTAGCAGCACAGTGTACCACAGTTAAACCCAGGAGGAGACACTAATGTAATGCATACTTTGGGATTGGGATGCCGACTGATGACGATGTGGACTGGACCTGGTGTGCACCGGCTCAGAACTGTGTAGACGTCATTCAGTGCCATGTTGTGAACCACAGTGGTGTTGATCTCCATGATCTCATCTCCACACCTAAATAATGGAGTAAAAATTAAGCCGTGTATAAAAACAAGTAATAACATACTGCATGTACTCTGCTTCATAATCCACACTGTCCTAACATTACTCCATCTTAGACTCCATTATGACTATTTTCTATCCATTTGCATGGATTTTACATAATTTTTAAATGTTTTAAAGTTTTATAACTGTATAAATTGTATAACCCCTGTAGTAATATCTCTTACTGGAGTCTACCGTCCATATGAGCTACAGATCCAGGAGAGACATTATGGATGTATATCTGAGGGCATCCGTCACCAGATGGAACACAGCACAATCCAATACCAAGACCAACTCCGTCCTCTGGGAATTACAAATACATATAAACTTTAATTATGAAAATTTTATAGATATATTTCATGAGGTGACTGTTTGAATTCAGAAATCAGATTTAGCATTTACACAACCATCCAGGTGGATATTTGGTAAAACACACACATAATAGTCTGGGAACAACCCTGTCGTATAGGATTCAGACAAACAGTTATGTGTGATTGAGAACACCTCACATTTTTGCAAAAAAATTGTCTGTGCTGGTCAAGGTACGTATGATTTTTTTCCCCACCAAAAAAACAACAACAAACAAATGAAAACGGACATTATAAAATGTATCACTTTCTCATAGTTTTTTTTTTTTTAACCCTAACCCGAAACCTGAGGAGAAAAAAATAGATATACAGAGCTATTTTTCAATCCTAAAATAACAACATAATCTAAAAAGTTTAATTTTATATTTGTCAATGTTATATTTTTGTTTCTTTTTTTTTTTTAATAAAAGGAGGAATGAAGACTATGGCTCAGTTGGCAGTCTTTGTCTCTCAACAGGAAGGTCTAAGGGTTTGATCCCCAGCTCCTGCATTAAAATGTCTGATGTATCCGTGGACAAGACACTTAACTCAGATTGCTGCTTCGTAGGCAGCGAGTGAATGGAATACTACTACTACTAATACTACTTCAGGCACTCAAATGGCTATGGCTTTTACACATTCGTACATTGACAAACACATTGATATACTGATTGTGGAAGATGCAATGTACTGTAGTACCCATCAGT
The DNA here is from genome assembly GCF_947650265.1 of Symphodus melops. Classification (NCBI taxonomy): domain Eukaryota; kingdom Metazoa; phylum Chordata; class Actinopteri; order Labriformes; family Labridae; genus Symphodus; species Symphodus melops. Next base: position 19,278,033 of record NC_136693.1, on the reverse strand, counting down.
ATTATCTTATACCATACATACGCATCACATGCCGCTGGCTATGCTTATCAAGAGCAATTTGGGGCTCAGTGTCTCGCCAAAGGACACCTTCTCATGTGACAAATTATTCTGATTGAAAGACAACTGACTCAACCACTGAGGGCTGCTAATTATGTGACACAATAGATTTGTTCAAAAACCTATCCATGATGGTCTTTGTAAAGACGGATAAATGTGTGGTGTTTAAGGTGCCTGTGTGATTGGCATTATAAACTTAAAGTTAGTTTGAATTGAAAGAAAAGGGTGATTGAGACAACAATTTGGAGGCAAATCAGATGAAACTCTAAAACCAATCTCCCTCTATCATCTACCCTATCTGACACTGACCTTTCTGCAGGACTATCTCCATCATGATACGATCCCTGGGTTTGTTGAGCAAACCCTCGCCCTGTATGTTAGTGCAGGCATTGTTCAGGTGGTTGTAGTCTCCCATGTCAGCACTGATCCTTGCTGTGCCTGTGGTTGAGCTGAGGGAGTGCGACCTGCATAGACGAGCTACCTGTGCCTGACCACACAGGGCCCCGACACGCAGGCTCGTCCTCACCACCAGAGTCAGCAAACCCTTTTTGATTTGCTGTACAAAAACATTTGAAATAAATAAATGCATATGTTAATTCAGGGCTAAATGTATAACAGACTGATGGTTCCTTGTTTTGTTGTTTGTCAAACTTTATTTTGGTTTGAATATGTATAATCCTTTGTTGTGCATCTTGTCTAACCCATGAGACAAATCGGTTGTCTTTGTCTTTTATTATCCTATATAAATCCCACGTCTGCCAGAAAAGGTACGAAGTGTGGGACCCTTTTGTAGATTATATTAGGCTTTAAAATGAATGTTTGTTTTGGGGTCTCATCATGCATTTGAAAAAAAATCTGATTGGAATATATTTTCCAATATAGTATAATCAGTATGAGTAAAAGAAATCTTAGTTCTATGTTGTCATCAAACAGCAAAAAAAATGCTGTTGTGAGGATCAAAATGAAGTTGCCCTACTTTGAACTTGTGCAGGGCTTCATCGTGAGATAGTCCATGTAGTGACTCTCCATTCAGCTCCAGGATCTCATCTCCTATGCAAACACAGAAATCAGAGGCCTGAAGCTTTAAAATTTGAATATTTTACTCTGTGGCAAACTTGGAGAAATCTGATGAATCAACATCTGCTTGTGTTGGGCAACAAATTGTAGTTGAACAATAAGTCTAAAAAAGTTTCTTAGTATGACTCTGATAAAGCAAAAGTTATCATAAAATATTAAGATCATAATTCATGTTCAACAACTTCCTAACTTGTGTCAATAAGAGTATTGAGGGAAAACGCTTAGTGGCCTATTAGCTATAGATTATGGTCATGCAGAGTACTAATAAGCACTTAATAAGCACCCAGTAAGATTTTCAATAGCATTCTAAAAAGCAACTTAATGGTGAATATTGGGACCTTAAATCAAAGTGTTACCAAAACAAATGTAACTCAGATTCAGATTCAGAGGTAACGGGTAGATAAGGTATTTGATGATCACGGAGAGCGGGCTGGGCAACACCATTTCAGACGCGGCTATCGAGCAGGCTAGTATACTTCTCCATTCACCGAGCGGATAGTAAAGCTCCCCGCAGTAATATCAAAGATGTAAGAGAATGCGTTCATGTGAACAATGACTGGTGTACTGCTATGGACATTACTGGGAAATACTGCTCTGCAGATTTAGACTACCCTTGCTGTACAATTCTGGCCACACCTCGGCCTCTCAGGCCACATTTCACTGGTAGTAACACCATTTTACAAACCTCTAATCTGCACAACCAGACCAACTGTTAAACTGTCCAGGTATGACTTCACATCTGCTGCACCATCATACAGTAACATCATTGTCTGGAAGCAGGGTGACCAAAAAGGTAACACAGTCATCCAAAAACAACAGTCCCTCACGAGTGGCTTTGCTCAGACATACCTCACTTGTTAAGAGACGCACAAAGTAATGGATTGGACACAATGGATTTGCAGCCTTTTTAGGTGGTTGGAGATGTGAGCTCAGTTAGTAGACTCGTCGTCTCTTGGCCAGATGGTCAAAGGTTCAATACCCAGCTCATGTGAGCAACGTGTCCGATGTGTCTGATGACACTTAACCCCAAATTGCTCCCTACGTACAGTACATGCGTACCTTGACCAAACAAATCAAGGTACGTATTGAACTGTTGACTGACTGTAATCTGACTGCATCCGTATTTTACGTTTGTTATACAGAGAATTTTAAAAAAATATCTTGTAAGAATTTTTCATTTCACTTTTTCCAGCTGTTCTGTGACAAAAACCTACTCAATGTTTTACACTCTTCTTACTCTCTTTGTTTGAAGCATTCTAAATGACTTAAGTGCAGGCTTTTAACCGTTGATCGCTACCTGGTGTGGCGTCAGCCTTGCTTCTAGACATGCCCCTTCGCCTCCATTTTACCTGTCCAACAAACCTAACCAGCCCGCATTGCATGTACCCTATTGGCTGACATACAAATACAGATGACGCTAAAAAAATTGCCACCTTTCCCTGCTACGGTCCGTGCACGTACCTACATAAGGCCGTGCAGTCGCCGAGATCCCCCCCCCCCCCCCCCCGTTGATGACATAGCCGGACTTGTAACCCCCCATGTGTCACTTGTGAAAACAAGTTGCAACCATTGATCTAACCAGCAGGAGGAGCAGTGATTATGGAAGCTAAAGTGATTACTGCATCTGAAAACAGCTGTGCATAAAACTGTATGCGTCAGTCTACAGTGTGCCTCTGTCTCTCTTTTTCTGTGACAAAAAGTCCACTGTATCAACACCCTCATAAAATCCTAAATGTGTATTTTATCTCTGTATTTGGACATGGAGAGTTTAATCAAATCATTCTCCCTCCATCCCAGCGCTCCTCTGTGCGCTGTGTTTTCTGCCTTTCAAAGTGCATGTGACTAGATTTTATACATGTTCTTGGTTTGAGATCAATTTAACAATAACTATATATTCCCAACTGTTCAGCTAGCGGTATATTTACCCAATATTAAAGTGTGATTATCACAGCATCCCATCATAGAAGGTTGTTGATTTTTCATTCTTAGCTCATCTTGTACCTACATTAGCCTACTTTGTGCAGCAGCTGATGTAATTCAGGATTCACTAATCTGAGTCCTAGTTACCTAAATTCAGCCCAATAGTAGGCTAATGTGTTGTTGTGAAGTAAGCACCATCTACTGGTGACACTCTGCAATTAGATACATAGGCGTCTTTACAGTGTAATGTATGCAAAGAGGGGGGCTCTCTTTTTTCCTGGGAAGTAAATAGAAACCAGCTGACAGCTGACTGGCTACTATCCTGGTGGCTGGAACTGTATGTGAAGGCATTCAATTAGTTGTCCCTACCTTTTTAAATGTGTTTTGCCTTTCTTTCAATTTTTCTACCTACCCTTTTGAAATGATGTTTGTAAATCTGTTTCTTGATAAACCTGCTGAAGGCCACAAGCCAAAACGTATCGGTCTAAATTGTGAATAAAGTTGATTTACTACAAGTGTTACTGCAGCTGGAGCATTTTGACCTTGTCAATAGCCTCCATCCTTTTATACAAAACACAAACCAATCACATTAACACCTTCCTTAACTTTGTATCATTACTGTCACTCACCTTCCTGCAGTCTTCCATCAGCAGCTGCTGCGCCTTCAGGAAAAATGGTCTTGACATAGATTCCCATCTGTCCATAAATGCTGTCACTTCCTCCCACTATACTAAAACCTAGACCCTAGACACAGCAATAGAAACATGATATTAATACAATTACTACACACTTACATGTTAATAAAAATACAATAACAACCATAAACCCAATTGAAATCATCAGAGACTAAGAGTGCTTTCACACTTTAAGAAAATGCAACCGGTATGATCTATGTGCTCATAATTAAATAGCTGCATGACGTTTTCTAATACCCAGCGCCGTATGTTCTTATCTGCTCTTTTGTTAATAAGACGCCTACTCCAACCTCATTGGCAAGGAAGTATACTATGGAAACAGGAACCTGAGAAATACAAAGGAGAAATCATATCCTGCATAATATCCCATCTGTTCTTTTGTAAAGCGTCTCGAGATATAATAATACAAATAATAATAATAGTATACAAATAATGATAGATTGATAAACTGATTTTAAAGGGATACTTCACCCATTTACATGAAGCTGTGTATCAATAGAAACATGGTAGTAGTGTTGAATGGTTGTGAATCCAACCCTCGTTTTGCCCTGAGACGAGAAAAATATGTCTTTCTTTGCCTGGAAGTTTTCTTCATGTGATGCAATATGATGCAAAAAGCGTCAAAAAAACATATTTTTCTCGTCTCAGGGCAAAATGAGGGTTGGATTCACGACCATTCAACACTGCTACCATGTTTCTAATGATACAAAGCTTCATGTAAATGGGTGAAGTATCCCTTTAAGGCAAACATCCTCATTATGGCATTTCAAAGCAGATTACCGTTTCATCCACCGCTCCCACTTTTTTTACATCACGGCTCGCCTCAGAAGAGGAAAGATTGACATGTATTTGTTTACAAACACATTGCTAATAACCTCAAAATGATTGAGTTTTTTCTGATTTCAGTTAAATATTTACAAATTATAGAAACAAATTGATTTTCTTTTTGACTTCTAATAGTTTGCTAAACTAAATACACCCTGTAGTGGAAGAATCCCCAAAACATACTGTAAATATTTATATTTAATATTGAAGACAGTTTAGTAATAAATCTCTACTTTTAGAGATGTTATATTCCTACCTTGCCATGGCCCTTCATCAGAACAATGTTACAGATGATGAAGGCTTGCACATTGCTGCAAGAGTGTACCAGTTGGGCAGAGCTGAGGGAGCGGGAGGGTCGCTGTGAGGGCTGTATATGAGCAGCATATAATATACAAAGACAGAAACAAGAAACAGAAAAGTCACATGTTTTGCATCATTCTATATCTGACCCCAGGTCTGAAGGGATTTTCATACCATCTTTATCTTAATAACTGTCAGAAAATGTAAGTTACATTTAAACAACTCTAGAGAATTACACATCTCAAGCTTGTTTTGTGTAGTTATGTCACACTAGAATAAGTGTATCATACTTTAGTTTTATAATACATTTAATTCCTCCCAGTGAACATTTGTAATGGCCAGATGTTATCTCTTATTAATTCTGTTTATAATAATCAGATAATAAATCACCTGTGTAGGGTGAGTAAAATCCAGCTGCTGGGACAGGGACTTCCTGTTTCCATAAATACCAGTGTTCACACGATGGTGACTGGTATACAGCCCCGGGGCCTTCATGATGATACTGTCCAGATCCCCAATCCAGTAAGGATGGACACCTGGTTATACACATTTTATCAAAAAATAAGAATCAGGTTCAAATCAACAGAGAAAATGTATCTACAGAGAAAATAGCGTAAGTCTGCATGTAGAGCTTGGGGGCAGTAAAAACCACAAAACTGTATATACAGTAATTAATTTGCAGTTCTATTTTGAATTGCAAAAATAGGGAAAAGCAAAATGGACACAGTACAACTTGTATTATAATGTTCCGCAAGTTAAATGTTCGTTTTATGCATCAGACAGTTTCTACTATAATAAATAAATGTTTTCTATCTGAACACGCGTGTCAAGAAGAGCCTTTCATGGACTGATTTATAAAAGGAATGAACAGCTTTTATCATTTACACTACATGCTTTATATTAGACAGTTAGCAGATGAACGAGTGAATCAAGCCAAGAGAGCTGTGTGCCGGTTTGTGCGTTTGTTAGCTCTAGTGGGGAAGCTTCTTTTGTGTTTTTGATAGTTATGTCATTCTACACTCCATACATACTGTACATCTGTACTCTGTCATTACCTGTGGTGGCTCTAATCTAACTTGACTTTGCCCCTCTTTTTTGGTTAAAATATCCCAGTATTGTAAAGTTTAGGCATATCATTGATTTGGTCTAGAGAGAGATCGTAGTTCAGTTTTAAAAGTTTTTTTGGTATTTCAGAGGATGTAGCCGTCTCTTTACTCAATTAGAACCACATTTCTGGCGTCCTGTTTGTATAAGGATATAAATCCCTGGCTTCACACCTCCCGACAGACAATAAACGTATTAAAGACAATTTCTCCAGCACCCCCCCCCCCCCCATTGTCTGCCATTATAACTGCACTACTCTAAAAGCTTTTACTGCCCTTTTGAACAGATCAGCCTCCACATCTTACCTTTTCTACAGTACTCAAATGCAGTGCAGTTAATGGTTCACTCTTTTCTTATCAGTTTGCTTATTCAAGGGGAAACTGAATATTAATTTAGCCAAAATCACAATTGTTTTCGAACTTAGAACCTGACTATATTTTTTAAAGCTCAAATATTAAACAAATGTTCAATGAAGTACCTTAACCAGAAACATGACCCAAACTGATAATGAAAATGTGCTATAGAGACAGTATAGCCTTTTTACCAATAAATGAAAATAAAGTTATATATGTAAAATTGTTGCTTTCTTCAGTGCCTTTTGGTCTAAATTGTTAAAAACCTAGGCCCTTGTACTATTTCATCTAAAATAAAACAGTAACAGATCTCTAGCTCCATGGTGCTCATCAACATGGGACAAAACATTATTTGTAAGCCGTATGTCCATGAACATGAATGCATGATGTTTTCATAATTTTTGTTCATGTCACAAACCATATTCAGTTAAATGTGCTGGCCCATATAAACACCAGAATGTGTTCGATCACATGTGAATAGTTTAATTACAAGATAAAATGCTGCATGGAATCGCAGCCAGGAAAGTTTGAAGAATTTAATAAAAATTGTGGTGGTACACACTGGTTGGTTTGGAAGGAGTCCCACCACTAGCCATCTCTTCTGGTGGGAAAAGCTCAGTCTCCTCAGTTTCCCAGCATCTATCCTCATTCACCTCTGGAATTGGTAACTACAAAAACAAATAAACACGAATGGACTCACATTTACACAGAAAAACACATTTCCTTCCCTTAACAGTACAGAAATAAATATGGATTTTTTTATTGATGACATGATTCTGTCTGAAACAGTGGGTGTGGTGTAATTTCGGTAATTACTTAATTAAATGAGTAATGTTAATATGGGAAATATTATACCCTTTTAGGGGTTCATCTATTTTATGTGCCTATTAAGTACGTTCACAACCGCTATATTTGAAAAAAGTCTGTTTTCATGTATAACATGTACATGTATAATTTTTATTTTCAGAAAAGAATAATATGGGACCTTTTAATCATTGGTCCTAATGTCAGTCACAGCTGAAACAGTTCTGCTTTGTCTAGAAACCAAGGACAGCTTACAGAGTCTCAACAGGTCTTCCTGATATTTGCAAGGATGTTTGGGCAAACTTGGTGTTGTTCACTCCAAGCTGCTGGACGTGACAAATTAGTTGAGGTGGGTCAATGTGACACGACCCTGATAATGATTATATCCTTTCGAATACATGCAAAGCCTTTCCAAGTGTCCAGCAGTTGTTGGAGTAGCACACTGAACCCCACGTGTGATGTCGAATCATGTCTCCTGGAGTAGGCCTAGTCATCTAATATATGAACTTTCATCAATGTAAGCCACCCGAGTCTAATGAGTCTTATAGTGTGGAGTCAAGTGTTGATAGTTTCCTCGACAGTTGGGTTAAACAATATTGTGCCAATATAGATTATTTTACCTTAAGATGGTTGTTGTTAGCCACAAGGTCCTCGGTTGTGTATCCAGACAATGAAAGAGGTACAGATTGGGAAGTGAGAGTTGGATGCTGGGAGCTTGAAGTCATACCATTTAGATACAGAGTGTCTTCACATCTGGACATGTCCTAGAGTTTACAACACAACAACAAAGAGAAGCATTATAACCATGGCCTCAGGAGACACACCAATTGTGGTAAGTATCTCTAAAGCTGAACCCAAATTATCTTTCCCACTCCAGGATTTTGTGTTGTAAAAAATTGCACCAAATGTATTATTCTGATGAATGACTTTCTGTCACCGGTTCTTTTTTTCAAAAATATCTTCATTGGGGTTTTTTTCCTCACATAACGACCCTAGGGCTGAATGATAGGGCAATGTATAATGATATAACAGATGTGTATCAGACAAGCCCAACACTCCCTCCCGCTCAACCCACCCCTACAGCTCCAACAATACATTCTTAACGAGTGTGTACAAGTTCAAAGACAAAGGTAAGAATAAATGCAAGCCTTCAGTATATCATGCAACAAACACATATCAATACAGATAACATAACCAAGACTATTGCAGAGAGGGAGTAACGTCAGTAACAGCAGTCGACGGCTGGGGCCTCGGGAAACCGATCCCCGGACACAGCTTCTGGCTGTTGGAACGGAGCCTGAGCTTGTGTGGGAGATCGAAACGTACCAGCTAGATATAGTCGGGCTCACCTCCACAACTGCTTGGGCTATGGAACCCAGCTCCTTGAGAGGGGCTGGACTCTTCACTTCTCTGGAGTTGCCGGCGTTGAGAGGCGGCGGGCTGGTGTGGGCTTGCTTATAGCTCCACAGCTCAGCCGTCATGTGTTAGAGTTTACCCTGGTGAATGAGAGGGTCGCATCCCGACTCCTTCGGGTAGCGGACAGGTCACTATTGTCTCGCCCTACTGACCAAACAGCAGTGCTGAGTTCACGGCCTTCTTGGAGTCCTTGGGAGGGGTGCTGTATAGTGCTCCTACTGGGGGACTTCAACACTCACGTGGGCAACGACAGTAAGACTTGGAGGGGGTTGATAGGGATGAACGGCCTCCCTGATCTGAACCAGAGCGGTGTTATGATATTGACTAGACTTCTGTGCTAGTCACAGTTTGTCCACAATGAACAACATGTTCAAGCACAGGTTTACTCCCCAGGTTTGCCCTCCAGCCGTGTGTCTCAGACACTCGGGTGAAAAAAGGGGCTGAGCTGTCAACTGATCACCACCTGGTGGTGAGTTGGAAGCGCTGGCAGGGGAGGAAGCCGGTCAGACTTGGCAGGCCAAAACGTGTTGTTAGGGTCTGTTGGGAACATCTGCCAGAACCCTCTGTTTGTCCGGTCTTCAACTCCCATCTCCGGGAGTTGAGTCCGAGTTTGGGGATTGCCGCCACGGCAACTGTTGTGAGACGATTGCCTTTTTTAGCTACCATACTGAAGGTTGTCATTATTAAAAAAAAAAAATCAACAGAGAAATAGTTTAAAACAGTTTACTCTTCTGAGCCCAGGCTTCACGTTAGACATTGCTGTATTTACTGCAACTCCTTTTCTCCATTTCATTTAACAGGTTTCCACAGCTTTGAAAAGTGACTCATATATACTTGGCAGGATGATGAGGTGCACAGCTGGACAAGTACCAAAGACACTAACAAACTAAAATAGTCAGAAAAACACCAATCATGCGTTTCCTCAATGACTGCTGAGGAGAAATAAAAACACAGCATGCTGCATTCAGCACCAACACGTCTGCTCCGACATGACACCCACTCCCAAAAGTTGTTTTCTATTCCCTTCCTCTAGTCAAAAGTAAAACACATTTTGTATGATTAGTATTTTCTATGTTTTCTATCAATAAATTAATTAAATTTCCTCCAGTACTATTCATTGATTAATAAAAAGATACAACAAAACCATGAATCAAACTACTGTCCTGGGCACAGAAAATAGAAACGAGTATTTTTCTATTTTGTGTGGGAAGACTGGACTGAGGCATGACAAAAATGTAATGCCCACGCGGAAATGGTTAATGTGGACAGAGGACAATGACATTGTGTAAGCATGTAGAGCTTTCCTCATATGTAATGCTATACAATTTGTTGATTTGCATTTATACATATTTATGTATAACTTTATATAACTTCAAATACTTAAAATCTGTATTTGAAAAAAGACAAAAGTTTTGCTCTTTCATCTCTCACGCAGTTTGTTGTGTGCTTTCTGCTCAGCCAACAACAAGACAACATTTCTGACTGCCCCTAAACTCTTGAGTACTTTTTTATACACAAGTTTTTTAACCCCTTGAAGTGTGTCGGGTTCTCGTAGACAAAAAATTGTCTGGGCTAATGTAAATGCCAAAATGCAATTGTAAAAAGACAAGAAGTAATTGTTCTTGTACCTAATCCGATGTACAAATTTAGCTGTCGCCTGAATGATTCTCAAAATTCTATGATTATGCTGCTGACAAATCCTTGTGTCAGTACTGTACAATACCAGTCATCTATGTGGAAGCATTGGCTTATACCAATTTTTAACCTGTGTCTTGCTTGTATGTGTCGCTGTATGTCTTTCAAATTGACCTTGAATCTTCCAATAAAGAAAATAAATAAAATAAAACTGAATGTAAAATGTATACATATAGTTCACATCTTTTTGCATCACCAGGTCAAAAGCATAAAGTACGTGTATAAAGAAGAATCTACTGAAGAACAAGTATTTTTGTAATGATTAATTTAAATTATTGTACTCTATTAAATGGTATAGGCATGCAGGTAAACAAACAAGTATTTTTGGATAGCACCATAGTGAATTTTCACAGCAAAAACCCCCTAGGAAAAAAATCTAATGTAAGTTGACTTAATGTGTGATCTGCCATTACCTCACAGTTGGCTTTAATGTGAATGCTTTTCAGCCTCTCACTGACCATCAAAGCACTGCCATTTAGAAACTGTCCATTGAAGGGAGCCAGCTTGTCTGGGCTCAGGAAGCTGCAGTCCCTGTAGAAAAAAACAACAACATAGAGACAACTGGAAGCCTTATTACGTTTTTGCTGAAACATGTGTGTGTATGGGGAAAAAAACAATCAATGTCAAAATTATATAAAAAATAAATACAAGCTAGATATCCGAGCACATCAGTGTGACGGCCACGGACGTAGTGTACAAAATGTACACATTATTAACTGTTTCTGTCTCCCCTCTGTCAGAGTTTGACGGGTCTAATCTCGAGCAGCTGGGCCATTTGCTCTCATGGCATAAAAACCCGACTCCAGGGTGGATTTTGCTCTCTCTCTCCTCCACACACCTTGACAATTGTTGCCTGTTTGTTTGTGCTGCGGCCATTGTTGGCGGTACACTAATAAATCATTGTTATTGTTATTTGCAAGTTAAACTGTGGTACTTTATTGTATTTGTTATGGCCCTTTAGCAAGGTTATGACATCAGCTAGTGCTCTCAGTTGCACTAACACACACAAACTCATGCACCTACCTGGCGGTACGCACTCCTTTCTCAATCCTTTCTCTCTTTTGCTCCTCTTTGACTGATGGATTAGACGCAAAGGGAGGGATAATATGACGATGATTTTGAATGTGTAACAGCCAGTGTCGGGCACGTTACTGAAAATTACTTAATAATTTCAGTTAATAGTTTCTTTCTATCAATGGGGACTAGATTTACTAACTGAGTTACTACTGATATACAGTACTTGTTTCTGGACAATACTATCAGTTATTGTTGGTGAAGAAACATGCATGCAATTCACTGTGGCATAAACGTTAACACCGCTAAAGTCAGCTAATGAATTATAAAATTACTTTTTCAAACTTTGAAAAGAAACAGATGTTTAAACGCTGCATGGATTATAGATTCATGTGAAAATAACATGCTCGATGCTTAACAAAAAATATTAAGCATCGAGTCTATGGATTTTCAGAATTAATTGTCTATGTAATTTCAATCAGGAATCTTTTAAATTAAAACAGTTGCAAAAGTGTGCTATGTTAACATTATTTAAACCCTTTCCTAAAGTTACAGTAATGTTAATTCCATTTCATCTTGTAAATTAAGTTTTAAATTTCGAGATAACAGTCAGCCTCGTCGGTAATGCCCCCTGAAGTTGGAAATTGGAGGAACTTCAGTTACCCAAGCTCAAAATACTATATGGTTGCTCCACTCATTAACAGTAAAGTATAAGATGTACCTTATACAGTGTTTATTAGCAACTTAGTCTTGTTATTGTGCAATTGAATAAATAACCCTGATCATATAGTGCTAGTTCTTTCTTTGGACAAGTTGCTTCTTCACGCAAAAGCTGTTGTGAGTGTGTTGTTATCGCAACACACACCTTCAAACACAATAACATCTGGGCATCACACCCTAAGTGCAACCTCATGACATGGCAATCCTGAGAATATAGTCTATTACCTGAGCCAAAATGGAGCAACAATTAGCTGTGAAGGGCATTTTTAGTCACTCCATAAGAGTGTGAATGGGTGTGTATGGCCTGCAGTGTAAAAAGCACTAGAAAAGCCCTATAGAAACTCAATGTACCATTTTCCAAAACATTCTAGGTCTATTTCTTCTTCCAAAACTTCTTCAAGTTTGAACATTTTTATTTTGAAATTCCTTTACACAGTGTGCTTTTTCTTCTGCTATCCTGCTTTGCTGCTGTAACACTGTAAATGTGTTAGTTTTTATCTTATCTGTTACTTATTACTTACTTAATAGGATTTTCATGACTGTACAAATAAATAAATTACAGCCTGTTCATGCCTATCTAAAAATTAAACATTCCGTTTTTAATCAATATTGATGGTGTCATCAGAAAAACAAGCATAAATTAAAAAGGGATTAGTTGACCACAACATCGGAACTTACAGCTATCCTATGACGGTGATAGATGACTGGGGAAGAAACAGTTGAAGTTGAGTTATGACATCATTATAAGCTACAGCTTGCAAATATCTTGCCATATTGACAGACTTTTGAAGAGATTAATTGTGTGTTTCAAATTTTATTATTTTAGATCACTTTAGTTATTCAGAGTTAAATAATTCATTGTTAATTTATGATTGGGTCCTCCTATCTGTTTTTTTAATCGCACCTTTGACAAACAGCTAGTGACTTTTCACCCATTGTTTTGCATTTTTGTTGATCTCCAAAAGATGCTCAAGATCCATTCAGATTCAGATTTCAGACACATTTTTATACATTTTGAATGCAAAGGCATTTATATCCGATCATACAGTGCTGAACAGCTGTCTGGTGCGCAACAATGACTCGAGGGGCACACCTGAGCGCCCGTGCCACAGAGGACACAGCGTGCACCTCCGACACAATGTAAAACAATTCATTTTAAAAATTGAGGGAAGAGGCCCTTTTTTAATGTTGTGGTTTTCTGATAAGCCAAATGTTATAGTTGTTATATTTAGATTTATCTGCAATACCTCAAAAATATTGTCCGTTCATTTGCCTTGCCACAACGTACCTATTTTGCACTTGCAGTCATCCTGCTTTCAGCTCTCCGTGACATAAACCAGCAGAACAGGCAAAAGCCTGACTTAAATATACTTCCTCCACAAGGTTTGCTCCTGTTACTATGCACATTTTCTTAGTAGATCATCCACAATCTGAACACGCAATCTTTTGGAGTGATTACAATTTACTACTCTTTAATTGGCATCTTAGTAAATCAGGCCCTAAGAGTTTATTAATGTATGCACATTTTTACCTGTGAAGGTTAGCTCCATCCCTTCCTGGTCCTGTGTTTGCGTCTTCATACTCCGTTTGAATGCTGTTATCAGCCATTTGCAGTCCACACGCCTCCTCAGCAGGGTCTGTCGCTACACACATCCTCCAGATACTACTCTCCTACAATGACATACACACAGTCCATAAGACCCCTCGTAGTAGAAAGAAAAACTGAGCCATGTCAATGTATCGAGCATCAGGCCAAAAAAGGAAGAAAATAGAAACGGCACTAAGGTCTCAATGGTCTTCAATGATCTTCAACGGTGCTTGTATAGCACTTTTCTGACTACTCACTTTTTACACCATTGGTTACACCTAACCATTTACAAACTGATGGCAAAAGCTGCAATGTATAGTGTCTATCAGTGTTCATCAGTAATCCATTCATATATATTTACATGCCACTGATGTAGCAGCAAAAATAAACATAGCAAATTATGTCAGAGGAGCATCAAATGGTCTAAAGTGTTTGGAGGTAAAGTCATGTATGTTGCAGCAGCTCTTATATGACCAGATTACAAAAGACATGAAACAGATACCGTGTCTGTGTTATGTAAATGTGTGCTGAGGTTTCTCCTTCCTGGATCCTGAATGTCATTATCATGAGGATGATTTGTATTTATTAGAGGGTTGTTAGGTTGTTTCTTACCCTTTTGATGACTTTTATCTATTAGAATGGTTGTTTCCTAGACTGGATTATTGTTACACTCCTCTGCTAATGTCTGATTAATAAGTTTGATAAAAAACTATATCTTACACAGATGATAGCTGAGGGTCCTTGGGGGTCAACATACAAATATAGCAAATAGTAAAAACAGGAAAGCTGCTAATAACAATATTGTATTCCCTTTAAGATCAACAAATGGTTGGAAGGTCATTTTAGAGTTATTATGAACACTGCTTGTGTTGTTCAAATGTTGAACATATACAAAACATATGCATATGTATTTTGGGACCACAGTTTCTGTTTTTGGACCTAACATAATCCTCTCTAATTGAGTTTGTTTAGCTTAATTAACAGCTACAGACGACGGCAGGGTGTGGAAAAAGTTCTCAAAGCTAAGTTTCTGATTGTTGTTGCTGACTTGTTTGATTAACTTACACATTGAAAACAGGGAACTGACAAATCACCCTTTGATACTCAGGTTATGAAATGTTGATATTTCATCGTGTTTGGTAACTGTGTGTAAATGCTTGTGAAAATCTAACAAAACTATTAAAAAAAATACTTTTATATTTGTATAGAGGATCACCTTGATGTTTACACTCACTACTTCAACAGTTTCTAATTTTCTCCGAGACTTGCAGAGACTCTGCAAGCATATGTATGTAGCAGTAGTACATTTATTTTATCATGATGAGGGATTCTTATCGATCTATCAATCAAATGTGGTCCGCACCGTGTGAGTGATCCAAACAGTTCACAAATCAATTTTGATCTATTGCACCAATGATGTTTAACATTATTTTTTATACATTTTCCAAATAAACACTGTTTCTCATATTTGATGTGTTTTACCTTGATGCTGAAGGACATCCTCAGGCTCCTTTTTTTCTCAATGAATGTGTGGTGCAACTGGTTCTCTATATCTGTGCTTTCCTTTTTCTCCAAGCTTGATTGCTGAGTTGTGCCCCACTGTTGATTTCCTTTAGCTCTGTACAGTGTTGGCTCCCCAACAGTCACGTCTGCTCTCCAGCCCCCCGTCTTGCTCTCGTCTGACACTTCTCCAGAATGCCTCTCTTCTGGATATTCATCATTGGTCTTGGAGTGACATAGGACAAGGGACCTGGACAGAGTTTATTTCAGTCATTACAAGTCATAAAAAGCAATCCTGCAAAACTATAACTTACTCAAGTTCTGAAATAAAGGTAATATTGCTGTCAAATATTAAATTTGTCAAAAATATCCAGCAACATTAGTACAACGATCAAATTTATTAACAAACTTAAATTAAATCACATTTTAGCACTTTATCTGCAATGAAATGACATTGCAGAATCTTACAAAATGTATCTGCGAGTGAAGAAGCAACCTAACTGCTTGTACAGCTCGAGTTTTGAGCCTGAGCGGTGCTGGTACCTGGAGAGCGAGGCCAGCTTCTTGGAGCGGTGGTTCTGGCATGTATTTGAGTTGTTGTTGTTTTTCCTTCGCTCCCTGTTTCTCCTCTCCATTCTTCTAGCAGCTGCTGTGTTAGCTATCCTTCTCTGGTGGGAATATCTCTCAGGCATTGCAGTCAGTGTGTGTATATGCATGTGTGGCTGCAGCACAGGAACCAAGAGACTCCTCCTGGTCTGCCCGAAGCCTAATGGAGAGGGACGCTCTGGAGGGCAATTAGAAAATTCAGTTAGGAGAGTCTGACTGCATCAGTGTTTGTAAGTGTTCTGAGAAACTGCTGAGGCGATTGTGGAGGCCAGAAAGAGATAAAAGCTCTCTTCTTTCCCAGCAATTAACTAAAAAGGGCCTTCTCACTTTTCCTCTCACAAAATGTCATTAATATTTAGAAATGAACCTAACACAGAATAAAAAACAACAACTGATAAGGTAGTAGAAGCTCAATCAACATTTCAATGTGCACTATATTTATAGTGCACATAACAGGGAATGCTTTAGCTTTGTTGCTTTCTGTTAGTGGGCTAATGATGATGGGTCTATGCACTTTACCACTTCACACACCAGAGAGCACTGGGGAATGACCTACAGATGCATTATACATGCCAGTGTTGATGGCTTGGCACATGTCACGCTATAGACACTTAGAACAACAATGTGCAAAGGCTATTTAATTTAAAACAATAATGCCTTTGGTCAGGCATAATTATTTTTCTACTTTCTCACCTAATAAGCTTATCACACATGATCTCCTGACATTGTAGATAATATCAGGATGTCATCCACGCCCTATATTAAGAATTCCTTGAAAATAGCAATGGCATGGAGCCCTTTGGTTGTTCATGCCAATAAAGCATCTTTAACTTGAGCTATCCACAAACTGTCCCTAGCCCAACAAAATCACTGTCATCGATTCAACATGTTAAATCGATGTCTGCACAGTTGGTGGCGGCCTTCATCAACACTAGTTGTTGCCGTCTGCTTGCTGGGTCAGGTCCTAAGGCCTAGAAACAATTTGGCACCAAAATGGCAAGTTTTTACATTGGTTTTGGTGCTGATTTTACAACTGTAACATATATTCAGACAACATATTATATGACATTTACAGTGTGTTTGGCAATGTAGACTTTATTTATCACAATATTTGTAGTTTGATGACATTTTGCAGCTTGCTTATTTTATCTAGCTTTTTAAGTAGCTTATCTGTTGTAAAAAATAAATCTAATTGCTTAAGATCTGCAAACAAAAACAATACATACGTGGACTGACTACTTCTAGGGCTGTAGTGTGGCAGATTTATTGCATACACACTACAAGTGCTACGAATGATTTTACCTCATCGCACCCAGAAACAAACCCTGGGCAAGATGAGCCACTCTGCAAGTTGACCCATTTTCTGTTTCTTAGCCACATGTATTGGCTGTAATAGAATTTTTTAAGCATGTTTTAGAACTAGTTAAACCAAATTTATCTAGGTCAACAATGAATTTAACCAAAACATATAAATGAAGGCATCTCAATGAGTTGTGGCAAATGCTCTTAGCCTGTAGGAAGCGTAAGTTGAACTGTTTTTATTAACAGGACAGAAAATGAGAGACAAGAAAGTACATTTATAGTTTATATTGGAAAGCGGCTTATGGTGACTGCAGGGTTTGGGGGAGTAACCTTCAAAATACAGCAACTATAACAGTGGTTCTCAAAGTGGGTTCCCAGGACCCACAAAGGTCCGCGAACCATATATAGCTTGGGGTTCAGCTGAATCATTTAAAAAAATGTGTGACTTGCACCACAAACTGCGACTTGCACCAATAAAATCAGCTTTTTTGTCCAGTACTCCTGTGCACTTCAGTTTTGTTCCAAAGATCAACTCTGATATGATCTTCACGTCTATCACTTCATAGTCACAACGATGAAAAAAAATCAAATATCAAAATAAAGAACATATTTGAGCAAACATTTTTTCAAAGTTTAAAAAATGAATTATTTGAAAAGTATCAATGTAGCCTCATTCTATCGTGGCAAAGTACTCCATAGTTCATGAATACATTGTATTAATATATGCTTATCAACTTTACACTAATGAGGGGGTCCTTGGAAAAATTTCTCATCTGAAATGGGGCCATGGTCTAAATAAGTTTGAGACCCCCTGAACTAGAACATTAAGCCTGAGTCCACTGAGGTTGTATTCACACTGCAAACCTTAATGCTGATGATAATAGATATGACTTTCATCTTGATCTGATTCATTTGTTTGGATGTTCATATGCCTATTTATAATCATACTACCACCAATTGTCAATGGCTGCTTGGACCGATTTCATGCTGCTTTATTCCACACCTTTCCCTGTAACATACAGCATAGGCTCTGTCTTAACGTCATCACGTGTCTGCTACAGTAGTGTTGTGTATGTCACGTAACACTACTGTAGCAGACACCTGTGGGAATCCACATTTAAAAAGCGGTTCAAATCTGATTTGAAAAGATATAATTCCATGAGTGTACCGTTTACTGTCATAAAAAAAAAGGTCCAAGTCACATGGGAGCAAAATACAATCAGATTCAGGTCACTTTTGGCTGCAGTGTGAACACAGTTAGTTCCACTTAGCACCCCTACAAACCTGAAGCGCTTCTATTTGTTGATTGGTGAAATGTTTTTGTATAGTTGCACTGTCGTTATTTGCTGCTCTGTGTGCCCTGAATTGCCCCCCGGGGACAAATAAACTTTTTTTAATTGAATTGAATTGAGGTTCTGTTCATTACTTTTATGGACAGAATTTCTAGGCGCAGTCAGGGGCCGGAGGGGGTCCGGTTCGGGGACCACAGGATCTCGTCTCTGCTTTTTGCAGATGATGTGGTCTTGTTGGCTCCATCGAACCCGGACCTTCAGTGCGCACTGGGGCGGTTCGCTACCGAGTGTGAGGCGGCTGGGATGAGGATCAGCACCTCTAAATCTGAGGCCATGGTTCTCGACCGGAAAAAGGTGGTTTGCCCCCTTCGGGTCGGTGGGGAGTCCTTGCCCCAGGTGGAGGAGTTTAAGTATCTCGGGGACATGTTCACGAGTGGGGGGAAGATGGAGCGTGAGATCGACAGACGGATCGGTGCGGCGTCTGCAGTCATGCGGTCGCTGTATCGGTCCGTCGTGGTGAAGAAGGAGCTAAGCCGAAAGACGAAGCTCTCGATTTACCGGTCGATCTTCGTCCCTACCCTCACCTATGGTCATGAGCTTTGGGTCATGACCGAAAGAACGAGATCTCGGATACAAGCGGCCGAAATGGGCTTCCTCCGTAGGGTGGCTGGGCGCACCCTTAGGGATAGGGTGAGGAGCTCGGTCACCAGGGAGGAGCTCGGAGTAGAGCCGTTACTCCTCCACATCGAGAGGAGTCAGTTGAGGTGGTTCGGGCATCTGGTCCGGATGCCCCCTGGATGCCTCCCTAGGGAGGTGTTCCGGGCATGTCCCTCCGGGAGGAGGCCTCGGGGTAGACCCAGGACACGCTGGAGAGACTATGTCTCTCGGCTGGCTTGGGAACGCCTCAGGGTCCCACCGGAAGAGCTGGAGGAGGTGTCTGGGGTGAGGGAAGTCTGGGTGTCTCTGCTTAGACTGCTGCCCCCGCGACCCGGCCCCGGATAAGCGGTAGAAAATGGATGGATGGATGGATAATTGAATTGAATTTAAAATTGGATTTGCAGCTTACCACTGCATATTTGTCGATTGGACCTCATATTTCTACAGTATTTATTTTAAGGTTTTTTTTAAGGCGATGTAGAGGTTTCCAATTGCCTCTCCAGCTCTAGCTCTGTCTTCAGACCTACTATTTAAACACATTTATTCTTAAAAACTAGAGAAAACTGTAGTGGCACTCCGTCTCTTTCTTTGTCCTTTGTACCACTTGTTGGAGTCAACTCACAGTATTTGAAACGCGAGCGAAAAAACGACAACCTTTCTTCGTTTTAAAAAGTTTACTGTAAAAATTTCAAAGTAAAATAAAAATACAACAAAGGTCGAAAGCACGGTCAAAAAACTGTGTTGCTTCCATCAACACTTGACTCCATCTACCTACGTTACATGCGTCACATTTAAATACGCAGTGATGTCATAATCAAAAACATTTAGAAACATAAAAAATTATTTATATTGACTAAATTATGACTTTACAAACCATTTTAAACATTATGAATTAACATGAACGTACTGAAAATCAAATTTCAATCATTTTTAACTAAATATTTATAATCAAATCAACAATAGGCATATTGGCTCTTACATTACCCGGCCCCTAATTGGTTAGGCAGGCGGACTAAACAATTACAAACAAAACCTTAAGAGCCAAATTAAATCAAATGTCTATGAAATGTCCAACTTATTAAGTTATTCCTTATGAATCTTCCTCCTTTATTTATTTTTTCCTTTTCAAATCTTCTCTTCTGATACTGCTTCTTCCAACAAGCACAGTTTGTTAACAGGTCTTTCCAAGAGACTGCTCTTGGTTTTTATCTTCACTCTACGAACTGCTCCGCTGGAGTCGGGTAAGGTCTCTACCACTCTCCCCATGAGCCAGGAGTTACGAGGTGATGAACTATCCATCAACAACACAACATCTCCGGTCGTGAAGTTTCTTCGCAGTCTTGACCACTTCTGTCGTTCCTGGAGGAGTGGGAGGTACTCGTGGGTCCATCTGCTCCAAAACAAGTCAGCTAGATACTGGACTTGTTTCCAGCGTTTCCTTGTGTATGCATCGTTTTTGCTGAAAATGCCTGGAGGCATGATTGGTTGTGACTTCAACAGCAGCAAATGATTCGGTGTCAGAGGCTCGAGGTCATTCACTTCATCTGAGATACATGTGAGTGGCCTGCCATTGATGATGCTCTCAACCTCACACAATACTGTCTGAAGACAATCATCGTTCACAACTTGTTCTTTCAACAGAGAATTGAGGATTTTTCGGACAGTCCGAATCTGCCTCTCCCAAATCCCGCCCTGGTGGGAAGCTGCCGGGCTGTTGAATATCCATTGTATCCCCTTTGGTTGCAAGAATCTTTCGATTTTGTCATGATGAAAGAGCTGAATTGCTTCCCTCATCTCCCTTTCAGCACCGACAAAGTTTGTGCCGTTGTCAGAGCGCATGATGGTAACTTGACCTCTTCTGGACACAAAACGCCGAATTGCATTGATGCAGGAGTCGGTATCAAGGCTGTCTGCAACTTCGATGTGCACGGCTCTAAGGGTAAGGCAGGTGAACAATACGCCGTATCTCTTGACTGTACTCCGGCCCCGCTTAACGTCAAATGGCCCAAAATAATCAACGCCGGTGTTTGTAAAGGGAGGTTTGTCAGGCAAGAGGCGATCCTCAGGCAGGTTCGCCATCTTTTGCTCTCCAACTTTTCCACTTATCCTGCGACATATTACACATTTGTTGATTATTGCTCGGATGGCAGAATTGGCTTGTGGGATCCAATACTTGCTTCTTAATCGTGCCATGACATAACTGCGTCCGCAGTGACCAGTTCTTTGGTGTATGTCTCTCAAGATCAATGTGGCGACTCTACAATGCTTAGAGAGTATTGCTGGATGCTTGGCGCTCTCTGGCATGGCCGATTTGTTGAGTCTTCCGCCAACTTTCAATGTGTCATCTTGCAGAATCGGATCCAGTTTGAACAGGTGACTGTTTCGACTGACTTGTTTTCCTTTTTGCAGAGCTTTAATTTCTTCTCTGTAGTGTTGTCTTTGGCTGAACTGGATTATTATGGATTCTGCAATGACTAAATCCTCTAAGGTAGGTGGTTTCTTTTCTTTTGTTGTTTTGTATTTTTTCATGTGCTTTGCTAACTTTGATCTTTGCTTTTCAGGGTCTTTTTCAGTTTGATTGACTGTTCTCGAGAACTCCTTTCTTTCATCTTTCAGTTGGCGCAAGGTTTCCTTCAGCTTTAAAATCCAGGCCACTGATCTTTTTAGTTTATGCCAGTCCGAGTAGTGGTTGATCAACCTTTTCATTGGTTCCATGTCATCTTCAATATTGATGGTATTGACTGTCACTGTGTTCTTGACCTCCGGGTCATCTTGAAGGCTTTCCTTCCTTTGCACTGGTTGCTTGGGCCATTCCTGTTCGTTTTGCAACAGGAAGTTTGGTCCATTAATCCATGTTCCCTTTTGTCTCAAACTCTTGGCCTTCAGACCCCTACTTGCTTGATCTGCAGGATTTTCTGCTGTTCCGACGTAACTCCACTGAGATGGTTTAGTGGCTTCACGGATCAGAGTGACTCTGTTCGAAACAAAAGTTTTGAATCGAGCTGTTTCATTGTCAATGTACCTGAGTACAGTAGTGCTGTCTGTCCAGAAAATAGATGGTTGAAGTGGAACTTGAAGTTCTTGACGTAACATCTTGTCCATCTTCACAGCCACAACTGCAGCAGTCAGTTCAAGCCGAGGTATTGTAAAGTTCTTGAGTGGGACAACTCTTGATTTCCCCATCAAAAAAGAACAATGTTTTTTGCCTTGTTCGTTTTCTAACACCGCTGTTTTCTGCGTAGACTGCATGAACTGTTTGTCTTCTTGCGACAACTCTTCTTTATCATCGTAGTTGCGCTCTGGGAAATCAGTATTGTACTGTTGGACAAGTAACTTCTCAATTTCCAACACTGAGATTCTGTTCACTGAACACTGAGGCGGTTTGTTCTCTGTGTCCTCCAGTTCCTTTTTCATAGGTCCATTCACAACCCAACCAATGGCTGTCTTAACGGCATAAGGGCCTCCATCTTGACTGTTAATGATGCGCCATGGCTCCATAGCCTTTGAACAGTTTGCTCCGATGAGTAGGCCTACATCTGCTTTTAATTCAGGCAAACGCACTTCGCTGAGATAAGGCCACTGTTGAATGTCTGATTGCCTGGGTATATTTTCAGAGTGAACTGGTATGCTGCCGTGAGTGTACACTTTTGGTAGCTCAATATGTTCGGTGTCTTCCAGCCCGCACACTTCCAGGTCTGATATCACATAGCTGTTGATTAGTTTTTGTTCTCCTGATTCGTCTTGATTCATTGTGCTGAGAAGTAATTGTGTTGGTTTCCCTTTAACATTCAGTTTCTTTTGCAGGTCTCCTGTGCAGAACGTTGCTGTGCTTCCCGGGTCCATGAAGGCATACGTTTCAACATATTTGTTGCTCTTTTTTGATTTAATCTTCACCGGTACTATTGACAGCACACATTCAGCTTTTCCGGCCCCTGTTAGGCTACAAGACTCTTGCGTGACAGAAACTTGAGCACACGACAGCTTGTTTCCCTGAGCACCTTCATTCTTCTCAGATGAGACAGAATCTTCTCTTTTTTCAATATGTAAAATGTCTGGATGCTTTAACCCACATACTTAACACTCCATTTTTCTTTTGCAGAACTTGCTGAGATGACCAGGGGTTAAGCAACCAAAACACAAGCCATTTGACTTCAAGAACTCAACACGTTCTTTGTGTGGCTGATCTTTTATGTTGTTGCACAAAGTTAGTGTGTGAAACTGCTTACAGTACAAACATGGCTTCTCAAAGGCAATCCTGGTTTTGCTCGAATTAGCTGACATCACATTTGTTTCTTGAGGTCTTTTACTTTCAGTGAAAACATTGGTGGCAAAACTGCTTCCACGGACCTCTCTTTTGGGTGGAGGCCTTTCCTTTTGTTCGATCTTTCCAAATGTGGTTGGGCGGCCGCCTGGTATAACACCAAAAAGTGGATCGATCATTATTTTAGCCTGGCGGTCTATGTAGTTCACCAAATCAGCAAACTTTGCTCTTCTGCCTTTTCGCTGTTTGACATCGTATGCTTCAGCCCGCCAATGTTCTTTCATCTTGAAGGGTAGTTTGGATACCACTGTTCGTAAGTTAGTCGGATTGTCCATCTCTTCTAGATATTCTATGTCTTCCATAGTGTTGAGACATCCAACTAAAAACATTGCATAAGCATTTAAGGCCTTTCCATCATCAGATTTTATCTGCGGCCAATTCAGGGCTTTGTCAATGTATGCACTGGCGATCTGTAGTTCATCCCCATAATGATCATGAAGCAGCTGCTTTGCTTTGTAGTAGCCTTTGCTAGGTGGCATATGAGCACAACTGCGAACTAGCTCTTGTGGTTCACCAGCTGTAAACTGTTCCAAAAAGAACAATTTGTCCTGATCATTGTCTGTCTTTTGTTCTATTGAGTGCTCAAACGACCTAATGAAAGATTTGTAGTGCAACGTGTTGCCCTTGAAGACAGTAATGTCCTTTGTTGGTAGCTGAGACTGCTTTTGTTGTTTTACCAGAAGCTCCGTGATAACATTCTGATTTTGCATCACTTTTAGTATCTCGTCACCTCTGTTGGCTCGAGCATTGTTGTAATCTTGTTGAGTCACATTTGGTACTTGAGAGTGCAACATTTGCGATTGAGCATAAAAACCTGGATCAGCTGGCTGAGGAAGCGTTACGCTGATTTCTTCCTGTTTCATGTCCCCACCTCGTAGCTTTGGTAATAATGCGTGACTACTGTAACCACTTCTACTTGAACTATCTTCTGATCTTTCGTATTCTTTGAGCACTTTTAGTTTTGCACTGCTTTCTGCTAATGCTGTTTCCAACTCAAGTTCTTCTTTTGCACTTTTGATTCTGGCCATTTCAAACTCAAGCTGCTGCCTTTTCTTCTGTGCTGCAGCACGTTCAAGCAGAGCTGCATGTTCTACCTCTTGTCTAACACGTGTCGAGGACACCCGTGATGTAGCTGTTCTACGACTTGCTTGAGAAATACTGTCAATGTCTTTAACAGCATCTTGGGGGTCAATCTTAGCATCATCCTCTTTTTGAGAAGAGTGTTCATGTTCAGCAGCGATCCATGTTTTAGTAGCTTTTATGAATTCTTCGATGAATGCCATTTTGGGTTCAAACCATTGTTCTTGATCAAATCTTTTTTCATCTTCAGACAAAAGGCTTACAACTTCTTTGTTGATGCGACTAAACTCGTCTACAGCCAGTGAAAAATCATTTTCCATCACATCTTTAACACCTTGTAGATTTTGAGCATCACTCATCATGTTCTCCACTTCATTTCTTTTACTTGTGAGAGCTCCTAATTTTCTTCTTCTTAATGCTATATTTTTTTGCAGTTTCTCCTCTAAGGCTTTCTCTGTCAACCTGCGTGTCCGTCCTGATTCCAATGTGTCCTCAAGACATCCAAGCTCTTTTCCCCTTTCATCAGTCATCTTATTATTGCAGAGTAAGGCTCTAGTTGAATGCAAAGGTTTAAAAAGCACTTATATTTTAAGTCACTTTTTCTTCAGAAAACGAGTGCAAACCACTTATTAAATAAAGCCAAAATCCACATTGACTAATCAAAGGCTTAAAATATGAGCTGACACGTAGAATCTAGCTTGAATTATTTCCTGAAATCCTCCTTTAATGTCGGCACGGGCTTCAATTATCTTCGTGCGTCGACTTTACGTCCCTCCGTGGAATGCACAGGGATAGTATTTAGATTTCACGTTACCTTTACTTGGAGAATACTTTAAAGGATAACCCGCTTCTGCTGGCTTCATGAGGTGAGCTCTCTTTTTCTCCTCCGTGCGCGGACAGCAGCGGCCTCCACACGCGCGAGCACGTTCCAGCTTATTGATCCATTAAGCTAGTTTTTTGACTAATGTAGTGGCACTCCGTCTCTTTCTTTGTCCTTTGTACCACTTGTTGGAGTCAACTCACAGTATTTGAAACGCGAGCGAAAAAACGACAACCTTTCTTCGTTTTAAAAAGTTTACTGTAAAAATTTCAAAGTAAAATAAAAATACAACAAAGGTCGAAAGCACGGTCAAAAAACTGTGTTGCTTCCATCAACACTTGACTCCATCTACCTACGTTACATGCGTCACATTTAAATACGCAGTGATGTCATAATCAAAAACATTTAGAAACATAAAAAATTATTTATATTGACTAAATTATGACTTTACAAACCATTTTAAACATTATGAATTAACATGAACGTACTGAAAATCAAATTTCAATCATTTTTAACTAAATATTTATAATCAAATCAACAATAGGCATATTGGCTCTTACAAAAACATTTTTCCTGGGTGTTTCCTATGTGTCTTAAGTATTCGTCGGGAAAAAGGCTTCAGCTGAACAGACCGTTATTGAGAAAAAGCAGAGGGTGAGGTGGCTGCTCAGATGCACAACATGTATGTTTGGAGTTTTCACCAGAGAATTTTCCACTGTGTAGGGCCAACAGAAGAAAGCAAAGAGAGCCACAATTATTGAGTCATTCTGCAATAATCCACCACTTTTAAAACGTGTAGTAAAGTCATTTACACATTATTTTTGAGATAAGATCTAAGGGGGGGCCAGCTGATCTGAAATTCTTCTTTTGCAAATGCTTGCACACTCCAAAGGGGGGCTTGTCTGATATACAGTACGTTCTGGAAATGTGGAATGACAACTGCATGCAGTGTTTGGCCATGTGAGTGTACAGGCTGTGAGGAAAGCTGAGAGGAGGACAGGACCTCTATGTGCAACTGAGTCACATAATGAAATTATTTTGTTACACAATACTCAGAAGAAAGAATACAACAAAGTAGAGAACATCACCAAATGTGAGGTTATTACAATGAATATTTTGGCAGTGCAAATTCTGGAAAACTCTGTGTCCTTTCGAGAATAAATAAAGTTTTGAATTTTTTCCCACTCCTCTGCATTCTTTAAAGTCAGACAGACAGTTTTAAATCAACTTGCATCAATGAACTTCATTGTTAAAAACTCTTCAGTGTCGGGAAGTCTTACTCACCGTAGTCGATCATGTTGTTTTGGGTCAGTCTCCACAACTTCAACTCAAGGCACAAAGACGCAATCCAAAAGGGAAGAGCCGCTTCAGATACACAGACAGAAGGCAGCACAACAGGTCAAACACTACTGTATCAGTCACACTACTGGTTTCTCGTGATTCATCTAGGATTAGTTGCCCGTACTTCTTCTCCCTCCATCTCTCTGACTTTCCTCCCCCTCAGTAGGTAGAACACTGTCTCTCTCAGTCAGACATGGGCCCCCCAAATCACTGCCCCTTTCCTGTGAGTCAACTACAGTGAGGGAAAAACACACACCTACTTTGCATCACACACTGGTTATAGTCATTTACAAGGCGCAGAGAGTGCATGACTTGTGTGCCCCCAGTGTGTGTAGGTATATACTGTATGCTGGAAAGGATGAATGAATTCTCTGTGCCCCACTCCAGTTTAGGCATAAACCACACACACACCTCATTTGAATGGGGTTATGAATCTAGTTTTCAGTTCAGATCAAAACTGTTTTGACTGCAGCACTGGGCAGTGAATACACAAATCTGGGCTGTTTTTGGTGGAGGCTTGGAATGGAAAGAACCTTTAAAGGAGGAATTTACAGTGTTTTTTTCTGTGGTTAAATGTGGACAATTTGTAAATGCACAACACTTTAAACAACTCAAATAGGCAGACAACCATTAGGTGCATAATACCCACTGGAGGGATAGATTTTGTTTTACATAAATTGTTGTAGATTTGGCAGAGTGGCGAGCAAATTTACACAAACATTATTTGCCTAGCAAAAAACCACAGGGCCACGTTATCATTCATTTATAACCAATATGAGTTCTTTTCTGTTTTCTACACAAGGTCCACTTGCACATCGCCGTTCAAGAAAGGATACTTTGATGTATAAAGTTGAACCCAGCAATGCTGAACAGCGCCATGTGTTCTGGTTCTCCTCACAATCATCTAGCACTTGTAGACCTTTTATGTAAGGCATTGCATCGCTACATGTTTGAAGGAAATCACTGGATTCTCTCAATTTGACATATTCTTTACCACCAATTTTCAGTCATTTGTTGAGTTTCTCTCTAAAAGCGCGTTGCACTACAAATGAATGTCCATATCTTGAGCTGAGCCTATCCCATGCTTGCTTATAGGCTTCTTCATCTTTACAATAGAAGCTGCCTTCGAGAGTAGATTTAGCCTTTCCTGTTATGTATCTTTGCAGGTAAAATAGTCTTTTTGCAGAATTTGAGCATTTCCCTTCTATAAGAGCCTTAAAGCTTGCGCTCCACTCTACAAACTTTAAAGGGTCACCATAAAACACAGTAGGCTCTGGAACCGGTAACCGAGTGAGAGCTATTGACTCTTGAACTGCCTGCACAATGGCTGACTCACTTTTTGTGACTGGCCGATCATCACATTCAATGTAAGAGTCAGATAGGGAAGAACTCACTTTGCTGTGTGTAACTCTTTCACTGTTTTCTTTAATCTATTCTTCAGTGTAGACTTTCACAGCTTTGCTTGCATCACTTCGATATCTCTTTGATTTTCAAGTTTTTTCAGTTGCTGACGATGAGCTTCGATAGTTTCTTCCATTTCTATTTCAGCTTTCATTGCAGCTAGTTGAGCAGCTGTCTCTGGTCTCTTGGTTGAGATGCTAGGTGAGTCTGAAAGACGGTCAGAATGAGGGATGCTTGCAATTACTCTGCTGGCAGTAGATCCATATGTTGATCTGGCATATTCATTCTCAAGGAGCATGCGTAATATTGCCTTTTCTGCTACAGCATCAAACTCACTTTCTTCTTCTGTTAGCCGTACTCGCATTACCCGCAACAAGTCCAAAGTTACAGCAGAGCATGTATCAACCTTTCTCCTGATTTCTTGACTTGGGACTATTTGCTTTCTGATATTGGTCATAGGTTTCCATCAAGTCAGAATCTAGTATTTCAACATCATCCATCATGCTACATAAGTCTTTTTCTGGGCATGCTTCCTTTAATCTTGTCTCTTACTTTAATGTTCCACTTGTCGTAGAGTGATTGGAACTTTCTTTCCTTTTGAGCTAACTCTTGCTCTTTCAGTTCCTTCATTTTGGGAGTAAAATGTCTTTCACGGGAGGATTCCTTATTTCTGTTACAGAGTGATCAGTTACAGCATACTTTACATTTTCTTTTGGTCTTCTATCTGCCTCTGTACATTGTTCTTGAAGCTCAATCTCGTTTTGACCATCATTTTGTAACAAGGGATTATCATTGGAAGTCATTACTCGTTACTGAATTGAGTCTTTAATTATCTATCACTAGCTGAGGCCTTATATAGTTGCCCAATCTGACCTTAGGATGCGCATTTCGACTTGGTCTTGCTCTGAAGCGTGTAGCTTGCTGCAGGATGTGAAGAACTCTGGTGCCACCTTGTGGATGCAGGGCGAGGCAGCCTCAGCGCGATGGATCAGGTCACGTTTTTACTGTAGCTACTCTGGTCAGCTCAAAAAAGGACTTCACGCTTCGAACTGATGTCCACAGACGTTTATTTATCTTCTTTATGTCTCAGAAGTCAAGGAACACCGTGAAAACTAAAAAATAAAAAAATACTGTTTCAAACTCTTCATGTCATTATTGACATAAATTACAAATTCAGTTGAACAGAGCACTACAAAATAAAACTTTACCATGTGCACCTGTGTGACCAGCAGTAGAATATAGGAATCACTAAACGCTGAGTCTCATTACGATGTTCAAACTGAACCACTAAACCAGCCTGTGTGTGTGTGTGTGTGTGTGTGTGTGTGCGTGCGTGTGTCAGAAGCAGACACTATTAAAAGTCTGTACAGCACACACGCTTTAATGTTAGTCACAGCATACTCATTGTTAAGAAAGCTGCATGTCAGGTACAAATAATGTCAACAGGTGAGTTCACATCCTGCATCAAAGTTCACCTACTGTGGTGTTAGAGTGCAGACGTTATCAGAGATATGAGACATGGTCACAGGAAGACAAGAGGTCTACAGAGGACAAATAGCAGTCTGTGCTTACTGTAGGTGGTACATTAACTACACTAGCTTTGACTCCTTGAAACTTTCAGGGAACTGACCACTCATCTATCTGTGGTATTTGTCTTTGCAGAAAGTCTCAAGGGACCGTGGTGGGATGGCTGCTGTCGTCTGATCTACCAGCAGACCACATTCCTGTGAACTCTTGCCTTGGGCCCCAAATGACTGTATAGAATGATCCTAATGAGAGCTTTGACATTCAGCCATTTATCTTCTCAGCTAGCTGCTTGTCCTTAACTGCTTCTTGCTAGATTTAGGCAGTGGTCTTTGTATTGGAACCAGATAAAGACAAGTATTCAGTGTAGCTGAAAAAAACTGCAGATTTGACTGACCCCTTGTTTGATTAAGTCATCTTACCTTATCTAGGTTATGAAATAGGTGGGAATACTTTTAAAAGTAAGCAGTGACCAGTAGGGGGCAACGTTGCTGCTGGGCAAAAGGAGTCTGATAGTAATTCTACCATGAAATGAGCCACCTCCATACTCAATTTATAGCTGAACATTTTACTAGTCAGTTACTGGTCATAATGATGATTTCAGATGTTTTCAGTAAAGCATAAATAAAAAGATATCCTTAATTGATTCCACAAAGGGAAATTACTTTCAGACATCCTTCCCAAACATAGGCTAAACTATAGACGTGCATAAAAACAGGATCTTAAGGATGTGCACTAATGGGGAAATGTCCAGCTGCAAGACTAATTGCCCGGCTTTGTTTGCTCTGGGGCTTGAACCAGCAACTCTCCAATTCCAGAGGTTTTTTATTAATGAAGTACAGGCAGCAAACTAGACAAGACAATAACAACATTAAGAAAAAAGTAAGATTAGAGATAAAACGAAGCAAAATAAAATAGTCTCCTCAATCCACAATTTTCCATAACAGAAATCACAGAACAAGAAAGGCTTTTTTTTTTAGGACAAGAAGGTTGTATCAAAGGTTCCGTTTCATCACACTTCCCACAATAAACTTTTTCTCTTCATTTTAATTAATTTGTGGAAAATATTTTGACAGAGAGTTTATGACTTTTAAAGAAGGCTAGATTCAGATTTATTCTTGATTGAGAATTAAATATCAATATTTTGATCAGCAAAATGCTAAACTTGTATATCTGGGGACAATTCTCTAAAACAAAAACTTTAAAGTAGGACATTTTTATTTGCTTTAGCCCATCTTACACAGTTTCACAAACCTGCAACAAAACCTGCACCATGGAGAATGTTCAATTTAAACATGTAAATTGAACCTTCTCCACGGGCGGCTGTGGCTCAGTTGGTAGTGCGTGAATGGAATTAGTTACTGGATGGGCCACATAACCAGCCATCAGTGTGAATGGGTGTGAAGGGATAGGTGTGATCTGTGGTGTAAAAGCGCTTTTAGTAGTCAGAAGACTAGAAAAGCGCTATACAAGCTCAAGTCCATTTACATGTAGTTGTTTTTGCCACATGACTTTGTAGAAAGTCTTCAGCTAAAGAATTAATAATCAACCAACCGTTGATTATTTCGGGAAAAAAATTGTTTTGAAAAGTTGTTTCCAAGGTATTACAAAATTAAATTTATCTTCCCGAAGAAAGCAGACAGTATGAGGAACCACAATAAGGCCTCTGCTTTGCAAGGTGATTTTGCACATTTATTTTTGAAAGTGAATTTTTTACTCCTTGTATGGGGTGCGCAGACCTACCATTTGTTTCCACTCTTTTCATTTCTGTTTCCAGCAAATTTGAGATATTTGATGTCAAATTATTGTAATTAAAATTATTGCAAATGTGACTGTACATTTATAAACACAATTCCACTTCACCTTAATGATTACTGAAGGGCTTCCCATCTGTAAATTCGTCCTCATTACTTGATTTTGAATATATTTAACTGTATCAGCAGGGTATATGAATATTCTTACAAATACTTGTCTCCTTCTAGATCTGATGTCCTTATGTGAGATGTTTTCCATGTGTTTGTGCCTCCCTCTAGTGGCTTCACTATGTCTTTCTCTTTGAAGGCAACAACAGATTATTCTTATTAAATGGTAGGCCTAAATGGTAAATGGACTTCAGCTTGTATAGTGCTTTTCTAGTCTTCTGACTGCTCAAAGCACTTTTGCATCACAGGTCACACCTTCACATTCACAACCATTCACACATTGATGGCAAAGGTTGCTATGTGAAGTGGCCATCAAAAGTAACTAATCCCATTCATATGCCAGACAGCAGGAGCAGATTGGGGTTAAGTGCTTTGACCAAGGACACACAGGACATGTAGCTGCAGGAGGTGGGGATTGAACCCCGGGTCATTCGGTTGAGAGACAGCCGATTGTACAACTGAACCACATTTTTGAATATTTGAAGAGATGTTGCAACATTGGATAATGACTGCGGCAGGGCTTATTACTTTTCTTATCCTGTACAAATCTATTAAGTCTAACACCATTTTATTTATTCATTTAATTAATAATTATTATATTATTATTTTAATTATTTATGTTTTTTATGTTATGGCCTTTTTTTTTAAACTGTCAGCTACTGTGGTTCAGTTGGTGTTTTTTTAAGTTTTAATATTTGTGTTCATAATTTCATCTCTGAATATCCCAAAATTGTTTTCTGTTACACCTCTCCTCCTCAATCATTGTTCTGCCCTCTCGACTCTATGCTGGACATTTCATGGCTACTTCAATTTTTTTTTTTTTACCATTTCAGCTGTGTTAATGCATTTTTTACTCAGGTCTGGATTTTTGTGTGATTTCTACATTTTCAGCTCATTCAATAAAAAAAAAAATACTAAATAGTTACTCCTAGCTTTATCATAGCCCATTGACACCTATTCCAACCACATGTTCATTCCTTGTTATCTATAGCATAAAATCATACAATCTAGGCAAAATAGCTTTTGTTCTAAATTCAACACTTGGAAATTGTAGTATTTATTTATTTATTTATTTTTTACCAGATTATGTACGAGTATTATTTTTTCATATTGTTAGTTTCCAGTAGGTGTATGATATCTTATTGCACTCCAATGAAGAAAATTAATTACACAACTTTGACATAGGTGTGATCTTAAGAAAGTACAACAATTATTTGTGCTTAAAAATAAAATTGTGCTTGTGAATTACAGCATAAATATGTATTAGCGAGACAGAGTGAAATACATGAATACATGAGTGTATTTCTGTTAATGCTGGTTATTGAGCTTGGAGTTTTTCAGGAACATGTTGAAAGTACCTGTAGCTTTGTTCTTTTCATAAAAAAAAAAAATGAATGAAGGTATTCAGCATAAGTGATGGTCTGTGTTCCAAATCACTCACTCATTCCTTAGTCCCTGCACACTATATAGTGAGTTATATGTAGTGGATTATATTTAAATTAGTTCAGGAGCCAGGTCCAACCCTCAGGATGTTTGGTGCTATGGATGTTTTTGTCACTATGATTTTTAGTTAGCCCATACCTTGGGCTGCATCTTTATACTTTGCTTATTTCTTATTATTTTGCTCATTAAAAGGGACCTTGAACCTTTTTGGTGAACGCAAATGACAGGACATTAAGATGGGAAGGAAGTAACATACCCCCTACTTTACCAATGTGACGGACAGGCAATTAACGGCTATTCTATTCTATTTTGTTACACATGGCTGGCTTATCTTAAGCTATCTTTAATGAAGTAAGAGTAGTTGTCTCTATTGTGATATAACGACCCATAGTAATAAAGGCTCTGCTTCTGTACTATTTAAAGGAAATGGACTGCACCTCAGAGAGAAAAGAGGGTAGAAACATCCTTAATAAACAGCCTGGGAGCAGGAAACTATGGCCCCGACCTGACAGTAGAGTTTCAATTCCACCTCTGGGCTGACTCACATTTAACTAACCTCTCTCCATCAATGATCTCAATAAGATACCAGTTTAAATTTGTATATGAATCAAAGGCTCAGAAAAGGCACTTCTTCTTTATTTTAGATGCATGACAAATAACACGTTTTGAATGTCTTTATTGTTATGTGTTAACATTTATTCAAGTCTTTTCCTCTCCAATATTGAATGTATAGGTCCATGTGCAGCTGTCATTTACCCTAGTGTTGGCCTTGAATCTTGTAGACCAGGTTCTTCCTCTGTTAGATTAACATATGTGTGGTTTGAAAAAGTAGAACTAAGGCCCTACCTAGTGTAAATATTTGTGTTTGTGTGTGAGGACAATAGCAGGCAGGGTGGGGTAAGGACAGGATGTGACATACATGTTGAGTGGGGAGGGGGTTTTCTGTTAAGAATGTGTAAACTGTCCACGTATCAGAGGGAAGCGCTTCATCTTTCGGAATCCCAAAAAAGAAGCCATTGTGGCTCAAAGGTCTGTGTGTGGGTGTGAAAGCATTTAGCTGACCTTTTCCTCCCTGCAGGCAGAAAAGAGGGTCAGAACATGGCTAAGGCCAGGCTTGTGCTCATTGGAGCCAGAAAAAGGGCAGGGCCTGGACTTAAAACAGGCTTGAAAAACAGCCAAGTTTCCACATTCTGGACAGATGATGTTTGTTTTTCCAATAAATGGAGTAGATTTTAAGATTGAGGATAAACTGTCTCACTGCATCACCTTTAAAACCATTCATCTCCCATCAGTTTTTAACCATGTTATATACTTAGGATGCATAATTGCTTATGGAAACAATGTCGATCCTGATAACACAGCTCTTGACAGTCACTTTACTTGCGATTACTTATGATTATGGGCATCATTATTGAGGACGAAATGTGGGAGTGCTTCCCAGGGCCTTATAAGCTTTTTTCAGTTTAGAAAACTCCCAGTCAGCTCAGCTGTGGATCGAAAGTACCTTAAGACATCAAAGATTTCAGATTATTGTTCCTTTTAACATTTAGTGTTTGATTATCCAGTTCCTTTTTCTGTGGTCTAATTCATCTTTTAACCTCTGATCTACCAAAAGGTCCTTACTTTATTTCAATATAAAATCAGGGTTGAATTAAAACAGCTGGTAAAGAAGTACTGTAAGTTTCAGTCCAACAATTAAAAAGACAAGCCTTACAATGTTAATGCAGAATGGAATTTTAAACAATTTGACTTATTGCGATAAAACAATGTTCAATTGTTTGAGCCCAAATACCTTTTGGATTCATGAAAATTATTCAAATACTAAAAAAGAGGCATTTATTCCATTGACCACTATTCACTATTCACTTCACTATTGTTAAATGTCAACTGCAATAGAGTTTTAAGGGTGAAACACCAAGTTATAGATGATCATGATACCAAACATTGATATGATTCCACTTAAAATGAACACTATGGATATACAGTGGGTACAGAAAGTATTCAGACCCCTTTATATTTTTCACTCTCCCAGCACCCCATCATGATAGAAAAAAAACTGAAATGTAGAATTTTTTGCAAATTTATTAAATGAAATTACATTAAAATTCAATGAAAACTGATTGGACTTGATTAGGAAAGGCACATACCTGTCTATATAAGACCTTACAGATCACAGTGCATGTCAGAGCAAATGAGAATCATGAGGTTGAAGGAACTGCCCAAGGAGCTCAGAGACAGAATTGTGGCAAGGCACAGATCAGGCCAAGGTTACAAAAGAATTTCTGCAGCACTCAAGGTTCCTAAGAGCACAGCGGCCTCCATAATACTTAAATTGAAGAAGTTTGGGACAACCAGAACTCTTCCTAGACCTAGCCGTCCAGCCAAACTGAGCAATCGTGGGAGAAGAACCCTGGTGAGAGAGGTAAAGCAGAACCCAAAGATCACTGTGGCTGAACTCCAGAGATGCAGTAGGGAGATTAGAGAAAGTTCCACAAAGTCAACAATCACTGCAGCCCTCCACCAGTCGGGGCTTTATGGCAGAGTGGCCTGATGGAAGTCTCTCCTCAGTGCAAGATATATGAAAGCCTGCATAGAATTTGTCAAAAAACACATGAAGGACTCCCAGACTATGACAAAGAAGATTCTCTGGTCTGATGAGACCAAGATTGAACTTTTTGTCTTTAATTCTAAGCGGTATGTGTGGAGAAAACCAGGCACTGCTCATCACTTGTCCAATACAATCCCAACAGTGAAACATGGCACCACCAGCATGCAGCATCATGCTATGGGGTGTTCTTCAGCTGCAGGGACAGAATGACTGGTTGCAATTGAAGGAACAGTACAGAGATATCCTGGAAGAAAACCCCTTCCAGAGTGCTCAGGACCTCAGACTGGGCCAAAGGTTCACCTTCCAACAAGACAATGACCGTAAGCACACAGCTAAAATAACAAAGGAGTGGCTTCGGAACAACTATGTGACCATTCTTGATTGGCACAGCCCTACTGCTTCAACGCTCTGACCTAAACCTAATTGACCTGTCCACCAAGAGTGTACATTAATGAGGAAAAAAATGAACTTTTTTGATTTTAGCAAATGGCTGCAATGAAACAAAGAGTGAAAACTTTAAAAGGGGTCTGAATACTTTCCCTACCCACTGTACATCTCAATACCACAGCAAATATCTTGTTGACACTGACATCATATGTGTGCATTGGTATTATTAGTATTATTGCAATTCTTGTCACAGTACCTGCTCCTACTGTTTGCATGAGGTGTGTGTGTTTCTTATTTTATTTCTGAGTATTTTTGTGTTTTTTCTCACATGCACTGGATCAACACACCTGCCTACAATCATCTTTACCTACAAAAACCCTGTTCCAACATTCAGTCTCTGCCGGATTGTTATAGCATTCACGGATTATCTACTACATACTATAAGACCAACCTGCCAGCCAGCCACTTTCTAATCACTGCACCACCCCCCAGTTCTGGACACCTCCTCCTGCATATTCTACTCTTTTTTTTCTTTTTTTTTTACATCTATCAGCGTGGTCTGCATTTGCGTTCAGTCGCAGACATGACAGTTCCAAAATATTGGAGTACAATAAGGTTAAGATGGTGGCCCACCTTCATTTATGTGTTCGTTTTGTTCCCTGTATCAGAGAAACAGCCCTGTAATTTGATCAGCTGCAATCATAAATAATGCATCCAGGATCATGTGGCTCTTCTCAGGTTGCAACAACACCTGGAAACCAAACATGAATTCCCCTTGTGTGACGCTGAACTTGGGTATAAAACGTTGAACAAATACTGAAATGCAGAGTACTGGTTAATTAGATACAGGACAGGAAGGACAGAAGGGACACGTCAGCTCCAATATCCAGCTAATAGTGATTATTCCTCACAATTATTCTGTTTAAAAGTTTAAATTGAATATGCAGATCTCGCTATACATTCATCATGCAGAGGAAACATTTTTATAAAAACAATAAGTCTCCAGTCTGCACTTCCAAGAATTATTGGTAATAATAACAGGGTAACAAGGTAAATCCTATTTACTGCCACACACCACTCAGAGAGTGATAGAGGCAGAGAGGTAAACGTCACTACAGTCGAGATCCCCATGTCAAAACAACTCAACATGAAGAAACAAATGTTTCCCAGGCCTGGCAATGGTCTTAGAAGGAGAACACATGTATGAAGTGGTTCATGTCAGACTGGAATGGAATTATTTCTAATTAAAGTTACTTTTAGTTACACATAAAAAAGATAATACTGTATAAATCCCCCTACTGTAGTGTCATCCTAAATTAAAAATAAAGTTCAGCCTGTTGGACGGGTGGAGATAACTATAAAACCAAGTAGTCAATTCAGTTTGACCATAACCAGAATTGAGACCATAACTACTGAACTGTTGTTTGACTGGTAATAGATAGTTCCTTTAAAAGGTAGGAACAGTTCGGGTGAGCTTCTGGCTCTCTGTTTCTTGATTTGCATACCTGGATCACATTATATTACTAAGTTTTAAAATAACAAATTAAGAAATTAAGAAACTTATGTAATATATACCAATAAGTAAGGTATTTTATCCACATTGATAACCATTGCATCCCACCTGGTACTTATTGCTTATTTTAGTATCTCTATTCTATTTTATTTTACTAAATTATTTCTATACATCTGTACTGGGTTTTAAAGCAACGATAACAACCACATTTCCCTGTGATTAATAAAGTATTTCTGATTCTAATTACCTGCTTTTTGTGACAGAACAATGAGTAAGGTCTTTTACCTGCTTTTTTGTGTCTCGAGATAATACTCGTTAGGAATTGATGCTTAATTATATGCTATACATATAAAGATCATATAAAGATATAAAGATTTATTGATTAATCTGATGTAAACTTGTTCACTCGTTATTATTGTTTCGTCCCTTTCAATAATAAAGACAGGCTGTCGCCAGTGATGTGGGGATGGGATCTGTCCCTGGGGAAAAGAATAGTCAAGTGTTTCCCTCCTGTAGCAGGAAATGGGCGAAACCTTGCCTAAAGTTGTGACGCCAGCATTTTGTCTTTTGAAGGAAGCCACTCCTGATAGCACAGGCTATAGGTTTCCTGTTGTGGACCAGCAGTTTTGGCTTCTGTCAGGGAGGTTGAAAAATCCTAAAAGCCCTTCAGCTTTGTGTCATGCCTTAATGTTGGTTGTAGGTTTAGAGTTATAGGCTCTGAAATATTGTGACTGCTGCTTGTGCCCTTCGGGAAGTATCAGTTTCTGTGCAAACTCTGGTTTTGGTTGGTTAAGTATACATTTTGCAACTTAAAGTAAGTGTAAAGCAAAAAGCAAAATCTGAAATTGATCTACTAACTCACTCTATGTATGTTGGAAAAAAGGTAGCTGTAAACTTGTGGGGAAAAAAACAGAACTACATTTGACTGAATTGTGGATTTAGACCTCTAAAAAGTGTTTCATCCCATTCAGGTTCAGGTTGTACACAATGTACTGAACATTTCAGCATCTTCTGTTCTTCAAATTGATCATGAGTTACTATCATTTTAGGATTACAGTCTGCTAGCCTTTGATAACTAGCTATGCCTTTAATTCATAGCTCCCTTGATGCTAAATATTTGAAGAATTTAAATAGCAGTTTTTGACAGAGAGGCACATAATACCCTAATCCATAGTAATTTTGACAATCAGAAAACTATGAAAAAAAGAGAGAGAGAGAGACTGGGCTAAAGCCCTGTAAGTCACATAAACAACCATTCTAAAAGTCTGTTTTAGAAGCAGAAATAAACCTGATTACAACCTGGTCTATGAAGCTTAATTTGGTGAATTTAAGGAAATATTCTTATTACTGCTGATAACACAAACATTTATTGTATGACAAAGTTGAAAGACATAATTTACAGGCACTCGCACAGCATGACAGAGCCGAGATTACTGATTCATTATTGCTTTACACAGACTTTAATTAAACTTTAGTTTCATTACAAAAATATTAATAGTAGTTTTAATTCTATTCAGTACTCAATATTCAATAAAAAAATTCTATTACAATGTATATTAATGTGGTAGTCTTTCACATGAAAGGATCTTGTTAAAGCACAGAAGCAATGCGGTTGTATCATCAATAAGCTATTGTAATATTTAACTCTATTATATTAACAGCATAAAGCAACACCTGCAAGGCATGATATGCTTAAGCGTGAGTGACTAAAGTAGAAACTGACCATTTATCATAAAGTAGTGGAAATAAAAAAAACCTTCTGGGAAGCTTAAGCAAACGCCTTTAAACCTTTGTGCTCGTCAAACCAAATTGGTTTTGTTAATAACTTAACAGAGAAATAATTTGGCATTACTTGTTAAACTCCATAATAAATGGTTCATGATTCATCCTTAATGGATCTGTAGTGTACTTCGTAAACATTAACAGGGCATACCTCTTGCATCGCTTTACATTTTATATTGTGAAGTGCAATCACAATATAAACAATATATGTAATGGCTGAGAAAAATAAACTTTTGGTTGAGAAACTATTGAAAGAACCTTAAAGAACTATTTGTTCTTATTCTATTGTATGGTGTTTAAAGTATCTTAAAACGAATACTTCTTCCATATCTTTTTAAATTAGTGTTGCTTTGATCATAGTTCATATTCAGTTTCTTGAATTGTGAATAACCTGTTATCATATTTAACAATATAAAGTTGGTTTATCAGTAAGTTCTCGTTTTATTTATCGGAAATAAATATGGAGATAAACCAACTAATTAAAAAAGGATTTTTTTTTTTTAAGACTTCATGTTTGTAGAGTGGTGTTGCCCTGTTTGTTTCTTCTCTACAACGTAACAAGGACATTTTCTTAAAAACAAATTTAGACCCATATTTTTTTCAACTTGCAAGTTAATGCTTCATATCCGAGGAGAAGCAAGGAGAATCCAAGCACTGAAAAAAAAACAAATAACAAAAACCCAAATGTTAACAAATGTCTCATTTCTATTCAAAATATCTGATTAAACAAAAAAAAATTCTCTTGAAAAGCCAAACATTTGATTTTAAGGTATGAAAAGCAGAACATAAGGCCTGAATTGCTAGTAACAAGTATACAATTGCTGCCAGTATATGCAGCAAGCACAACATTGTTACGCTTCTTAAAATTACATCTTTATTTTCATTCAAAAAAAACTTCAGTAGGCTGCCAGAAATGTTGCATTTCTGGCTAATTTTTTCCTTTTAACTTGACATTTGTTAAAATTTGAGTTTTAGTGGCTGTACGCTGTGTTTCGGATCAGCCTACTTCTCAAGCTGCAGGTACAGCAGAGGGATGAGTGGAGATTTAGATTTCCATAACCTACACACACTAATTGAAGACTGTTGAAACTAATGATGGAGGGATGTTTTCATGGGAAAAACATCTAAATGTGTTTTTATGAAGAACAAATAATGAGTTATTAAACCTGGTAACCCAGAGCATATGAATGAATTTGCTAATTAAATACATGTCCCCAATAACAGTGTCATCTGAAACAACATATTTAATAGTTGAAATAAATACTCCATTACATGCATGTTCAAAACACTTGAAAATACTATGGTAAGTCTGGTA
Organism: Symphodus melops; assembly: GCF_947650265.1. Classification (NCBI taxonomy): domain Eukaryota; kingdom Metazoa; phylum Chordata; class Actinopteri; order Labriformes; family Labridae; genus Symphodus; species Symphodus melops. The sequence continues at coordinate 19,237,651 of NC_136693.1, read as the reverse complement.
AATAGTGTAAAAACCTCTGGCACACACTCACAGCAGCTTTTAACAAATCAGGTATTCACACATTGAAAAAAACAAAAACAAGCATTGAGACACTCAGATCACTCTATACATCTCACAAGCACTTGTAATTGAGCAGGCCAGCCAATCAAAGGTTCACACAGCAAGGCTACATCCATCATCAAGGCTGGTGTTTTCACCAAAAAGGAAAAATTGAGGTAAACTTTTTTGGTTTGAAGGGATCTGTCTGTCAGCTGAATGCAGGTCAGGCCCAGAGTGATGAAATGATTTGTTGATTCGCATCCAGCGCGAATTCAAACCCTGCAGAGATTGTTTTTAATTCTCCTCTGAATTCTTACACACGTCAACCACCTTAACAGACACAGACAGCTTTTATCGGATGTTACTTAGGCTATAAACTTGGTGAACCCAGGTGATAACCCAGGTGAGTCTCTTTGGTTTGTCAGAATAGGACAGAGGGGCCTGGAGCTCTTATTGCGTCTTCCTAAACTAATTCACAGAATGAGAATTGACTGGCGGCAGAGTCCTTGGAGAGGAGCGTTCTCTGAGTGCCTGAGTAAGCAGAGTGCAACCGTCCGACACAGCACAAGCAGAATTACGTAGGCGTTCACGGTAGTCTGCCATTTTGGAGCTGCTCTCAGGATGCTGTGCAACATCCCTGAGGCCCTGAGTTAGTAGGACACATGCTGAAACCACACTCATGGCCCCCCCTAAAACTGCAGTCTGTACCCCCTTTCCTTCACTGGAGATACTCGCAGCCCTTCCCAGGAATGGAGGCTCTGTGGCATACCCAACCAGGGCGCTCACAGCCTGGACGAGAGCTGCACTAAAGAGAACACAGCGGTTTCTGGTCAGCTCACTGGGCTGGGTTTTCACCTCTTTGACACATGCAAGGAAGGCTGTGCCGCTTGTACTCATGCTTTTGACGCTTAGTTTGAATTGCTCTTTTGCAAAGCGATCCCGGGACCTCTCGCTTGCTAGAGACGAGATGTCCGTCAGATTCTTGAGGTTGGTCGAGATGTTTTGAGACAGCTCGAGGAGGAGCTGGGGAGTGAGATCTGGCAGGGGCGTGACTCGAAGTATGCTACAACTCTGCTCCACTTCATGCCGGCAACGGGTCACCTTGTATCGATCGACCAGACCCGGCAGACAGGGCTGAGAGCCAGGGGTCTCCACAGCCGCCAGGTAAGCAGCGTGAGCGGAGCACTCAGTCAAAGATACCACCAGGTCAGCCATCTCCAAGAGACGGTCTCCCACCTCATTGAAGCGGCCCATGTTGAGCTGGCTCTGAATGTCATGTGTGAGAATGGAGAGCTCTTTAGTCCTGGCTATGACTGTGTCGCGGCACTGATCAAAGGTGTCTGCCACAGTCACGCCTTCAGAAGTCATGACTGGCCTAGTCTCGCTGGACAGCAGGAGGAGGTCGGCCACCAGCTGCATCTTGCCCTTACAATTGTCACAGATGGAGGAGAGACGCTTCCTTTGCTGCAAACTGCAGCTGGGTGTGCTGGGTGATCCCTCACTTGCAGACTTGCCAGAACCACCACTAGCCATAATAAGGAGGCGAGTGCGAGGGGTGGGGTTTATTCAGTTAGGTTATTTATAGTTTTCTGCCTCTGCACAATGCATTGTACTGTATGCAAGATATACTTTAACTCACGGCTTTTTGCAAACTATTTTAAATATAAACTGGCCAAACAGTCTTCCTTAAATTCCTTCAGAGCAATTAGCTGTTCATTATATGTTGACACACAGGACATATAATCTCAATGTAAACATGTAAAAAAGGAGTAAAACTGCATTTCTTTGTGTGAATAACATCTCTATTACTTTGATATCTAGACAAATTAAACTTTGCTTGGGCAGAATCTGCTCTCATTGTTAGTAATGTTTCAATTTCAAATCCAACAACTGGACATTCTAAGCGTTATAAACTGATCGAATCTTGACAAATTAATCGAAAAGCCCATTTTTTCCAAAACTCAACATATGCATTGTAAACCATGTGTCAGGTCAGAAGAAATTTCTACAGGTTGTGAATTTAAAAGAAGGAAATCACAAAAATTGCAGTGACACCAAGATGCCTCCTGAAAGGCAAAGTGCAGACTGAGGGTTATCAAATTTACGTCAAAAGCTACTTTCCTTTTTCAAACAAGATCACATTTACATTTCATTTGCCGATTATTCCTTGCAGTTTGTAACTCGAGACGTCTTTTTTTATATACTACCACAGCTAAGAAAACGTCACCTCAACATTTATGGAGGACATTTTTCCGCAAGTTTTGATTAAAGTCAAGAGGATGTCATTTTATGTCCACTCGTGTCAGAGTAAGTAACCTGAAGCAGCACCGATATGTTGTCCAACTTGTTTCCAATGACTGGGACCGGCCTGGCATACTCATGCTGGTTACAAACAGGACACCACCCGGGCAGCTCTCCTGGACAGCAGGAAGACCTGCGTTTCCCTTCAGCACCATTGTTTCACAAGTCTTCCGAAGTTAAATCCACCGAAAGGCCGACTTTCACAACAAAACAACCCCAGTGTCCACTTTCAATCTTTTCTTTTTCAAACACAACCCTGGGTTATAAGCTCGCAGTTGCTGTAGTCGCTTCGACTCCATATGTATCGTCCTTCTGTCCGCCCTCCACCTCCTCCTCCTCGGCTCCTTAACTCGGGACCAGAGAATGTGTAGTCCCGCATATCCTCTGTGATGAATTGCTTTTTAAAGCCATAACCAGTCAAAAGTCTTTGAGGAGTCAACGAATTTGTCTCAGCAGATTCCACAGGCATAAAAACAGAAACGTAGCCAAAAGAGGGGCCGTTATTCCCGGTGATTCAAGTCGTGCTGCGCGCTCCCGCTGCAGTATGAGGAAGCGGGGAGGGTGTGGTCGCGGCTGGCTGAGCGGCTGCTGGACGCACCAAATTGTAGGAACACAGACTCATTTCGCCTGAAATTAACCATCCACCATCCTGTATTTATTTGCTGTCTCACGTTAACGACGTCGCGGAAGTAGAATCAAGTTACACAGTCGCCAAAGAGCTCTGCGAACTTTTATGACGGGTCTGACTTTCGGGACGAGCTGCCATGAGGCGTCGCTTCAACGTAAAGTGAGGCAGACAAAACACACGGCAGCTCTGCATTTTCAAAATAAAAGCAGAGACTTGTTTTCAAGAAAAAAACAACTTATTTCAAATCAAATAGAAGCACAATAGAAGATTACTAATAGAATTTAAACCGTAAAATATAAGGAATGATCCCCCCCCCCCCCACACACACACACACAAAATGTAGAAAGGGTGCATGAAAGAAAATAAATGTAAAGTCTAGTGAGCGTTAATATAACGCATAACACGTCACTGTGAAGTTTCTGACTGTGGGGCTGATTAAGGTCTGTGTTATGTAGCGGGAGGGTAAAGGACATTGTTCCCCATATTCTTCAGAATAAGTTCTTGCGAGAGGTTTTTGGTCCTGATGTCGTATCAATTCTTCGCTTAGTGAAGGCTATATACCAGACGTATTTTCATTGTTCCGTGGAACAAGTGACAGTAACTTTGATTCGGATTCCGAGATGAAGTAGCCTAACATAAAATGAACATGACAACATAAAACACGGTGCTTTGACCTATTTGAGAAGTTGTTTAACCAAAAACAACTCGATCTGTTATTTATGAATAGTTGTCGGCATTAATAGCTTTATTTTTGTAGTTTAACCGGATGAGGATTTTTTAAGTTTAAGATTTCTTGAAGTTTCCGACTCATGCCTGGACGTCTTTCATGCGTATCGGCTACCGGTGTACCCCACATGTAAAATTTCACCTCCGAGAGACCGTCAGTCGTCTTGAAGTAATCCGGCAGCAAAACTGATCACCTACTGCTTGAGGGACAGGTCAGGCAGAGTACAAGCATTTTCCGGTGCCGCCTCCCTGGCTATCACAGTAGCCTTGGACACCTAGACCGCCCCTTATCTATAGCAAGTCTGTTTTATACAAGACTGGTCAAATATCACTCACACCACAAAGACGACAGCATTTTCATCCTGATGAGCAAGTTGGAACAGACAGGTTATAAGAAGTCTTAATATCTATGAGTTTAAAAAAATGAAGCTGGCTATTACAAATAAATTAATGTTAGGTCATTTTGACATTGGTCTATATTTATTGTGTTTGTAAATGCAGTGACTTCTTGTTACAGTTTTTTTTTTTAATTTAAATGGAAAAACAACACAACTCTTCCCCATAAATTTTTGTCAGATCTGCTGCTGATGCATGAAACTTCTAGTTGTTGGAAATAATGACGCAACAGTTAACATCCAATAACAAATGCAGATGTGGACGGGATCCAATCATATGAGTTAATGGGAAGGTCTAGGAATAAAGTAAACCAATCCAGTGTTCGTATGGGAGGGACTTCTCTGTGTGGACCACTAAGGGAAACTGAGAACGAAACGGAAGTAACTGGGGTGTCCTGAGTGACACCAAAAACTTAAAAAAACCTATTCAAAATGCTCCACCCCCACTCTATTTTTGTTTTGATTTTGTAATAATCCTTTCCTTTATTGGATTATAATTAGACCTACTGCTGTATTAAAATGGAAAAATACGTTTTCAATAAACATGGTTGATCTATATCTTTTAGATTTGTTGAAAAACTCTGGGTAAATAAGATCCCTGTACATTAAGATCAGCATCTGAAAAATTTGCCAAATAGTCAGGTGCATTTATGCATGCCTATTGTGTAAAAACGCAATGCATTCTCACAAAAAAATCCTCTCTCAGTTTTTAAAGCAATGTGTGTAGCAGAATATGGAAAATCTCTCTTAAAAACTAAGCAAATGAAATTTAAACTGACTTAAGTCTTCAGCTGGCTATTGTAAATATATCAAGCATCAGAGGTGTGCTCTTCCTATAGAGCACAGAACATTCTTGTTGAGGGGTTTGTTTGGGCAGGCCATCCTCACCAACAGTCCCAAAGAACCTAAGAGAGCTCAGGAGCTCCCATAAAAAAGGAGAGGTTAGAATATAAAGATAGTGACAAGCAGTAATAAGATATGAAAGCTGGGAGAGAAAGAGGGAGAAAGAGATAAGAGATCCTGGTGCCAGTTCCCCCGGTAGTCTAGGCCTATAGCAGCATAAAAAAATAAAAAAAATGAAATTGTGACCGTCTCCCCAGACAATGTGGTCTCAGGCTGTGGCACAGTTGGTAAAGTTGTCGTCTCTCCACTGGAAGCTTTAGGGTTTGATCCCAACCTGGGCAACATGACCCATGTGTCTTGGACTCTTAAACCTGATTTTCTCCTTCTGCTTCAGTGGCGGTGTATGAATTAATTAATTCTGTTGGCTGAAACTACGAAGCAACCACTACCATCAGTGTGTGAAATAAATGTAGTATGAATGTACTGTAGGTGTGACATGCAGTGCAAAAGAACTTTGAGTAGAAGACTAGAAAAGCTCAAGTTCAAGTTGAGCTATATAAGCTCAAGTCCATTTACCATTCACCAGTCAAAACATCTTTATGTTTCTGTATTATAGTTAAAAATAGCTTTGTACCTTGGTTAGAAATACATTTTATTATCACAATTTTGATTTCTTTAATTCATTTTCTTTGTCAAATGGCTAAAGTGTCTCATCTCAATTGCAATGAATTGTAGGTGATTAAATGAGTGGGTCATCACTCCTGTGGAGTATTTGGTGATGTTTGGGTCTGAAAATGAGTTGCCCCTTGAAGACTTAGAGACTGTTTTGTTGTATAAAAATACAACTAATATAATGCATAATATCAGATAAAAGGTTCATATAGATCAAAATGCATGACAAATAAAAATCCTTTTGATCACAGCAGAAATATGTTAAATAACACTCCTGATGTTGCAGCAGTGTACGGGAGATGCTGCCCTCTGTTGGAGCCAGGGCAGTAGTGCAGTTAGAGCTATAAAGTTTAAAGAGGTTTAGTTCTATGTGGGCAATCCCAGATGATTGTGATGTATTACAGAATGAGTTAGAAATATTTTCTCAATGATGACAACATGAAAACATAATACAAATAAAATTAACTTTGTGTCATCAGAGAATAACATGCAAATATAGTGTATAAAAAAATACCCAAGTATGCTACCTAAGCTTAGGCTAAGACATTAGATAGCAAGAGTTTGCTATAATTTGGACCTGTATACAATACACATGTATAATAGATCAAGAAAATAGCTACATTAGCCATTTATACCAATATGTCTATTATTTTTTGTCAGAGTGGCTATTTTCAAGGAATTTTGCTGTATCATATCACATATTGCCAAGTAAATTTAAGTCAACTGCCAAGTGATTTTGTTAGGGTTAGGGTTAAGAACCTCAGAGAATATTCAGAGAATAAATCCTATTTCTGTAACAATCAGCATCCGGTCTTCAACATTAAATTTTGTTTCAAATCTCAACTGGTCTGGTGTTTCTTAGTTCAACAAAGATTCTGATAAAATAATGGGAAAAATCAAGATGGATTTCTGGCATTGCACTTTGTTATATTAGTATAAAGGTTCCACATTTTTCAAAACATGTCGTATTCATGTTACTAGATTTAGTTAGGCAACGTTAACATATTGATAACAGTACATTATTAGTAAAAATACAATAGATTTATTTAGACACTTATTTACACATATACATGAGCTCAGATTTTTTTAAGTCACAAGTAAAGTGACATTACACAAAGTCTTTAAGTCAGTTAAGAATGAGTGCTTGGGACTCATATGTAGTGCAGATATGTAAAGCAGACAATATCATCCCAAGATTTCAACCAGTTTTTATGCGCAATGCTATAAGGTGGAACTATGGCAACACAGTCCTGACCTGATCCTTCCTTGTCCCAGCTGGCTATAGCATTGTTTGGCTCCAGAGGCCTCCAGTATACAAATTTGTTGTTCAATCTATCACCAGTGACCCACATGTGGGTGCCTTCCCGCACCATGTCCTGCAACCCAATCCATGCCGAGTGAAAATAATCTTCAGGGTTCTGCTTTACAAACTGAAAAGTCAGATTGGTAGGGAATGCCTGGTCTGCTGCATCCAAAACAACAGCCAGGTCACCATTGTAAAAAGAACACTCTTTGCAAGCATTTTCCCAATTTTTATGTATTGGAGATAAATGGAAGCAGCGTGAAGCATGTTCAACCCAGCCAGGAAGGCAGCATGAACACTGCATTGTTTTATTGTTGCATAATGTCCAGAGAAAGGATAGTCTTTCTGAGAACAGGATCTAATGCTGTTGCTGATTTTCTGCTCTCAGTTGCATTGAAGTATTCTGTTCAAAGCTTAAAAGCTGTTGAAATTGCCTGTTCTGTTCTTTTAAAAAGTTACAGTTTTGCAGGGTTAAGTTAAGAAGTATCTTCAGGTCTTTGTTTTCTACCTGTAACTGTGTTGAACTGAGGACTTGGAGGCCAGACTTGTTGAACAGTGCTTCATTTGTGCCAAATCCTGCTGGAACAAGATCTGGCACCTACCAGATTGGGACTGGCCCCTGTTTGGATTCAGCCCCTTTGTCACTGTCCAAATCTCTCGGTATATTTGAAATAAACCATAAAACATCTGTTCTATCATTGTTTTTTTGTATTTAAATACCTGAGTATGTCTTGTTTTTTTTTGCGTGTATGCATTTTAAATCTATTAATAAAAGAGGGACAGAGCGAGAGGTCAGATTGCTGTCAGGTCACATAGCAACAACTCCCAGCTGGTCAGAGCTTTTATGTTGTTGTGCACACGCTGAGGTGTCGTGGAGAACTTTTCAGACTTAGACTTCATTAATTATCATTCAAATTTGAACTTTGCAGTACAGATAACGGACGAAATTCAACATGATCAAAGAAACGAAAGACATTTTATCAACCTGTCAGACAGAGCAGCAATTAGATATCTTAGATTTTAACATTTTAGTGGACGGATAAGTGTGATTGTGCCATTACACACAGGTGAAAAGACGTAAAACTTTACGCACAGAGGTGCAGAGAGGTGAAACTTTACGCACACACTCGCACAGAGGTGCAGAGAGGTGAAACTTTACGCACAGAGGTGGAGAGATATGAAACAGAAACTTCAATCATCATTTGTAATGTAAATCAGTTTAGCACAGAATAGTGGAATCTACACTGCTCCAATGTGCAATATGTGTGACTGATGTCTGTGTCCGCTCGTCTTCCTGCTGTGCCGGTACAGCACTTTGTCCGTGCTCTGGGACATCACGGTTTACAAATTAAGCACTGTTGTTCAGATGTGGCAGCATTTCAACAACAGCCTGTTTCTCCTATGTGAGCATCTCTCCAGTCCTCTTCCAGATTTGGGGACCCAACATGTTTATTTCGTTCTTATAGTGTGAGCAATCAGGTTGCAGCCACGCATCGGACGATCAAAAACATTGCCCAGTGTATTCCCGCCTTTCGCTGTCAGCTGAGTCTCACACACAATGCGTTTTTTTGGTTGACGCAGCGCTCACCCGTCCTTTAGTTGGTGTCTTTTTAACACTGTTTACAAATAAACAATCAAAGGCGGACAATCATAATCAAAGGCTGGTAGATTGAGGTTGTCAGGCTGTTTATTCTGTACACACAGAACTCGAACTGTACAGACACTTTTGAGACTGACTCCTTTCTAGGCCTAACTCTGCGGCATCAACCTACAGACAGAGATATGCGACTTGTACTAAATCAGAGGTGCCCAATACGTCGATCGCGATCTACCAGTCGATCGCAAAGGCAGTGTGGGGAGATCGCACAGCATTATCAAAAGTAGACGTCAGCCTATCATCCATCCTCACTACAAAAAAACAACAACAAAACAACAAAGGCCAGGGAGAAGTGCAGGGTCACGTTGATAAGTGAATTTGTTTGTTTTGATAAAGTAGGATTTACATATACACAGCTATGTTACATTTACAATAAAAAAAAAAAAACATTGTACCAGTATTTCAAAATGCAGAACCGCAGGTGGTGTCAGTCTGTGCTTACACTGCAATACATTTCTTAACCTGCTTGCCTTGGTCTTAAATAATAAGGTTATCACTTTTCAAAGAGTTATAAGGAGGAGGCAGTTGGCAATCGAAATATCGAGAAATAACTAATTACTCTGAGCAGAATGAGAATTGGGCACAGACAATCAAAGGCGGACAATCATAATCAAAGGCTGGTAGATTGAGGTTGTCAGGCTGTTTATTCTGTACACACAGAACTCGAACTGTACAGACACTCAGTAGAACCAAATTCATAATAGGAAACATTATAACAATCCGCTTAATCTTTTAAGGCAAAAGTGGTATTTAATTCAAACCCACTGCCTTCATAATTCACTCGTGTTAGGACTTTCACAAAAATTGTTTGGTAAACGAAAATAAAGAGTTCAGTGGAAATATTTTGAAAAGACAAATGGAGAAAATTGAATGTACGCTTTATCGTCCTCTTTAACCACAAAATCAAACACATTAAATTGTCCCTCAGAGGAAAATATTGTCCCCCTTTAACGAAAAAAAGAACATGTCAATCCAGGCATTGTCACTTTAATCCACTTTAATGTCTGCTAAAACAGCTCTGAAATGAAAAAAGAAAGTATCCTCGGGAAAAAAGGTGTCCATTAGTTTGGTACTCACTGGTCTTCAGCCTTACCCGGGGTGATACAGGTCTTCTTAGTCTTTTACGGTCCTCCAAAACACATGCAGGACAACCATGTGGAGGAGCAAACACCGCACCTCAAAAGAAAAAAAAAAGATAATCTCCTGATCCTGCTCCGGAAAAAACAATTTATCCTCCTCGCTCTCCTCTGTCTTTTTCCAGTCCACACCCAACAAAAGCAAAACTCCCACAAAAATGTTTCCCTCTCACTTTGTTCTCCCTAGGCCACGCCCCCTACACACCTGTGTATCCCTGGCTGAGCAGGTCACATGGCCAGGTTTACAGGTTGGAAAAAAAGACCCCAGGATCACACCTAACCTATTCATAGACACACAAAGGGACCTCCCTAAGAATAGTGGCCATGTCACAACATCTGAGTTGGGGGAAACATGGCAACAGTACTGGGATGAAGAAACTAAGGGAAGGCATCTGCATTAAATTGTCAGTGGGGGAGAATCATGTTAACTGAGTAGGAAAAAATAAACAGAGAAGAGAAAAAATCATCATGAATCATGAACTTCAGAGAAAGGGGCGAATAGAACTCAATATAAAATATGCTGTCGAATCTGGAGGTTAGGGAATCATATTTTGTGTTTTATGTGTTAATGTATCGTTATTAATGCCTTTCATAGATAGGATTTCATACCACCTTGTTTTATACAAATTTTACATTGCGGTAAAAAATAAATCCACTTTGGAGTGATAGTTGGCGTCTTTCCCAGCGAGTTACAGTAACATCTCTGATATCAACAGATTTATTGTAAACTGTTTGTCGCGTGAGCATTAAAACTGATTCCGCTAGTTCTGCCTAAAAAACGATTTTTTTTACCGTCAACTGAGACAAACGATAATGCAGTGTTAAAAGTTAAAAGTGAACTGAGAACTGAAAATAACTAGTACAGACTAATTTTGAAGTAGCCTAATGTCGAAAAGTGGTAGCAACTCATTCACATTTAATGTATGTTTACAGTTGATCATTAATGTTATTAGAATGTTTAATTCAATAATCCAACCAATACGATCACGTTTAGACAGCCTTGAACTATAACAAATGAAAAAGGTAAACAATGCTGCTGCATGGTTCAAATGTTTGAAAGGTGCATATTTACAAAGTTTACATTATTGTTAAACTGTGAGGAAATATATCTTCCATTTTCAGGGTGTAAAAGAAAACAGAGTTTAATGTTTTTACGGCTCATTTGTGATGATTGTTTACAAACACAGGCTGAGATGTCACTTCTTCTGACGTTTCCAGCAGATTTGACAGGTAGGACCAGTCTGCGCATGTCACAAGTGTTTTATTCTGATTAAATGTTGATGCATAATCTGATCATGTTCCATGTAATGATTTCAATCAGATTGAAGAAATTCTGCACGTGCAACTGCAGCCACTGAGAGGGAAGATGAGGATGAAGGGAAAGATATGGATGATGTTGAACTCTTTGAAAATCTAGATGATGTTTAGAATTTTTCTGATGTTCTGCATCCTTCAGTGGAATGCAAAGAGCCTTATTGCAATGGACAGGAGTTGAAAAGGTTATTTCGCGATTGCCAGGATAAACCTGATTTTTTTTTATGTGTTCAAGAGACATGACTGAAACCTAGCCTTGATTTAATCTTGCCAGGATATGTGTGTCTGAACAAAGATAGATCTGACAGGTTAGGTGGTGGGTGTGCTACATTTATTAAGGCAGGAATTCAATTATTGAGTGTGAGTTGTCTTTTGAATGCATAGTAGTTTAAGTGTGGACTTCTCGAGGTAAAATAAGTTTGATTAATATTTATATGGCTGAGTTTGAAGGCTTAGTCAATAAGGTCAGTTCTCCTGTTATATTTGTAGGTGATTTTAATGCACATAACCCACTGTAGGGAAGTCAGCAAAGAGATGCAAACAGTGCCGTCATCGAGGATTTATTGGACAGCTGCAATCTCGTTATCATGAATGACAGTAGACCAAATAGATTTGATACTTCTTCACTTAAAACATGATGCCTAGACCTGATGTCTTAGCGTCTCCAGATTTAGCTAGGGTTGGGGAGTGTGATGTTCTGGAAAAGGAATCTGTGGGCAGTGATACTTTCCTACTATGAGTAGGTTTTGTAGATAATTATGAATGCTTACGATGGTGTTAAAAGGTTTGATTTTTCCAGAGCTGATTGGGAGAAGTTTAAGAATGGTACAGCAGCAGCTATAAGTGTTTAGCAATGGAACAGTAAATGAACATAATGAAACCTTATCAAATATGATATTGAGAATTGCTTCAGAAACAATACCTTTTAAATCAATCCCTAAAGATCGTGTCATTGTGGAATAAAGATTGTGAAGAAGCTGTAAGAAAGAGAAAGGAAGCATTTAAGTGTTTACGTAACAACCCTACTCCGGAGAATGTTGTTGAGTACAAAAAATGCAGAGCAGTGGCAAGAAAGGCAGTTAAGGATGAAAAAAAAATGTTGGAGGAATTTTTGTGGGACACTGGGTCCTGATACCCCAGTTAGGCAACTATGGGCTAGAATCCATAAAATGTCTGGGAAAGTAGTTAGGACATCAATGCTGGTCCTTAATGATGGGGAGTCTGAGGCTGCTAGCATTAAGGACAAAGCTGATATGTGTGTTAAGGCATTTCAAGATGTTCACAATTCAAAATGACTTGGAGAGGAGCCTCAGACTCTCTATCATTAAAGGTAATAGGTAAACATCCTGATGGCCTGTGTCAATGTGGACAGGAGGAAACACTCCGACATGTTGTGTTTGTGTGTGGTAATTATAAGAATGAAAGAAGTCAGTTATTCAGGGAGTTATCTGACTTGGGACTCTCATCCTTCTCATTTAAGTCCATATTTTCTGTGCAACTAAATGCCCAATGTGTTGCAGCCGCAGTTCTTTGTTTCTTGCATGCAACTGGCCTGTATCAATTGATATTAAATAATTATACACTCCTAGACTGTGGAGGGCAGCATTACACTGTACAATGTTCAGCCTGCCGGAATTGTAAGAGAAGAAGAAGATACGCCCGCTCATGTCTTGTAACCGGAAAACTCCAGAGCCAATCACCACTCACCATCTGTAAACATGGCGTCTGATTTTAGATGGAGATGTGTACTGCTCCTACTCTGCACTTATCTGCTTTCTATTTCAGCCACGGGTAGCAAAGAGAAGCCTAAGAAAAAGAAGGACATCCGAGACTACAATGACGCAGATATGGCACGGCTCCTGGAACAATGGGAGGTATGTTAACAAACTGCAAACAATCCGAATACATGAGCTAGCTCTTCCCTAGCCGTCAGGAAGGTACACTGTAGCTCTTATAGTACAGAAGTACAGTGCTGGTTTACAGCTCCTGTAAAACCAGCAAGAATTACATTTATTAACTAACTCAACATTGACTTAGTTAATTAACATTGTTAACTTTAAATTAACTTTAGCTTGAGAGATAGTTAGTCATAAGCGGAAATGTTACTGATTTCAGATAACTTAAAGTCGAGTGCAGCATTCAGTGAGTGCAAAAGGACACATTAAAGAAAACAATTACATCTGGAATGAACAAGAATCATTTCCTGATGTTGCTACAACTCAAACACGATAAGATGTGGATATGAACTTGTGACCACATGCAGGCTCAGCATGAATGCATTCATAAGTGTTAAGAGATGCTATCATAACTACTGTTTAAAAGTCTAAGATAAAAACTGTGACACATATGGATTCAATAATCTTGATGTTGCGGCTGCAACATGTTTTTGGATTTAAACTAATCGTAGTTCAAGGCTGTATGTTTGTTTTGTAACATACATAGAAACAACTTTACCGCAATTCTCATGTGGTTTAATGACTTATCTGAATATTAATAAATATTAATTGATTTGGAGGCACTTTTTAGAGAAGTACAAAAAGAGACAAAACCGTGTATTTAGTGGAAGTTGTAACTGGATAGTTTACTAGACACAGTCTCCCAAAAAATATGTAAAACAGTTTTCATTGCCTAACTTCTAATAACAGACATTCTTGAACGTACACTATTAAGTTTTGGTGGAGAAATGTAAAAGTTGGAGAAATGTAGAGATTCTGTGGCACATGTTCATAACTCTAAACAATAAAACATTTCCTCAGGACAATTTGGTCCCTGGAAAACGTGAGAAGTTGCATTTTATATCCAACTATATTGAACTATAGTGGGGACCTGCAAAAGTAAGGGGGGGGGGGGGTGGGGGGGGGGTGGATAGTACTGTACTGTATCTCAGGAACTATACCACCTACATAGCTCAAATTTTGTACACGTTCATTCAGCAAAGTACCAACTTGTATACCGAATTTCATCAAAATCTGAGATGGTCAGGTGGGGCAGATTTCTAAAATTAGCACTTGGCATGGAATGACCTTGGCAGAACTTTAATTAATGTACATGTTACTCCACATGTAATGTACCCTACTGAATGAAGAGTGGTATATTACAAGGTTACAATTCAGAATAAGAGGAACAGCAACTCTCAGTGTTACATTGTGTTTCATTACATTCATGACTCTCTTAACATCTCACATATGTTCTCTTTGTTCCACAGGAGGATGATGACATTGAGGAAGGGGACTTGCCAGAGCACAAGCGGTCTCCTCCTCCCATTGATTTCTCCAAGGTAGACCCCTCCAAGCCAGAAGAGCTGCTCAAGATGTCCAAGAAGGGCAGGACTCTGATGGTGTTTGCTACAGTGTCAGGAGATCCCACTGAGAAAGAAACAGAAGAAATCACAGGCCTCTGGCAGGGAAGCCTCTTCAATGCCAACTTTGATATTCAGAGGTAGTCCTCCCAATCTCAACTGAGCTCATTTAAGATAAACAAGTCATGCCCCAGTCATTTGATCAGCTGTTTTTCATGAATTTTAACTGCAATCAGTTCAGTGAGGTGAAATACCAAACATTTTTAATGTTTTAAAGCACACAACTAATATGTCAGCTTATCGTCTTTTCATCTTTCTCATGGAAAAATAGAAACAAATAACACTCCTTATATTTTAGTCAACAAAATTAACTCTGATCTCCCTGTCCTCCTGCAGGTTCGTAGTGGGCTCCAACAGGGTGATCTTCATGCTGCGGGATGGCAGTATGGCCTGGGAGGTCAAAGATTTCCTCACAGCCCAGGAACGTTGCCTGGAAGTCACTGTGGAGGGGCAGGTATTCCCTGGGAAGGCTGCAAAAAACGATAAGGATAAAACAAAGCAGCAAAATAAAGTTACTGGCGAGAAAAAACCCAAGAAGAGGTCAGATGGTAAGAAACCTGACTTGGAGGGGAATAGAGCCAACCATTTAAAGCAGGAGCTGTGATGGAAATGCAAAAACAATCTTTCTTCTGGCCTTTGAACACAAAAATTAATTGAATCAGTGTTAAGACTTGTAAATCCTGTTGGGTACATTGACCTTGACTGCTGAGCTGGGATCAAAAAGATGATTTCTTTCTGTTTTCTCTACCTCACAGCAGCATTGTACTTGCATTATAGAAAAACATTGTTTGTAACAGAGTGGTATCCAACTCTTAAAAGTTATCATGTGGTCTGATTCTCTACATGTTTCTGTTGTTCATCACCAAATGAAAATCACACTTTTTTCACATATATAGAGAACATTATGCCAAGCACCCTTTCAGATATTTTTTTTTAGCTGAAAGGCATGTCAGGTGAGTGTTTTTTCCAGAGCCAGAATGATTTAATGATTTTTTTTTTTTTTTTGTGACAAATTGAACACCAGTGCATTCTGTAAACTGATGCATCTTAATCACTACCCTTTTGAAAACTGTACATCAACTACATCCCCTTTCTGTGCTGTCTTTTATCAGATCATGTTCTATGTGCATTTAGGTAATACGTACCTAAGTGCCATAAGTCCTTATCATTCAACTGAGTTATGTTAGGTGTTTTTACATTATTTGTTTTTCTGATGTCAAGGTTCTGCCTTGTGTAAAACTTGGTTTAAATTCATGATACTGTCAAGATTTCATCTGGTAGTAGAAGTCACATTTACTGTTAATTATTCATTTTTTAATAAAAAAAATTGTCAAATAATCAGACTATAATTGCTGTAATTTCTGATGTTGAGATCCAGTTTAATCATTAAGTATAAGGGAATCAACTGTTCTTTTTTTGATCCTCTATGTTGCACAGGCACACATGTTCAAGCTTTTACAGACATACTCTCATGTCACTCTCCATGCATTGCAGTCTCCTAATGCATCTTTACTTAATGAGAATTTTATGTTATTTTTTATGCCACGTCATACGCACAAGCACTCATGAACATCCTGTTTCTTCCCCTCTGTTTGGTCTCTGCCTTTCTCTGTCCCTCCCACACCCTTGTCCTCCTCCACCTTCCTCTCTATTTCTGTCTCACACACAGATTTCAAATCTAAAAACTTACGATAGCCTTGACACTCACACACACCCTCACACAGACAAACAGGTTTTATAGGCATAAACTATGCTATATAATATACATTTCTGAAAGGAATTCCTTTCAAAGAGGAATCTGTTCCTAGCAAGTAGGTGTTTTCTCAATAAGCATTGGTGGTCCACAGAGAGGCTTGTAAAAACAGTTCATCAGAGCTATCAGAGTATGTTTATAACTGCTACAACTTGAGTGATAATTCAAACATGTTACCATTTAGAATTCGAAGAGGCAGTTTACCCTGACATTAGCTCTCTTTGTTTAACAACTCACAGTTTTACTCCAGTTATAAGCACCTCCTTCAACCAAATGTAAACCATTGAAGTCAGTATTGGCCTAAGACATCCTTGAAGACCCCAAAAGCCAATTGGTGCCAGCGCTCAAGAGCACCCTGGGACTCTGGATGATAAGCACTGGATACAGAATGGGAGACTCCCAATGAACTAAGCATCTGCTTGAAAACTCTCGACATGAAATTAGTGCCCTGATCAGTCTGCACAATCTTTGGGAGGCCAAATGTGAAAAACGTAGTTAATGCCTTTGTGACTGATGCAGCAGTAATGCGACGGAGAGGAATAGCTTCAGGAAAACGGGTGTTAACACACATCAGCGTAAGTCAAAACCGATTCCCTGACGTTGTTCGCGGGAGTGACCCAACACAGTCAACCAGCACATGCTTGAACGTCTCTCCTACAGCTGGCATGGGCTGCAAAGCAGCGGGAGGTACGGCTTGATTTGGTTTACCCACAACTTGGCAGACTGGACAGGTTCTGCAGAAACGTGTCGCCTCCAAACTCATTCCTGGCCAGAAAAAGTGTTTAAGTATGTACATGTGTATGTGGTCAAGGTCATTTGGGTGTTACGATACAGCCTTTGGAATTTCTCCCATTCAGCTCTATGGAAGGTCCGCTTTTGAACTCTTTTTGTGCATCACATGCACCTTCTCCCCAATTGAGCTAAGAACAGGATAGTAGTCACTCCCCAGAGTGGTGTAAGCTCTGACAGTCCACTGGCTGATTCCAGGACAAACACTAGACACCAGTGTTAAATCCAACACTGAAGCAGTCCCATTCACAGCATTAAACCTGGTACCTGAACTGTCATTCAGACATACTAGATTTTGTTCTTCCATCAAATCCTCTACCACACTTCCATTAGCATCTGTACACTAACCCCCCCATATTCAACTATGGGCATTGAAGTTCCCCACCCAAACCACTCACCTTCGGTCTTGCCCCTGAATACTAAGTAGATTCTGCAGCTCTAACCTGAGACATGGATTATAAAAGTTTATGATCACCATTGGTTCTCCTCTGTCCCATATTTCCACTACTATGCACTCTAGATTACCTCCTACTCCCAGTAACCTGTAAGGGTACCACTTCTAACAAAGGTATCCCACCCCCCTCCATGTCCGTGCTCTTGATCACTTCTAATTACAGAATACCCATAAATCAAAAAATCTAAAGAAGGCTTTAGCCAAGTGTCCTGCACACAAATGACATCCGGCTTCTCACTGAGTTCTTTAATGCAATGCTTAAACTCCT